>NC_059171.1:73330276-73976401 GCF_019923935.1 Bubalus bubalis | reverse complement strand
TTGTTTGATCGCTTTCCTTTGCTTTTGCGTTTTCTCACTTCTCTGATTAAATTTAGTCTTTAGTTTAACTAAATTTAACTAAATTTAGTTTAACTAAATTAACTTTAGTTAAAGTTTTTCTACAGTCAAAAGGCAGGTGGTCGACATGGGTGGCGGGGGGTGGGTGTCTGTCCTGGGAAGGCCCATAGGGTCCAGCTCTGTTATAATAGTTTTAAGCCAACCGTCTGTACATAAGTGCAAATTATCTTCCTTCTTTCCTTTCCTTCCTCTTTTCTTCCATTCAATGAGCAAATATTATTTAAGATTTTCCTGTCCTGTGCAAGACGGTCTAGTCCCAACTCAGAGAAGTTGCTGCCCCTTTTTGTAGGAAGCTCTGTCCTCAGAGGTACAAGCAAAACCCAGAGGATAAAGGAGCCAGAATGGGCAGAGCAGGCAGGCAGGTTAGGCTGGAAAGTGCAGCTGGAGGTGGTGGTGGAGACAGTCAAGCCAGGAACGTGGGTGGAGCATGAAGGGCCAGCGATTTCAGAATGAGTGATTGCCAAACATACATCGGGCTCCTCAAAGCTTCCATGACCTCTCAGAGAAAATGAGGGAAGTTTCCCAGGGCTCTGTCCTCTTCAGACTAGGAGTTCTCTAATTAAGTGACCTCAAACTAACTGACAGCCTTCGACTTAACATGGAAACAGCCCACCTGGGAACAAAGTCAACATGGAGTAAACTGATCTGGAAGATACTAAGAGCTGGAGAGGCAGAGATCTGATAACATCAGGCCCTGGATCCAGCCATTCCTGAAGCTAACCCTCTGGATATTACTGCTATGTGAGCCCGTAAGTATGCCCCACCCCTTTATTGCTTAAGCCATTTGAAATTATGTTTATGCTACATATACACTAAAGATTTCTCACTAATAACAAGAAAGGGAAACACACAAAGCTCTGGGGGCAGGAGGTGGTGAGGGCATGCTTATCCATGCCTAGTCTAACGGGTGCCAGTTTCAAACATCCCTTTTCCAGGAGGGCTTTTCTAGAACCTCAAGAGTAGGTGAGATTTTGGGTCACATAGTCTTCTAAGACCCCGGGTCCTTAACAACACTTCTAACAACTCTGATTATATAGTCATGCCTTTTTTATCCATTTATTGCTAGCATCTCACATAGTGCCTGATGGATTTCAAATGCTCAATAACTATGTACTGGATTCTTTAAAAAGATGAATCTGGTTGGAGAGGAGCATGAAAGGTTTACTGGAAGAGTTGACGTTTACCGTAGCCTTGCCGGAGGGTGACCTGGTCAGGATGGACTCTGCGGGGAGGCGGGGGGCCCTGCAGTGACAACCCCCTTCTGGATCCTATTGGTGTGTGGCAACAAGGTCTATTTTTTCCCCTTGTCACATGATGATTTTGGTCAGCTGGGTACTCTGCTCTGAGTTCCCTCCTTCTGGGTTCTGTTGGATGGACCCTCCACCATCTGGAATGATCGTGTGGCCAGAGTTGAGAGTGATGGGTATAGGAGATGAATCACCGGCCGGCTATTAAAGTCCCCATCCGGAAGTGACACATATCTCTTCGCCTCCCGTTTATTGACAGGGCAAGTCATACCCACGTGCCTGATTTCAGGGGCAGGACATGGAAAAGCTGACTTGGGGGTGAACGACCTGGTGATATCTCAGCTCTCAGTATCTCCCAGTGCTCAGTTCTGCTCCGCGCTAGCTTTGTTCTCAGGCAGGTCCTTTCAAGATTAAATCCATGTTTTCCCCAGATGAGTGACAACTCCAGAGAAGGGAACGTGGGAGGGCTTTCTAGAAGGAGAAGACAGCTTGGCCAAAGGCTCAGAGGTGCCGACGTGAGGGTCTGCTCGAGAGAAAGTAGTGAGTAACCCAGTGGTTGAAGGAGGGAGAAAAATGCCTGGACATGCTAGCGGACATCTCTGTTGCCACACTGGGGAGGGGTGGTGAACTTGGCAGGCAGTAAGAGCAATAAAAGGTTTAATTAGGCAGGACCTATGATTTAGGTTATTCAAGATATCAGCCAAGCAAGGGATGACGGAAGTGGGCTGGCTGGTGGAAAGCCTGGCGAGAACTCTCTCCAGAGCATCGGAGAACAGCTTCATCAGGGTGGGCCTGAGCAGGCCAGTAAGTAGGTCTCTCTGCAAATGCACGAATAATATTTGGTAAACACATATTAACGAAACCCTGGGTTGAATCCTGTCATCACTCCTTCTCCAAATTAATTTCTAGCCCAGAACCTCAGAATGTGATCTCATTTGGAAATACAGATGCAGATGATTACATTTGCAGATATAATCAGTGAGGTTCAGAGGGGTCATACTGGATTAGGGTGGGCCCTTCAGCCCATATGACTGGTGTCCCCATGAGCAGAGATACAGAGACAGAGAGAGATACAAGGAAAGAAGGCCCTGCGATGACAGAGACAGAGATCAGAGTGACGCAGCCACAGGCCAGGGAACACCAAGGCTTGCCTGCAAGCACCAGGAGCTGGGAGAGGAGGGGAAGGATTCCACCTTGGAGGCTTCAGAGGGAGGCGGACCCCACTGACTCCTTGATGGCAGACCTCCAGCCTCCAAAACTGAGATAAAATACATTTCTGTTATTTTAAGCCACTCTTTTGGTGGTAAGTTGTTATAGCACTCCTGACAAACCATTACAAACCAGGAGCAAAGAGAAACTGGTTATTATGGGCCAAAAGTTATATAGACCTCTTCATTTCTACTAAAAATGGAAGATTTACTGTGTACCCTGAACCAAAGGCGAACATCCAACCGCCTGTGAAATTGTTTTCCTTTCGCAGATTTTCCCCATTGCTCACAGCTGGACATTACACGTCAAGGATGCTCTCAGAGGACTGGGAAAAGGTTCAGAGGTCCACAGATATGATCCTTCTACTTGGGCTCCCGAAGCAAGCAGAAAGATCCCTTTCCCTCCCCATGAAGTCCAAGCAGGGCTGCAGAAAGAAGGGAGAGTTCAGGAAGAAGCACTTGCCTTTGCTCACTTATTCGACCACTGTTTACTGGCTTTCTGTATGAATCGGGTACTTTGAAAGATGCCAGGAGACATGGGATGAGATGATGATGGTCGTGATCATGATGGTTAACATTCTATCAAGGACTTTGTACATGCCAGGCACTGTTCTAGGATGTTTCACAGGTCCTTATGTGACTTCCCTGGTGGGTCAGATGGTAAAGCATCTGCCTACAATGCAGGAGACCTGAGTTCGATCCCTAGGTTGGGAAGATCCTCTGAAGAAGGAAATAGCAACCCACTCCAGTACTGTTGCCTTGAAAATCCCATGGATGGAGGAACCTGGTAGGCTACAGTCCATAGGGACATAAAGAGTTGAACACGACTGAGCAACTTCACTTTCTTTCTTTCTTTTCTTTACGTGTATTAACTGGTATTTCTTAAAACGACCCTAGAAGATAGCTCTGTTATTATGTACAACTTCCCGATGAGGAGGCCAAGGCAGCGAATTACAGAACATGCCAGGGCCACAAAAGCTGGTGAGATCAGAGATGAGATACAAATGATCTGCAGAGATGCAAGTCCTAGCTTCCCAGGAGGAGGGGTGGGGGGTGGGGGGGGGAGGTGGAGGGAGGAGGGGGGAGGGGAGGGGGGCGAGGAGGTGGTGTGTGGGTGCAAAGAAGACTATTGTTTTCCTTAAAGAGCTTTGTAGATTTATTAAGCCAGGACTGACTCCTGAGGAACTTGGTAAATTAAAAGCTTAAAGTTAAAGGAAGGGGAGATGAGGAAGTGGAGGATGTGGATGGGCATCTATTTAGAGAAGTTTGGGGAGGAAGAGGCTACACAGTAACTGGAGGGGAACTTGGGGTAAGAGACGATTATTAGGATGGGTCATTGATTGTTGTGAATGTGTACTTGTAGATTAGACTGATTCACAACAGAGGGAGATATGGAGGAGAGCCCAATACTAGAACGAAGGGATGCTAGCTTTTCAGGGACTCTTTTTCACATTAAAAAAACATGGAACCACATCAGGGGACTCACACACTGTGGCCAGAAGGTCCAGTGGCTCCTCTTACCCATCTTCTCCACTCTCATGATGAATGTCAAGACATGTGGGGCAACTGCCCGAGGGACCACAGCACCCATGTGGTGAAATCAAGCGTTCTTCTCAAGTACTCTCTCTCAGCCCCAAGTTCCCATGAATCCAAGACAGAGCCTGGGAATGGATGATGCCTCTGGTCCTTCTAGTGAGAACAGTCTATGAAAAAAAAAGTGCTGCTAACTAGAAATTTCCAGGGACATTAGTCCAGAAAATCCAATCTGATCTGGTGATGGATCTGCACCACGTGTGCATTCACTAAGCAAATCTAATTCTGTTGCTGACCAGCGAGAAAGAGAAATAATTTCAACGGTTCAATACAGTTGCACCCACGTTTGGCTCTGAGAGCTTCCGCTGTCTCAGCTGACCTGGGCTGGGGGACCAGCGGTGCAGGAAGCTCTCAGTGCCCTGGGGCCACTTCACAGGGGGAGCACCTTCTACCCCGGTGCCCATCCAGGGTTGCCCCTGAGTCCTTCCTTCCTACAAGTGGATGCAGGAAAATGGCTTCATCTGGGCACTCAACGCATTGCAGAAACAGAAAAGTATTGCAGCACTGAAGGAAAAACAGGCTGTGTTGGACCCATGAGACGGAGTCTGGGATCCAAACGACACCTCCTTCAGAACTTTTCCGAACTGCTTTGGACTCTGCAATGATCTCCTTTCACCCTGGTTGGAGAATGCCACAGAAAATGCTACCCACCCCCCCCACCCCATCCCCCACTCTGGTATAATTCTTCTTTTCTCCTCTCTTGGTCTCTGGTATCTTGTCTCCCTGATCTGCCCACTTGTTCTCTGCTCATTGTTTTCCGGAAGGCTTGGGTTCCTAAGCACAAGCCTCGTCTGCCATTGGACAGAGCCTGCTACAGGTCTGGACTGCCCTGAGTGCTCCACCCCCCAAGTCATCCTCAAAGGGGTGGAAGTGGCTTCTCCTGGCAAAGTGCCCTCTCCAGTCCACACGCCAGGGCTCCCATTTTTTATTGAGGAAGTAGTGGCCTACTCCACTTTTGAACTTGAGCCTCTCTATCTTTTGCCAGGTAATAAACAGAGCAGCTCAATAAATGTTGAGAATCGAAATAGGGGAGGTAAGGGGAAATGGATGTGTGTAAGTGGAGTAAAAGAAAGCTGGCCTAATTTTGTTCATTACCATGCCCCCAGTGTATACAACAGAGGCTGAGCAGGTGCTCAATCCAGTTACCCAAGAAATGAGCCCAGCTTAACCTTCTCTTTGGGTGAATGGGGAAACTGAATCTTGGCGCTCCTCAGCTTCTCAGTCCTTTTCCCCAGCAGCTGAACGCAGAACTTGGCTCAAAGCAGTGGCTCAATAAATATTTGTGGAATGACAGAATAGGTAAATACCAGGGCCCCTGGAGGCCAGTGGGCTGCACAGAGGAGAACCAGGGCCCTGTCTTGAGCAAAACCTGGGCTGGTGGAGGGAAGAGGTTTACCACCATCAGGCAGAGGGCTGGAGGAGGAGCGCAAACGCAAGCAAATACAAGTCTGGGCAAGGGGCCTGGGGACAACGGTAGGGTCTTCCTTCACCCATAAAATAATATTCTCCCGGTGCAGTGAGTCTCACCTGGGTTGCACATTAGAACCATCTGGGAAGCTCTTAAAAGACGCTTGGGCTGCACTCCCTGAGATTCTGATCAAACCGTCCTGGGATGGAGCCCTGGCCCGTACCTTCTTAAAAAAAAAGTTCCGCAGGGGATATTGATAAGCAGAGCGAGTTGGGAACACGGAGTCACAAACCAGACAGTAGACAAGGCGGCTAAGCGCGGAAAGGGTGCTCAGTACAAGTTCTGGGAACCGGGCGAGGAAGGAGCGAGAGCCTTCCTTTCCTGCCAGGGTTCTGGTTGGGGGCGGGGGGCGGGGGGGTGGGGTGGAGGACGCAGGGTGGGAAAGGGCAGGTGGGCTTCAAACTAGGGAACCGGGGTTGGGTGAGAGTGCCCAAGGATTGGTTGAGCAAGATGGACGCGATTAAACGAGAGTCTGGGTTTCAACGGAAAGCTGATGCAACAAGGAAGGGTCATGGGGCGAGAATCGCAGGGAGAAGGTCTCCAAGAAGCCAAGGAGGCAGCTTATTCGGGACTTGGGATCTAAGACCTGGAGTCGCTCCTAAGGGAAGTCCAGGCGTGGCGCAAGGGTACTCGGAAGAAGAAACTCTGAGATGGAGACGGGGGCCACTCGGTCACACAGAGACACACGGAAGTCCACACGCACACGCGCGAGCGCGCCCAAGCACACGCACCCGCGCCCAAATGGATCCCCAGTGCACACACGCCCGCTGCACACGCCCAGGCCCCGGCCTTCCGGACGAGGAAAGGGACAGCGCTGCGGAACGGCCGCCGGGATCCGGAGGGCCGCTCCCCGCCTCGCCTCCACGCGGGCTTGCGCAACAGGCGGTGGCTCGGGCTGGCGCCCCCCGCGCGCTGCCCCAGCAGGGCCAGGCTCGCCCAAGGGAGCGGGAGGAGCGCCCGGGAGGAGGGAGCGGCGAGGGGTGTGTCCCTGCGGCGAGGGGGCCCGGGGGCTGGGCGGAGCGAGGCTCGGGGGGCGGGGCCGCGGCGCCTATAAAATCGCCTTCCTCCCGGGCATAAACAAACCTCGCCTGGCTCCCAGCTCCGGCTGTGGAGCTCACTCCTCTCTTCGCCGCTCTCCTCGCTCCCTCTGGGCGCCTCCAGCCTAGCTCCGGGTCCTTTTCGCTTTTCTCCCTCGTCCTTAGGTAAGCCCGACGCCCTCTTCCCGCCAGGAGGGGTGGGATCGGTCGCCTATGGGTGCTCCTGCCTCTGCTGGACCGCCCTTTGTGGCCAGCCCTCCCCTACTCCCGGAGCTGCAAGTGCTCGGTCTCCCGGTGGCCCGTGGGTGAACGCCAGGAGGGGCTTTGGGGGTGCGAGCACTACTGGAGTGGGGGTGTTTGATTCGGCCTCAAGAGGGAAAAAAAGGTCCGGGTTCACCTTTCCCCTAGCTGAGGAAGTGGGATCCTGAGGATCGGGGTAGAGGGTGGAGAGCCCCCAACACCTTGATCGCTGATTCCCAAGGCCCTCCGGGCTCACACGGGCGCCCCGGGCCGGAGGGCGCGCTGGACGTGGGAGGAGGCGATACCAGGAGTGTGTGTGTGTTTGAGGGTGGAGGTGGGGTGTGTCCCTGGAGTGGGGTGTCTGGGGAAGGAAGGATTGAGTGCGCCTGTAGAAAGGAGATGGCTAGGAGTGAGCGGCGCTAGGGACGAGGCTCGAGAAGGGGACGCGGGTGTGTCTGTTTCCCAGACTCTGCCCCCAACCAGTGTGTGTCTGAGGGGCGGGGGCCCATTCAGCCTGGAAGTCGGGGTGGAGCACGCTTGTGTGTGTGCGCGCGCGCGCGTGTGTGTGTTAGGGAAGGGTCCTAGTGTTCCAGCGCGTGCGACACTCGCGGGAGCGAGGGTTGGCCAGCGTTGCTGGGCAGGGTCGCCCCCCGAGGTGGCCCGGGGTGGGCGCTGTGGCGGCGCGTAAGCGGTGGCCTGGACCAGAGGGGTCGTGTGGCATCTGGCCGCTCTGCGCTGGCTAGGGCTTCGAGTGGCGTCATTTTCGCCTCCGCCCACTCTCCCCAGCTTCCCTTCTCTCTCCTGCCCTCCGGGGGGAGGAGAACAGCTGGATTTGCTCGGCCCTTCCTGGGAGATCCGCCGCGGTCTCGGATTCAGCCGGGGTCAGGGCGTGTGCACCGTGGTGGGCTCCGGGGGAAACGCGCTGTCACCGCTTGGGTCGCATTAGTGGCTGAAGCTGGGATTTAGTGGCTATTTGCCTTGCTCCGCTCCACCTCCCCCACTCGCCCGCCTGTCGCCTCTGCTGTCAGACATCCCTCTAGGTCGGGGGCAGCACCGACTTGTGGCCTGTGTGGGGGAGGTGCCCGGCAGCTGGTAGGGGAGGCAAACCTGGTTGGGGAGGGCGCGATTGTCTTGTGCCCAGACCATCTCTTCTTCCCAAATGTCCTGGGCACTTGAGTTTGTTTGGTTCCTTTGAGTTACTGGGAAAGATGAAAGATTCAGAGAGAGTTCAGCCAGTGGCCAGGCAGGCTAAAGCCATCAGCCATACTTCACCTCCTAAAGAACAGAATATCTAAACACAGAGTGTGTTCTTGCCATGAAAAATGCAGTCCCAAGGCAGACCTTCCAGCCCAGCTTCCTCCTGGATAGAAATGCTGGAATCTTGACTGAGTTTCACAAAGGTGAACTGAAATAAGCAAGGTACAGAGAGTGCAAGCCCCCGCACCTGGCTTCAAGGGGTTCCCCAGCCAGGACAGAAATGCAGACAAGGGTGCAGACCCCAGCCCTCTGTGGTGGTAACTGTTGGGGTGACTCAGGGTGGGGGTCAGGGGAAGAGGGGACACAGGGATGGTCAGGAAGTGATAGGATACCTTTAAAGGGACAGTGCTCTGGAGTCAGGAGCGAAGCTGGATATCCCCAGACCCGGGACTTGGTAGCTCTGTGGCACTTTGTCTCTCATCATCGTCACTCCTCTCAGAGAAGGAAGGCCTCGCCTGCCTCGCTTTGGCACCTGGCACCTGGCCCAGGGCCAGGCCCTTGGGAGGAGATCAAATACAGACACTGAATCAACTGAATGGCCCCATTCCTCTGTGATCCCATAGGCAGTTAAATTTTTAGTGATAGCATGTGACTGCGCTTTCCAAGGAGACCTTGGAGAATCTTTTGGGGTCTCTTTTCCTGAGAAGCAAATCCAGGCTTGCTATCTGTTGGTTTAGTAATTTGGAGAAATTAAAAATTCACACAAGTTCCTGGTCCAACTTCTGCCCAGTTTACAGATGGAAACTGAGACCGAAAGGCAGGGAATGACTTGCCGAGGAGGAGCCACGCCTGGAAGTCAGCGTGAGTTTCTGGGCTGTGATGGAAGGTGGTGAACCGGGAATCTCAGTCTTGAGAGATGTATTTTCTGCTGTCAGAAAATGAGTTGGATCCTCACTGAGTTTCTGGCGGGGAAACTTTCCAGACAGAATGTGGGTGATTGATGAGTCAGTTGATTTTCAGTCTGAATCAGGAGTTCTTGAGACAGGAGCAGAATCAGCGTAGTGAGAAAGGGCTGCAGCCCTGCTGAGTGGTGGTGGCCCAGATTTGGGCTGCCCAGGTTGGACCCCAGATGTGAACAAAGCCCTCCCCGCCCTGCCCCCCAGACACACACGTCCCCTGCCGTCAGTGCACTGAAATCTCCTGGCATGAGCGGCCTCAGCACAGATGGGGAAGAAAGATCTCATTGTGTTTTTCTGATGGCCTGAAGCTGCAGTTCTTCCTTGGGATCCAGAGAATCCTATCCAAAGCGTGACTCAAAAGGCCCTGTGCTTCAGAAGGGAAGCCAGGATGATGACTCAGCATCTAAGATTCTAGCAGGGAGGGGCCCTGACTCAGGCAGAGGGGGCTGGGAAGGGACAGGACCTTTCTCTCTCTCCGAATCAGCAGCTATATCCCACAGCCCCTCTCATCCTCACGAGAGCTCTCCCTATGCTGTCTTGGCTCCATTGAATGGATGGGAAAACCAAGGCCAGGAATGTTTAAGGGACTTGCTTGGGGGCTCTGTGACTGGAAGTGGGAGGGGCAGGCTGAGAACCCAGAGCATCAGACCTGAAAGCCTTTGTTCTTTTTTCATGATGGCATGTTGGGGTGACTGCAAAAAGGCTTGAGTGAGAAGAGCAGAGAGGCCAGCCAGAGCTCTGGCCTCAGTTTCCCCCCCTGAAAAATGAGAGTAACAGATACTGTTTCACCGGGACGTGTAAATATTAATTGAGTTAATCTACGGCAAGAGTTGAGGACAGTACTTGCCCGTGAGGCCACGATGAGGGAACTTGCGGTCAATCATTTCCACAAATGGCATTCTCAAGGCATTGCCCGGGGAAGGCCTGCAAATGCTGGATTCATGTTTTGCTTCTTGAAGTTTTTACAGAAAGCTAGGCTTATGCAGATTGCATAAAATATAATGGAACTTTGTCTGAAATGCAGATTTCCAGGCCTGGTAGGTCTGGGATGGGCGAGGGATCTGCATTGTTTCAGCGCTTTCTGGGCTGGATTGGGCTAGATTGTACTGCCAGAGAGGAGGATATTTGCTCCAGAATGATGGCTGGGGGAGAGCAAAAGAAAGAGGGGGGCCACATTCCTCATATCTCCAGGGTCTGGAGTAAATAGCTTTTATTTGGTTAAAGTGCCTTGTGATTTCAAGGCATCTCCTTGTTCCTTTGAGACAGGAGACATCCTTGCTATTTCTCAGATCAGAAGACTGAGGCTTGAGCAGGTCCCTTGCTTGTCCAGAATCAAGTGATGGGGCTCCGTTCCCGGTGGGCCACCATGGACCATTCGCTGCAGCATTATCCTTTGAGGCTGCCCAGGCCCTCCTCTATCCATCTTTGGAACCTGGACTTGGTTTCTTGGCTTCATTTCAGGAAGCCCTTCCTGACTCCCTGATCTCAGTCTGGGCCCAGCCCTGCCCTTTCTTTCTCTTTAAGTTTGGAGACAGACACAGGCAGGTTGGCCGTCTCTGCTGTGGAGCTGGCAGAGGTCAATTCCCTGGACACTCTCTTGACCCCTGCTTGGCCAGTCCAGGCTTGTTGGAGCAGGGTGTGCGGGAGGAGTAGGGGGCCCTGATCGTGAGTGTGCGGACCCCAGTGCTCCAGGGCAGACGCCCTGTGAGAAGAGACCTGGCAACCCTGGCACCCTGACTTGGCGCTGCCGAATAGACTCGATTACAGAGTGTGGATCCACACACAGGTCTCTCTTCCACCCAGTCCTGATCTTTATACCGTATATTTACCGAAGACCTGCCCACCTGGGCTCCGTCTCCAGGCATTTCCAGTCCAGCAGAGGCATTCCTCCAACTGAGGGGGTAGGAAGTGGGACTCCTTAGCAGTCTGGGGGATTCATCTTTTGTTTTATAAATTTTTTTTTTTCTCCTTAAACCTGTGGAAAGCTCTGTACATATAAACGATATGCCCATGTACTGCTCTGCTTAAAGAGGTGGATGGGGACCTTTTTTAAGGAAGAACAGGGCTCCATTCTCTTCTCCCATCTTTACCCCCAACTCCACCTATTGGCTTTGAGAAGGTTCTGGGCAGCCCTCTCTGAATGTGAGTGTGAGAGTCATTCCGAAGAGGTAGGTAATTCTGAGGACTCTTAGCTGGGAACCCTCCCCCTCCTCCGCTCTTCTTGTTAATCATTGAACTTGCCTGCTTTCTCCAGTAAGCCCTCCCTGACTTCCCCCTCCAGGCAGGCCGACTGGGTTGGGTGCCCTTCTTGGATCATTCTAGGTTGTGTCTGCCTAATTACCCTTTTCCGGTAGACCCGAGAGTGCACTTAGTAGGCAATCAGTTAATATTGGTTCAAGTAGTAGTAGCATAGTCGCCTCAGTCGTGTCCGACTCTTTGTGACCCCATAGACGGCAGCCCACCAGGCTCCCCTGTCCCTCGGATTCTCCAGGCAAGAATACTGGAGTGGGTGGCCACTCCCTTCTCCAGGGAATCTTCCCGACCCAGAGATCGAACTCAGGTCTCCTGCATTGCAGGCAGATTCTATATTGTCTGAGCCACCAGGGAAGCAATGTAGGTCCAAAGGATACCTCCATTTACTAAGGAAATAACCGCGGGCCCTCTTGTGTAGGAAAGATCGGAAGGTCATCCAGAGGGTAGGAGCAGCAAGACCAATTCGGGGAAAGATTCTTTCAGTGTGGCAGTTGTCCCATCTCGGGGACAAAGGGTTGTGTAGGAGGAATCTGCCTCCACGTCCCGTGCTAACGCTGGCTCCATCTGTGTGCCTTCCACACATTATCTCACAGACCTTCCAGTGCTGCTCGTGTTTGTCTTGCAGATTCACAGAAAAAGCCTCTCACCCACCCAGCATCCTCCTTTAGACTTCCGTTATCGTGCGCGTCCCCGCAGACGGTCTGGTCTTCTCTCTGCCAGACAGGTGGCTGGGCTGCCAGGCCTCCACGGAGAACCGACAGGAAGGTCCTGGGTCGTGCTATGGAGAAGCGGGTGGGGTGAGGACCACGTGCAGGCCCCTCCCTCTTCCTGCTATTGTGTCCCAGACTTTCTTGCTAGTTCTGTGCTCTGGCCCAAGACAGAGAAGTTGCCTTTGGTCTCCAGCCTGGTACCCAGGGAATGGATGCAGCTGGGGGGGTGCCTTCTCTTTAGTGATTTCTTTTTTAGTCTTTCAATATCAGACAGTCTGTAGGATGCTGCTGAGGTTCAGCCTCCAAGCAGAAGCACCCAGGGCCTCCTGAAGGAATTCTGATTGTCTGATCGTCTTTTTTCATTTTATAGACTTTTGAAAGCCCTGTTTTCTACCTCCCTTCCCCTCAACTGGGGAACTTTCTAGAAGGTCCAGTGAGTCCTGCCATTACTGTTTACTAGGTTGATTACATAAGAAAAACATTGAGAGGCCATCAACTTCTTCACCCTGCTCGAAGGCTTGGGTTTCAGAAGGTCCAGAAAACATCATGAGAACCCATGGACTGCCTGGTAGCTTGATTTCAGAATCTCTTTGGCAAAGAAAGGACCAAAGGACATGTCCGTAGCAAGGTGCGGGGAGGCAAGGCGTACCCCAAGGCTACCTTTCTGGAGGTTAATGCAGACAGGGCACTGTTCTCTCAAACCTTCTGGAGTTGACTGTACTCGGAGAGGATGTTATGGCGAACATCAGCAGTGTCCATTGATCCCCTGCCCGCCTTTTAAATTCTGTTCTATAAAGAGCCCAGTGTGCTGGAAAAAACACTGCTTTCACGTGGCTTGGAAACCAGGCGTGTTCTGGAGGGGACAAAATCTGGGCCAGTGGCTGACAGTAACAATCGATGCAAGCTTATCAACATTCGTTCCTGGTTCCCCTCTCTCTCTGCTTCACTGGAGGACTCTGGGGGGCTGTGGTCTGCTTGTCCCTGCCCTGCCCACCTGCACTCACTCCAAAGGATGGAGTCTAGGCCTTTAGGAAGTCACACAGGCCTTGGCATTTGAGCCTCAGATTACCCACTCATAAGCTGAGGTGATCCAATCCACATTCTCCCAGGGACCTCCTCCAGGAACAAATAGAATAATGCAATGAACCTTTTTTCTGAAGTATTGAATATGGCGGATCCCTTCTGCATGTTGTGAAGGGAGAATGTCTAAGATGTGGACTTTGCCCGCAGCCTGGGCCTCTGGTGGTGACTCAAGGGGGCTGTGTATGGTGGCGAGAGAAACACGTGACTCCGCCAGCTGATCCACACGGGAGAAGTCTCCTGGGAACATGGGGCCCGTCCTTAGAACCTCCTGCCTGGGGCTGGGCACTCAGTATGTGTGTCTGTTTAGAGCAAGCTGGGTTCATGGTCAATGGTCCCCTTGAACGTTTTTTTAAAACTGTGCCATCTTGATGCTTGGTGACTTGAGGTCCGTTTCTTAATCTCTCTGTACCTCCGTTTCCCCGTCGAATGGTGACATGATGGGGTCCACCTTCTAGGGCTACTGGAAAGCTCAAAGGGGAGATGGAGTCTGGAGCCTAGGAGGCACCTGAAGTTCTTGTCGCTGTCAGCGTCTGTGTCTGTGGAGGGTGGGTGAGGCTGGGGGCTCCCCGAGCATACTCTGGGTGTTTCTGTGCTTGACGCCCCCCGCCCCCGCCTCGGAGGGGCTTTAGGGGCCCAGCAGAATTTGCCAAAGAGGAAGGGCAAATGCCCCCTCCAGGTGGCTTGTTGGAGGAATGCCAGAGCTGGTGGAGGACTCCAGTCTTAGGGACTAGGAGGAGGTCCCGGCTGGGAGAAGAGGGTCCTCCAGGTTCCCAGGGCAGATGACCTGAGCAGAGCCACGCTGCAAGAGGCTCTCATAGCACCCCAGGGGGCACCTCCCTTTTGTCTGCATGCAGCACCTTCCTGCCTGGGCTCCCATCCGTCCTGAGTTTTGGGGACTATGTGATGTGCATAGAGGGCTTCTCAGGTGGCTGAGCAGTAAAGAATCCGCCTGCCAACGCAGGAGACACAGGTTCGATCCCTGGGTCAGGAAGATCCTCTGGGGAAGGAAATGGCAACCTGCTCTGGTATTCTTGCCTGGAGAATTCCATGGACAGAGGAGCCTGGCAGGCCACAAACAGCTGGACACAACTTAGCGACTAAACAAGAACAATGGTGTCTGTAGAACACTTGCCACATATTTTGTAGATGGGAAGCCGAGGCCCAGGGAAGGGGTTAATGGCTTGGGAACAGTCATGTGGCAGGAGGGGTAGGGTTCCCACGCGCCAGCTCCTAAACAGTGTTCCCGCTGCTCCATCAGGGCTTGTGAGAATCCCAGGCGCTGTCTGTCCCCTTGCTCTCAGGGTGACCGGCTAACAGCTCTCATGTGGCCTCATGGCCTGAAATGCCTTCGCTCACTGCCTTCCCAGTCCCCGAGGTCACCTTCTTCGCTCCTCCGAGCAAATCTGTCTTGGCTTTGCTGGAACCCATGGAGTTCAGCTCATTGCTGACTGGCTCCTGGGTCCATTGAACTGGAAAGGTATTTGCCTGCACCGCCCCCCACCCCCCCACCTGCCCCTGCCCCTTGGGCCTTTGTTACTCATTGACCCGAGTGGTGGCGCATTGGGTCTGATTGCTGGAAACCCATGTGACACCCGCTGAACCTTTTTTCTGTGTCCCCTCCTTGCTGGGCCACTCGGGGACTAAGAATGTTTAAAATACAGACCGTGTCCCCACAGATGGCCCTGGGTCTCTGAGGCAACCAGGGAAGTGCACTGATTAATGAAGCAGCTGTTTGCCCGATTCTGTGTGCCATGGTTGCATTGAAGGACCCCCACTACTCGCCGGGAGCAGGAGTTGTTATGCCCATTTTACAGATGAGCAGACTGAGGTGCAGAGGTTAGATCGCAGAGCCAATCAATGGTAATGTTCAGGTATGACCCTCAGATCTCCCCCCACCTCCCCACTAACTCCTGGCTGCCTTTCACTTCTGCAATATTGATTTTCTCAGAATTCCTTCTGGGCAGGCAGGTGGGAAAGGAAGAAGTGGTATAAACTAGTCTGGCAGCTGGCGTTGTGACCGGGAGCCCTGCTGTGTGCACTGAGTGGGGTTTTGGCAGGAGACCTGTCCCGACCTCATTTCCTGTGTGGAGTGGCTTCCCTCTGTGCTGAGACAGAGCCCACCCTACAGGATGGCGTAGGGGGCTGGAGTCAGACACCCAGGCTCCCACCACCCTGCCCGGTGTGGCGTGGCCCGCTGCAGGACTGCCACCTGCAACCTGGGCCCTCTGCAGCCCTACGTCCTGCGCTGGGACTTTGCAGGAGGCGGTGGAGAAGGGCAGGCTTGGCATCTGGCGCTTGGCCTCAAACCCAGGGAGAGAGCTTGTTGAGCCCAGTGGGGCTGCAGGTTGGCTGCAGGGGGTGACCCCAGGTGTGGGCACCCTTTCAGTGGAGCCTGAAGGGGACAGGGGGGGCACCAGCCCTGGCACCCAAACCAGGTCACCTCCTGTCTACGCCTGACTTGTCACATAGTTGGGTCTCATCACAGAGCTGTGATAAGTCCTTTCTCGATCCACTCAGTGTCTGGCACATACAACTGCTGTGCAGGAAAACCACCTCCGAGTAAACCTTCCTACTGCACATGCTTCCTGGAACTCAGAAGGGCCCTGAGGGCTGGTCTTGCCTCGTGGGGGCAGACGATAGGGAGGGGGAACACGAGGTGTCCCTGGCTTCATCTAAAACATGTCAGCTTTCTTCTCAAAAACAGTTTTATATATTGAACTTCCTTATAAGGTTTCCTTTAGACCCACAGCTTCTGAGACAAAAGTTTGCAAAGTTTATTGATGGATGCAACAGAGACAGGGTTAAGGGCTGGCCTCAAGGGGCCTAAGTCTGCCAAGATGGATTGAGAGCATCCTAGCTCAGAGAGGGGGCTGGGGGGTGTGGGGGGCCCGGGGCTCAAGGTGCACCTTCTACAGCCCGTTTGTGTGGTCTTGGGAATCGCAGGCAGTAACCTGGCTGGAGGTCCTGGCTGAGCTCACTTGTCGGGATGTGTCCAGTTACAGTTATAAGCTACAGGCTGCCCCGGGCCTGCGGGAACCGCACCTCCTACCCACCCCCTCCCCCCAGGGACAAGGAAAACCTGGAGTGTTCTCTGCTTTATCTGGTCTCCCTGCAGACTTGAGAGCCCTGGGGTTCTCACTCGCTGCTTGGTCTGGGCCCAGGGCGTTTCAGCCGCTTCACTCCTGGGGCCAGATAATTCTGCTGTGGGGGTGCCCTGTGCCGCCATGGGGTGGTCAGCAGCCGCCCTGGTCTGCATCAGCTGGATGCTAGTAACATCTCCCAGTCGTGCCGATCAAGAATGTCTCCGGACCTCGCCAGATGGGGGGACAGAAGCACCCTCGTCTGGACAAACACTGTGATAGTCCTCTGTGAGCTCCTCTCTGAGTCTCCCCAGGGCCCTGAGCACATGAAGGGTGGGGCTCCCTGAGGCCTCCTCCAGCTTCCAAAAAGGAGCAGTTCTCAAATACTGATGTTTAAGGGGGATTCACCAGTTTTCAAGCCACTGTCTCCTGGGGTCTGGGAAGCTGAGTTCTAGGAGGAAAAGAAGGTGTGGGGTAAAGGGATTTCTCCGGGAGCATGTTTGGAAAGCCAGGAAAGCTGGACCTGAACTCTTTCTGGTTCTGAGGGAGGGTGAGAGGGCAGGTGAAGGCTGATCCTCCAGTGGGATCACACTGGAGTCAAGCTAGCCAAGGTGACCTGACCACGCTGGGCTGAGCTGCAGCCTGAAATACATGTGGACCTGTTTTCAAGGCATTTCACTCCTGTGGTTTACTAAACTACATAAGAGTGAATGTAGACAGAAACATGGGCCTCCCAGGTGGCGCAGTGGAAAAGAATCTGCCTGCCACTGCAGGAGATGCACGAGATGTAGGTTCAATCTCTGGGTTGGGAAGATCCCCCTGGAGGAGGAAGGGGCAACCCGCTCCTGTATTCTTGCCTGGAGAATTCCAGGGACAGGGGAACCTGGCAGGTGACAGTCCATGGGATTGCAGGAGTCGGACACGACTGAGTGATCAGTTGCTGTGAAGCTGCATAAAAGCTGTGCATCTGTCTGTTCATTCTGTCTGTTGTGATGCTAGGGGCTACACGGAGGGAAGGGAATGAGCCAGGTAGGCTACCTACCTGTCCTGGGGAGCTGGCAGGTGGGGACGGAGGCCCAGGGATAGCCAGAGACCCTGACTTCACCCCTGGGTTCTGAAGGAGCCCCTGTGACAAGCTCTTAGCATTGCCAGAGCCGTGAGCTTCTGGAATGCTCCCCGGCCTGTGTAGGCGAGGTGTCCCACAGCCAGGGTCTCGGGACCGTGAACACGCTGAGTTAGCAAGGCCGGCAGACCTTGGCTTTTCATGCCTCCTGCCTCCGAGCTGGCAGCCGCCCAGGAATCCTCGCAAATATAAAACCGACTTTGTTTTCAGAATGTTCTGGAGCCTAGACTCCAGAAGCTGCATAAAGACATTCTTGTGGGGCTGGTTATCTACGGGGGCCCCAGACCAGAGCGTCCCAGGGGATCTGCCCACAGAGCACCACGTGCTGGCGTGGGGGGAGCGTGTGGGGCGGCCCCGCTCTGTCGCCCGCTGACCCCTGAGAGGTGTTTTACAAGGAGGGTTCCTCTGGGTTCAGGGAGCTGGGTCCTCAGAGGAGCTGAAATTGAGAAGTTCAGAGACCTGTGCTCTCTGTCTGGCTGTTACATCTGTGGAGCCATGAAGAGTTTGGGGCGAGGTCCCCACTCCGGAAACTAGCATGTTTTCACCCAATTCCTGATTCAGAATGTCTGGGTCTGTGACCTGGTGGGGGTCCCTGGTCTCCCGTCACTTACTCCTTCACTCCCATCTCTTCAGCTCTGCCCGCAGCACCTACCCCTCCTTCTGAGTTCATTGCACCTCATCCCAGTCCTGGGCGGGGGGAGCTTCAGACTCTCAGCTTGACTCTTCACCCCTAAGAAGAAATACTGATGCCTCCAGGTCCCTGATTGAGCGCCCCAGGAGGGAGTGTGCTCAGGACCTGTCACCCCCCAAGCCTCAGTCCCCAGGGAGGTCAGTTGCGGTGGCATTTCCAGCTGGAACTCCACTCCGTCTTGCCCTTGTGGTTCTCCTGCAGCTGGCCCGGCATCAGATCCCGGGGGGCCTCTTCTGGCCCACCCCGATCTCTGCCCCCACCCCGGCCCCCCACCCCTGCTTTCCTGCCCCCGCTCTGGCTCATCAAGTGCTTTGTGCCTTAAAGATCTTTTTTCTTTCAAAGTCTTCTCAAATGCTCGGTCCTCTCATCTTGGCTTGAGATGACCCGCTCCCCCCACCCCACCCTAGCAGGGAGCAGAGTACCCTGTCCAGAGATGAACATGGGGCTGTCTCTGTGGCTGTCCCTCTGTTGGGGATATCCCACTGGTGTGGGGATGAAGGAGGAGGGAGCCAGTGCCATGCCTCGCCGTGGCCGGTCTCCGGGACCTTCTGTCCCCTTTTGCTTGTCAAGCTGGGGCTGTCTGACTTCAGGATGTGGCAGCGACGTGGGTCTCCTTCTAAAGTGCAGAGAGAAACATCTGTCCTTGGTGTGGTGGGTGGGCCTGGCCTGGGTGTCAGGGCCTGGTTTTGAGTGCCATGGTGGTTTAGTGGCTAAGTTGTGTCTACCTCTCGCGACCCCATGGACTGTAGTCTTGTCAGACTCCTCTATCCGTGGGATTCTCAGGCAAGAATATTGGAGTGGGTTGCCATTTCCTCCTCCAGGGGATCTTCCTGACCCAGGGATTGAACTTGAGTCTTCCACATTGCAGGCAGAGTCTTTACTGACTGAGCTGTCCAAAAGCCTCAGTTTCCTGTCCCAGGAAACAGACTTCCCTCCATCCCCAGGGGCAAGACTGGGTCGGGGTGGTGGGCGGGAGGTAGAAACTGCTGGTCTGGGGAGTGAAGGCTTCCTCCCTGGCCTCAGTTTTGCTTCTGTCTGGAAACACCTAGCACCCGGAATTGCTGACCCCATGGCCTCTGTCTCTGTGCAGGTGCGTGACATCAAGGACATGTCTCGGGAGCTGCAGGACGTGGACCTCGCCGAGGTGAAGCCTTTGGTGGAGAAAGGGGAGGTGAGTGGAGAAGACCTGGACACACCCCCTCCCATCCCCACTCGTATATGGACATATGTGTGTGCACAGTAGGAACACGCATCCATGCACACATGTGTGCATACACATGCACACATATGCACATGTCCACTGCTTCTTGGTTTCCACAGGTCACCTTGTCCAGTTGCAAAAGGCCAGGAGGTTCTAGTTCAGGCCCCAGCTTGGCTGGCAAGGGCTAAGTTGCCTCACCCACCTCTGGCCTTTCTGTCCTCACCAATCTCATTTGTAATGAGAGGGCACTGGACCAGAGTTCCTCCAAGCACCTCCACCTTTAACATCCTGTGGTTCTAAACCTGCCCCTGAAGCCCGTTGTCCAGCGGCTCTGCCCCAGCTTAGTGGCTAAGGGACCAGACTGCCTGGGTTCAGGTCCTGCCTGCGACACTCTGCTTCTCCGTGACCACTGGCAAATCCTTCAACCTCTTCATGCTCCAGGTCCCCAACTTTAAACACCAGTGACCCTAGGACTAGTGTCATGGGGCCAGGGTGAGGATGGAGGGGGCTAACTCACATGGCGCAGTTTGAAGGGGGCCAGCTATGCTTGTGTTCTCGTGTTGCTGCGATTACCACCCTCTTTTTTTGGCCAAACCTTTCAAGTCAACAAGACCTCCTTGTTGGAAGCAGACTCCCCTGCCGTATAGCCTAGCCTGGCATGATCCGTCCTGGACTGGCTGTGGATGGGTGTGAGAAACCTTTTTGTTTTCATGGTTGACACTGTATTTTTAAACCACGTTCACATCCCAGTTCTCATTGAGGTTTGTGACTGCCTGTGCTGAGACACCTTTTGTAAAATGTAAAGCTTGGGTTCAAAAGTGGGGTTACTTTGAGGTCAACTAAATGCTTTCCAAAGTAATAATTAACATACACCAGCCCCGCCCTGCATGTGGGTTTCTGGACTAATCATACTTCATAGGTTATTTCCTGCTAAATTAAAGGATAAGGCTGTGGCTGATTAGACACTAGGTTCTGTGATTGTTCCCATTTTACAGAAGAGGAAGCTGAGTTTCCTGGAGGTTAATTTGTCCTCTGTCGGTCACATGGTTACAAAGTGTGGGGCGTGGAGCCAAACTCAGGCCAGCTACCACTGGTAAATGGACTTATTCATTTAATTCCTTTATGACTCTGCACGTGGCTGCTCTGTCTTAGGTCCATTATTTCATGGACTTTTCTCTTTTTAGCTTTTTATTTTGTATTAGGGTATAGCTGATTAACAATGTTGTGATAGTTTCAGGCCAACAGCGAAGAAACTCAGTCACACATTTCCATGTATCCATTCTCCCCCAAACTCCCCTCCAATCCAGGCGGCTACGTAACATTGAGCAGAGTTCCATGTATTATACAGGCTTTGTTGGTTATCCATTTTAAATATAGTAGTGTGTGTATGTCATGGACTTTTCTTAATGAAGGTGAGACTCATCTTTCTATTTTCAATTATATAGATAATGGAAACTCATTTTGATGGGAAGAGAATTTCCCAAGGTCGATTGTATAGGATTTAGAAGCCAGACCAAGGGAAGCTGCAGAATCCTCGATATCATTCCCACGGGAGGGGTCTGCAGACGTCTTCTGTAAAGGATGAATTGGAGGGTGTCTTAGGCTTTGAAGACCCATGGTCTCTGTTGTAACTACTCAGTTTTACAGTTACAGCCTGGAAGCTGCCCTAGGCAGTATGGAAGCCAGTGGGCTTACTTTGTTCTAATAAAACTTTATTTACAAAAAGAAGGTGGAGGAAGGTAGAGGCCCATAGTTGGCCAACTCTGATACTGTTCACTATGTATGCTTCAAATCCATTTCCTCTTCTGTCTGCATCTTTGACACAGTCTTGGAAAAAAAGAAACAGAAAAACTCCCAGGTGATGCAAATACATATTAGCATCTTTTAAAAATAATTTTGTTTATTTATCTGATTTATTTTTGGCTGTGCTAGTTCATTGCTGCTGCCTGGGCTTTTCTCTAGTTGCAGTGCGGGCTTCTCACTGCAGTGGCTTCTCGTTGCAGAGCAGGGGCTCTCGGGCACATGGTTTCAGTAGCTGTGGCTCCTGGGCTAGAGCACGGGCTCAGTAGTTGGGGTGATGGGCTTAGCAGCTCTAAGGCATGTGGGGCCCTCCAGGACCAGGGATCTAACCTGTATCACCTGCACAGGCAGGTGGATTCTTTACCACTGAGCCATCAGGGAAGCCCCATAATAACATATTCTTATCCCTCCCGCTTTGAAAAACCACGTGCAATAGTATACCACGTTTGCGTTGTTTATTTAATCACCTATGTTGGAGACCTTTCCAACACCAGTCCATAGAGCACTTGCTTCTGTCTTTCCAGCATCACAGTCCTCCACCACGTTTGTTTGACCAGAGCCCTGTATGTGGACCCCTGGGGCCACGTTACTGTTCCCAGCAGAGCTGCAGGTATTCATAGACTCTTTGGATCCTGCATGTTCGTCATTTCATACACGTGCAGGTCTTAGATAAATTCCCCAAGTGGCATCGCTGAGTCCAAGGGTACATGCATGTTTACACACCGCGTTCATACGTTTTTAGGCGGCTTAGTGCTACCCTTGGAAAATTTTATTTCTGAAATAAACATCTAGGAGGTTATTAACTCCAAGTTACATGTCAGTCTGTCTCTAAGTAGATACTGGCCTTTTCTTTCCAGGTTTAAATGGAAGTAAGCCCTTCATTTCCTTAGACTGACTGAGCAAAGTGTTTTTAATTAGGTTTGCTGATGTCCATCCTCAATCTGAATGACTGCTGCACTCTTGTTAAAATTGTGAAGGTTAGGGTTGTACTAAGCAACTTTTCTACTCTCTCCTGTCAATACATACGCACACATACACACACATACACAAACTATGTTGGCCGCCATTTGCTTCCACTTGAATTTATCACACTCCCTCTGTTCTTAACCCCAGCCCCAGGAGATTTGAAGCTATTGATATATATATATATATATATATATATATATATATTTTTTTTTTTTTAATTGGAAGAAAATTGCTTTACAATGTTGTGTTGGTTTCTGCCATACAATAATGTAAATCAGTCATAATCATACATATATCATCTCCTTCTTGAGTCTCATGCCCACCCGCCATCCTGCCCCTTACTTTAATCTCCTTCAGCAGTTGGGTGTTACAATTTTAACTCCCAGCCCCTGGCTGTTCAAAGGGGTCCCCTTCCCCTTTCCAGCACCTCTTTTTCCTTTTGCTCTGCTGAGCCGTCTTCTTTCATGGTGGGTGGTAGTGGATCCAGCTGGGCTCAGCTTTCAGGAGGTGTTTGAACTCCATCCTGAGCTGGGAGGAGAGGGTGCCAGTGTTGGCCGAGGGCAATTCCAGCCCCAACTTTGACCTGTACTTTCACTGCTACCCGGGGGATGAGAGCCCTTTTCCCATCTTCCTGGGCCAGGCCTGCCACTAACTCTGGTGAAAGGTGGAATTTGAGCTGGACAGTCAGGATTGTTGGATGGCGGGGAATGCTCTGTTCTCCTCCCATGAGAGATAGATTTTAATCCAGATGGTGGGCTGCCATGGAAGAAATGTCAGGACAGTGACACGATCAAGTTCGAGCTTTAAAAGTGTAGCACATGAGTGGAGACAGAGACCAGTTTATAGGCAGTTGTGGTTAGCTTAGACCTTCAGATCTTTTTTACCAAGGCGCTAGTCAAAGAGGAATCCATCTACTGTGTCTGCTTTTTAGTTGGACTGCTATTCTTTGAGATAAACAGTCTCTCTGGAAAGAAATAGGCTCCACAAAGGACCTGGGGTTGATATGATAGACTTCAGGGCATGGGGAGGTCTGTGTGTTCGGACATTACTTCTCTGCCCTGGGAAAGTGATGAAACTGACCATCTCTCTTGTCTCTCCACAGACCATCACCGGCCTCCTGCAGGAGTTTGATGTTCAGGCAAGTAGAAGATGTGGCTTCGCTTCCCCCTCGCCTTTTCTGTCTTCTCCTTTCCCCTTTCTTCCATGGGTTAGATCCGTGTTCAGACATTAGGGCTAAGGGGAGAGATGGAAGCCGATTCCCTGCACTCAGCTCCTTCTCCCCAGAGAGAAGTGGGTTTGAGTTCTGACCAAGGAAGCAGGAGCCAGTTAGCCTCTGTGAAAGCCGGACAGAGATCCAGCAGCCCCTTTGACCCTGCAGAACTGGGCAGAGCTGGGAGGCATGTGCACAGGAAATGGCGAGACGTTGGGTGGGCTTGGGACCCTGTGATGTGAGGGGATGGGGGAAGCAAAGGTTTGATGTTCTTGGTTCCACATAGGAAAGTGAAACCAGCTTCTCTGTGGTCTTCCGGCTTCCTCTTTGCTCCGGTTTGGCATGGGAGCAAGATTGGGGGGGTGCCTCTGGAGGTTTGTCCAGTAACAAGCTTTCAAGATAGGGCATTGACCTCTCTTGGCTGAGGGGTGGGTCAGAATCTCAGGGAATGTGAGTCTTGGACTCCTTATTCCAAAGCTGTGTAGGCCCCCACAATGTGCGGGGCCCTGGGGGTGGGGCTGGAAGCCTGAGCACATTCAGGTCACGTGGGCTTCCCAGAGAAGACCAGGCCTCATACAGGCCGGGCATAGGCTGGCATGCTCACCTGGCCCTCTGCTTGCCCATCACATGGGTACCCCGGCTTCCGCCCCATCCTGAGTCCTGCGACTCCATCATACTGTTCACCTCCTTCCTCCCCCATAAAGAGCTACTGGTCCTCCTGAATCTTGTATTTCAGTGATTGGCCTGCCATCCATCAGAGGCTGTGTATCTTGGCATTGTGTTTGGAAGGAAGGGGAAAGAGGGAGTGGGGTTGGAAACACTGGCTGATGTGAAGTCAGGGAGGCGAATGCAAAGAGCACAGGTGAGGTGCGTGGGCTTTAGTGTGTTTACAGGTCATCCTGGCTGTTCCTGCAGCCCACCCTGACCCCGGGCCCTGGGAAACCCTGGGGTACCCGAGGTGTTGGTTTCTGTTCAGCCATTTGTCCTCTGAGGCCAACACATCCCACTGTGTTATATTGCCCTGTTCAGAACACACCGATTGCACTATCGTTGTGCACCAGGCCCTGGACACCCAGGCAGACGTGGCCCCTGATCTCCGCAGGCACAGCCCACTGAACCCCAGTAGCATTAGACAGCCCGGGCCGCTGTCTTCACTCTTTAAGTTTAGGGAGCTGAGGCTCAGGGTTAGGTGCCGGTCCGTAGTGGCACAGCTAGCGCTGTGCTCTTTGCAGTTTGACCGTGAAACCTGCTTTCTCAGCCTCCTGGTAGCGTCTGTGTCAGGGCCGTGAGCCGGAGGCCTGAGCAGCGGTTAGCAGCCACCATATCCATTTACTTCAGAGGGGCACCGGCTTGGCTTGAAGGGGGCTTCGTGAGCTGGCAGGGAAGCTCCCTGCCTGAGGGAGGTCCTTCCAGCCTGGGGCCCTCGAGCCTCTCTCGCTGTCAACGGGTGTCTGGGGCAGGCCACAGGGACAGCTTGGGCCGGGACAGGTCGTTTCCACCCTAGGAGTTTGTGGTTAAAAGCAGCTGAGTCTAGAGACACCCTCGCATCCTTCAGGAGCGCCTCCCTGACTCATCAGCCTGGGTTTACAGCATCGCTGCTGTCCCAGCCTCTCGGTACCTCTGCAGTGGATGCGCCCAGACCAGGGCTGGCATCTCCCCATTTTATGAATGAAGAAACTGAGCCACCCAGACAGTGAGACTTGCCATGGTCAGGCTGCAGCTGAGACATCGTGGCATCCTGAACAAAAGCATCTTTCCCCCTACCCTTTTTGAGTCAGGTCAACCGGATTTAATTCTAGCTGACCTTTTCAAGGTATGTGCCTTTGAGCAAGTTACTCAGAACTTCTGAGCCTGTTACCCGGCATCTGTAACACAACTGTAAGAATGGACGCTTTTGAGTCCTAACTGTGTGCCAGGCAATGGCACCCCACTCCAGTACTCTTGCCTGGAAAATCCCATGGACGGAGGAGCTTGGTAGGCTGCAGTCCATGGGGTCGCTAAGAGTCGGACGCGACTGAGCAACTTCACTTTCACTTGTCACTTTCATGCATTGGAGAAGGAAATGGCAACCCACTCCAGTGTTCTTGCCTAGAGAATCCCAGGGACGGGGGAGCCTGGTGGGCTGCTGTCTATGGGGTCGCACAGAGTCGGACACGACTGAAGCGACTTAGCAGCAGCAGCAGCAGTGTGCCAGGCACTGTTCTAAGCACCCTGCCTTTATTTAATCAAATATGTCCACTTACTCTTCTTAAGAGCCCTGGTGGGGGAAGGGGGGTTCTGCTATCGTCTTATTACAGATGAGCAGTGCCTCCAAGTCACACAGCCAAGGAGGCCCCCCGGATTTCATGTTCCCCTCTCTCCTGGATGTAACTCAGACTCCAGTGCTGTTCAGGGCTGTGTTTACTGCTCAGGAAGCAGAGGCCATGCTCTCTGCAAGAACGCAGGTTACCGGCATGGATGGATGTGTAGAGGTGATCATTAGACTCTGAGGTCTGGGGACCTCCTGAGCCACCAGCTCCTTCCAGCACAGGTCCCTGGGGAACAGGAGGAAACGTGATCAGACCTCCAGGCACACTTTCTCCTCTGGGGTCACTGCAGGTGGGAACGTCAGCGGGGTGGTCTTGGCTGAATCTGCAGCCCCTCTAGAGCTGGAAGCCAGGCCACCTGGTGGACTCAGCCCACTTTTTGTGCAGAGGAACAGAGAGTGGGCCCTGGGATGGGTGGGGCTGCTCCCTAGGGTCTGAGACTTGAGCCAGGAGTGGAGGCTGTGAGTAACTCAGGCCCTGGGACAAAGGCTAGTCACCCACCCCCACCCCCACCATCACCCGCTGTGTCTGGTTCCTCTTCCCACTGTGACTCAGACTATCAGCTCCCTGCCCTTCTAGGCCATCAGAGCGTGGGGGGACCTGAACCCCTCACTTCACTGGCTGCTTCAGCACCCAGTACACAGACCTTGGTCCTCAAGGAGCAGAAGGACATGGCCTCCGGTCATGCTTTTTATTGGGCTGGTTTAAGAAGAGAATCGGGGCTGGGAAGTCACTTGGCAGAGGTCCCCCTGCAGTGAGAGGGAGGTGGCACCAGACCCTGGGCCTTCTCTCTCCCAGCTTTGAGAGCCTCCTGTTCCACGTCACCTGATGCTGCTGGCTTAGCGATGCTTCCTGTGAGCCGGGCCCTCTGCTAAGGGCTCCCCAGCCAGTATCTCACTTAACATCTCCACAGTAGCATAAGCAGAAGTGCCATTACCCCCATCACTCAGATGGGGAAACTGAGGCTAGAGGGTGGGACTGGGCATCACTCCCAAATCTGTCTAAGCAGAGAGGGAGCTTGTGCTCTTACTGTGTGGTCCACAGGCCAAGGTCTCTGTCTGTCCCATCCCCAGGCCAGAGCTCCGTCTGCTGGTCTCTGTCTCAGGACACTGGGCACGTGGGGGCACCGGGGACAGTGGGAGGTAGATAGACTGCCTCCAGGCGTCCCAGGTTTAGCTCATCCAGACCCTCCTACAGCGGGAGAAACTGAAGGACAGAGAGAGGGGAATCACTTGTGCAGTGCTGTGCCATGGGGGAGCTAACAGGGATGACATCGGATCCTCGTCTGGCCATTTCCCACCATTGTGAAAATAGGGTCCCAGGGCGGAAGGACTGGAAAGACGCAACAGCTATGGCAGCCGTAGCCCGGGTTATCTGGTGGGCTCCAAGGGCCGTGGGGCTGGAGCAGCAGTCCCAGGATCTGGCTGATCATTCCGGGCTGGGCTGGGCTGGGCTGGGCGGGGCCCTGGGCAGGGAGACGAATCTACTTTCTCTGCCACTGAAATGTCAGCCCTTGTCCCTGTCCCCATCTTCCGCAGGAAGCAGCCATCAGGTCTGTGGTTTTGTCTTCCTGCAGCAGCCTTGTGATGTCCATCTCCCCCAGGGTCAAGGCCACAGAGTCACCCAGACTCGGCGTATTCAAGAGCCAGGTTTGCCCATTCCTGGCTGCCTGGCCCAGAGCAAGATGCTTCACCTCCCTCAGGCCTCAGTTTCCCCATCTGCCACATGGGGACCAAAACTCCAACTTGTGTAGAGGAACCTGGTGTGATGTTTCCCAGTCAGTGTTGGCCCAATAACACACCCAGTTTTTCCAACTGATTTTTTGTGTTGAAATACATATGTAACATAGGGGTTCTCCCATGGCTTAGCTGCAAAGACTCCTCCTATAATACAGGAGATTCAGGAGATGCACAGTTGGGACGATCCCCTGGAGGAGGAAATGGCAACCCACTCCAGTATTCTTGGGCTTCCCTGGTGACTTAGCTGGTAAAGAATCTGCCTGCAATGCAGCAGACATGGGTTTGATCCCTGGATCGGGAAGATCCCCTGGAGAAGGGAAAGGCTACCCACTCCAGTATTCTGGCCTGGAGGATTCCATGAACTGTATCGTCCTTGGGGTCACAAAGAGTCAGACACGACTTAGTGACTTTCACTTTCTTTCCCTCTCCATTATGCTTTAGCTCAAGATACTGAATATAGTTGCCTATACGGTATACGGTAGGACCTTGCTGTTTATCCATTATACACACAATCGTATACATCTACTCACCCTAAACTCCCAATCCATCCCTCTCCCCACCTCCTACCCCTTGGCAATCCCCAGAACTCTTTCCATCTTTTTTTTCTTAAATATTTATTTGTTTAAGATGCAGCAGATGTTGGTTTGATCCCTGGGTCTGGAAGATCCCCTGGACGAGGAAATGGCAACCCATCCAGTATTCTTGCCTGGAAAATCCCATGGACTTTGGCTATGCTGGGT
Organism: Bubalus bubalis; assembly: GCF_019923935.1. NCBI lineage: Eukaryota > Metazoa > Chordata > Mammalia > Artiodactyla > Bovidae > Bubalus > Bubalus bubalis. The sequence continues at coordinate 73,948,472 of NC_059171.1, read as the reverse complement.
CTTAGTTGCAGCATGCAAACTCCTAGTTGTGACACAGGGTCTAGTTCCCCGATCAGGTATCAAGCCCAGGCCCCCTGTATTGGGAGCGTGGAGTGTGGAGTCTTAGCCCCTGAACCACCAGGGAAGTCCCCAGAACTCTTTCCATCTTGCAAAACTGTAACTCTGTCCCCATGAAGTACTAATTCCCCATTCCCCTCCCTGCATCCTCTGACAGCCGGCATTCTGCTTCCTGTTTCTAGGAGTTTAACTGCTCTCAGTACCTCACATAAGGGGCATCATGCAGGATTAGCTTGTTTCCCTTAACGTAACGTCCTCACGTTTCATCCACGCTGTAGCCAGTGTCAGCACACCATCCCTTTTTAAGCCTGAGTCTACTGCTCTGTTTTATGTCCAGGCTGCATCTTGCTTATCCTCTTATCCACCAGTGGACATTTGGGCTGCTTCCATCCTTCGGGTGTCGTGATTAGTGCTGCTGGGAACACGGGTGTCCAGCATCTGTTCATGACTCTGCTTTCAGTCCTTTTGCATATGTACCCAAAAGTGAAATGATTGGGTCCTCTGGTCATTGTGTTTGTTGTTCAGTCGCTAAGTGGTGTCTGACTCATTGCGACCCCATGGAGTGCAGCACGCCAGGCTTCCCTGTCCTTCACTATCTCCTGGAGTTTGCTCAAACTCAGGTCCATTGAGTCAATGATGTCATCCAACCATCTCATCCTCTGTCGACACCTTCCCCTCCTGCCCTCAGTCTTTTCCCAGCATCGGGGTCTTTTCCAGTGAGTCGGCTCTTTGCATCAGATGGTCAAAATATTGGAGCTTCAGTTTCAGCATCAGTCTTTTCAATGAATATTTAGGGTTGATTTCCTTTAGGAGGGACTGGTTTGATCTCTTTGCGGGCCATAGATTTCTAAAATTTTGGTCATGGGAGGAACCTCGAAGACGTAGTTTGTCTGTTCCCCATGAAGATAATTCGTCGCTTTTGTGTCACTCGTGACCGTTTGCAGAGCTCTGCCACTTGCTTCTGTCCCTGGCACAGGAGGGAGGCACAGTGGAGAACAAGGGTGGGGCCCACTCGTCTGCACCGGTGGACCTGAGGGTGGCTAGGGCAGGGTGTTGGGGATGATCCTCTGGACATCAGCAGAGTGAGGACCTGAATACTGCAGAGGACGAAAGCCTGGGCAAGGGGCCGGGGAGGCAGGATGAGGGTCATCAGCCTGGGCCGAGCCCTCCCACTGGATCCCAGAGCTCTCCTGGGAGCTGGAAGCATTTTTCTGACTGTGCTTGCCTTTGTCCCTTTCACAAACGCCTGCTTTGTGCCTGGCATCGTCTTCGGCACTGGGGATACAGGGGCGAGTGTGACAGGCAGTGACCCCATTTCCAGGGAAGTCAGTTCTAAAGGAGTATATTGCTCAGCACCATTCTGAGTGAGCTGCCCGTTGGCGTTCCTGCTGCTTGCCACGAACCCTGTCTGCCTCTGACAGATGGACAGCCTGAGTGCACAGAGATTCAGTCATTTGCCTGAGGTCACGGTGTAGGGGGCTTGGGGATAAAGCTGGGATTGCAGCCACTCCTCCTGAGTCCTTAGAAGCCGAGGTGGGGTGGAGGGGGGCACCTGTGATCCATTGAGCAAGATGACAAATTGGGCTACCGTCGGGGCTTGGAGGACGATGGCGCAGGCTGCCGTGATGGGGTGAGGACTTCGGCTGAGGGGTCGGGAAAGGCTTTTGGAGCAGGTGACCCTGGACTGAGACCTGAGGGAAACGTGGACTCCCGTGACAGAAGAGTAGGGACGGATCACCCGTTCAGAGGCGACAGCACATGCAGAGGGCCCCCTGGCTCGGATTCTGAGTCTTCTTGCTGTAAGCTGCTGATAGACTCCACCTTACCGATTTGTTGTTTAGTCGCTGAGTCGTGTCCGACTCTGCGACTCCATGGACTGAAGCCCACCAAGTCCCTCCGTCCATGGGATTCTCCAGGCAAGAATGCTGGAGTGAGTTGCCATTTCCTTCTCCAAGGGATCTTCCCGACCCAGGGATTGAACCTGTGTCTCCTGCATTGGCAGGCAGATTCTTTACCACTGGGCCACCAGGGAAGCCCACCTTACCAATGAACCACAATATTTGAGCTAAATCTGAGTACCAAGTGACGCTTTGTCAAGGTTGCTTCCGAAAAGATCTTTGGATAAAACTATATTCATTTGGATTTGGCTCCTGGATCCGGTTGACTCACAATGTTTATGAAGGTTTCCCACAGATTTCCAGCAGTCTCTAAAACCGTGGGTGTGAGTCACTTCTGAAGGGCATCCTTTAGAAGATGCATCATACTGTAAAGGCTGATGTTCTCTGGGTCCTGACGCGTTACGGCTCACAGCGCCAGGAGCAGAGACTGACAGCATCTTGCTCAAGGGTAGCTGATGGGCGGGCGTCCCAGCTCGGGGACTCGCCTGCACACCCTGACCTCAGATTCACATGGGCGCTCCTGCCTGCAGTGGGCTTCAGCTTCTCTGATGAGCCAGGCCAGGCCCAGGCCTTCCCAGGTTCTTTTATTGGGATCTTTTGAGACTTGCACCCTCATGCCTGCCTGACAGATGAGGAAACCGAGGCTTTCCCATGGCCAAGAGCTGTGAAGGGGCCCCATTGAACCCAGCTCTGCCCCAGATCGACTCTGTCAACCAGGACATATACTGCAGGACTAACCCCCAGAATGGCCAATCTACGTTTTATGGACTAGGTTCCAGTTTACCTTTGCAATTTTTTATCAGAAAAGATCTGGCCAGGTAGCTAATCCAAACAGTGCTCCCGTGGGTTTATGTTTAAACCCTGGACAGGGACCTGATGTAAGGGCTGGAGCATCGATGTGCCTCAACGGCAGTCCACTTTTACATGTTCATTTAGTTGGTCCTTAAGGCTCATGGAATAGAGTCCCTTCTGGGCAGTTCTTGGGGGTTGAGTTGAAGGAGGCTGCTCTTCTTCACTGTGAGTGTCCCAAAGCAGCCAGTGTTATTTTTTGAGGAATATTTGGTGCTTCAGCATTTTATCTAAATGGGGGCCGACTCGTTTCCTTTCCCAAAGTGGTCAAGAACTTTGTGTGTGTGTGTGTGCACGAATCAAAATACATACAGTTAGCCCAAAGGTCCTCAGTGAGAAATAGCCTCATGACTGCTGTCTCAGAAGACGGCTTAGCCTTCAGAGCTGATGGCATCTGGGCCTTATCTCATCCTGGCTGATGTCACCTTAAATGGGCAGTTTGTTCTGGCCCAGGTGCTGTTTTAGGGTAGGTCGATGAGTGCCCGGCCCAGCATGTGATATTCTGCCAGCAGTTCTTGAGATCCTGCTCTGTCCTTCACTTGGAGGGGCTTTGATGCCCTCAGAGCGTGGAGCTGGGTAGGCTGCTGGCCTGGGGTGCTGGGGCTGCAGGAAGGAAGTGGTTTGATCTGGCTCTGCAGAGAAGGGTCTGGCATCAGCCTAAGCAGTAGTGTTTGCAAATTTGATGAGTGGGGAAAGTGGAAGTATTTTGAGTTCTGGTTTATTTTCTTTGGCTAGAAATCTAGAATCCGGGACTATCAGAGCTGGCAGATGCTTACTGATCCAGCCCTGCCCCTTCTGCTGCAGGTGGGGAGGCTTTGTGGAAAGCCCCTGAGGCGGGGTATTGGTGTGTCTGCCCATTGTCTCAGGGCTTTCTTGCTAAGGTGGGAAGTGACCTTTGCTTTGCAGGTAAGAGACCAGAGTGGAGATGTTAAGAAACTGGTCAGAGGGTACTACTGCGATAGTCTTAAAGGTGGTCCCTCTATTTGGGGGCTGTAAGAGCTGATGTCTCGAGCACTAGCTGTATGTCACGCACTGTGCTGACCTCTTTTCCTGCATCATCTCACTTAACCCTCAAAACAATCCTTTACAAGAGGTATTGTTGGCATCCTTGTTGAAGGGACAAGGTCAGAGAGGGTGTAAGGGATTTGCCTAGGGTCACACAATGATAAGCTAGACGGCAAAGCCTGACTCAGTCCCTCGAGCTGGTGGGGGCGGCAGATCTCAGCTCACTGCTCGTAGCTCCCCCCGCCCAGGGGCTGGGTCACTTCCTTTGGCCCCTCTTGGTAGATTTGCTCTTTCTAATTCCTTCCACCTGGATCTTTAGTTATTTGGATGGTTTGATTTGATGTGGTTTCCATGGGAATCTGTGTTTGTGTGCTCACCAGGGATCTCCGGGCCATGAGCTGATGTTACCCGCAGGGCTTGGGGATGGAGGGGATGGAGGAGGCTGGGCAGGAGGGGTGGGGGCTGGAGGGTCTCCTGGGGTCCCTCTCCTGCTCTGGAGCTACCGGTCTGGTGGAGCTGGGCCTGCCGGGGTGGGGAGGGGGTCTGATTCCCGCCTGTAGAGGAGTTGATTTCTGCCCCCCCCATCTGTTGGAAGCAGATCAACTCACAGGGAAAATGGAAACGGTGACCTTTTACGAATGTCTTTCTTTGCACACAATTGCTTCTTGTTTTCCTGCCCCCTGACTGAAGGTGGGCAGAACTCAGAGGCTTCGAAATCCTCAACCCACCGTTTCCCGTCCCTGCCTGCCCCCAGCCTCACTTCCGAGGAAGCCGCTGAGACAGAGCGTGACAGATGGCGGTGGCACGCATCTGGGTCAGCGCCAAATGAGGCTTAACCCCTCTGCCCTCCTCCTGGGTTTCCTGGGAACGCTGTCCTGGTGGAGGGGTCGGGAACGCCTCGCCTGCAGCAGCCTCGTGGTGGGGCTCCGATCGGCTCGCCAGGTCTGTCCAGCCCAGGCCATCAGACTGACCTCGTGTACACGCCCATCTCCTGGTCCTGAGGAATAAATAGGTGTCCTGGACAGAGCGGGTGCGGGTCAGCTCTGCCTCTGCTAGCCCTGTGTCTTCAGCCCATCGCTGACCTCCTAGGGGCTCAGTCTTCTAATCGGTAACAATGGGGGCAGAAGCTCTGCCCCCGAGGTGTCATGACTGTCGCGCTCGGTCACTGCTTCAGACCCAGCATGCATGCCTCCTACTTTTTTTTTTTAAAGATGTATTAGGATCTTTTTTTTTTTAGTGACTACATAAGCTATATTTTTTTTATTAATTTGTTTCTAACTTCTGCATACTGGGGAGAGTAGGAGAGCAACAGAGCAATAAATCAATTTTAAAAAATCTGCTGTGATGCTGTTAACGGAACACAGGTTTGGCACCCTGTGTTTGGCTGCTTGCCATTCAGAAGCCAATCCTTGAGAGACAAGGGTTGGTTGAGAAGGAAAGGTTGCTTTATTCAGGAGTCCAGCAATCTGGAGAGAAGGCACACTCATGTCCAAGAACCAACTCCAAGGATTCTGTTTGACTATAAACGTTTTTGAAAAGAGATGTATTAGAATCTTTTTTGTTTTATGTATCATTGGCTGGATGGCATCACCAACTCGATGGACATGAGTTTGAGCACATTCCAGGAGTTGGTGATGGACAGGGAAGCCTGGCGTGCTGCAGTCCATGGAGTCGCAAAGATTCGGACACGACTGAGTGGCTGAATTGAACTGATCCTATGTTTTTGGTTGCGCTAGGTCTTCGTGGCTGCACGCAGGCTTTCTCCAGTTGAGGCAGGCAGGGGCTGCTCTTCCCTGTAGGCTTCTGTAGTTTTGGCACCCGGGCTTCTCTGCCCCCTGGCATGTGGGATCCTCTGGGACTAGGGGTCAAACACTCGTCCCTTGCTTTGGCAGGCAGATTCTTATCCACTGGACCATCAGGGAAGTCCCTCGGGCCTCCCTGTGCTCCATGGATGGCCCTCATTCCCCTCTTCCTCTTTCTGTAATCCAAGAGAGGCTGTTCTCCTTGGAGACTCGGACTGAATTCCCGGGCCGTCGCCCTTTCACCCACTGCAGATCATTTCCCGACTGTAAGTTCTTGACTGTTTCTCGATGTGATGACATCATTGAAGACAGCTGAGTAATGGAGGGAGCACGACCTCTGTGAGATCTCCTTCTCTTCTAGATGCCCCAGTGGGCCAGAGATCAAGACTTAGAGGCCCAGGGTCTGTCCAGAATCTTCACTCAGTGACCTGCAGCTGTGTACCTTTGGGTGCTAGGCTTCAGCCCCCGGGACTGGCATTTGTCCTCTGTGAAACGGCTGTCCTAGGAGCACAGGGTCCAGACCTGGCTTTTTAGAGCTTTTCCAGAAGCAGGTGGTGTCCTTCTGTGCAAATACGATTGCGTTCCTTCCACAACGCACCCCTCCTGTCAGTCTTCATAACTCACGTGCTCCTTACCCAATGGGCAGGGCGAGATCAGTGGCTCAGCCAGGCCCACCCTTCCCCACTGTGCACCCAGGCAGGGGACTGGGAAGATGGGGGGAGGGTACCTTATTTCACAAAAAGATGGTGGTGGGGCCAGCCCTTGGCATTTTCTCCTGAGCCTCTGTTCTCATGATCTGGCTTTCTTGCCTCAACAAGCCTTGACTTAATGCTGCATCATATGAGCCCCAAACCAGCTTTCTTTGCCTGTTGTTCCCAAGGGTACCCTCCATCCACAGGCCGTGCCTTGACCAAGGCTTGCTAGATTGAGGGGAGGGGCAGCCCAGCGCGCCAGCTGACTTGGAGCCTGGGTAAGCGTGTCATCCTCTTAGAGTCCAGCGTGCTCAGCGTCTCCCCAGTGCCTGCTGAGCAGGCGGATTATGGAGGGAGGTGGCGGCAGCAGAACTCAGAGCTCTCCTAGATCATCCAGCCAGTTGACTTAAACCCTGGGAGCTGGTCTTTGTAGCTTGACAGTAATTGTCTCTGGAGAGGCAACTGGAACAGCTAGCCTGTAGAGAGACATTGCAATGTCCAGTCCCTACCACGGTTTTAGTATTAGGAGCATCTCCATAAGCAGATGGGTTTGTTCTTGACTTCAGTTTATGGCTGAGGGAAGGAATTCTCAGAGAAGTCTGGTAACTTGGCCAGGGTCACGGGGTGAGTGTGGCAGTGGAATTAGTATCATCCAACACACAGTGCCCTAAAGAGGGTAAAGTTTAACATTTGTGCTGACCCAGAAGGACTAGGACAGCAGACTATAAATGTCACCCGTCTCAGACTTCTTCCAGCTTCCTGCTCTGTCATCCTGAGCATGGAGCTTTTGTCCTTATGCACATAAGATCACTGCTGAATCCCCAAGCATCACATCCGTGTTCCAAGTAGTAGGCAGGTAGATGGGTGAAAGGAAAAACTCAAAAGGCCAAGTCTGACTCTTTAAAAAAAATTTCTCCTGAAAGCTCCAGAAACTTCTGCTGACATTTCAGCCAGAACTGAATCTTCTGACCACCCTTGGCTACAGTTCAGTCCAGTTTAGTCGCTCAGTCATGCCCAACTCTTTGGGACCCCATGGACTGCAGCATGTCAGGCTTCCCTGTCCTTCACTATCTCCTGGAGTTTGCTCAAACCCATGTCCATTGAGTCAGTGATTCCATCTAACCATCTCATCCTCTGTCTCCCTCTTCTCCTCCCGCCCTTTCCAAGCATCAGTCTTTCCCAGCATCAGGGTCTTTTCCAGTGAGTCAACTGTTCGCGTCAGGTGGTCAAAGTATTGGAACTTCAGATTCAGCATCAGTCCTTCCAATGAATACTCAGGGTTGATTTCCTTTAGAATTGACTGGGTTGACCTCCTTTGCATAAATCTCTAAGCACCTTCTCCAGGCCAGACCCTGTGGAGGGCAGAGTCACCCTTTCTCCCTGGAAATCCGCAGGCCGTTTGGGGAGGTGGCTAAGAAGCAGATACGTGCCACTGGAGAAGATGTGACAAGGAAGAGGACATTAACTTCTCTGCCCTGAGTCCTGTCCGGGACAGCCCCCTCTCACCTGGTGCTGTTTCCCTGTCCAAGGTTATCTCCTCTGCTGAGGAACCCAGGGTGGGCAGCTGCCTCCTGTCTTACAGATGGACCTCCAGGGTCTCAGAGGGCTTGGGAAAAGGCCCAGCTTGGGTTTGAACCCTGATGCCCCAAGCCAGTGGGGACACTGCCCAGCCTGGCCTATTTTTAGAGGGCGCCATGTGGGTCAGCTGAAGAGACAATGGAGAATGCAGCCCCCACAATGAACCATTGTTCCCACGGTGGCTTTAGAGCCAGGGCTGGGCCCGGCAGATGACCTGTGGCCCCCACTGGGGGCCGGACCATACTGCATCCTCTGTGGATTTTTCCAGCACTTGTAATGCAGGCACTTAGAGGAAGAGAGGGCTGGGGAAATGAGGGACTCATATTTTGGGGGGCATAAGGCTGGGACCCCTGTGTTGAGGGCAGGCCTGGGCACTAGGAGGGAACCTGGTACACCCAGTACCATCCCCTGTAAAGCACTCACCCTCGCCAGGAGGCTCTATTATACTTCCCATTTCATAGAAGCAGGGTACAGCCCGGGAGATGCTTCAGGTGTCTTCAAAGAGGAAGCCTTGTGAGACCTTGCATCACTCAGCCAGGGATGGATGGAGAAGGGAGAGAGTTTTTGTTAAAAGCACAGATAATGAGCTTTTCCGCTCTCAAGGTGAACCTGAGAATTGGGGTGTATTTCTTTATTTTTGAGTCAAAGTCTTCAGATTGGCAACCACTGACCGCAAGGGATGGGATGGGTGGGTTTCCGTGGTCACCCCCCATCTATCTATGCTTCTGCGAGTGATATCTGAGACCAGAGAGACCTGCCACTCAAAGCCCAGGACTGAATGAGAAGCTTCTGCAAACCGCAGTGGCATGCGCTGGGTGTCTACAGACAGTAATTACAGCCACACCGTGGCTTTGGGTCCCACGTGACAGGCTTGTCTGTCTATTCTCTCCCCAGGAGCAGGACATCGAGACTTTGCATGGCTCCATTCACGTCACGCTGTGTGGGACCCCCAAGGGGAACCGGCCCGTCATCCTGACCTACCACGACATTGGGATGAACCGTAAGTTCCGAGGAGTTCTGGGTGAACCAGTTCCCCCCAGGGCTGGGGGACACGGTCAGCTAGGAAGGGCAGCTGCGGGGGGGGGGGGGGTCCAGATCTTTCTCTTTTGCTGGGACCTCCTGGAGCTGTTCTGGGAAGAACTCTCACTATGGGTGGTGCTAGTGACAAAGAACCCACCTGCCAACGCAGGAGACCAAAGAGATACAGGTTCCATCCATGGGTTGGGAAGATTCCTTGGGGCAGGAAATAGCAACCCTCTCCAGTATTCTTGCCTGGAGAATCTCATGGACAGAGGAGCCTGACGGACTATAGTCCACGGGGTCGCAAAGAGTTGGACACGACTGAAGCGACTTAGCATGCAGGGGACTTCCTGGAGCTGTTCTGGGAAGAATTCTTGCTACAGACTGGACAAGCCTGGAGTGCACTGCCCTGGGGCCTGGAGAGGCTGGGAGCTCAGGAGCCCTCTGCCGTCAGCATGTGTGACAGGGACTGCTTTTAGTGAAAGCATGCTGTAGATTTTCGTATGTTCACAGGATTGTGTAACCACCAACACAGTCCGTTTTAGAGCAGTTTTGAAAAGTGAAGTGAAAGTGGTAGTTTCTCAGTCATGTCTGACTCTTTGCGACCTCCTGGTCTATCCCCTCTGTCCATGGAATTCTTCAAGCGAGGATCCTGGAGTGGTAGCCATTCTCTTCTCCAGGGGATCTTCCTGACTCAGGGATTGAACTGGGGACTCCTGCATTGCAAGCAGTTCTTACCGTCTGAGCCCCCAGGGAAGCCTGTCCTTTACCGGTCACCCAATCTCCCATGCCCTCCAGCCCCTGGCCTCCACTAGTCTGCCTTCTGTCCCTAAGATCTGCCTACTTTGGACATTTTTTTATCAGTGGAATCACACAAAATGTGGGCTTCCTGTCTGGCTTTTTCTGTGATTTGTCCACATTGTACCATGCATTAGTACTCTGGTCTCTGAATGAGACCCCGAGGTGTGGACCCAGCACAGATTACTTATCTGTTCCCACCTGTTGGGCATTTGCCCTGCTCCCACGTTTGGACTATTGTGCATATGCTGCTGCTGTGAATGTTTAGACTGTGGATTCTTATGATTACCAGGAAGTGTTACCAAAGGTGGGCTTTTTACTGATGGAGGGGGCCCGAAATAAGATCAACTTAATATTACAGTTTCAGAAAGCAGAAATGGTACTGTGATGATTAGGAAGGAACTTATAGGCCTTCCTAGTCTAGTGTGTGTTGCAAGCTGGGTGTTTACTCAATTCTTGATCAGCAGACTGCCTGACTGACATTTTTTTTGCCATAGCTTCTTAAGACCCTGAGGCTAGGAATGATGTCAGTCACCGAAAACTGTTTTTCTCCTTCATTCTCATTCCTCTTTTATCAATCTCTTCTTTTCCGACATGTCTTCCCCATAGCCATAACCATCTGTACCAGATCCCATGCTAGGTCCCTTTTTTAAAGTTGTATTTATTGGCTCCGCTGGGTCTTCATTGCTCTGTGCAGGCTTTCTCTAGTTGCAGAGAACGGGGCTACTCTTCACTGTGGTGTGCGGGCTTCTAGCCTTTTATCAGCAGAGGACAGTGAGAAAGAAAAGGTGACCATTCTTGAAAGTTCCTTCTGTCTGCCATGTAGGCGTGAAACAGAATGGACGCAGACTTCATTCTCTCCTAACTTCTTTCTCTGCTCTCTTGCCTGCCTCTTCTCCAGACAAAACCTGCTACAATCCTCTCTTCAACTCCGAGGACATGCAGGAGATCACCCAGCACTTTGCCGTCTGCCACGTGGACGCCCCCGGCCAGCAGGATGGCGCTGCGTCCTTCCCCACGGGGTAAGAGCAGGGAGCCTTGGGCCCCGGGAGAGGGGCAGGAAAGCCGTGCAGGGTGGAAACAGGCAGTGGGGGGAGGCCTTAGGTTTTAACTTTTTTCTTTTTTATTGTGATAAAATGTATATAACTTACATTTACCATGTTTAACCATTTTTCAGTGTATTAAGTACATTCACATTGTGGTACAGCCATACCACCATCATCTCCAGGACTTTTTTATGAGCCTAAACTGAAGCCCCACGAGCGCCATACACTAACTCCCCATCCCCTGCCCCTCTGGACACCCTGTCCCCGGCCTCACAGCAGCCCGTTTAGGCTGACTTTTTAATAGGTGTTTGTGATCTAGACAGGACTGAAGTGGGAGAGGTTCTTGACAAGATGAAATGGTTAGCAGAAAGATCTAGAAAGTTGGGCAGAAAAAGATCGTTGTTGGAAGTAATATTGATGAAGTACATCCTGTGACCAGGCTTAATCATCTTTATTTGCAAATGTTATTTGCATTTAATCCTTATATAACCAGTGCTAGTAGCTCCATTCTCTAGATGGAGAAACTGAGGCATGGAGAGATTGACTGCCTTGCTCAGGGCTGTGCGACTAGTTTAACCAGAGGAGGGGGTGATCGGGTTTGAGCCCAGTCTGCTGAATCTAAGGCTCATCCCCTCTTGGGAACATCAGGCTACCTTGTTCGTGGTTGTCTACACTTCCTGCTGCCCTGCAGTGTGTGACTAGCATGGCCTTTCAGTTCTGGCTGTGAGACTGAGGCCAGGCTTAATGAATGTACTGGACAGTCAGGGTCACACAGGGGAGGCAGAATCCTGCCACGGTGTGATCAAACAAGGTGGGAGCAGGTTCTTGGGTTTCAAGTCTCCCAGAAGAGGCTTTCTTGGTCTCCACAAAGAGATCTCCTTTTTTGGTTACTATTCTGAATTATCCTTTTTTTTCTTTCTTTTTTTTTTTACTGAAAAAATTTGTTGGAGTATAGTTGATTTGCAGGACTTCCCAGGTGGCACAGTGTTAAAGAATCCACCTGCCAAAGCAAGAGATGCTAGAGACGCAGGTTCGATCCCTGGTTCAGCAAGATCCCCTGCAGAAGGAAGTGGCAACCCACTCCAGTATTCTTGCCTGGGAAATCCCATGGACGTAGAAGCCTGGTGGGCTATAGTCCGTGGGGTCTCAAAGAGTCAGAAACGATTGAGCACCTAAGCATAGATGATTTGCGGTATTGTGTTGGGGCTTCCCTGGTAGCTTAGATGGTAAAGATTCTGTGTGTATTGCAGGAGACCCGGGTTCGATTCCTGGGTTGGAAAGATCCCCTGGAGAAGGGAATGGCTACCCACTCCAGTATTCTTGCCTGGAGAATCTCATGGCCAGAGGAGCCTGGTGGGCTACAGTCCATGTGGCCGCAGAGAGTCAGACATGACTGAGCGACTTAGTGTCTGGTGTACAACACAGTGATTCCGTTATACATCTGCATATATTCATTGTATTTCAGATTATTCTATTTTATTGTAAACTATGTATTTTGTATCGAGGCATAGCCGATTAGCAATGTCGTGATAGTTTCAGGTGGACAGTGAAGAGACTTGGCCATACATATACATGTATCCATCGATTTATCCTAAATCATTAATCTTTCTCAGAGAGGAAGGGAGGGGACACCCAGATATATAACATACCCGTTATAAACTTCTTAATATAGCAGCAGAGGAAGACAGAGGTCTGTCAGCCTATCTTTGCTTAGCCAAATTAAAAGAGTTAGGGTGACCCAGTGGCTCTTAGCTCCCGATGGGGACATTTAAAAAATATTCTGAAACCTTGACTCCACTCCCAGGAATTTTTATTCAGTTGACCTAGAGGTTAAGGTGCTGGGTCTTTGTTCCCCAAAGTCACCATGCGATTCCAGCCTTTGGCTTGGTGGGGGGTGGGGTGGGTCTGGCTTCTGTCTGCCTCCTGTGGTTGGGGGTCTCCTTGGCCCTCCAGAGTACATGCCCTTCATCCCGAGGCTGAGTTGGCAAAGCAGGGATGCGGGGGAAGCCCTGGCTGGTCCTCCTGCCTCTGGAGTCAGCTTCCTGCACGTGGGGGCCTCCTGAGTAAGTGTGGGCATGCAGCTCTTGGGAGGCAGAGCCAGCCTAGAAATGGGAGATAATCGGGAAGGAGAACCTGGGTTCAGCGTGACGTGGTGGGCAAGGTTGCTGCTGTTCGAGAGGAAGGAGCCAGGCAAGGAAGCGGCTCCATGTGGGACCGGGGGTTGAACCACTCATGTCCCCGTTGGAAAGGTGGGCACAGTGAGAGCAAGAGACCCCTTCCAGGCCCTGCTAAGGAGCTGGAGATGGGACCCTCTGTTGCTTCCTGCAGCTAGCAAAGGGGACGGCCTCGCCCTGAAGTCAGACCCAGGCGGCTGGCAGACTCCCTGCTATTGTTGTTGCTCAGTCCTAAGTTGTGTCTGACTCTTTGGGACCCCAAGGACTGCAGCATGCCAGGCTTCCCTGTCCTTCACTGTCTCCCGGAGTTTGCACAAACTCGTGTCCATCGAGTTGGTGATGCTATCCAACCATCTCGTCTTCTGTCGCCCCCTTCTCCTCCTGCCCTCAGTTTTTCCCAGCATCAGGGTCTTTTCCAGTGAGTCGGCTCTTTGTGTCAGGTGGAGCAGGCTCCCTAACCGCCCCAATGTGAGCCCTTACACCGTCACGCTCTAGCATACCTGCTGTCATGGGCCAATCTGGAACAGAGGGGAGCTCCTCCAGCCCTCTGTTTGCAAAATTTGTGGTCCCAGACGATGTGTGAATCGAGGCGTCTCTGTGCCTTAAACTCCCCCAGGTCTCCTTTCCTGAAGCTGAATTAGCCCACTGTGTCCACCCCATTAGGGTGGTATGCGTTTTCCACCTTGTGTCCCAGGCGTCTCTTGGGGAGAGAAGTTAAGAGGGGGTTTCCGTAAGATCAGGAACCCTTCCTAACAGGGCTGCCAGGGGACCTCCTTTGAAATCCTTAGAGCTCCAAGTCCCTGTTCATCTATAAAACCAAGTCACTTTTCTCTTAGCTTCAGTGATATTTATACTCTTTATACAAGGGAAATCATAGCAACAACCTTAGAGATTTGTTGTAAAGATTAAATGAGCTTATGTGCTGTGCTCAGCCGTTCAGTCCTGTCTGACTCTTTGCGACCCCATGGACTGTAGCCCACCAGGCTCCTCTACCCATGGAATTTTCCAGGCAAGAATACTGGAGCCGGTTGCCCTTTTCCTACTCCAGGGGTCTTCCTGACTCAGGGATCAAACCTGCATCTCTTACGTCTCCTGCATTGGCAGGCGGAATTCTTGAGCACTGAGCCACCTGGGAAGCCCAAATGAGTTTATAATGCTCATCTAATGCTCGGTGTGGGACCTGGGACATAGGAAGCAGTTTGTAAAGGGCCACTTTACAAAGTCGAGGGTGTGGGGGGATTAGGATGGAGAGCATCCTTGCTCAGAGGAACAGGCTGATACACTGTGGGGGTGCCTGGAATAGGGGCCACGGAGGGACTAGACCGAGGAGTCCGGGGCACGAGGCAGGTTGTCACACCGTCCCTGCCCTTCAAGCGTGTTCGTTTGCACTGTTTATTTCTGCCGGGGTCCGAGCTCTCGCTAACTGCCTCTGTGTGCCCTCTCCCAAGGTACATGTATCCCTCCATGGACCAGTTGGCTGAAATGCTCCCTGGAGTCCTGCAGCAGTTTGGGTAAGAACTCTAGCTTCTGTCTCTCCTGGGGCCTTGGTCTGGCCCCACCCCTGAAATCTAGGTGAATGTTTAAAGATAGGGAAGAAATCAGCTTGTCACACTCTGCAGACAGTGTCTTTCTCAGTCTCTTTACTCCGGTGTGCTTCTTGCAAGTCGGGCTGTTCTTGAGTGGATCCACCCCATGATGGCAGCCACTCAGCCCACCCTTTCCCCACCTCTCTTCTCTTACTGCTTTTTCTTTCCCATGGAATGTTCTGGAACGGGCTGCCCGAGCCCTCCATGTCTCCCTCCAGGCCCTTATTTCTTCAGTGCTCATATCCTTCTTCCTTGAGCCTTTCATGTAATGATAACACCTCAGAGTTCTTGCCCAGTTCAATTGCCTTCCAAATTTTAGAATCCAAAATACAGCTGAAGGGCAGGAAGAGGCAGTCCAGGGACTAGGCCTTCCCGTAAGTGGCCATCGGGCGCTGTCCGAGCCTGGCCGCGGTCAGGAGCGGAGTGAGGGGAGAGGAGGAGTCTTCCCAAGGTCACGGTCTTCTGTGAGGCCACAGAGCACATGGCATCGCAGGTCCTCCAGGGCACGTAAGGCGGCATGGTGCCAGCCACCCCCAGGGATGCCCAGGACAGATGCTGGGGGAGACGGGGCTCCTCAGGGCAGGGGGCGAGGGCTGCAGGGCCTCGCATCGCTCCCTGGTCTGGGATGTGAATTTTTATTTCTGCTTCCAGGCTGAAGAGCATCATTGGAATGGGAACTGGAGCAGGCGCCTACATACTCACTCGCTTTGCTGTGAGTCTTTTTGTTTTCTGCTTTAACTTTCTATTTTGTATTGGAATAGAGTGTGTTAGTTGCTCAGTCGTGCCTGACTCTTTGCAATATCATGGACTATAGCCCCCGCCAGGCTCCTCTGTCCAGGAATTTTCTGGGCAAGAATATTGCAGTGGGTAGCCATCCCCTTCTCCAGGGGAACTTCCCATATTGCAGGCAGATTCTTTACCATCTGAGCCACTTGGAAAGTCCCTATTGGAGTATAGCCGATTAACAATGTTGTAATAGTTTCAGATGAACAGCGAAGGGTCGCAGCCATCCATACACATGTATCCATTCTCCCCCAGACTCCCCTCCCATCCAGGCTGCCATATAATGTTGAGCAGAGTTCCATATGCTGTGCAGTAGTCCTTGTTGGTTAAAAAGAAACATTTTTTAAAAATATGTTTTAAATCAAATTAATTCAAGATTAAGGCAGAAAATTGGAAAAACCACAAATAAAGAAAAAAATCACAAAAGGGAAAAAGAAATGAACCATAATTCCGTTTCCCAAGGGAGAAGCACAGTTCACATGGGGCTGTGTGGTCCAGAGTTCTGTATGCCCGGGTGAGGGCTGTGCCCCCAGGTACACAGCGGCGGCCCTTTCCCCTTTATTGAAGTGCCACACTAGACAGATGCTTTTATCGTCATCCTGATCGTGGCCAGTGCCTCACATCACTGAGTGTTCTGTTGTGGCCCTTCTTTGTGATAGCTGCACAGGTTTTGTAGTCAGGAAAGTCTTGGACCCTGACTGATGCTTAACTAATCAGAGATGCGCATGTTAGCATGATGAATGTCACTGACATTACTCAGGGTCCACCTCAGGGGCTCTCAGGTCCTCTGTATCCTGACCAGACATTGTATTCAACCATATGTAATCTGACGGCCTATTATTTGCTGGACTTTCTAGAGGTTAGGAATGCTAGCATGAATACAAAATGGTCTGGCTGTCTAGGCTCTGAGCCCACAAAATACAGTCTCAACTCTATCTTAGATTTCTATCTCTGAGAAATAAGAGGATTCTTACTGATTCCTGAAGAGCCGATTACCTTGTCTGATTTATGACGTCCGTGGTATGATGTACCCACTTCACAGCTGGGGAAGCTGAGGGGCATCGGGGTGAAGTGACTTGTCCCAGGCAGGTCTGCCAAGTGTGTGTGCTTCTACTCCTCAATAGTTTCCTCTTTGTACTCTCTCAGAAGTCCCACGTAGTGTCTACTATGCTGGAACCTCAGTTTTGGAAGTTGGGGGGCATATCCAGAGCATCAGCCTGCTCTGGGGGTCCACACGAACCCTCTCGGACTTTTCTCTGTCTTCAGTTTGACTTTAAAGTTCACAGTCTCTCCTGTGGCCAGGTTGTCTCTCTCACCTCGTGCCTTGAATTGCAGCTCAACAACCCCGAGATGGTGGAGGGCCTTGTGCTCATCAACGTGAACCCGTGTGCGGAAGGCTGGATGGACTGGGCCGCCTCCAAGGTGAGCCTGGGGGCCTGGGTCAGCCGGGGGTATCCCAACCTGCAGAGGGGCATTCGTGCCCGACTCCGCCTGGAGGGCAGACTGCAAGGAACCTCTTCTTGCACCTTCCCCAGCAAAGAAGGCTGCTTTCCTCTACTTGGCTTTGAGTAGTGAACATGATCTCAGCCATGCACCATTTGGATTTCAACAAGTCACTACTGTCCAAGTCAGTGATACCAGTGGGATGTGGGTCTCCAGCCAGCTTTGATAAGGAGAGCCTGGGTTGAGATGTAGCTACTGGGGACGTAGCATATGTTGGGTTTTTATCAAGATGCTGAGACTAAAAAGACGAACAAGACAAAAGACAAATGTCTGTCACCCCAGTCACCCACATGGGATTAATTAAAATATATATATATATATATATATTTGGTACTGATTTTATGCCACTTAGTTTTATGCCAATAATAATTAGCTAACATGTGTTGAGTATTTATCAGGTTCTCTTTCTACGCTCCGTGGCTATATCTGCATGACCTCATTCAATCCTCAGTCACCCCAGGAGTGGGGATTGTTATGACCATCTTATGGAGGAGGAAACTGAGGGTCTCAGGGTTAGAATGTTGTCCAGGGTTGCACAGAGCTAGGCAGTGAGAGATCTGGGGCCTAACAGGACCCCTTGGACTCTGGGGTCCTCGGATCACCCCCGAGCTGGGCTCACCGCGGGCCCCGCCTCCATCAGCAGGTGCCAGATGCCCGCCTGGACCCAAGCTCCACAGGGCAGGAAACGCCAAGAGAACAGGGCACATCCCTGCCCAGGCAAGGGCCCTCGCTGTCTCGGGAAGCTCAGCTCTGGCTGGGTTCCTTGTTTATCTTTTAAAAATGATTATTGTTTTTTTTCATAAAGGCCCCCAGTATTTGCCAAGGAGAAGGGGAAACCGTTCCAATGGAAACAGTACAAAGCCTTTCAAGCCGGAGTTATCCTGGCTTCTCATTTGGAAAGTGTGTTTTTGCCAAGGTTGGGGTGCTGTCGGGGGCAGGGAGTGTGAAGGGGTCGTGCCCCTCCGCACACCTCCCACCCCACCCTGGCTACTCTGATATTTCATTTCTTCCTGGAACATTCTGCCAGGACACGGGAGCCCTTTCCTCCCGCCGGCATGATATTCAGGAGCGGAACACACTCCCTGTTTTTTATTTTGTTTTCCAGCAAAGGGAGTGACATTGCAGTGGGCTGGTTTGGCTTCTTGGTAGCTGTCCTGTACCAGACGTGGGGCTGGGCCGTTGACCATTGGCTGATGTGGGCCTGAGTGCTTTTTGTGGGTTTTACTGTTTGCATTGTATCTTTCCTTCTCAGCTGCAGCCCTGGTAGAAGACCTCTCTCTCGGGGGTCTAGTGTGTGTCAGACACTGGGGTCAGATCCTGGGACATGTGTAGATGCCTCGTGTAGCCCTCACCTTGGCCTTGTGACTCTGAGCTTCTTGGTACTCTGGTTATGATCAGAGATCTGAGGTCCTGTGGCTCTGTGACACGCCCCCAAACCCAGGGTCACGCAGCTAGGAGAACACCCAGGTCTAGAGTTTCTCTCCCCTACCGGTCCCTGCCTGACACTAAAGTTGGTCAACACACATTTATGGAGCTCCTACTGTATACTTAGCATTTATACCTAGCTGTATATGCAGCTCCATAAATGCTGTATACCCAGCATTTATGGAGCACCTACTGTATACCCAGCACTTATGAAGTTCTTGCTATATGCCTAGCATTTATGGAACTCTAGCTTTGTTAGTGGGAGCAGGTAGAGAAGAGAAGGTCACAGTATTCAGAGAGAGGAAACTAGCTTGAGAGGGAAAAATCTGGGGGATGACATAGAAAGGATAGTTGGGCATAAACAGATCCTGTTGTATAGACCAGCAACTCAGTGTGTGTTTGGAAGCAACAGACAACACCCTACCCCACACCCCCCGCCACCCCTTGCTGAGGACTTGGTGAGCTGTGGCCTGGTGAAAGCTGGGAAAATGTGAGATCTTTGTTCAGACACATTTCTGCCCATCTCCTGTGCCCCGGGCTCTGAGAATAAGGAACAGATGGAGGGCCAGGCCACGTCTGCCAGGGCTCCAGGCCCTGTAGGTAACTGGAGACACCTTCCATCATGGGGGTGACCCCAGACTTGGATGCAGGGGAGCCCATGCCACTGCTCTGCCCCAGGGCAGTGGGGTTTGCTGACCCTGTCTGGCTGCTGCAACAAATGCCTGCGATCTAATCCCGCCTGCTTCTGTCCTCCCAGATCTCCGGATGGACCCAAGCCCTTCCAGACATGGTGGTGTCGCACCTCTTCGGGAAGGTGAGCGTGTGACCTGGCGTTCTGTGGTTCAGTCATGTGCTGCCCGCGCAGAGGGCGTGGCGCAAGGGGGCGACCCCCCGACCCTCCCCAAACAGCGAGTCATGACTCATTCACAATCGTCAAGTCATTCCTTCTCTCTCGATCTCCCTTCAACAGAAGTCTTTTTAAACAGCTTTATTGAAGTACAGCACATATTGAAAGTATAAAATGTGACAGATGTTGGCATTCGTATACACCAGTAAGAACCATCATTGAAGCCCAGGTGACTAACCACACAGCTTCCCCCCAGGACCTCCCCGGAGCCGCCGGGCCCTCCTTCTCTTGGTCTTCCTCTGACCCTCTTTGGGTCGCTGCAGATTCGCCAGAATTCCCTAGAGTTTTATGTAAACAGCATCACACAGTATGGGATCCTTAATTTTCCAATCTGGCTCCTTTCAGTCCACATAATTATTTTGCAATCCATCTGTGTTGATGGGCATATTGAGAGTTCATCCCTCTGTCGTGCTGAGTGGTGATCCGTGGTGCGGATGGACCAGAGGTTGCTTCTCCATTCACCGATTGATGGATGTTAGGTTCTTTTCAGTTCTGGGCTATGACAAAGCCAACAGCAAGCGCATCTATGGACTGTGTCAGCCTCAGTCCTAAGGGACTCGGTGATTCGTGTGAGAAAGACTTTTTATTCCCAGTTATGGATATATATATATTTCCCCCCCAGTGGTGGATGAGGAAAGTGAGACCAGAGAGGTTGAGTGACCTGTGTGAGGTCTCACAGCCAGGGAGAGGGCTGAGATTGGAGCCCATGAGTCTGGCTCCAGCGTGGGTTCACGTAACTGATGCAGGGTGCGGGCCACCTGTGCCTCCGCTGGTGCCTGGCTCTCAGATGGGCTGTTGTGCAGGTGCGCCCACTGAGGCTGGTCTGAGCCAGGCCCCTGGTGACACGGGAGTGGTGCGTGGTTCTGCCCTGTCCCCCGGCCAGCGTGGCCCCTGACTCTGGCTTTGTTCCTCCTGCTGAGGGAGAGGGCCGGATGTGGGTCTGAAGTGCCCCTCGATGCCCGTCCAGCCTGGAGTGATGTGTTCTGTTCTCTGTGTGTGGCCTACACACCACTGCCTGCTCCGCAGCTGGAGAGTGTGACCTTAGACAGCCGGGGAAGCAGATGTTTGCTGGGTTGCTGCAGTGTGCGTTGTGTTGCTCCTTGTGTTCATTGGTGTGGCTGCTGTAGCAAAGCACCACAAGCTGGGTATCTTAAAACAACAGACATATATTCTCTCTCACTTCTGAGGCCAGGAGTCTGAAATCAAGTGCCGGCCGGGCCACAGTCCTCCAATGGGACTAGGGGAAGGTCCTTCCTTGCTTCTTCTGGCTTCCGGTAGCTTCAGCATCCCTTGGTGGCTGGTCCCTCACTCCAGTCTCTGCCTCCATCTTTGCATGGCTTTCTCTGTATCTGTTTCAAATCTCCCTCTTTCTCTTACAAGGACACTGGTTCTAAATCTCTGGATTTAGAACCTACCGGGATAATGCAAGATGACCTCATCTCTGGATCCTTAACTTAATTACATTTGCAAAGACCTTTATTTCCAAATAAGTTAACTTCACAAGGTCCAGGAATGTGATGTGAACACATCACCGGGACAACCTTTCAAGCCGCCAAAGTCCTCTTTTTTTATGTTTCAGTTTCCATTACATTTTCTCCACCCTGAGTGTATAATGTGCACCTCGTAGGAATATAGGAAAGATCAGAGCCACCGTCTGTATTTTCTTAGAAGGGGGGTGTCAAGTATAGAGTGAGAACTTTGCCTGACTATACCTGAAATTACCTGGGGTGTCTGTTTGTGCCCCCCGCTCACTGCAGTTGTTTTGATCTGTAACCCCAGCACAATTCCTCAGAGGGTGATTTTCCTGATTTTTTCTGGGAGAACAGCTGGTTGGTCCCTGTTGCTTCAGTAATCGTGGACTGTCTTGACACCACTCTGGGCTGACACTGGCCCTTCTTTGCTCCCTCCCACTCTTGATCTGGTTGTCGTCAATTACATTGGGCCCTTTCATGAAATTGCAGCATCCTCTGTTGTACAGATGAGAAACAGAACAGGCTCATAACTTGTTTGTCTCAAATCACATTCAGAAAGGAACCAGGGAGAGAGAAGGCTGAGGCCGGCCTTCTGCAAAGGTCGGTTGGCCCTCCTGGGAATCAAGATTGAGCTTCTTTCCGGCAACTTCCCATTGCACGGGTTAGTTTTGTTTTGCAAACATGAAAAACTTCTTTTCATCTATTTCCATTAAAAAGAAAATAATGGTAATTGCTAAAGTCGTGTCGGTGTTTACAATGGGCTTCCTAGACCGCCCAGCCTTTATTAAATCCTACAATTTGATGAAGTGGGTGATGTCAGTCCCACTCTTTTTTTTTTTTTTTTTAAAGGAAACTGAGGCTCAGGGAGGTAAAACACTTGTACAATAAAAGGACAGTGATGGAGCCAAGTTCAGACCCAGGAGGACTGAGTTCAGATCAGAACTCCCAAAGTCTGAGCCCAGAAAGGCATGCTTCCCCTTCCAGCTTTGTGATCGCTTTCCTTGCAGTTGATATTCAGACATCAGTCTGCTTCTGGGTACAGCTTCTACTTTCCCAAAGCTTCCCTTGGGCCCATAGCAGGCCTATGGATTAGGCATTACCGTCTTCACTTTGTACCCGAATAAGACGAAGAATGGCAAGGGGAGTGACCAGCCAGCGCCATAGTTCCCACAAACGACATTCTCCTCTCTCTACGCAGGAGGAAATGCAGAATAACGTGGAGGTGGTCCACACCTACCGACACCACATCATGAACGCCATGAGTCCTGGCAACTTGCACCTGTTCATCAGCGCCTACAACAGGTACCCAGTGCCGTTCAGCCACACGGTGGCCGCTTTTGTAGGTCCGGAACTAAGATGGGGCAGGGGAGGGGAGAGCATAAAGTTAATAGCAGCCCCAGAGCAAATAGATGAACAGAACAAGGGAGCCCAGGAAGGGCCCCAGGAAGTCAGGTGCCTCCCAGAGTTTTGAGTATTGATCCTTTGCAAGGGGGCTTCCCTGGTGGCACATTGGTAAAGAATCCACCTTGCCAGCGCAGGAGACACAGAAGACGCAGGTTCGATCCCTAGGTTGGGACGATCCCCTGGAGTAGGAAATGGCAGCCCACTCCAGTATTCTTGCCTGGAGAATCCCGTGGACAAAGGAGCCCGGCCTGCTACAGTCCATGGGGTTGCAAAGAGTGAACACGACTGAGTGAGCACACGTGTACTTTTCAAGGAGCTTAACTCCACTCCAGATCACCAGGGGTGCAAGCATGAGTGGGAACAGTCACATGGCAAATGGTCTGCACATGGATTTACGTATGTGCCTGTGCCAAGGCTAACCCTAAGAAGGACCAGAGGTGGGGAGAGCTGAGAGGGATGTGGAGAGGAATCCAGAAAGGCTACTGGGAGGTGAGGGACTCATTCCAAGGGTAAGGAGAAACTGAGCCTGGCTTTTGGCAAGGGTGCAGCCCTCTCAAGCATACCTGGGTGACAGTCTGGGGCTCAGCTAGGGAAGGGGACAGCTCGGGGCCACTGATGTCGGCCAGGGGTTCTAGAATCCCCAAGGAACTCAGTCTGCCACTCCACAGAGGGGTCAGGGATGACCCTCCTGGGCTCTGTATCTCCTCACATGTTAATAACTCAACATCGTGAAGGGCATTCGTGTCCCTTCCCACCTACCTTCCTCCCAGCCTCTCAGTGATGGAGGGACAGGTAATATTTGCAGCGAGTAGCTGAAGACACGGAGGCTGAGCACCCATTCTTTCAGCAAACACTAGCGAGGACTGGAGTGGGCAGGCTTTTGACTGGGCGGTGGGCACTGAGGAGACCAGCAGCAGCTCCCGCAGCCCCACACGCTGCAGGAAAGAACTGATGCCTCCTAAACTTCATGATGAGCGTGCCCTCACCATCATTTCCTGCTGGGGAAGTGAAGGCACAGAGAGGTTCAGCACCCTGCCCGAGGTCACACAGCTGGCAAGCAGAGGAGCCTGATTTGAATCCATAGACGGCAGCCCATCAGGCTCCCCCGTCCCTGGGATTCTTCAGGCAAGAACACTGGAGTGGGTTGCCATTTCCTTCTTCAATGCATGAAAGTGAAAAGTGAAAGTGAAGTCACCCAGTCGTGTCCGACTGTTAGCGACCCTATGGACTGCAGCCTACCAGGCTCCTCCGTCCATGGGATTTTCCAGGCAAGAGTACTGGAGTGGGGTGCTATTGCCTTCTCCGTGAGAAACCATAGGAGGGTTTAAAAGGAGGGAGTGAAAGGATCAGGTCTGAGTTCTAAAGAGATGGTTTGGTTACTATGTAGAGGACTCCAAGTTAGGCGTGAGAGTAAGACTCAGACTAAAAGAAGAGCCTGGACAGCATTTGGGAGGTGAAGGCTGTGGCCTGGGGGACAGGTGGGAATGAGGAAGCCTCCACAGAAGGATGTGATTTGTGCATAAAAGGAAAAAAAAAAAAACAGGACAATAAGGTAGAGTCCACAGGAAACGTATGAGTCCTGCTGTCCCTGAAGCCACTTCAGTGGACCCAGAGGGTCTGGGGTGAGACCCCACACAGCTTGGGATGTGGGTGGCTGTTTGCCAGAGTGGCCAGCGCAGGACTGCAGGGTTGCCCGGGTGGAAGGGCTTCCTCCCGCGGAGGGTATGTTGTTATATGGTGCATGTGTTTGTTGTTTGTCTGCAGCCGGCGGGACCTGGAGATCGAGCGGCCGATGCCTGGAGCCCACACGGTCACCCTGCAGTGAGTTGCCCTCCTCCCTGCACTGTCTCTTCAGCTTTGCTGGCCAGTGCCGGCAGCATCTTAGCCCTGAACTTGGCAGGACCGCCTGCCTGGTGCTAGGACAGCCCAGTGGGCAAGAACTGGGTAGATTCTAGCCATGGATTGGGCATGACCCAGCCTCACTCATCTCTTTGTGAAGAAGTTTGGTTTGTAGGGTGTCCCTGAGATCTTGGGTTGGGGGGACCGCAGATCTCAAACAAGGCATGCTAATAACCACACCCGACAGAATTTATGAAACACCTACTCTATGCCCAACTGTTTGAGGCTTTGCTTCACAGAGCCTGGAGACAAATAAGGCACAGGACCCACCTTGAAGTGCTTTATAAAACTAGAAGGAAAAGACAGTCGTGGGTATGACCAACTGGATTCCACCTTTAATGACTATGTCTTATTATAGTTCCTTACATGAACCATATTATTTGACACCTGAATTTGGCACATGCAGTTTCCTTAATTAGCTGTGTCCTTTTTGTCTCTGTTTTTGATGACTGGCAAAGTCCTACTCATCCTTCCTTGAGGAATACTTAAAAATAAAATATCAGGGCATAGAAATTCTCTGGCTGAAATTCATACTAGGGTGTAAATGACTACTTACCCATTTTTCCTAAGAATAAAGCAGAGGGTGGAGAAACAAGATAGTAAAAGAGCGAAGAGTACGGGGGAAAACAAAATAATTTCTTTTTTTTTTTTTTAAGGATTCTGGTCCCAGCCTGGCAGGTCTGGGAGCATGAGAACCTTTAAATGAACCTTGTGTTAACTCCCCGTCTCTCCCTGCCCCCAGGTGTCCTGCTCTGTTGGTGGTTGGGGACAGTTCTCCTGCTGTGGACGCTGTGGTATGTAGAAATCACCAGTAGCTTCTGTACTTAAATCGATGGTCCAGATCTGGTTGACTTTGTATGAAGTCTCCCTGCCCACCCTCTGCCCCTCCTCTGCTCCCATCAGAGCAAGTGACGTCTTCTAGATGCCGTACTGGACTTTGGGCAGAGGGCCCAGCCACCAGCCTCCTTCCCTGGTGACTGCCAGCCCTAGTTACTTGGCAGTGGGCCTTCTAACTTGTCTCCCAGGCTCCCTCACCTGCCGAGCTGCCTCCCACTGGCTTGTTTTTATGGGCATGTTGCCATTTCAGTTCGTGGCCAGGAGACTCTGCCCATTTGGGAGTCAGGTGGCACTTGCAGACCTGGTTGGAGCCTTTCATCTGACAGGGCAGAGAGGGACCTTGGAGCAGAGCTTAGGAAAGGCTCAGTTCACCCCTTAATTCCCACCTGTGATATTGTAAGGGTAAAACAAGGATTCTGTCTTTCCAACATCATTATAGCTGGGGACATGGGAGGCTTAGGGGCTATTGGGAAAAGTCTAGAACTGTGATGTGCTTTGGGAGGTGAGCTAATGCAGGGTCTGCACATGTTCATTTAGTAAAGACCTGGGGTATCCAAATAAACCATGCAATCTAGCCCACTGGAAATGGAAGCCCACTCCAGTATTCTTGCCTGGAGAATTCCATGAACAGAGGAGCCTGGAGGGCTATAGTCCATGGGGTTGCAAAGAATCATACACGACGAGCAACTAACACTTAACCTTAAGTCCACTGGACATAATCGTAGGATGTATCAATAAAGATACATAGCTTACATTAAGAGAGGTGATAATTTTACTTTAGGCACTCTGGACATCCCAAGTGAGGATTTTTCCCACTTCTGGATGCACTTGTAAGAGGGTCACTGAGAAATTGAAGAAAGAATCCAGTTTGGTGGATGTGGTTTCATGTGAAGAATAGTTGTCAGGACTGGGGATGTTGAATCTGAAGAGTTATTGGCAGCCGCTGGTTAAAGAAGCCCGTTCATTTAGTGACTGTTTCTGTAGCACCTTCTACAGTTTAGCTAATCTTCATCACAACCCTTTGAAAAAGATGCTATCTTTATTTTATTGATGAGGAAACTGAGGCTCAGAGAGGTTAAGTAACTTGTCCAAGAGCACACAGCTCATGGTAGCAGGGCTAGAATTTAAAGCCATCTATTGAATGCCACAGCTTGTGTCTTTTCTTCCATGCCAGTAGGAATATTGGAATTTCTGATGATGGTAGCAGAGTGGCAGGGAGGAGGCAAAGTTTATGACTTTGGCTCCAGGTAAGAAATTAGAAATTTCTTCTCCCTCTTCCCATCCAGGTAGAGTGCAACTCGAAACTAGACCCAACGAAGACCACTCTCCTCAAGGTACAGTGAAAACAATGGGGGGTTGCATTTATTCTTTCTTAGAAACACCAAAAATTTTGTGCAGACTTGAGTTGTGCGTGATTATAGTATAACTGGTGGTCAGAAACCACAGAAATGATGACTGTCTGTTCACAAACACCTACTGAGTGCTGGCTGGCAACCCAAGACTGCAAAGATGAAGGGATCTATGTATGGGACTCCAGGAGCTTATGGGCTGCTGGCCATTGTGCTCTGGAGAGGGATGGACAGGAATTGTGTGGGCAGGGCCTGATTCTAGAAAGACTCTGCCCACTGCACTACCCTGCCCTGCTTCATGGGCCCCTGGAGCTCAATTCCCTCGTCTTGTCACTACATCCTCATTAGGCTGAGGGCCTCCCTGGGTTAGCTGACCTTGACCTTGAGCCTGGACCGTAGGCTGGCCACAGCCTCATTCACTCTTACTGGAAGAGACCTTCCAGCTCTGTTTCCCCATCCTCATCCCATCCGCATTTCTCTCCCCAAGTGCTCCAGAGCCCTAGGCTTTGGATAAATCTTCACATGTGCCTGAAATGGCTTTAAGCAGTGATGGCTTTGGATGTGGCTTTTTAATAGGACCTTCAGAAGCGACAACATTTACCGAGGATGGCCAACCAGGAGCCTCATCAGACCTGAAGGCTTGAATGTTGCATTTTCCTTCCGAGGGATCTTTAAAGAAATCATGTGTATGGGGCCTTGTGCAGTGAACGCTTTCTGGTCAGACAGATCCGACTTGGGACTTTACAAGTTCCTCCAATTCCCTCTGGCCCAGTTTCTGCCTCTAAAGTGGGACAGCCATCCCTTCCAGGGTTCTTGAGGGGCAGAGCGAAACCACCTACAGGGCCTAGCACAGCGCCTGGCCTGTCATGAGCTGCAAGTAATGGTGTGAGAAGGCAGAGTTCAATGCCGACATGGTTAATCAAAGCAGCCTAGCCGAGTGAGGTGGGGGTTTCCCCACCCATAACCTGCCCGGGTCCCCTCACAGGGCAGGACCCGGGTAGGGCATTAGGCAGAGTGGATGCCCACTTGCAGCCAGGCCCCAGAGTCGGCATGCCCTCCACCGAGGCCTTGCACTAACCGGTTTCCCTGTCTCCCCAGATGGCAGATTGCGGTGGCCTCCCGCAGATCTCTCAGGTGAGTCACACCTGTCTCCACTCCCCACGTGGAGGGCAGGGGTCTCTGGGACCTGTTACCCCCTTTACCCTCCCTGCCTGCTCCCCACTGCCCCCACACCGTGATGTCTGATGACATGTTGTAGACCTGTTACCGTTTGTAAAAGTGCTTGCATGTCAGGACGTGTCAGATCCTCCTGCAGGAGCCTCTGTGGAGCGGATGACACTGGGTTCAAGGCAGGAAGGGATTTGCTGAGTGGACATAGCTTGGCAGTCATGGACCAGAATCTAGGTGTGCCTGACCCCGAAGACCAAAGGCCATAGCCATGGGCTCCCAGAGCCCAAGGCCAGAGCAAGGAGCACAGAGAGGAGATGGGCCAAAGTGTGTGTGTGTGCCTATGTGTGTGTGCACATGTGTATGTGTGTGTGTGTTCATCCACATGTGTATATGTATGTGTGTGTCTATGTGCACCCACGTGTATATATGTATGTGTCTCTGTGTGCATGTGTGTGTGCAT
Source organism: Bubalus bubalis (assembly GCF_019923935.1). Lineage (NCBI taxonomy): Eukaryota > Metazoa > Chordata > Mammalia > Artiodactyla > Bovidae > Bubalus > Bubalus bubalis. The sequence goes on along the minus strand of NC_059171.1, from coordinate 73,920,758 downwards.
AAGTATGTGTACACACACATGTGTATGTGTGTACATGCATGTGCGTATATGTATGTGTCTGTGGGTACACGCATGTGTGTGTGTGCACGTGTGTATATGTATGTGCCTGTGGGTGCATATATGTGTGTATGTGTGTGCGCACATATGTATATGTATGTGTGCACACACATGTATAAGTATGTGTGTCTGTGTGTGCATGCATGTGTGCATGTGTGTGTCTCTGTGTGCATGCAGCAGCAATCAGGCACAAGTGGCCTCGGGTGACTCTCTTAGCCTCCCTCTCCAGTGTCCCTCTCTGTTTCTACTGGCAAAGAACAAATATTTTCATGTTCATATCTGCTGTTGAGTTTTGCCTATTTAATAGCTGGGAGTAGCCAGAGAAGGATGGGATGGTTCAGTTTCAGCGGGAACAGATGGGTTCCCAGCCAAGCCTGCTTAGATGTAAATAAGAGTTAATAGTTGCACACTATTTAATGATGGGCTGTTTATCCATGCAGCCTGCTCAACACCCTGCTGAGACAGTGCAACTTAAATTGGCTGAAGAGAAGGGGCACCATTATTCTTTCCTCTCCCCCTCCTTTATTCCTTTCTCTATTTGAAATGAGAAGACTCTAACCCTAGCCATAATTAAAGTATTTTTTATTTTATTTTGGTGTGAGATCGTGGTTCCCCAACCAGGGATCAAACTGTGGCCCCTGCAGTGGAAGCACAGGGTCCTAACCACTGGACCGCCAGGGAAGTCCCAAAACACATTTTAAATGTCATGGCAGGAGCTAAACTAGCCCAGCCCCTCAAGAGGGCAGCCCAGCAAGAACCCATGGCTCTGTAATCCTGCCTTCTCCTGCCCTTGCAAGTTGGGTGTGTTTACAAAGGGCATTCCCATCCTTCATTCCATTCAATCCCTGCAATAAGCTTTAGAGAGAGGAAGAATGTGCCTTCTACTGCACAAGGGGAATTGAGGCTATCAGACGGCAGAGATTGTCTATGGGCATGCAGGGGAGCTGAGTTTGGGCCGAGATCTCATTTCCAAGCCCGTCATCTTGTTTTGTCTGCCATGCTGAACACAGATGCCCTTGGCTTTCTGCAGCTCCAACTTGCAACTCCCGTTCTTATCTTATCATCCCGCGACTCCTAGAGGGCACTTTTAGCACAGACTCTTCTTTAAATATCATCTGGCTCTTTGAGAACAGTGGCAGGAGCTGGTGGAGGTGGACAAGGCCACTCTGATGATGGCTCACCAGTGAAGTGAAAGGGTGTGAGAACAGACGTTACATTTGAGAGCTGGAATTAATTAGCCTTCAGATATGACCTTTACCCAAACATTCACCTCCTGGTTTAGATTCAACTTTGAGAGTAATTGGTCAAACTGGGTATGTTTGCAGCATTCCCAGCTCATTTTATTTAAAGTAGCCCAGTTGATAAGAGATGTGTCTGTTCATCCATCTATCCATCCATCCATCCTCTCATCCTATCCTTCTTTCTTTCCATTTTCCTTTCCTTTCATCCTTGCATCCTTCCTTCTTTAAGACCATCCATCCTTCTTTTATTCATCTATCCATCTTCCTTCCTTCTTTCTATCCACTTTTTTTCATTTTCATCTATCCATGTATCCACCATTCTTTCATCCAGCCAGTCACCAGCCTGCCTGCTACTGGGGTGAGAGTAAGCTGCTATGGGATTTGGAAAACCCTGGGTTAATGTGCAGGCCCGCTAATTAACCAGAAGACCTTGGATGGATTGTTTATCTCTCCAAATCTGTTCAGCTATGAAATGTATATGAAGACGGTACTAACCTCGCAAAGTCATTGTTGGGGGAAGATGAGAGTGCTGCATAGCCCTTAGCACAGTGAGTGGCCGTTACATTCTAGACGCTGAGCTGGACGCATCCGTTTATCCAATGATGTATTCTTCACAGAAATCCTCAGTTGCAGGTGTAGCACTCTGCCCATATTATATGGTGAGAAAGCTGGCTCAGACCGGTCATGTAGCTTGACTAAGTTTCTCCAGTTATGTAGTGAACGTGAACGTTCTTCCTGGTCAAAGCTAAGTTGGTTCTCTATAATCATCCCGTTCTTTGCTCTCCTTTTGTATTTTTGTCCTGTGAACAAGTGATGTTTCTGTCTTTTGCCAAGCTTTTTAATGAAGGTGACCACAGGCCTGGCTCCCAGTGGCCCTGAGTGAGCCGGACCTCCGGTGACTGACTGCACTTTCGCTCTCTTCTCTTGCAGCCGGCCAAGCTAGCCGAGGCCTTCAAGTACTTCGTGCAGGGCATGGGATACAGTGAGTATGGCTTTTCCCAGCAGGGGGTGGGCCGAGGGGCAGCGGTGGGAACTGGAAACGGATTGGGCCGAGGATTCTGTGTCACCATGGGCAGCTCTAGCTTTTCGCACGCCAGGCATGTCAGGGAAGAAGTATTTAGGTGCGTGGAGGGTGGGCCGCAGTACAGAGCTTCCAGTGTCTCCTCATACCCTAGTGGCTCATTCTCCCCCGTTGTTGAACAGAAGCTGTTTCACACCAGGGAATGTTTTAAGGTGTGGGTGAGGACTAGCCCTCTGAGGACCAAGAAGACAACAGCCCATGAAACCATGAAAATCTTTTTTAATTTTGATTACATGTTTCCCTAAGAGACTTATAGTGAGGATGGTAATGGTAGTCATGGTGGTGGTGCTGGTGACGTGAGGACGGATGAAAGTGCAGTCGCTCAGTCGTGTCTGACTCTTTGTGACCCCATGGACTGTACCCTAACAGGCTCCTCTGTCCATGGGATTTTCCAGGCAATAGTACTAGAGTGGATTGCCATTTCCTTCTCCAGGGGATCTTCCCAACCCAGGGCTCGAACCCAGGTCTCCCGCATTGTAGACAGACTCTTTACCAGATGAGCCACAAGGGAAGCCTGAGGATGGATGGTGGCAATGATAATGATGCTGGTGGTGGTGATGCTGCTGGGAGTGATGATGATGTGGTGGCGTGAGGACGGTGCTGGGAGTGATGATGATGTGGTGGCGTGAGGACAGTGCTGGAAGTGATGATGATGTGGTGGCGTGAGGACAGTGCTGGAAGTGATGATGATGTGGTGGCGTGAGGACGGTGCTGGAAGTGATGATGATGTGGTGGCGTGAGGACGGTGCTGGAAGTGATGATGATGTGGTGGCGTGAGGACGGTGCTGGAAGTGATGATGATGTGGTGGCGTGAGGACGGTGCTGGGTGAGACAGTGGTGGTGGTGGAGATGAAAAATCATTAAGTCCTTTTTTTTCCCTCATTTAATGATCACAATAATCCTAGGAGATACTCTTATCCTCATTTTACAAATGATGAAACTGAGGCTTTGAGAAATTAAGCAAGAAGCAGAGTGGGGATCTGTGAAAGTTCTTCGAAAACTGCAAATCTCCCAGCAAATGGGTGTTAAAGTCACTTATATTCAAGGCAGAGCATGTCTGCTAAATCATTAGATTTGAGAATTGAAGGATAAATAGCAGCACAACTAAAGAATCTGCAGCCTCTTTGCAGTATGGCTCCAGTTTGTTCACAGACACACACAGCCCCTTTTCAGCAATGCAGTCCCAAGGCCGGGACAGCCAGCCCTAAGTCCAGCCGCACTCCCAGGCAGCATCCACCGTCGGCACATGTTGGCGTGTCAGCCACGGCCTCAGCCCTGATGTGGCTGGTTTTGCTCTCTCTCTCTCTGCTGCCTGGATTTCTAATTCGAGTGCCCATCTTAATTAAGAAGTCTGAATGTCTAGTCACTTCCTTTTTTTTTTTTTTCTTTATTTTCCTGAGGCTTAAACTGTTTGCTCATTTAAAATAGTAATGTTATGTTTGGTCTACTGACCGCAGTCTTCAGATTGGCCTCAGCCACATTTAGTTTCTAGCACAGCTGAGAGCAGGCAAGCCTGATTTTCATGCTCCATGCAGGAGTCATGTCCCAAAGACCCCTCTTCCAACAGAAAACATCTGCCTGTGGGTCTCTGCCCCTCTGGGAAAGTGTGCAGCAAAGGCAGTAACTTGAGAAGGGCTTTGTTTACCTTGCAGGCATGAATTGTAACTCTTTGTCTTGAACCTGCCATGGGTTTGGATTTCTGCTTTGAAAGTGCATTCTGGGGAGAAAGGAAGTGGGAGGCCGGCCTTGTTTGCCCCCACCCACTATGTTGGCTTCTATTTCCAGAAAGCAGCCTGCAGATCATAGGGAAAGACAACAGAAAGAGCTAGAGGCATCCTCCAAAGATGAGGAAAGGAATCGTTTATTTCCCGAGTGCCTGCTCACAGCCGTGGGCCAGTGTGACAAGCCCTTAGCATCCATGACTCCATGCTAGGGTCACCAGAGCCCTGCAGGGTCAGTAAGACCGCACACGTGGGATCAAGGAACAGGGGGGCTCAGAGACAGTATGTGAGCAACAGGTGTGGGATTGATCCTGATTTTTTCCTGGATTTAGGAGCTAGCTCTTTAAGAAGAAGATTCAGGATGCAAGGATGAATTCTGTTTGTCAGTGTCTGTGGTGGAAAGCCAACACATATGCCCACAGAGCCAATAACATAACCCCTCCATGCATTTGTACTTATCACTGCCTCAGTGTGTGGCGTCTTTTATTCAATGTGATCTTGACAAAGAGGCTTCAATTGGCTGATGGAGTAGCTTCCTAAGATGGCCAAAACAAATCTCCACATACTGCATGGCTTAAAACAATGGAAATTTATTCTCTCACAGCACTACAGTTTTAGAGGCTAGAAGTCCAAAACTGAGATGTAGGCAGGGTCATGCTCCCTGTAAGGATTCTCAGAAGAATCCTTCTTTCCCTCGTTCCAGCTTCTGGTGGTTGCCAGCAGCCCTTGGCTTGTGGCTGCATCACTCTGACCTCTGCCCTGTCTTCACACGGCTGCTCCCTGAGTGTGCATCTATCTCCTTTTAGGAGGAAACCAGTCATTGCATTAGCGCTCACCCTAACCGAGGATGAACTCATCTAGATAGATCTGCAAAGACCCTATTTGCAAATAAGGTTATAGTCAGAGATTCTGGTGCTCGTGAACTTGGGAGGGTGCTCTTCAACCCAGTACAGGTGGGGTTCTTCATCCCACCTTCTCAGCCACCTGCAGTGTTTAAGGGCATTTTAAGTCCTTCGGAATGGACAGTGCCATTAAGAGTTCCTGGGAGCTCACAGGTTGCCCGCAAGAAGAGGTGACAGCTGACTGCTCTATGTGGCCTCGGTTTCCAGCCTGTGGCATGCAGGGATTAGCCTGACTATGAACATCTTCCTGACTCTAGAAACTGTTGACATCACATGGTGGTGGGCATGCACTCGGGCACTGATACCCGGGGGTCCATGGTAGTATTCTGATTTTACACGTGGGGCCGGGGTTTCAGAGAGGGACGCTCCTCGAGTCCCACAGCTGGTAAGCGAGTAGCAGACAGCTGCGATCGAGACTCAGCTGGTGGGTTCATGCCAGGGTGGGACCCATCAGTCCTCACCCAGCCTGAGCCTGGCTCTTCACCTCTTCAAGTGGGCACAGAAATGAAGGGGAGCCCAGTGTCTGGATGGCCTTGAAGACGAACAGGAGCAAAGTTTCCACAGGCAGGCAGGGCACGCGGCAGGCTGCGTTGCCGAGGTGCAAGTGTCTCCGGCCTTTGCCCACTCCCTCACCGGGCTCTCTCCTCTCTCTCCAGTGCCCTCTGCCAGCATGACCCGCTTGATGAGGTCTCGCACAGCGTCAGGCTCCAGCGTCACGTCCCTGGAGGGCGCCCGCAGCCGCTCGCACACCAGCGAGGGCACCCGCAGCCGCTCGCACACCAGCGAGGGCACGCGGCTGGACATCATCCCCAACTCCGGCGGCCCCGGGAGCAGCGCCGGGCCCAACTCCACGGAGGTGTCCTGCTAGGCGGCCTCGGGGCCAGCCGGCCGCCCCTGGACTCTGGGACCGATCCCTGTAGCTGCCCCTCCTCCGGCCCCCCTCCCCACCCCTGCCTGCCAACCGCACGTTAACTCGTAACTCGGTATTAATCCAAAGCTTATTTTGTACAAGTGAGCTCTGGTGACGACACGGTGAGATTGGGTGTTTGTGGGGTCGCCCTTTCTGGTGAGGGTAGGGTGGGGTGGACCAAAGGGAAAGATGCACCTCAGTCCCCACCCCCCCCACCCCCGCCCGAACGAGGGGCTGAGAGGCCACCTTCCTCCCCTCCTTTGGAGACGCCAAACTGCCAGAAACCAGCGCAGAGTAAACACTTGATCTATCCAAGGCTAGCCTGGCCGGAGCATCCTGGCGCAAAGGGACACCTTGTTGGAAGCCCAGCCTGCCTACTTCCTGTTTCCTCTCCAACTAAAGAAAAAACAGACCCAGATTCTGGAAACCAAGCCCTTTCTGATTGGGGAGGGGGAGAGCAGGGAGTGGTGGGGAGCTCTTTTAAAAAAAAAAAAGCCAAACGGGAAGCAGGGAGAGGTGGAATTGACGTGGAGGCTCCGAAGTATTTGGAAAAAGCAAATCTCCATAGTTAACTTGAAGTAATAGATTTTTTTTTTTTAACGTTTGTGCATATATACACTTTTTATGGTTGACGCCTACAAGCCTGTTTTCCTGGCATTTTTTAACAGACAACAAAAGTAAGGGACAAAATCGTCCAGTTTTTCAAAGAAACGGTCTTGGCAGGCATTTGGTATTTGTGTGTTTAAAGCTTTGAATCAGCTGCCTGCCTCCCCCTCCATCGCCCCTACTTCCCACCCCTAATACATGAACGAGTGGTTATTTCATTCATGGGGAAGAGTGTGTAGATTTGTAGTTGTTTTCTCTGAAATGGAGAGAAAGATTGCAAACAGCTGGGGCTGGCTGTGATGTGTCTCCGGGCAGCAGCACTGGGGCAGGGGTGTTGGGGTGGGGTGGTATTTTTGGTGATTAGACGTAAGGAATTCCTTGTGGTTGTGATGGAATCCAGTGCAGTTGTGATTTCAGTCGATCCCATCTGGTTCCCAGGAATCATGTGTGATTAAGTTAAATCCTGCTTCCAATCTTTGACAATGTGGGGGTGAATCTGAACTTGGCTGCCAAAGGTTTCTGACCTGGTGACCTTCCAGAGTCTTCAGCTAGGGGGTGGGATTCACATGGGGAGTGGTGGCCCAGAAGATGTACAGAGTCTGAAACGTGTATTCCATGGGATTTCCTTCTCTCTCCCACCTTCCCCTCTTCGCTGCCCCTCTTACTTCTCCCTGAGCAGGGTGGCATCACTGACATTTCTGGGCAATGCCAACATAGCTGTTGAGTTCCTGTACTACTTACTGCCTTTCGATCTCATTTTGGCTAACCATGGATCTTTGTATAGCGAGTTTTGATCAGAATGAATGGAAGAGAGTGCATCAAACACCGGGGCCTAGTGGTTACTGGGAGGAAGTAGTCAAGCCTTCTAGGTAGCTTGGGGGATTATGACTCAGTTTACCTGTCACCTACCACCTGGGAGGCAGAAATGGCTGAATCAGAACAAGAAGCTGTTATGTACAAGTCTTTCCAGAAGAGTTTCTTAATGAGATATTTGTATTTATTTCCAGACCAATAAATTTGTAACTTTGCAGTGGCTTGTGTCTTTTTCCCCTACCTGAGAGATCATGCATTGAGATGGGTCTTTCCTTACCTGGGGCTTCCTGCCCACATGCCTCTCACCTTTGGAATTCTTCAGAGCATCACTGTCCAATAAAAATACAATGCGAACCACTGATGTAAACTTCAAATCTTCAAGTAGTCACATTAAAAAAGGTAGAGACAAGTGAAATGAATTTTAATAATACATGTAAACCAGCATATCCAAAATATTAACATTTTAACATAGAATCAATATAACAGTTATCGAGGTGCCTTGCATTCTTTTCTTCCTACTGAGAAATCCAGGGTGTATTTTCACATCACATTCATTCATGTCTGTGCTCAGTTGTGTTCAACTCTTCGAGACCCCATGGACTGTAGCCCACCAGGCTCCTCTGTCCATGGGATTTCCCAGGCAATACTGGAGTGGGTTGCTATTTCCTCCTCCAGGGGATTTTCCCCACCCTGGGATCAAACCCACGTCTCCTGCAGCTCCTGCTTTGTATCGCTGAGCCCCCTGGGAAACTCATTTTACATCACAGTACATCTCAATTCAGACAGGCCCCATTTCAGGCACTTGAGTAGCCAAATAACACAGTGACAAAGGAATCAAGCTTTTCAACCTATAATTAAGAAGGAAACTTTTTTTTTTTTTTTTTTTTTTATTATAGGAAAGTGTGTGAAAAGACCACCCAGTGATAAGCCTGTAATGCTTCTTGCACTTGTATTTAAAAATGTTAACAGGTTTCACTACAATCTTCTATTTTTATTTAAGATTAGTTTAAAATTTATACCACAGAGGATTTCCCTGGTGGTCCAGTGGTCAATGCTCTGCACTTTCCAAGGCAGGGGGCATGAGTTCAATCCCTGATCAGGGAACTAAGATCCCACAAGCTGTGCAGTGTGGCCAAAAAGTAAACAATTTTAAACAATTAGCAAACAGTTGCAAAGATAGTACAGAGTTTCCATATACTCCACCCCTAGGTCCCCCTATTAACATCGCTTGTCACTACGGTTCATTGGTCACCACTAACAAATCAACACTGATCTATTACTATTAACTAAACTCCATACTTTCTTGCGATTTCACCATTTTCCCTCATTGTCTGTTTTCATCCTGCCTCCTTTGTTCCCTCTGGTCTGTACGAATTTCTCAGACTTTCCTTGTTTTTGATGACCTTGGCAGTTTTGAGAAGCCCTGGTGGAGCATTTTGCACAACGACCCTCAGTTGAGGTTTGTGTGCATGATGTTCTCATGGTTAAGTTGGGGTTCTGAGTTTTGGGAATGAAGAACGCAGACACTCAGTGGCATCCTCATCGCCTTATGGTGTCAGTATGATGGGTCAATGTGATTTAACAGGGATGAGGTTGACCTTGATCACCTGGCCAAGGTCATGTTTGTTAGGTGCCTCGGATATCAAATCACTCTTTCTGCTTTTCCATCTTTGTACTTTTGAAGCAAGTTACTAAATGCAGCCCACACTTAACACCCTCCTCTTTTCAAACAGCTCAGTTCAGTTCAGTCGCTCAGTCATGTCCGACTCTGCGACCCCATGAATCGCAGCATGCCAGGCCTCCCTGTCCATCACCAACTCCCGGAGTTCACTGAGACTCCCGTCCATCGAGTCAGTGATGCCATCCAGCCATCTCATCCTCTGTTGTCCCCTTCTCCTCCTGCCCCCAATCCCTCCCAGCATCAGAGTCTTTTCCAATGAGTCAACTCTTCGCATGAGGTGGCCAAAGTGCTGGAGTTTCAGCTTTAGCATCATTCCTTCCAAAGAAATCCCAGGGCTGATCTTCAGAATGGACTGGTTGGATCTCCTTGCAGTCCAAGGGACTCTCAAGAGTCTTCTCCAACACCACCGTTCAAAAGCATCAATTCTTCGGTGCTCAGCCTTCTTCACAGTCCAACTCTCACATCCGCACATGACCACAGGAAAAACCGTAGCCTTGACTAGACGGACCTTTGTTGGCAAAGTAATGTCTCTGCTTTTGAATATGCTATCTAGGTTGGTCATAACTTTCCTTCCAAGGAGTAAGCGTCTTTTAATTTCATGGCTAGCATGCTGTTTATCTATACTGGCTTTTCTTCACATCCTTGAAGAGTTTCTTAGCATTTGTAATAAGCTGTCAACACTTTTGCAGTCTGCATCATCATGCAGCAAGTGAGTGGGCAGAGAAGGGGGGGAGGGTGACCGTGTGTGCTGCACATGTCAGAGAGCGAGGCAGGAAGAGCTTTAATGCATACAATAAATCCTGCAAATGACATTGCAGGAGACACTGCTTACACTTTGAAGTGTAATTCTCCAAATGTTCCAACTGTGACAACATCACGCGTTTCTTTATTGATAAGTGAAATAGCAATTTGGAGGTAGGTCTCAATATAATTTCAAGGTAGACTGAAGCGACTTAGCAGCAACAGCAGCAGCAGCAATGAGCATAATAACATCTTAAGAAAATGGCCACAATTGTGATAAGAAAAATACATGTGATTTCAACTGGAAGTGTTAAGGTTTATGGACCACATTTAAGTAGGAAGAAATGCTAAATCGCAATTAGAGATGAGATGGTTAGATAGCATCTTCGACTCAATGGACATGAACTTGAGCAAAGCCCAGAAGAGAGTGAAGGACAGGGAAGCCTGGCGTGCTGCAGTCACCGGAGTTGCAGAGAGCTGGACACAACTGAATGACTGAACAATGACAATGACAAAAGCCAAGATGCATTTTCCCCTCATCCAAGCACACAACCCCTGAATTTAATCCATGGATCCTTGGTCCAAGGACCTCTAGCTTAAGGGCCCTGCTTTAGACACAGGAGGAGAAGCACGCAGGCTCATTCTTTTTCTGCATTCACAGTAAATGCCTTTTCTGTGTTGGGTCCTGTGTGAGAGGCAGGAACAAAGGAAATGCAGGCAAGAAGAGTCAGCAGGAAATCACCATCGCAGTGGGCGCATACACGGCACAGACCTCCCACGATCAGCTCCTGGGAGCTCAGGCTTCCGTCATCGTCGTCGAGAGAAGTGACATGCAGGTGTTTGCATGTATCCGATGCTATTTAGAGATGGTTTGCCAGCTGGGGACCTATTTCTGTTCTCCTAGCTGCTTGTTTTGGTTTTGATTCCTGGACCCTTGGGTTTCAGCAGCAGCTAGAAGACCAAATGTACACCAAGACCAACCACATGCAGGCTCTGTATGGGACAACAGAGGTCTCCATCTGCCCCTTCCTCCTTCCCCTTCTTTGATACAACCTCACTACTGGTCATTGGCTGGGTCCCTGCCATACTGTGCTCAGTCATGTCCAACTCTGCGACCCCATGGAGTCCACCAGGCTCCTCTGTCCATAAGATTCTCCAGGTCAGAATACCAGAGTGGGTTGCCATTTCCTCCTCCAGGGCATCTTCCCTACCCAGGGATGGAACCCATGTCTCTTGCATCTCCTTCATTGGCAGGTGGATTCTTTGCTACTAGTGCCACTTGGGAGGCCCTAGATGTAGCCTAAATCCATCTTGGGCTTCTCAGGCTGCATGAAAACTCTTCAACTGTGTCCCACATGGAATCCAAGGGCAGAAGGGGGAAGTTTGGCTTTCTCAATTGAAGATGGGATTGGTGAGGAGATAAGCCTCCTGCTTTCTAAGATCAGATTTCCCTGTGTCTCTAAAGGGTAAAACCGTGGTCCTAACCCAAAGGCTACTTGACCTTCTGGTTCTGGGACCCAGAACCAATCAGGTCTTTGTGTCTTTCAACAAGAAGAATGGGATCAGCCTGATTCAGATGTCTATTCGCTGTCCAATTAACTATGAACATAATAGCATCTCGAGATAATTGCCACTACTGTGATAAGAAAAATACAGATGACTTCAACTGGAGATGTTAGGGTCTGTGGTCCACTTTTGCTATGCTATGCTCAGTTGTGTCCGACTCTTTATGATCCCAAGGACTATGCCACCCAGGCTCCTCTGTCCATGGGATTCTCCAGGCAAGAATACTGGAGTGGGTTGCCATTTCCTTCTCCAGGGGATCTTCCACACCCAGGGATTGAACCTGTGTTTCTTGTGTCTCCTGCATTCACAGGTGGATTCTTTACCACTAGCGCCAACTGGGAGGCCCACCTTTGGGTCGGAGGAAATACTAAGTTCACACACAACTGCTGACACAGCCTCACTACTGGCCATTGGCTGGGTCCCTGCTGCACCGTGCTCTGTCGTGTCCAACTCTGCAACCCCACGGACTGTAGTCCATCAGGCTCCTCTGTCCATAAGATTCTCCAGGCCAGAATACTGGAGTGGGTTGCCATTTCCTCCTCCAGGGCATCTTTCCGGCCCAGGGATCGAACTGGGTCACTGCTCTGTGCAGTTAGAGGTTAGTTCATGCTACTCCAGCCCCTACCCCACGTACACACGGCAGGGATTCCTAGTAATGGATGTGGTTGTAGCAGGTGAAATGCTATGTCTTTTGAAATTAAATCCATTGACAGGGAAACTCACTGTTGAAGAAAAGGCCCTTCCTCATTCCTGCTCTGAAAAATTTCCTGAATGCCCCGCCCTCTGCAGAAAGCACCGACCATGTGACTTCATGATAAGGACAGCCTGCAGAGATGGTATCACTAATAACAGTCATATTTAGCATATTTTATGGTTTCTTTTCCCCTTTTTATCTTTATCTGTGAGGTTGAGTTATCCTTACTTCACAGATAAAAAGCTCACAGAGATGAAATGGCTTCTGCAGCCATTTCTAAAATGGACTATATCACTCTCGCCTTTGCAAACAGTTGGCTGAGCACATAACTCACACAACCACCTGTTGGCATCTTCAGATTATAGAACACGGATTAGTTCCTGGGGCTAACAACGTGGAGGACCTTATCGCTTTTATTGCCTGTGGGGACTTTTGTCCACCCGTTAATGAATCCCACCCAGGCAGTGAACTGCTTCTACTGTTTTATCTGGTTCTTAGTTCTGTCTCCTTTGCTGGCAGGGTGATATGGTTCTCATTACTATCAATAAGCCAGCCTTTAGCTTCCTCTTTATGCAAACTTCCTTACACTTCATTTTACTCCCCTGGTTCCCAAGGCACCTGGCAATAGATCTCTAGAAAAATTGTGTCCGACTCTTTGTGACAGTCCCATGGACTGTAGCCTACCAGGCTCCTCCGTCCATGAAATTTTCCAGGCCAGAGTACTGGAGTGTGCTGCCATTTCCTTCTCCAGGGGATCTTCCCAAACCAGGGATCGAATCCGGGTCTCCCGCATTGCAGGCAAATGCTTTACCATCTGAGCCACCAGGGAAGCCCAGTAGATCTCTATCCATCCATCAACCCCTGCTCCCCAATCCCTGATATGTGCTAGGCTTAGAAGATGCAGTCATGGTCCCAGACCTCCAGGTACCCACAGGATGCATGCATGCTAAGTGGCTTCAGTCATGTCCGACTCTTGGGCACCCCATGGACTGTAGCCCTCCAGGCTCCTCTGTCCATGGGATTCTCCAGGCAAGAATACTAAAGCGGGTTGCCTTTCCCTTCAGGGGATATTCCAGACCCAGGGATCAAATCCGAGTTTCCTGCAGCTCCTGCATTGTAGGCAGACTGTTTACCACTGAGTCATGGGGAAGCCTACCCACAGGGTACTTGGGAATATAAAAAGAGTAAGTGAATGAATGCCAAATGTTCATTTTATATTTACATGAGATGTTTTCCAATCTCAACACATTTGTCCTCCTGGTCTTTTCTGTATACCAGAATTCCCATTTCTCAGTGCATTTTTCAAACTTTTAGCCATTTTTATTGCCATGTATAAAATATCTGGGACCCTAATGTCCACCATCTGCACATTTACTGAAAGTGTTCAATGTTCCATCATTGCCTCATAATAACTGAAAATACAGGAAAACTCACCCAGTCCAGTAAGTCACTTTGCTGATGATTTATTGTTTCTAGGCAAAAAGCTATAAACAGGGAATTTGAGCAATGAAAACTCTTCATATTGGATAAACATGTTCTGTGCGACACAAATCATGAGAAAAATGAGGAATGCTGAAAAACATGACAGATTGCCCAAGTGCTGTTTTCCCTCTATGGGGAAATTCTAAGACATTTCTTCATATGTATTTTTCAGTCACTTACAAAAATGGCAGTGTGTGTATGTGTGTGTGTGTGTGTGTTAGTCATTCAGTCGTGTCTGACTCTTTGTGACCCCATGGATTGTAGCCCACTAGGTTCCTCTGTCCATGGGATTCTCCAGACAAGAATACTGGAGTAGGTTGCCATTCCCTTCTTCGGGAGATCTTCCTGACCCAGGGATCAAAACAGGGTTTTCTGCATTGCAGGCAGATTCTTTAATGTCTGAGCCACCAGGAAAGCCTGAAAATGGCAGTCGAAATACTTAAATATTAAGTCATAGTTTGAAAACAGATATACATACACGCGCGCACACACATACATATGTATACAATGCAGAAATACACAGCAGGCCATTCTGACCATTCAGGACTCCCAGCTGGGCAGAGTTATTACTTCAGTTACTTTGGGTCAAGATAAGTCTTTAAAAATCAGTGACCTAATTTAATGTAATAGTCACAGATTGCATTACTTCCCCGCAATTTGTAGGGATACACAGTATTTAAATGTTAACGAGAGCCTAGATAATCATATCGTTTGAATCTACTTTCTTTGATCACTCTCTGAATCATTTTCAAAGTTAATGTTGCAGCTGTTGTCAGTAAGCCGTTGTCTTGTGCCTTTTGGTTTGCAGGGGTGGGTGGGGGCAGGCTAACTGGGCTTAGCATCAGGAGAGATGGCCCAGGTGTGAGACTAACCTCGGTTTGCAACCTTGGTCGGCAGTTCATTAGCTGTGAAGACAATGAGCAAATACTATCTAAGGGCCTCAGCTCTGTCTCTAAAATGGGAAATGATGATACTGCCACAGCTCATAGGCTTGCTCTGAGGATTAAATTAGGTATGCAGTAAAGCACCTAGCCTAAAGCCTGGGAAGTGCTCACCAAATGCTTATGCTAAGGGTTAGCGCGCATTAGTGACATGGTAAATTCAGGTCTCCTTTTTCTCGCTCATCTTTGCATGCAAGAGATATTCACTCTAAGCACTTACGTGAATTTCTCCACCAAAGTTTGACTATTCTTTTGTTTACCTTTTCTTGATCCCAGGACATGGGGTTACAAGGGTCTGGAGAAGTGGACACTCCAACAGGCCTCATTCAGGCTCTGCTTGGAGGCCTCCCCAAAATCAAGTTGTTGTTGCTGTCCAGTTGCTCAGTCGTGTCTGACTCTTTGCATCTCTGACCCCATGGACTGCAGCACACCAGGCTTCCCTGTCCTTCACCATCTCCCAGAGCAAGGCAGAGCGGAATAAGCAGAGATTTGGGTTTCAACTTTTGAGGGCTGATTTCCCAGCCTCTTTGAGTCCCAGACTTTCCATTTATAAAATGGGGAAGAGATGCTTGCTCAAAATTGCTGCCATGATTAGTTAGATAATTCAAAAGTTAGCAGAGGGCTTGGCACCAATTAAGCATTCAATAAAGAGATGTTTTTTTCATCTGGTAACTTTTATTGGAACAGGTCACACGATGGCTCTGTCTCCTTCCCCGTGACTTCAAAACACGAAACTGAGACTTCCTCTCTGGGGCCTGCACAGGACAGATTCATTTCTCAAACCAGGGCATTCTGGCCACCCCATCCCACCCATCCCGGGGATGAAAGCCCCAAGTCCCTCATCCAGGCCTCCTATGATCTTGGAAGCCAAGTTCACCTTCCTGAATTGGGAAGCAAATTCAGTAAGAATCTAGTTCTTGGGTGTCTGCTGAATTTCAAAAGGGGTCAGCCCTCACCTGCCCTTGGAAGCTGTGGGTGGCAGGTGATTTCACTCTACAAAAATCCAACATGATCCACGTGGACTTACAGGAAAGATTATTCATGGAGTAAATTCTCTTCCCTGGTGGTTCAGTGGTAAAGAATCTGCCTGCCAATGCAGGAACCGTGGGTTCGATCCCTGGGTTGGGAAGATCCCCTGGAGAAGGAAATGGCAATCCACTCCAGTATTCTTGCCTGGAAAATCCCATGGACAGAGGAGCCTGGTGGGCTACAGTCCATGGGGGTTGAAAAAGAGTCAGACACAACTGAACACCTGAACAACAAAATTCTCTTCACAAAAGAACTCTTGGGCTTTTTTTTTCTTTCAATGAACATGTGCCTTTCTTTTGATATTAAATGTCTCTTTTTCTACAGCATTTCAGATTTGGCTGATAAAAATTAGATTGTCATGTACCTTTGGAAGAAAGAGATGTTCTGAACACATGTAGGGACACATACACAATTTCCTTTATTCATCAAATACACATTGAGCACCACTGTATGCCTTGCACCAGGCATTCAGGAGGTCACAGTAAAGAGGGCACATTTTCAATCCCTTTCCCCTGTCTAGGAATCCCTCTGCTCACTATTCAGAATTCCCTCATGAAAAAGGCACCGTCCTTCAGTCTGTAGCATCAGGTAACGAAATCATCTTCAAATACACAGTGAGAGCTGGTTCTGATTTGAAGGAGGGAATGATCTAGAGGGGAGTCATGGATTTTGGTTTATCCTAGATTTTGTCTGATGCTCAGACATCTAAATAATCTGAAAGTCAGATACACTCTTCTCTTGGGAAAGAAGCTGGAGAGACAGTAATAAGAACCAAAAATGACAGTGAGAAGTCGCTTATCCTGACATGTTTTCCTGCTCTGATGCACTTGGAAGCTCTAAAAGTTGAGGGAAAATACGGGTTACAGAGTCAATCCAGCTTGGATTTGTATCCTGACTACCCCACTGACCAGCTGGGTGACTTCGGTCAAGCTCCCTTACCTCACTGAGCTTCCATTTCACATTTGTAAGAACAGAAATAATAACGGGCACTTCTCAACACGACCTCCCAGTTTCCATGAGCTAGTGTAACGGTGCACATAAAGCGCTGAGAACAATGCCTGACATGTAGAAGTTACTAAATAAAAGAAATGTAGCAGTAAATATTTGTACTTTACTAATAAAATAAATAATAGCCTCATTTCCATTAATAACAACTTTCTCTTCCTTTTAGCATCAAACCCTTTTGGCTTTTCATCCCTGTTAAATATACTTCTGTTTTGAAACAACTGGTAAACTTCTGTCTTTGTACCAGAACTGAGCTTTATGGATCAGTAGACCCACAGTCTGCGAAATGGGTCCCTGAGGCAGAAAGACACATGCCCTGGGCCCAGGGACTCTTGCCACCCCAGGGTGACACATACTGGACCCACTTCTTGGTTTGTAAACCCACTTCTTGTTTTGACTCACACTCAACCTGGACCCAAGGCTCCCTCAGAGCAGAAGGCTATCACAGGACAGAACTCTGAGGGGTCAGAGATGTCGTCCCAGGGGACCCACCAAGTCCTACAAGCCCCCAGCACGCAGATGGTCAGGTGTGAGGAGGAGGCTGGCTGACTGCCCAGTGCCCTGCCCTGTCCGGGAGCAGCAGATTCGGTGCAGGGCTCAGTCACTCCTTCTGAAAATAGACTGACCATGCTCTGACCCTGGTGACCAGGGACTTCTCCCAGGAACAAGAGGAAGTTTATCAGCTTGCATTTCTCACTGGGATGAACCCAATGTACACCCTTCAAAGTGCAGGGGTGAAGAGAAACTTAACTGAAATGGGTGAACAGAAACTTAACTGCAACAACGCCTGGATTCATGGACACAACTGTCCATCCAAAAACTGAAACCAAACAACCATTCACCTCATTTATCAAATATTCGGTGACCATGGTAGGCACAGGTCTTTAGAATGAGAGAGAGCTTTGGTATGCAGTGGTCAAAACTGCTAGTTAGGGTCCTTCTTGGCAGGGCCCGAAGAATGGACCAGTCCACTGTCCTAAATCCCCTCTATCCTTCTGAATGGGCCCAGAGAGTCTGGTGGTTTGGTATCTAAAGAAGGAATTAGTGATACGGAAGATCTAGCTGATTCTGTTCCCTGGGACTTGGATCCAGCAGGACTTCCAGTGACTCAGACAGGCCGGATCGGGCTCGGGTATTGTCCAGAGCCGGGCACTTTCTTTGGAGTGTATGTGGGCCGCTGCCAAGGAGAAGACCCACTGTCTGGGCCTGAGTGTGCCGTGATGGGTGCTTTGGATGGGCGGAGACAGGACAAGGGGTCACAGGCCTGGGCCTGGATCCGGGTCATTGGAAACGAGTGGGAAGTGGACAAAAGAAGGCTCAGTGGGGTCTCAGAAGGCTGGCTGCTTTGCAAGCACTGGGTCAGCCTCGAGCCCAGGTTCTGTGGCTGCTTAATTGGCAATCTCTGAGAAGTCAGGGTAGGAGTCCAAGTCGGCAAAAATATCGTTGGGATTCCGACAGCTCAGATTGCAGAAGCAAGCGTTAATCCACAGGGCCTGGCGGGAGAAGCTGGGCCCATCGGGACACTGGAAGGAGATGCTGATGGTCTTGGACTTGTAGGGGATACAACACCGGCTGTCGGTGCACACCCCGCAGTACTTGGGCCGGTAGGTGCGTGCGCTGGTGCAGCCGGCCAGCGTGAAGTTCACGGGCGCTTCTGGCTGGTACACGGCCAGACACTTCTTCCCTTCCTGCAGGAAAGGAAGTTTCAGTTGAGATGCTCAGAGGATCAACAGTTTCAGCTCCAAGCCCTCAATTCTTCCCTTTTCACTCGCCATGCACCCCATCTTACTTTCGGATCTGCAGCATCTTCAAACTAGGAAGGATCATCCCAAAGGCAAACAGACCCAGCTGTATTATGCAAGAGGAAACCGAGGGCACAAAGGGACTGCCTTGCCACTGGGCAGCTCTCTCAACCTGCAATTTCCCTTCTTTCCTGCCTCTGCCTTGCCAATGCCCAGGTCAGTTTCTCCAACACAGGATGACTTTGTGTGCTCCTTCAGCCTGCCAAGAGCCCCCTGCTGGTTAGGGGCAGAGCCATCATGACCTCCAAGACTGGACTCATTTAACCCTAAACTCCTCCTCCTCTGCCTCCCATAGACTCTCTCACACACTTTTCATGCAACTTATTCAATTGGACTGGCATTATTTAAAGGGAGCTCTGTGGGGCTATGGGCCACTCAAGGGCGAGGCTCTTTCTGCATCCCTACAGTCTAGTTTTCTGCCTGGTACATGGCTCTTGTTTAGTTGCTAAGTTGATTCTGATTCTTTTGAGACCCCCATGGACTGTAGCCCGCCGGGCTCCTCTGTCCATGCAATTTCTCAAGCAAGAATACTGCAGTGGGTCTCCATTTCCTTCTCCAGGAGATCTTTCTGACCAAGGGATCGAACCCATGTCTCCTGCATTGGCAGGTGGGTTCTTTACCACTGAGCCACCAGGGAAGCCCCAGTAGGCATGTACTAAACTCGTTGAAAGAATGGCTGTTCTGGTCAACTATGTACCAGCACCCTGCCTGAAATGAGGGTAGAACAGATCCAGGCAATGTGTGGGCCTGAAGCTTATACAGTCTGATAGCTATCTGCAGTGAAAGTCACTCAGTCATGTCCAACTCTTTTCAACCCCATGGACTATACAGTCCATGGGATTCTCCAGGCCAGAATACTGGAGTGGGTAACCTATCCCTTCTCCAGGGGATCTTCCTGACCCTAGATGCCTGCCCCTCCCTGTGAGGTGGACCCACCTTGATGTGTGGCCGGAGGTCCACGTCGCACGGCCGCAGGTTGCAGAGGCGGCTCTCCTGCGCAGGCCAGCACTGGGCGTTGACATTGGAGATGCGGGTGGAGACCCCCAGGCCACAGCTGGTGGAACAGGGGCTCCAGGGGCTGGTGTACGCAATGCAGTTCTTGTGCCACGGCTCTATCTCATCCGTGTTCCCTGTGGATGGGGACCAGGTGCCCGGTGATTTCCCAGTCTCCATCAGCCCCCCAATCCCTGCCGTCACAACCCTAAGGGCTGGGGTCCCTGAACCTCAGCAAGTGGGCAGTCCCTCTGCTTGGAGGTCAAGTTGGCTTCTAACTAGCATGGGTCCCCAGGGAGAAGAGAACTTGTCATGAGTTCCTCATACTTCTCCAGAGGGAGGACCATCTTTAGACAGAGGTGACCTGAGTCCAATCCCTGCTCGACCACCTACAGGCTGTGTGATTCTAGACAACTTACTCTGGGCCTCAGGCTCTTCTCTGGAACAATAACATCTGCCCTGTGGGGCTGGTATGGCAATAAAAGGGTCCAGATATTGACCGAGTACACATCAGGCATCTGCAAGGTGCTGGGAATAAAAGGGTAAAAGACACCGGTCCTGCCCCTGCAGAGATGACATTATCTGGGGAAGGTCAAGGGAAGTGCCTGCCCCAGTACTAGAACTTCATCTGAGTGATGCTCAGGGCATCGTGGCTAAGGGGACACGCAGGCTTCAGGGGCAAATTGTCTGAGTTCAGCTCTTAGCGCCGCCCCTTAGCATCTGGATAGCTTCCAATAAACTGGCTCCCACCTCCGAGCCCCAGGCTCCCCACCTGTAAGTGGGGTTGACAACAGCACCTCCCTGCCTCCTGTCCCTGGTTGTGGATAGAAAATACAGGTTCAGGCACGTGACAGGGCTCAAAAGCTGTCCCCGTCCTTAGTAAGCCCTCAGGAAGTGGGAACTAAACCCCAACCCCTGGCTGGTTCTTTCAATGGATGTATCCTGGCACGCAGAACACTTAGTGCTCCTAAGTGTCTAAGAAATGGAGTGAGCTGAGAAAGGGAGTGAGCTGAGAGGTGGAGACAGGTGAAGAGCCAGGGAGACCAAGGAGCCATCTCACAGAGGGATGGAGCAAGATACACAAGAAAAGGACTTGTGTATTTTTATCAGGAAGCCGGTCCTTCCTGATAACACACAAGCCCAGAAGCCAGAGAGGGGAGCCTGCACGGAGAGACAGCAGGTGCACGGGGGAGATGGATCTACGAATGCAGGGATGAATGAGTGAGAGAAGAGGATGCTGGGAGACAGGAGACAGCAGAGGCCTTTGAGGACAGACGGACTGAAGAGAGGAGGCGGGATGGGAGGGAGGCGGCGGTGGGGAAGGATTTGCCGAGGAGGATAAAAGGCTTTGGTTTCTAGGTCACCCACTCGGCAGGCGCTCTGCTTGTGCTCGGTCAGGAGGAGGTCACTGGGCCACACACACTGACGCGGTGGGCAGGCCGCCACCGCCCCCGGCCCGACCCGGTGGCTCTGTTCTAGGAGACCCGCTGGGGACCGACTGAGCTTGCCATCCCCTCCTCCGCGGGCTGGAGCGGCCCTCCCCGTGCCCTGCGCCCATGCCCGCACCCACCGGAGGTGCCCGTGTGGCGCGGCGCTGTCTTGCGGGGCCTCCTGGCGTCGTCTTCGCACACCCACTGCTCGCAGCAGCGCCCGGGCAAGCTCACCCGCCGGGGCCAGCGGCACCAGAGGCGCGGGGGCCGCGCGCGGAGGCACAGCGGCGTGCAGCCCACCGCGCCGCCCACGCACGTGCAGTTGTACTTGCAGTTGGGCTGGAAGGACTGGCCGTTGTTGTAGCGCACGCCGTCCAGCACGCAGCCCACGCCAACCACCTCTGTGGACACAGGCACAGAGGGTCAGGCCGGCCGAGGGGCTGGGCGGACCCCGCAGGGCAGCCCCCTGCCGCTGCATCACGTCCCCCCGCACCCCACCCCGCACCCCACCCCCCGGGGTCCCCATCGTGGAGAAGGGCCAGGCCCGCTGCTCTGGCCAGTTTGGTGGGACCTGAGCGGAGGGTGTGGCAGCCCATTTAACCCGCACAGAAACACCCGGTGCTGTCTGGAGGGCTGGACGAAGGGGTGGGAGGCTACAGCCTGGCCAGGACTGGGACCCCAGGCAGCTAGCCCGGTGTCCTGTCCCAGCAAGTGGCACAAAGCCTGGTCCTGACAGTTATCCACCTCGAGGGTCACAGTTTGTGAGAGGAGGCCGAGGCGATGGGAAACCCATCACAACACTTTGGAAGAGACTGGGTTCATTCAATGCCTATTTGTGGAGTGTGGTAGATGGTGGGGATTTAGTAGTGAAGGAAGGAGACAATGAACTTGTGCTTGTGTGCTTAGTTACTCAGTCGGATCCGACTCTTTGGGACCCTATGGACTGCAGCCCGCCAGGCTCCTCTGTCCATGGGGATTCTCCAGGCAAGAATACTGGAGTGGGTTGCCATGCCCTCCTCCAGGGAATCTTCCCAATCCAGGGACTGAACCCAGGTCTCCCGCATTAATGGCAACCCACTCCAGTATTCCTGCCTGGAAAATCCCATGGACAAAGAGCCTGGTGGGCTACAGTCCATGGGGTCGCAAAGAGTCCACACTGAGCAACTTCACTTTCAGTTTTCACTTTCATGCATTGGAGAAGGAAATGGCAACCCACTCCAGTGTTCTTGCCTGGAGAATCCCAGGGACGGGGGAGCCTGGTGGGCTGCTGTCTATGGGGTCGCATGGAGTCGGACACGACTGAAGCGACTTAGCAGCAGCAGCAGCAGAGCGTTAATGGGGACATGAAAGCAGGGAGTTGGGAGAGGGAGAGGCAAGGTTGCAGATTGAAACAAGGCAGGTAGCCAGGGCCTCAGAGAGATGATGATGTTTCAGCAAAGATGGGAAGGAGGCAGGGAGCTGAGCTGCCCAGGTGTTGGGAGAGAAGCCTTCTAGGCAGGGAAGGGACTGTAGGCAGCGGGAAGGCCTGGGGTGGGAAAGGGTAGGGGAGGGAGGGAGAAGGGCTGCAGGCAGGAGAGAGAGGGCTTCCCCGGAGGCTCAGAGGAAAATGCAAAGCTCTTAGAGCCTGGAACTCCGGTTGATACACAGTATGTGTTCAGTGAGTAATGATGAATCGGTGATATGAATTATGCTTCACGAAAACCTTGATGGTGCTGAGTTGAGGACAGACCGATGGGGTTTGGGAAGAGTCAGAAGGTCATGCTGGGGAGTCCAGATAGGAGGCGGTGGTGCTTGGACCAGAGATGGGTAGCCAGGAGGAGAAGGGCCTGCTTCTGGATCTATTTGGAGGGACTCGCTGACAGGTGGGATGTGAGGATGAGAGGAGAATCAGGAAGGACTCCTAGTTCTATGTGCCAAGCCCTGGAAGGAGAGGGATGCTCTGTCCTCAGAAGAGCAAGGTTGGGGTGGGTGGCCTCAAGCTCTTCCCTAGACTCGAGATGCCTGGTTGACTTCAGAGTGGAGCCAGTTCTGCAAGCTTGGAGCTCCAAGAAAGATGTAGGGATACTGGGCTCCAACCAGCATCCCGGCCTTCCATGTCAGTCCCATTCTGAGGACAGTGTCTAGAAGTGCAGACAGAGATCCCAGGGCAGCCAGGGTGCTCACCCCAGGAGGGCTGGTCTGCCAGTAGTTCCAGTGTATCTCCTGGATTCACCTGAAGCTGAACCATCACCACCATCAGCATCCCTGTATCTCACAGGAGGGAAGGTTCTTGGTCACCCTACTCGCTTTGTGTTAGGCTTCCTTGCATTGCTGACTTCATCCCAGAAGGAAAAGGGACCATGTCATCACCTGCATTTTCATCTGCTGCACACCTGCGTCTCAGTGAGGTTGCGTCACACACCTAAAGAGACAGCGCTCGGCTCAGCGGAGCGGAGGGGACAGGATCGCAGCCTGTGGGGATGCTGGGGTGACTGCTGGCTTTCCTGGGAGGTGATTGATCTGGGGGAGGAGGGAGGGGCAGGAAGGGCGCTAACACTGCCCGTCCCATCTGGAGCCAGGCACCATCTGATAAGTAATCTCACGCAGTCTCAAGGTGACTGTCCTAGAAGAGCTTTGTTTTCTTTCTTTGGCAGAGGGGGAGCTGGGTGGGTGAGGGGAACAGTGATTCATCTGCTCAAGGCCCCCCAGTTGGTGTTTGATGAGGCTGCACCCCCCCCAAGCTCTGACTCCACTGTCCATTTCCTTCCATCGGATACCAGTAAAGGAGGGGAAATAGGAAAGCAAAACAGTGAGTGAATCACCTAGTGAATTACTCATCTTTTGTTCTGAGTCAGCCTGGCCTCGCCCTCTCACTCCAGGGACAGAGTGCGCTCGTATGTGTTGGTGGATGGGAGATGGAGTGCTGAAGCCAGTCTCTGGCCCTGGGTGTGGGAAGTTTGGGTGGCAAGGGCACTGCTGGGTGCTGGGAGCCTTAGCACAGTGGTTCTCATCGCCAGTGGCACAATGGCACTACCCAGGGGGGCTCTTTAAAATCATGATGCCCACACCACACCCCAGTATCTGGGGGTGGACCTGGGCTTTGGTATTTTTACTTTTTTATTTTTTGACCTTGGTAGCTCCGCAGGTGAATCCAGTTTGCAGCCAAGATTGGGACCATTTGCCTCCGGAAGTTGTTCACAGTCTCCTGGGAGGTTTGGGAGGTGGGGGCAAAGATGGACAGTGGGTGGCTGTGCTGGCCCCACCCGCAGACTCTGGCACCCCTTCCTTATTCGATTTCTTTATAGCTGATTGAAGGACCAGCTTCTGATCAGATGCGGAAGCTGGCCGAGCCTCCTTCACCATTCAGACTTTCGGGTCCATTCAGGCATGACCTGGTCGTCTTTCCTCTTATTGAGGGACTTCTGGGAATTTAGGTCACCTTGCTGTGCCATCCAGACCTTTACTGTTCTCGCTCCACCCCTGGTCAGCTTCCTGGGAGCAAGGACAGGGGGCCATGCCTTGTTGTAACCCCACTGATGTACCATCACTAACCTGTGTTCATTATGAGTGAATGAATCAATGGGTAGAGGGATGGAAATCAGGTGGGGTTAGCCCTACTCTGTATCGGGCTTCTCCCATGTATCAGGTACTTGACATCCAAACCACCCAAAAAGGTGGGCATTATTCATTGCATTTTCCTTGATGAGGAAACTGACATTTAAAAAGGTTAAGCAGTTTCCCTAAACCCATTGTGTTGGTTGATTATGTTGCTGAGGTTTGAACTTAGGTTGTCAAGCTTCAAACACCATGTGTGGGTTTTCTGTTCCTTTACTCATCAGAGGGGGGAGTCAGAGCTTGAAACTAGCCCTGCCCCTCAAACTCTGAGGATAACCCTAGACAAAGCTAAGGGGACGTTTACAAAGGAAATTTGAAGCAATATTCAAGAGCAACTGATCACATTTTATGCTCTTGTGAAATTCTTTGTTTAGCCTCAGCCATCATACAGAGTTGGTTTGATCAAGCTCCTTACGTGACGTGCCCATGGTCACGTAGCCAGCAAGTGGCAGAGCCAGGATTCAAAACCCCAAGTCTGTCTGCCTGTAAATTTCATGATCCTTCCAGCAAACCACACTGCCCTCAATCCTGACCCAGTTGCATTGAATGCAGACTCATGTTTGCACAACCAAAATAGCCAAACAGTTTAATTCGGAGGTCACTCTCTGCCCACAGATGTATTTAGCTTGGCTCAAGGAGTGTTTTTTAAAAAATGTTTTGAATGCATTGCCAGAATTACAAATCATACATGAACCTGGATTTTGTTTTCTGGATTCTCTTGAAAGGTATGTAGGCTAGACCAGATCAGGCTCCCTTTTCTGCCTGACCTCAGTGGCTAAAGTTTACGTTCATTAGTCTGCCGTAGTCCCCACCATCCCCTCTTTGAGTCGTTTACGGCACTGTTGCAACTTATTTTTTACTGCCTTGTCCTGGCCTGATTACAAGCACATCGCTAAGGACAGATTTAGCCTGTCCTGGGGAATGTCCATTGGTTGTTGGCCATCTGCTAACAGATTTTTCTATGTAAATAACCTCTTCTTTCTTTTTCCCCTCTGGACCCCAAATATCTCCTTCTCTATAGCTCTCAGACCCTGGACTCTCTTCTTTACTGCATTAGGGTTCCATGAATTTAGACACTGTGGCAGTATTTCTGAAAAGATAGTCCATAGAACATGGGGGAATTGTGTGTGTGTGTGTGTCTGTGTGTGTATGGTGTACAGGTGGGTGATTGGCTAAAAATCTGCCTGGAAAAAATTATTCACTGTGTGAATAAGTTTAAAAAGTTTTCCTATGATAGCTCTGTTTTTGGAATTTCACAATGGATGTGGACATTTGACACCTCTGAAAAAGTCTGTTCCCCTTGTTGAACCTTATTTATTCCAATGTCTGTAGACCTCTGTGACTGGAGAACCCTTGGCCCGTGTCATATTTATTACAGTATCCTGAAATCCACCGTCTTCTTTCCAAATGCAAGGAAAAAAGCTACACGGAGACTCATGATGAGGGGGAACCGAGAGGCTATGTTGAGTAAAGAGGTGACATATAAAGAGGTAGGGGAGTGGAGTAGAGCTAGGTGATTTTCCAGGTCCTGGGTGGTAGAGACAGGCTGGAGAGGCCCTTGTGGGCCTGCAGAGTCTATGGGTCCAGGAGAGAATGTCTGTAAAATTGTGGTTCCTGCCATGTGAGGTGTCAGTGCAACTTTAAAGACTCATATAGTCACTCCTTGGAAAGTTATGACCAACCTAGAGAGCATATTCAAAAGCAGAGACATTACTTTGCCAAAGGTCTGTCTGGTCAAGGCTATGGTTTTTCCAGTGGTCACGTATGGATGTGAGAGTTGGACTGTGAAGAAGGCTGAGCACCGAAGAATTGATGCTTTTGAACTGTGGTGTTGGAGAAGACTCCTGAGAGTCCCTTGGACTGCAAGGAGATCCAACCAGTCCATTCTGAAGGAGATCAGCCCTGGGATTTCTTTGGAAGGAATGATGCTAAAGCTGAAACTCCAGCACTTTGGCCACCTCATGCAAAGAGTTGACTCATTGGAAAAGACTCTGATGCTGGGAGGGATTGGGGGCAGGAGGAGAAGGGGACGACAGAAGATGAGATGGCTGGATGGCATCACTGACTTGATGGATGTGAGTCTCAGTGAACTCCGGGAGTTGGTGATGGACAGGGAGGCCTGGCATGCTGCAATTCATGGGGTCGCAGAGAGTCGGACACAACTGAGTGACTGATCTGATCTGATAGTCACAATGAGTTGCCTTGAAGGACAGCTGTAAATGAGGAAAGAAAGGAAACAGTCTTGTAGAAGTGGAGGGGACTCTGGTGCAAGAGGGTTCAGCCTGGTCTCCTCACCTGGGTGCGGGGAGAGAGTATGTGAGCGACTGTATACTTTGGCCGTCAGTCTCAGAGCCGAGTTGTGAGCGTCACCCAGGGAGCTCGTTGAAAGTTGTCAATTCCCACCCCCACTGCCAAAGAACTGGAGTGAGTGGGGTGGGGCTCAGAAAAACATTTTTAACCAACATGTCAGATGATTCTATACAGATGGAATCTGCAAGCTCTCTTTGAACACACTAGTTTGTGGGGCTAATAACAAGTCTCCATAAAAGGGGGAAACATGGAAAGATGGGGGAATCAGTGATGGTTACTTGGAACGCAAGATGACTTGATATGAAGGTTGAAGCAGGAATTAATGTCAAAAGAGCAGAAAGTGCTCATAGATTAACCATAAATCCATAAGTATCTTGACTTGAAATTATATGTATAACCCTCATCAATGACACTTCAGGAAATATGAGTTAGCTGAAGATAAGAGAGCCTGCTGTGTGTGAACATGCAGAGTTATAGGCATGCGGAAAGCTTGATTCAGACTTAAGGGAAGGAGTTCTTGAGTTTATGAGGCTTTGTGTAACTTTTCAGAAGTTAAGCTGCTGCCATGATGCCTATTTGGGCTTCCCTGGTGGCTCAGATGGTAAAGAATCTGCCTGAATGCAGGAGACCCGGGTCCAATCCCTGCGTTGGGAAGATCCCCTGGAGAAGGGAATGGCTACCCACTCCAGTACTCTGGCCTGGAAAATTCTGTGGACTGTATAGTCCCTGGGGTCTCAAAGAGTTGGACATGATTGAGCAACTTTCACATCACTTCCTGATGCCAGTTTACCTCTTTTCATCATACTGATCATGTATATTGAATAAATGCTCATATGATTCAAGATCATTTGATTCAAGGCCAGCCCAGACCAGAAAGCCTCAGAAAGGGGGTCTCTGGGAACAACAAAGGAAATGATATAACCCTTTGAAGAGCAAACAAATAACAAAAAGCAATAGCCTCTCCCCCAGCATGGGGCTATTATAAAGACCAAGAGTAAAGAAAGAACCAAAGCAAGTAGAAACTCCAGGAAAAACAAAAAACTTCATAATGAAGGAAATTCAATCAAGTTTACTACCTCATGCTTCAGCAAAAACCATTTACATTGTCCTAATATTGTACATAGTGGTCAAATAGTGGTTTATAATAAAAAATATGACAATGATATTGGAAGCTGGGGGGCGCCGTGTCAGGCAGTATTAAGGAGCTAAGTCATCAGCTATCATATAGGATCATGCACAATTATAGATTGTGCACAGTTGGTATTTTAAGCTGATCAAGATATAACAGAAGAGATGCATTGAATAGTTGCAATTACCAGAAGAAAGGGCCGAAAAGTTAAAGACTGTAGTGAACTAGAGAAATGTGGGTGGGTGGTAGGAAGAGATGATTTCAGGCTGCTGCTTTTTGTTCTTTCAAGGTTACTGTATGTTTTAATACCAGATTATGTTCACTGACAATGTTACTAAAATATCTGGAGCTCTGCAGGGTCCTGGTGCCTCTGGGAGGTCACGGGTGGCCTGCAAAGTGTTCTACCACGAGGAGAACAGAACCAGGCTTAGGTATCTCCTGGTGGATCCTTCTTCCCTGGACTCATCCACGGATGGAGGCCAGAGAAGACAAGGTCCAGATGCAAGAGGAATGCTGCATCCCTCCCTACTCAGCCTCTGGCCAGTCATCATGGACTGGGGTTGGGCGGAGTGGGTTTGGGTACCTCCTGCAGAACCAAGCCTGGCCAGAGGAAGGGCTATGGATGGCGGGGGGTGCTGCGGGCCAGAGCTGGGGGCTGGGGCTGGCCGATGGTGGGCGGGGTCTCACTTACGTGCACATACGCCTACTGCGTACCTCGGGTGGTCCCCGCTGTAGTCGCAGTAGAGGCCGCGGTGGGGATCGCAGACCGCAGCCTCTGTGCAGTTGTCCCCCAGCTGCTGGGCACACATCTTGCAGCACTCGCAGCCATCCGTGATGAGGCTGACGCCCAGCGGGCAGCGCGGCGGGGCCGCTGGGCACTCGCACGGCCACTTGCAGAACTGGGGGCGTGAGGAGGTGTCCTCCAGCGGGGCTGGGGTGGGGCCCATGGCTGTGGGAGCTGGAGGGAGGGCCTGCGGGGGAGAGAAGACGTAAAGGAGGCTGCCCGGAAGAGGGGTCCCAGGCCAAAGGCCGGCGGTCGCCTCCCCATCTTCACGGGGTTCCAAAGGTTTATGTCACATTCCATTTCTCTGCCGTGCTTTGGGTGGCCAGACACCTCCTGTCTCCTCACTAGCATGGAGGAGCTGGCATTAGCAGACGTGAAGCCAGCTGCCCAAATTCCCCTGCTTGGGCGTGCTGGGTCAGGCTCCATGTCAGCTCTCTGAGCCCATGAGTGTCTCCTTCCCCTCTGATCATCCCGAAACCTGGGAGGTCAGTGAGTTGGCCTCCTTTGCAGATGAGAGAGCTGCGGCTTTGAGAAAATGCCTTTTGATGAGTCACGCTGTGGGTGCAGCCCCAAAACCCGACTCTCTCTCCACCCCATCGCCCTTTTCTTTCTGTCCTAAGGATCCACCCTCTCTGTGCTAAGGGTCCTTAAGAGCTGACTCATATGTTTTTTTTTAAATTGAAGTATAGTTGATTTACACTGTTGGATTAGTTTAACGTATATTCAGTTACATATATTAACTGTATTCATTTTACATATGTGTATACTGTGTACACAGTCAGTTACACACAGTGATTCATATTAGTAGGTTGGTTGGTTGGTTGATCAGAGGCTAAGTCGTGTCTGACTCTTTGCCACCACTTGGACTGTAGCCTGCCAGGCTCCTCTGTCCACAGGATTTTCCAGGCAAGAATACTGGAGTGGGTTGTCTTTTTCCTTCTCCAGGGGATCTTCCTGACCCAAGATCGAACCTGTGTCTCCTCCATTGGCAGGCAGAGTCTTCACTGCTGAACCTGCAGGAAAGCCCTTTATACATAGTCTGTGTGTGTTAATCCCAAACTCCTAATTTATCCCTCCCTCTTTCCCTTTGGTAACTGTGAATTTGTTTTCTATGCCTGTGGGTCTATTTCTATTTTTTTAATAAGTTCATTTGTATCTTCTTTACAGCTTCCACATATAGACAACATGCATATGTACAGCCAGGATTCGGCCAGCCGACCTGCCATCCTATTATTATCATTATTATTAATTCCTTTCCCCTCTGAGCACCGGGAAGGGGCTGCAGGGGGTGGCAGTGGCAGCGGGTGTCCAGCCTCGTGGCTCCTGCTGCTGGCTTGCTGTGCCCCCATGGGGAGAGGACTGATCCTGTGTCCAGTGCCAGCCCTGTAGAGAGGGCTCTGATTTTGTGCTGTGTGGTGGACACCCACTCCACTTCTCTCCACCCGTGCTCCTTCCCAGAGCCCCATTCCCATCCACAGGCAATATATTCATCTCTATCCTGGCAGATATGATGGACAAGACAACAAGCGCATGGGGAAAGGGAAATAAGCCCCAAAGAGCATTTCTGTGCTGCAGATGAGGCTGATGGAAAGGGAGGCGGCTCTGGGGCCAGTATTACCAGCTTCAAACTGCCTGTATCTCAGAGATCCAGTCACCTGCCCAGCCCCTCCATCCTGGCCCCTCACTCTTTACCCTGGAGGAAACCTCGGCCCAGAGAGGAGGAGAATTGCCTGAGGATGGAGAGTGAGGACTGTAAGCACCTCCCAGCAATTTCCCCACCCCCAGGCCAGTGGTCCCTGCTGGAGACGCTCCTGTCTGGGGCTTCTCAGCAGTGACTCCTGAATTCTGGGGTTAGCAGAGGTGGGGGACCCCACAGACCATCCCCTCCATCCTGAACCAGAGGAACCCTGCTCTGTGGGTTTAAAGATCTGCATTTCATTCTTTGAACAAAACAGATGCTGAGCTATTTAGACAGATTCTTTTCCCTCTTCCTGGAGAGGAAAAGAAAGAAAAAGAAAGTGAAGTCGCTCAGTCGTGTCTGACTCTTTGCGAACCCATGGACTGTAGCCTGCCAGGATTCTCCATCCTTGGGATTTTCCAGGCAAGAGCACTGGAGTGGGTTGCCATTTCCTTCTGCTGGAGAGGAAACCGAGACCCAAAGAGGCAGAGGGTGTCCAAGATGACATGGCCACATCATGGCCTAGATACCAGTGACTCTCCCAGCCCTCATCTCTGCACCCTTGGCCTCTGCCCACTCTTTCAGTCACTCAATGAACATTTGCTGAGCTAGTTCACCGTCTTGCTTCTGTATTAAGCATTTGAAGATGAACTTAAGCATCTCCTGTGTGTACGGGACCATGGCTTATGAGAGAGACAGACAATAAAGGTGATTTATTACAACGTGAGGTTGCATGGAGAGTGGGGGCACCAGGGCAGCCCCAGGAGCCCTCCAACCACCAGCGCAGGAAGCTCTCTGCTGAGGTGAGTGGTCTGCATCCCTGCGCCCTTGGCTGTAAGAACCAGAGGCCAGAAGAGGTGGTGCAGATTGAACGGCTGGATTAGTTGGGCTCTGGGTTCTAAGTTTGGCACAAGACAAGTGCAGTAAATGTTGATTTGAAAAAGGGCCTTTGAAAGTCAAAAACGCAAACCTTGATTTGAGGTTTTTATCACCTCTGTACTTGGATTCAAGTGCTGGCGGGGGACAGATTGCTTTGGGGTTGGCAGTGCTGGTCCGTTTTCATCTGGAATTCATTTGGTTTGCTTACACTTGTTTGATTTTCCTCAAAAAACACATGGCAGAGCAAAACATCACACCCGTAAATCAATGAACCCACACACAGGCACGCACTCACACTCTCCTCTTTCTGGCTTCATGGAGAGAGACTTGTCCTAGTCAGATTGTAACACTGGAGGCCCGGAGATTTATGAGACCCCCTCCCCCACCTCCGGGCCATCTCTGACAGCTCCTAGACCCTAGAGACCTATTCTTGGCACAGCAAACAAAAAAAACCCCTCTCCTCCAGAAGGCTTGCATGCCTTTTCCAGGTTGCTTTAGAAGTAGTGCTTCCTTCACAGGAATGTGAGCTTGTAAAGGGCAGTGTCTGCGCCTTACTTCTATCTGTGGGCCTGAAACATGGTGCATGACCCATAGCAGGGCGATGGGAGTGTCACCTGGTGGGATGGGGGATTGTTGACTCCAAAGGACTTTGGTACCAGTTCCTTGACTTTTCAGGACCTACCATCTTGGAGCCTTTTCTTTTCCAAGTTTGAGTGTCAAGAAGACAGCATGGGATCCAAAACAGTCAGAAGAGGGTTCCCTCTGTGTAGTTTTGACCTTCCTGTAGTTCCTGACCTTCCTGAGCCTCAACATCCTTGTCTGTGAAATGGTCACAATAATGCCCCCTTGGGGAATTGTCGGGAGGGTGGGGGCATTGTGTACACAGAAGCACTGTGTGTGCAAACACTCAAGAGCAAGACTTTTGCGCTTGCACTGCCATGCTTGTGCACACCTCCCTCACCCACAGGGCCCATCGCAGGGCCTGGGGGTCTGCACCCTTTGAGCTGAGCTGGGATGGGTTCCACAGGGTCACCACCCATCCTGCTGTTTCCATACCAAGTTACAGCTCCCCAGAAGGAAGCCTGCTTTTCAGTTCCGGCTGGGCGCCCCAAGGCACAGAGCTTCTCAAGGGAAGCCCCAGTGGAAACCCCTCTTTGGAGGAGTGAAGCAGGTGAGGGCGGCCTTGGGACGCTGGAGGGAAAGGGGCAGGATCCTCTGAGCCAAGCCCTTGCAGTTGGCGCCATCTAGTGGTAGGAAAAGCTCCCAGCCCTAGGAGGTCCTTGATGAGAGCGGAGGGTGGGAGGGCTTTTAAAGGCAGGGCCTGAGGTCTCCTGGGATAGGTGCATGAGCCTCTGAATCCCGACCGCCTTGTCTAGCACCCACATCCCAGGGAAGGTGAGTGCACACACACACACACACACACACACACACGCATGGACCTTGTAAGATACAGGTGCCTGGAGTCCACTTGGAATCCTCAGCTTCAACTCTTCTCTGCTGGGCCCGGAATCTATAATTCATCCTGCGTCCCTGGTGATTCTTGTGGGAATGGGAACCGTGTCTTAGAGAACTGGGCCAGGGGAGTGTAAGGTGGGGGGAGGTTCTAGGTCATTTTCCTTTCCTAATGCGTGGCTTTTCTAGAACTGCACTTACATGCCTACCCTGCTGGCTGCTTGATCAGCCTGGACACAAAACAGCCCAGGCTGGCCCTCAGAACACACGCCGTTCTGTGGTTTCATGGGGTGGCACCGGGCTCCGTGAGCGGGCCTCGTGTAGTTAACTGAGAATGGTTTACTTTGCTTTTCATGCTTTGTGAGAAAGACTGAAAAGCAACAACAACAACAAAAATAAAATTTAAAAAATGACTAGCTCCCCATGGTAAGCTAAATATCTGCTGGGGACTGAATGTTATGTTGCCCACAGATCCGTATGTTGGCATTCTAACCGCTCTAAAGGTGGTCTTAGTGTGTGTATACGTGCGCTCAGTCATGTCCGACTCTTTGCAACCCTATGGACTGTAGGCAGCCAGGTTCTTCAGTCCATGGGTTTCTCCAGGCAAGAATACTGGAGTGGGTTGCCATTTCCTCCTCCAGAGGATCTTCCTGACCCAGGGACTGAACCTGCATCTTCTGCATTGGCAGCTGGGTTCTTTACCATTTGAGCCACAAGGTGGAGCCTCTGGGGGTGATTGGATCATGTGGGTGGACCCCTCATGGATTAGTGCCCTTTTGAAAGGGACCCCAGAGAGCTCCCTCATCCCTTCCACCATGTGAAGACACAGCAAGTAGATGCAGACTATGAAAAGGGTTAGGGTTAGGTTAGAATGTGACCATGCCGGCCTTGACTGTGGATTTTGAGCCTCCAGAGCTGTGGGCAACAAGACTGTAAGCTGCCCAGTGTGTGTGGTGTTTTCCTACAGCAGCCCAGGTGGACCGAGACCGTGCCCGATACTACATCCTCTGGACAGGAGGGCACTCAGTGGGCAGGTTCAAAGCAATCCATTCAATCATAGTTACTGGACAAACTTAAGCAGATTAAATTTAAGAAGGGAAAAACTAGAAGAATGTTCAATCGAAGACCCCATAGGAAACGCCGTGTGTATAATTTGGGGGTGATGTTTAGAAGTGGGCAGTGACAGAATTTTCTGATGTTCTCCAACTCCCTGAAAATAGATCCAAGAACATGTAAATCTATCCTTTGACTTTTACCAACAGTTTCACTTCATTTTTACAAAAATGGGTGGTGATGGGTATGGTAGCAGAGAGTAGGAGGCTGGTGGTGGTGGGGTGCCACCCAGGAGACCTTTATCATCCCAATAGATGAGGGAGCTGAACCCCACCGTCCTCGGAAGGTGTGTGCAGTTCATCGATGAGTGGGGCCCTGGGACCAGGAGGTAAGGGCGGGGCATCTGCAGTGAGCAAGCCCATTTCCCGAGGCTGTGTGACCTGGGTCTGGGCTCGCCCTCTCTGAGCGTCTGTGTGCTCGTGTGTAAAGCAGTAACGATAACAACATCCTCCAGCAGCCCTAATGAGCAGTTATAGTCTTTCCCCTATTTCACAGATGAGGAAACTGAGGCTCAGGGTGTTGAAGTAACTTGCTCAGGGTTTTGAAGCTGGGAAAGTGTCCCAGAATGTCCCTCCAGGGGACTTGTCACCAGGCTGCCCTACTTCCTCATTCATTCACATTTGTATTCAGTCATTTATTCCTCCATCCTCCCATCACACACTATGCACTAAGCACGTCCTGCATGGCTGGGCTGGTATTCAGATGGACGCATGGCGGTCCTTACCCCCACGGCAGTCACAGTACAGACACATTTATAAGATTGCAACATAGGGTGGTGAGAGCTGCAATGCACTTGAGCCCAAGTTGCCAGGGGTCCCCTAAAGAGGATATGGGAGACTCTTGTGGAGTTTTCAGGGACAGGATGCTGTTTCTTAACGCCCAAGTGCCCAGCACTGCCCCTGGCACGCCCCGGGCAAGTGCTCCATGAACAGAATAGTCCGGAGCTTAGCTTGCTCATGTGTGGGCAGCCGCACCCAGATGCTCCACCAGGGGGCAGGGTTGAGACAGGAATGGCCTGAGCTGGCCCCAGCTGGGCCCTGGGGGCTTTAAGGAAAGGGTTCCCTATTTGGAAGCAGTTTCTGCTCATTCCTTCACTGATAAGAGAGGTCTGGGGGCAGTGGGAGGATGTGGACACAGGCCTGGGCCCAGAGCTGGGGGCACGCTGTGGTCTGCCCTTCCTGACGCTCTTATATCTTTGATGTAACAGGCAGCTACCACGTGGGTTGGTGGACACATTTTCTGAGCTCCTCCTCCTCTGAGTGTATCCCTCGGCATCTGTACCCGGGGCCTGGGTGGGGATGCCCTGCAGTGGAGCCTCTGTCTTGGGCAGCTCTTAGCTCAGCCCCTGCAGGACACCTGGCCTGAATGTTCAGAGGATCCAGCCGTGCTAAGTCTTCCATGCTCACTCCCACACCGTCAGCAGGATCTCCAGGGACCTGGAGACCCAGGCACTGACTCAGCGCTGGCCAGGCTGCCCGTTGTGGCTGATGGAAGGTTTGTTGAGATTTTCTGTTAATTGGTTTTATCAACATGCAGTCTTGTGAGCTTCTGGTTGGGAAAGTAACCTTTATATGGAGAAGATAGAAGCGGCAAGAAGCCAGAGTTCTTTCCAAACGATAAACCCTCAGGCATTCTTTCATTTATCAAATATATGTAAAGCATCTCCGGAGTTCTCAGTACAAAACCTGAGGGAGCGGCCAGCCTCCCGAGCAGCCAGGAGCACGAACAAGGCAATTGCCTTACAAAGCAAAGGTCCAGACACCAGCCCCCTGGGACATCCCACCCCCCGCCCCGCCACAGCATTTTTGTAACCAAGTAGAATGGATTCTACACTTTTAAAAAGTTGTAAAAAACAAAAAAGAATATTCCATGGAAATCCTATAGTCCACAAAGCTTAGAATTTTTACTATCTGGTCTTTTTAAGGAATGATCACTTCCCTGGTGGTCCAGTGGTTGAGAATCTGCTTGCCAATACATGGGACACCGGTTCAATTCCTGGTCCGGGAAGATCCCACATGCTGTGGGGCAACTAAACCCATGCGTCACAACTACTGAAGCCCACGTGCCCTGGGGCCTGTGCTCTGCAACAAGAGAAGCCAACACAGTGAGGAGCCCACGTACGGCCGCAGAGAGTAGCCCCTGCTCACTCCAACTAGAGAAAGCCAGCACGCAGCAATAAAGACCCTGCGCAGCCAATTAACTGATAAATAAAAAAGGAAATGGTCACTAACTTCTGTTATATAGTGACGGAGCTATAAGTAAGCTAAAACCCTGACAGAGTGCATAGCAAGTGATGGGCATCTCTATCAGGGTTACATATAATCAAAGTGTTCATTCTGTCAGAGGTGTGTTCAAACATTTACACATTTGGGAGAATAATAGAATGAATCTCATATACCTACCTCTGCTTCAATAATTATTAACCCTCCGTAATCTTGTTTCCTGTTCCTCCTACCTACACACATACTTTCTCATTCTTGAGGATTTCAAGGCAAATCTCAGACCTCATGATTTTACCCGAAATTCCTCAGAGAGTGTCTCTAAAATACGGAGAGTTTAAAAAAAATACCAGTTTTCATACCAATGCAGTTGGTCACAATTTCGTAATTTTCTCTGTAGCGAATACTTAGTCCACAATCAAACTTCACTATCTCAAAGCTTCAAAAAACAATCAGATGGTTTCTTTGAATCAAGAGCAAAATGGTATACACGGTCTGCATTTTGCCTTTTGTGCCTCTTCTAATGAGTTTCTGCTCTAAGTCATCTAATCCTCATGCCAACCCTGAGATAGGCTGTGTGTATAGTCATCTCCCCCAGTTTACAGATGAGTAAACTGAGCCACAGAAAGGTCAGATCAATTGCCCAAGGCCACACGCAAGCGGCAGAGTTGGGATTTGAGCCCAGTATCAGTCTCTTAAGGCATCACACTCAGGAGCCCCACTGTGGGTTTTCTCAGCAGAGTCTAGGAGGGGCTGCAAGAGCTGGATGAGGAGGGAAGGGGTGGGGCTGTGGAAGCAGGGAGGACTTCCTGGAGGAGGAACCATTTGCTCTGCATCTTTAAAGGATGAGTGAGAATAGACCAGAAAGGCAGAGAGAGGGTCCAAGCAGAGGAATGGCAAGAGCAGGGAGCGAGCAGGAGCTGCAGCATGGCATGGTGCAGGAGTGACCAGAGGTCACCGTTGCCAGGACTTAGGGTCCAAGGACACAGAGAAGGCAGACAGGGGCCACAGCAAGATGACCTGAGGGCCATGCCTGGGGTGTGTGAACCTGCTGGGGGAAGATGGGGACTTTTCCTGAGTCAGTCAATCCATCCCCAATGCCAGGCGATGACCGGAACAACCGTGCGAGGGCTGCTGGTGGTCCCCGTTTGAGAGATGGGGAAACTGATGTCCACCAAGCTTAAAGACACAGTCAGAAAATAACACACTTAGCTCTGACTGTGGGCCTCGTCCTCCTCCTATGAACTCCAAGGGACCCTTTCTAGCCCAATTTCCAGCTCATTCGATTCACTGGGAGGAACAGAGAGCCGTCATCCCAGGCTTGACTGTGATGGTAGCCATGGGCCAGCCAGGGAAGGGACCAGCCCTGGAGCAACAGCCAGGACAGACACGGGTGGGAGAAGTTGCCTGCGTTAAGTTCAGGCCTGTTCTGCTTAATATAAGGGAGGAGGCACCAGTTGTCCGGTAGAACAGAGGTGCCCATCTTCAGCTCCTGCGGCCAGACCTGCAGCGGGGGTCCCTGGGTTCCAGTCCCCAGATCTGCAGTGGGGGTCCCTGGGTTCCAGCCCCCAGATCTGGAGTAGGGGTTCCTGGGTTCCAGTCCCAAGATCTGGAGTGGGGGTCCCTGGGTTCCAGTCCCCAGATCTGGAGTAGGGGTTCCTGGGTTCCAGTCCCCAGATCTGGAGTAGGGGTTCCTGGGTTCCAGTCCCCAGATCTGGAGTGTGGGTCCCTGGGTTCCAGCCCCCATGCTGAGACTGGCTCCAGGTGAGCCGCTTGCTCCCCGACAAGGCAGGCTGGGGTGAGGCAAGCTCTCTGGCGCCATCCGGCTCTGATGTCGCCGGCTCGCTAAGTTGGCCTCAGATAAGGTCTCCCCTCCCTCCACGGCTGGAGCCCAAGCCCTCCCTCTTCCTCCTCCTGGATGGGGCCCTGACTCAGGCAGGGAGCACAGGACATGGGCAAGGGGCTGGCCCACAGGACCCCCTGGAGGGGTGACCCCCCCCCCGCCCCACACCCGGCCCTGCGTGGGGACCTCAGGTGTGTTCTTGAAGCCTGGATCGCAGGGAGGTAATTAAACTGTGCCTCAGTTTCCAGCTCAGTAAAGCGGGGATGATACAGGATCCTGCCAGTGACTCTGATGCCTGTGGTCCTCAGAGCACCATGAGGGCCCCACGAGTGCTGGCACTTTGATCCTTTCAGAGCTGAAGTTTGCATGTGTCAGGACACGGCTACTTGGAGTATGGGGCCAGAAACAGGTGGTGCGTGAGTGTGTGTGTGTGTGCGCACGTGTGTGTGTGTGTGTCTGTGTTGGGGGAGGCAGATTTGAACAGCAAAGGCAGCAGTAGGAAGGACAGATAGACAGATAAACAGCTGCCCCCCAACCCCCCACCATCCACGCAGCACCCACCCATCAGCTTCTGCGGTCCAGGAGCTCAGAAAAGCTGATAAGGCCACATTTGCAACCCCAAAGTACTCCCATAGTCACTCTCTCATCGCGACCCCCAAGCTCCTTTCCGACACATGCTCAGCACCCGGCCTGCGGTCTGCGTCTGTCACTAGGGCTCCGCAAGTGGGACTCTCAGTCCCTTGAGTGGAAGAGAAGCTGAGGCCTGGCAGGGAGCGGGGAGCTGGCCTTTAGCCCCCTGGCTGTGCGCTACCACCGTCCCTGGGCCCCCACTGCATCCTGCTGAGGGTGCGGGCAGAGCGGCTTTCTTGACTCCACTTTCAGAGAAAGAGATCGAGGCTCAGAGACCAAACCCCGAGCCTGGACTAGAGCGGAGTCTTCTGACTCCTCGTTCTGGGCTCAGGAAGCAAGCCTGTGGTTGCAGCTCACTCGGTCAGTCCTCTCAGCAACCAGCTCCAGGCTTCTTTGTCAGAGTCCCTCCTTCCCGCTCCCAGCACAAAGCCTCCACTTAGAAAGGCCGGTGCGGCTCTGCTCTCCCCTCCACCCTACTCAGCCACCCAGGTTGGCTTCTGGTTCTGTTTATTAATTCACCCATGCATCGGGCACCTATACCAAGTGTTACAGTGACAGCAAGCTGAGTAGAGACAGTGCCAGGTCCCCAAGTGCCAGCACAGCTGGGGGCAGGCACAGCACGTGCCAAGGCCCGGGGTTTGTCTTGCAGGAGGACAGGGTGTCAGGAAGGCAGCTCACAGGAGAGGCAGGGCTGGCTGAGAGCACCAGCTGAGGGTGTGTTTCTTCCCCCCTGAGTGAGAACAAGGACTGTGAGGGCCCGTGGTGGGATGCCAGCTGCGCTAGCTGGCGCGGGAGGCTGAAGGAAGCTTCTCAGAGGGGTACCGGTTACAAAGACATTGTTCCACGAATCGAGAAGGTGGGGAAGGCATTTCAGGCAGAAGGGACAGCAAGGGCAAGTACACAGAGGTGGAACACTCGAGTGTTTGGGAGGATGGCCCTCAAAGTTGGAAAGAAGGTGAAGGAGGGCTGTCCCAGAGGGTGAGGCTGGAAACCACGGTTAGGCTCGTCTCAGAGGAGGCAGTACAGTGATGTTCATGGAGCGCCGTCTGCTCCAGGCTCTGTACTCAGCACGACCCATTCAGAGGTGGATGTCCTGGGGTCATGGATGAGGAAACTGAGGCTCAGAAAGCTCGAGGTGATCTCCTGTCTGAATTCAAACTCTGTGGTTGACTCCACCTCATTCCAAGAGCAAAATCCATTCTCTTACCGCCAAGCTTCATGTGTGGACTCGCACTTGTGGTCCAGTGGGAATCCTGTGAGCTGTTGGGACGGAGGGCTCAGCCAAAACAGGGTCCAGCTCCTCCTGGCAGCAGGGAGGAGTGGGGAGCTGGAGGCACTGGGTGGGGAGGTTAGGGTGGAAAATGGCCCCAGGTTTCTGACGGTGGGGGGTGCAGATGGAGGCATTACTCATGGAGATGGGGACGCAGGTGGGACCAGGCTCTTCAATGGTATTTACAAGGATGCTTCTCAAGCTTGCAAGACCTCAAGGATTGAGTGTGGTGAAAAGTGTTAAGACTCCGGAGTCCTGGGCACCTGCACAGCCCACTCAGCAGTGCCGGGGGGGCTGGCATTGGTCTTTGCTGTAGCATCTGGGGATCCTAAGGACCAGGCCTGACCAGGTACCACTGAGATGGTGGGACCCTGGGAGATTCAGCTGGTGGTATGTTTTCCAGTTTTATGAAACCAGGG
This sequence comes from Bubalus bubalis, assembly GCF_019923935.1. Lineage (NCBI taxonomy): Eukaryota > Metazoa > Chordata > Mammalia > Artiodactyla > Bovidae > Bubalus > Bubalus bubalis. The sequence continues at coordinate 73,880,743 of NC_059171.1, read as the reverse complement.
GGTACACTCTGAGGGTCGAAAGAGGAGACGCGGGCCAAAGGGAGAATATCTGGGGACACCTTGAAGGGAGAACACACATGTAGAGGGACATCCCAGAACCTCGACTTTTGGGGTGCCAGGCCAGCAATGCTCCTAATGGAGGGGCAATGGCAGGAGTCCCCCCTAAGAATCACAGCAATGAGCCCTGCTTCTGGCCCCCCATGAATGAGTGTGGCCCTAGGACGGGGTTGTGGCTCCAGCTGGAAGCAAGTTTGGGGTCAAGTCCAACCTCCTCATTTTCAGTATTAGCAAATGAGTGCCACGAGGGCGAGTGGCTTGTCTAAAGTGACAGAGATGACTAGATGACCAACTCTCTGGACAAGTCCATCCTTCTCCAAGAGCAGGATCCAAATTCCAGCGCTCTCAGGATGCTCCCTCCCCCTTCAGACCAGCTCCTCCCTTCTCCCACCCAGCTCTGGGCAAGATCAGGGCACATGGCCTTTCTCTGCACCCTGAGACTCAACACAGGTTCTGGGATGGGGAGAGGGAGGGAGGGCCCCTCCCTTCCTGTTCTTCAGGCCCAGAATCTCTTTCCTTCTCTCCTGCTCTCATCCCCACCAAGGCTGAGCAGAGTCATGGTCCCTGCCCCAAGCCTGGACTTGCCTCCTGATTAGGGGGACGGGGTGAGCAGATTTTATCACCTCCCCTGGAATGCCCATCACTCACATCCGAGAGGCCCTGTTCCTTCTCTGCTTCTGTCTCTCTTCCCCCACCCTTCCCCCCCCGGATGGAAGGAGGAGGAGGAGAGCTGGCAGATTATCAGGAAGTCAAGGCTGGAGGAGAGACCAGAGTCTCTCAATTCAATGGTTTTAGAAACGATGTGTGCATAAGAATTATCAAGGTGTCAATTCATGTACGCTGGTGAGGGTGGGGAGGTCTCCCCAGGGATTCAGGCTCTGGGGCCCCAGAACTGATTTTTTCTCTCTCTCTTTCTCTCGCAGTCCTCTAAGCTTCCCTATTAGATTTTCAACACACTCCTCTGAGCTAAAATCTGTCTCCAACACATGAGCCATCCTTGATGGTGGGGACTGAGCTGACAGACTCTGATCACTTTTCTAGAAACAGGGTGGGGCTGGGCACAGAGCAGGCCTGTTAGCATCCATGGAACAAGTGAACGGACGAGCTAAGGAAATCTCAGGCATTGTCAACCTGACTCAGGGTTGGAAGACGCAAATCTCAAACCATCATCATCCTAATCACCGCCATCGTGTTATCATCGCCACCAACAGCAGCACCATCGGCATCATCACCGTCATCATTACCACCAGCAGCAGCACCATCAGGACCATCAGCATCATCACCGTCATTATTACCACCATCACCATCAGCATCACCGTCATCATTACCACCACCAGCAGCACCATCAGCATCACCGTCATCATGACCACCACCAGCAGCACCATCAGGACCATCAGCATCATCACCGTCATCATTACCACCATCACCATCAGCATCACCATCATCATTACCACCATCAGCATCACCGTCATCATGACCACCACCAGCAGCACCATCAGGACCATCAGCATCATCACCGTCATCATTACCACCACCACCACCAGCACCAGCAGCACCATCGGCATCATCACCATCATCATCGTATTTTCTTCTCCTATCTGATAACCCAGAAGTCTTCCTTGACTCCCTCTACATGTGCTGAGAAGCTGGCCAGGACTTGGAACCCTTGCGATCTTCCGAAGATCAGCTCAGCAGTGAACCCAGCACTGTCCGCCAATTGCTCTGCCCCTCTTCTTGCCCACCTGGTACTGAGCCTGGGGTCTTGATAAACCTCTGACCACTCGTTCGGATTGGCGCGCTTGTCTGCAGCCAGTGCTTCCACTCAAGATGGGATGCCCCTCCCCTGCTGTTCGGAAGGAGGGTCAGTTCCCACTCCCCCTAGGCTGTGCTGGGTCTTCGTGTGCTTTACCTCTCTTTCACTCTTTAATCATGCCAAGAGGATTAGTACCCAAGAAGCAAGTACTAATGTTATGCCTTTTTTATAGATGAGAAAACTAGCTCAGAGAGGCTAGGTTACTCGTCTGAGGGTGCACAGCTTGGAAGGAGGGGAGCTCAGTATTTCCCCCTCCCCACTATAACCTTTCTATGTACCCTTGTGCCTTTTCAGGCCAACTCAGTCTAGTCAAACATAACGGGAGTTCCAGATGGAATTGTATATTTTCCAGCAGTCATACCAAAAAGCAAAGGTGAAATTTATTTTAATAATATACTTCATTTGGCCCGATATATTAACAGTATTATCATTATTATCAATATCATTATCAGTATTATCAACACAGTGTCAATAGAAAAAAATCATCATGAGAATTTTGCAGTCTTATATTCACACTGTGGATTTTACTCTTACAGCTCAGTTGGGGCCAGCCACATTTCAGGGGCTCAAGGACCTCATGTGGCAAGTGGCTACTGGCTGGACGATGTAATGAGCCTGGTCTAGACTGTCACGAGCCCGCCTTGTAGGTGTGCGGTTTTCAAGTGAGTTGATGTATGTAGATGCTTGGGATTGGGTGCCTAGTGAGTGCTGGGTCAGTGTAAGCTCTCATCATCATTCATGTTTCTGAGACATGGGAGGTGTTGAATGACTGACCGACGCGCTGAAGCCCCGCCCCAAACATCCGCAGTTGCAGGGTTCTCTTGAGAGCATTCTTAGCCTGCTTTACTTCCTGGGTTGAGGTTGGCATCCTTCCCGTCTCCTCCCCGGATCCCACCCTGGGCCACGGCTGGCTCACCTCCCCGCCCCATCATGTAACCTACGGGGTGTGTAGCAGCCCCTCCCCACGTTCAGAGAGATGGCAAAGGTTCCTGAGAGGAATTCCAGGGTTTCTGTTTGTACAGACAGCCTCCTGGCGTTTGGCTGCTTTGCTGGCATGGGGCAGGGGCCTTTCCTGAAACCTGGGGAGGGGAGGGGAGTCCACAGACGGCCTGGGGGTGCTGCTTAGCCTGAGGTCAGGATCTGGTCTCCGACAGAGCCCTGTTCTCATGCCCAGTCCAGAGGGCGAGCCCTGGCCAAGGGCCGTGCCCAGGTGGGAAGTGTCTGTCCCGGCCATGCTCTTGCCAGCATCCTGGGCCAGCGGCCAGCAGGAGGGGCTCAGAGCCGGGAGCAGAGCGTCCAAATTGCCGGAAGGGGCTCTGGGCAGGGATCTGGTGGGTGTAGGGCCTGGGGTGGGGTTTGAAATGCTAGCTCAGGTCCCCGCTATAGACAGGGGATATAAAGAAGGCATCTCGCCAATGCTCCTGCAATCTTTTAGAAGGGAATGTGCCACTTATCCGGAGCCACATTATCCTGTAGTCGATTCCATAGGCTGAGAGTGGGTTTGTGTTTCACACCCAGCTCAAGCATCCTCACGCCATGGGGATCTATACTTTCAGACAAGCCACAGTCACTTACACACACACACACACACACACACACACGCACTTGTACCCCTGTGCACACCCACACACATTTCTATGGGAGAAGAGACATGAGTCTCAGCCTTACACAGACTATCAGAGACCTCACATGTGCCCCAGAATTTATTAGCACAGCATTTGTGTTCAGTCCCTGGGTTGGGAAGATCTGGAGAAGGAAATGGCAACCCACTCCAGTCTTCTTGCCTGGAAAATCCCATGGATGGAGGAAGCTGGTAGGCTATAGGTTCCATGGGATCGCAGAGTCGGACATGACTGAGCGACTTCACTTTCTTTGTGTACTGGTCATGTGCCACTGATACACTTTCCTCGATCAGCTCTGTGTTCACTCCTCGGCCCCGGGGAACTCGCGGGGGGCTCAGGTTGTCAGCCCCGATTAACAAGAGAAGAGGAGGTCCAAGTGGTTAAGGGACCAGCCAGTGGAAGGCCTGTACCCAGCCTCGCTCTCCCGGATGGCATCACCCCTGTCGCCTCTCGTTCCCATGGAGAGGCTGTTCCCTGCCTCTCCAGCCTAATAGGCTTGGTAGGGGTGGGGACCCTGTGCTTCTCACGTCTGCACAAGGACATGGGCCAGGGAGGCAGGAGGCTGCCCTGCTGAGAGCTGACCTAGGTTCAAATGTCAGTCCCACTGATTGCTAGCTGTGTGACCTCGGGCAAGTTACTGAACCTCTCTGAGCTTGAGTTTTTAATCTACAAAGAAGGATGATTATATCTGCTTAACAGTGTTGCTATGAGAATTTAGGAGACGCTTAATAAAGACTCATAAGAGAGTAGACTGGAAACATATACACTCCCATACAAAACAGATAGCCAGTGGGGATTTGCTGTATGACTCAGGGAACTCAAACTGGGGCTCTATGACAACCTAGAGGGGTGGGATGGGGTGGGAGGTGAGAGGGAGGTTCAAGAGGGAGGGGAGATGTGTATACCGATGGCTGATTCATGTTGATGTACAGCAGAAGCCAACACAATAATGTAAAGCAATTATCCTCAAATTAAAGATAATTAAATTTTTAAAAATATCATTTGGATGAACTGAGGAAGGTCTTATGTATATAAATAGATAGCATTTGACGCAGCAACGCCCCCACCCCCAAAAATGTAGGCCCTTTCTCTTAGCACGAGGGAAGTCCTCAGTACATGTAGAAGGGGGAATAAAAAAAGCAAAGAGATGGAGAAACAAGGCCTGCCTGTGGTTCACCTTTATCATATGTTACATTCCCGAACATACTTGGCTGTGTTTCTGAGCTCTCCGCCCTGTCCAGCTCCTGGATTTATCTCTTCCTGCGCTGGCTTCTTCCTCCTTCAATTACAAAACTTTGATAATGTTTTACTCTCTGATGCTAAGCTTTCTTGGCAGTTCTCACCGAATTTTTTCTTCCATATAAACATTTATCACCATTTTTTTTTCCTTTAAACACCCCCAGGACCCTGAGTGGACTCACAGTGCCCTTATATGTGAGTTTGGGGAGGATGAACATGGCTGGAACCTGGCTCTAAAGCAAAGTGCAGGTTGACAGTATGTGTCTCGCAGCCCTCGCTGGGGGCATTAAGGCTCTGTCTGGGGTGCTCCTGAATCACACAGCAGTGTTAGGGGATTACCGTGGGTCCCCAGAGATGGTCCCAGTCAGGGGGAGAGGAGAGGTACCCCGTCTCCTCTCGGAAGCCTTCCCTCAATCCTGCTGTTGGATTCCCAGCTCCTGTGCTGCACATCCCCTCAGCTGAGCCTGTGGACCTGTAGCCCCTCTTTCCCAGGGGAGAAAGTACCTCCCTTCTGAGGAGGTGCTCGGTGTTCCCATGTACTTGGACACCCCTCCCCACAACATCTCTCTCTCCTCCTCCTCACTCAGACCTCGCTACCATACCCCTCTCACCTCTTCTCCATCCACCCCCTGTCCTCCCAGACACAGCAGCTCTGAAATAGAAGCTGCTATGGCACCTCCTGGTTGCTCGGATCTGCAGGAAAGAGTGGCATTTGGCAAAAAAATCTAAGTTTGAACGCTTCCACTTACTGATGGTGAGACCCTGGGCAAGTCCCCGGCTTGCGCTTGTCTCTATTTCTTTCATTCATAAAATGGAATTAATATCCTTTTTATTTGGTTCAGCACCAATTAGTAGGCGAGAGCCACACAAGGCAGGGAGGATTCAACAGCGAGTCATCAGCTCTACCTGCCTGCATCGTGCACTCTACCATGCTTGGAGGAACACCCATCTCCCAGCGCCTATGAGCAACTGGCCCGTGGTCAGCTCTGAGCCTCAGATCTGGTTGAATCAGAACCTGTGTCTTTGAGCCCACGGGCAGGTAGCTTACCCCCTCCAGCCTCAGTTTCCTCATCTGGAAATGGGGCACATCAAATCCCAAGAAAGCTGTCTGTGGGAGTGGGTAATGAACTCCCTCCAGCCGCCTTCCACCAGCCTCTTGGCCTCACTCCTGGCAGCAGGCCCTGGCCTGGGCCGTGGGCTCTTGGATTCAGAAGCTCTTTGCAGCTGCCCACCTCCTGCCCGCCCTGTGCCTGCTCCCCGCCCCGAGCCCGCTGCCTGGCTCCGTGCTGCCACGTGTCTCGCTCCCTGGCTTCTCGGAGGTGCAGACCTTCCTCCCTTCCCCTCGGTGTGCCCCAGGATGGAGGTGGGAGACAGAGAACGCTCTGGGTCCCCCTGAACCAGCGGGTATCTTCTATAGGACCCAAACGTGCATGCTTCATAAACTGTAGAGAGCTGTGCAAGCCCAAGGCGGTTGTGGTTGGAGAATCCTCACGAGTCCTGTGGCACAAGTGAGTGCTTTTGTTGAAAGCTGGCCTTTTCCTTCCAACTTTCCTTGGTCCTTTCCACCCGCTCTTGTAGTATCTCCAACACTTGGAGACTCATTTTCCAAACCCAAAGGCTAGAAGTCTAACAACAATCTTCCTCACTTTACGCTGCTCAGAGAGTGTGAGTGACTAGCTCGAGGTCACACAGTGAGTCTGGGCAGACCTCTGCTTGGAGTCCAGGCCCCCTGACTACCATTTCCTCCAAGTACCCCCTTTCTACTGCATTTCAGGTGGGAAATAAAGGGCATAGAAGTCCTGTTTGGTTTGATTCCCGAGGTACTGGCTGTGATCCCCGTCCTGCCAGGACCAGCTGTCCCCAGCAGCCCGACTCCTCACCCTGGGGCTCACCCTGGCTCCTCAGCGGACACTTCCCTGCCCGCCCCCCAACATTGCAGCCCTTCTCATCCCGCCCACCCGCACAGCAGAGCGGGTGGGGACGGTGCCCCTCGGGGCAGGACTCACCGTGGCCAAGGTGCTGCCCGCTGCTGCTGCTGCCGCCACTGCCACCAGCGTCCAGGGCAGTAACCACCTCATGCCTGGAGGTCGGTGGCCAAGGCATCTACGGAGTAGCCCAGAGGATCCCGCCACTTCTCGGGGGAGTTGGACCGAGACTGACCTGGCCCATCAGAAGTGCCAGATACGCCTCTTCCCGCAGCCCTCGAGGGGTTTTATTAAAGCAAGATCTGACGTCAGGGTTAAGGACAAACCCTGCATTTTCCTCTGAAAAACTTTTCCTGTCTCTTTCTTTTTTTTTTTCTTTCTTCCCTCTGTCCCCACCTCCAACCCAAGCTTGGCCAGCCTCCCCGGCTCTGACAGCTCTTAAAGGGAAAGTTACAGGGCTGTGATTTCACACCGGGGGTGGTAAAACCTCACAGAAGGAGCCGGGGACATCCTCCCTGGGCATTTCTCAAAGGTGGGGAGGGGGAGCCAGTGGAGGGTACCAGGTGGAGGCGGAGATCCAGTTTCAGGGCCTGGCTCTGGCAGGGGCTTTGAAAGCGCTCCCAGTGGAGAAAATCAACTCCCTCCCATTCCCTCCGGCTGCTCCTACTTCTGGTTTGCATTTGTCATCTTTCACTCCTCTCTCTCTCTGGCTGCAAGAAAAGAGGATGGCTTTAGTCCACTGATCTCGAAATGGTAGGAATTCACAAATGAGCTCAGAACTGGAGCCCGTGATACCATCATTACCCCCTCTACAAATTAAAGCCCTGGTTTCAATTTGTGGGCATTCCCTCCCCTGCTCTTAGCCTGAAGACTTGGGTACTGGCGGGCTACAGTTCATGGGGTCGCAAAGGGTCAGACATGACTGAGCGACTAACACACACACACCCTTGGGTACTGGGGCTGTCTCCTGCATCTGGGTGCTTGTAGTCCCTGGTGGGTTCGGGGTGCCTGGCCGTTATGCTCTGCAGCACACTTGCCACACCGGTAAGGGGGTCTCCTTTGGAGCCTGGTCTGCCCTCGTCCAGCCCCCTTACCCTCACGTGGACCTTAGCCACAGACTCCTGTTGGTTGGTTACTGACCACCCTTTTCAGAGCCACCAGAGCGAACCTTGGCGAATAGAACTAAGGTGATGGCATTCTCCCGGTCCCAGCCTCCCTAAGCCTGCCCATTGACTTAGCATGGAATTCCCAGTCCTGGCGTGGCCTCTGGGCCAGCCGCCTCCCTGATCTCTTTTTTTCTCTTGCCTCTCCCTCCTCTGCACTGCACTTAGCCTCGGTGGACCCCGTGCTGCTTGTCTCATTCCCCAGCAAACTTCCATCCCTGCACCTCAGTGGAAGCCCTCTCCCCTGCGATTTTCATAATACTCACGCCATGTCTTCCCTTTCCCTGTAACTTAAACAAGGGGATGCTGAACCACGTGTGGCTGCTTGGAAGCGGTAGCAGGTTTGTGTCTGTGGAGGGAGTTTATGACCATGTCTATGGTCATAAGGTAAGAGGTGGCTCTGATGATTTCTCCATTCATTGACCTAAGGGTGGGCCTCTTTATCCAATTCTGGCCAATGAAACAGAAAGAGAAATTTGTGGGGTACTCCTAGAAAGGATTTCATTCCTCAGGAGGTGGAACAAACTTCTCTACCCATTGTTTTTTCCCTTGAGTTCAAAGGTGATGGCTGGAGTTGCAGCAACCATTTTGCGCATACAAGTCACAAGCTGGAGGATGAAAAGTTAACGTGCTGAGGACGGTAGGAGAGAAGGAGGGAGAGAGCCTGGGTCCTTGGAACCAAAGCTGGACCTTCAGACTTCCCATGTATGGATTAGAGATTAAGAGTAATTTGTTCCTTGAGCCAGATGCATCCTAACTAACATATGGGATTCATAGAAATCATGTATATAAAGTGGCAGTGAAGATATCTGTCACATAGAAAGTATCCAATAAGTGTCAGTTCTCGTTTTATTCTCATGAACATACCTGATGCTCTTAGAGACGAATTCTCTGAGGCAAGCACTGCACAAAAGTGTGATTAAAGGAATCACCACAAGGTGGATAGTATTACCGTTCTATGTTATGAGGAAGGGGAAATGGGAACTCAGAGACGCCAGGCCCTAAATTAGTGGCAGGCAGGAGGTTGGAGCCAAAGTCTTTGAACCCTGACAACAACCGAACACTTCCAAGCAGGCTTGACCTGCCAAAGTCCCTCAGTGTTCTGTACTAAGATGAAGCTGAACCCAGAGAACGCCAGAGTGGCCTTCAGGAAATCTGATTGCAACAAGCATTTGCAATAGATAGACCGACTCATAAGGCTCCCTGGCTGCTCAGATGGTAAAGTGTCCACCTGCAATGCAGGAGACTCGGGTTCGATCCCTGGGTTGGGAAGATCCCCGGGAGAAGGAAATGGCAACCCACTCCAGTATTCTTGCCTGGAGAGTCCCACGGACAGTCCATGGGGTTTCAAAAAGTCGAACACAACTGAGTGACTAATACTTTCACCCCAAATTATGATCGAAATACTGGCCCCTTGTGCCTGCTGGTGAAGCCAGGACGGTTCAGCTGGCCCCACGGGCGGCTGCCATTCTTCAATGCCAAGGAAACCTGGAGTGAGGTGACACGGTGTCCCGGGCAGGGCAGCAGGTTAGGAGGAGAAACACCTGGGGCACCACCACAGCTCTGCGGCTCGCTGGTGAGCCTTGGACAGCCAGCAGTCTCTCTGTGCTTCAGTTTGCCTGCTTGAAGGAATAGGATCAAATTAGCGCCTACCCAAGTGATCACTAGGAGGCCAGAAGCAGACAACTCAGTGCATCCCAGCATTTGTGGATGGAGGAGCCGGGATGGGCCACAGCCCAGGCTGGTCTGATTGAGTGGTGGCCTTGTGTCCATTCTGTGTCAGGGGTTAGGCGTCTTGGCAGACCTCATGATGCAGCCCAGGGTCAGGGTGTCTGGGGTCGGTCAGCCTTGGTGAGTGGGGGTCCAGGGTCAGGCATTTCCTGCTTGTGAGTTTGGAAATCTCTAAGTGACTAGCCGGTGGTGCCAGAAATAGTAGCTGCATTTATGGAGCATCTATCGTGTTCCTGCAGACCTTTGCCATCTCATCGAATCCTTGTCTCAGGATTCTTACGCCCATATTACAGATGAGAAAACGGAGGCATAGAAAGACAAGATTACTTCCTCCAGTCATCAGGCTTCTGCATGGCAAAATTGTCATCAGAACTTAGACCTCTGTGCTGTACTTAGTTGCTCAGCCGTGTCTGACTCTTTGTGACCCCATGGACTGTCTGCCAGGCTCCTCTGTCCATGGGGATTCTCCAGGCAAGAATACTGGAGTGGGTTACCATGCCCTCCTTCAGGGGATCTTCCCAACCCAGGGATCGAACCTAGGTCTCCCACATGACAGGCAGATTCTTTACTGTCTGAGCTACCAAGGAAGCCCAGACCTATGTGGCCCCAAACAATTTTACTTTCAATAGACCAAGTTGCTTCATGGCGGGAACAAATAAGTGAATAAATGCAGGAAGCCTGCAGTAGATGGATAGATGAATGGGCAGGTGGGTGAAGGACTGAATGTGTGGGAAGATGATTCTACTACTTGGAATAGTGTATTTACCAGGTCTCCCCAGAATGGGCTCCACATCTGTAGTCTTCCACAGCTCCCTTCTCTGCCCACTCCACCTGACTCCAGCTTCATCCCCCACTGGCTTCCTCCATTGCCCTGGCCCAGGCTTGTTTGTTTAGCTACTGACTGTCTCCCTCCTGGACAGTGAGGTCCACAGGTGAGGCCAGGTCCTTGTCTGTCTACTTCTCTGGGCCACAGCCCGGCAACCCACAGAACTCAGCCCGTGTTAGAGGCAGACTTCAAGTGAAGGGTCAGAGCAGTGAAGGACACAGATGGATGAAGTGGTGACAGGATGGCTAGACTGAGGAAAGAAGGGAGGAAGGAAGGAAGGAAGACAAGCCTGGAGGGAAAGACGAATAAATTCACTTGACTTTTGGCCACCTGATGCGAAGAAGTGACTCATTTGAAAAGACCTTGATGCTGGGCAAGACTGAAGGGGGAGAAGGGGATGACAGAGGATCAGATGGTTGGATGGCATCACTGACTAGATGGACATGAGTTTGAGCAAGCTCCAGGAGTTGGGGTTGGACAAGGAAGCCTGGCTTGCTGCAGTCCATGGGGTTGCAAAGAGTCAGACACAACTGAGCAACTGAACTGACTGATTGGCTGACTGACTGACTCAGGCCAAACTCTGTTCCTTAAGTCCCTGGAGGAAAGTGTAGCCCATGGTAGGTCTTCAGAATCCATTTGTGGAAAGAGGAAGCTCAGGAGTGAAGGGGAGACAGGGCTGAGCTGTGTCTGGTGGGTCTAGTTGACAGCAGGAATGTGTTGGTGGGGCTGGATAAGGAACTGCACCTCCCAGGTGGAGGGCCCAGGGCCACCACATGGGGTTATTTACCTCCACTGTCTGTAATTCATTTCCTCCTGCATGGCACAGGGTTCATGGCCCATTGCCAAGGCCGCACAGGGCCCCTCTGAACCAGCATTTCCCTGCTTGTTCCCCTCATCCCTACATCTCACACCTCTCCCCACCTCCTAACAGCAGGATTCCTGAGCAACGTGTATGTACTGTGCTTAGTCGCTCAGTCGTGTCCAACTCTTGTGACCCCATAGACTGTAGCCTGCCAGGTTCCTCTGTCCATGGGATTCTCCAGGCAAGAAAACTGGAGTAGGCTGCCACTACCTTCTCCGGGGAATCTTTCCCTACCTAGGAATCGAACCCAGATCTCCTGCATTGCAGGCAGACTCTACCTACTGAGCTACGAGGGAGGCCCCAGTGTGTATATAAGGATCCCTATAAAGTGTGGAGCGGCGGTCAACTTAATTATCACATGTCGAGCACTAAGGATGGGCTAAGCTCTTTTCTGAGAACCTCACAGGTCTGTTCTCATCTCTTTCCCTCTTTACATGGAGGAAATCAAAGAGCTAAAGGGCCAGCCGGAGATGACCCAGCCGGTAAGCAGCAGAGAGCAGATTCACGGTGGACAGTGGACCCGGGTGAGTTTGCCCCACAGGTAAAGGGCAGGATGCCCCAGGCCCATCCTCCCTCCATTCCCCCGGTCCGTTCCAGTTCTCCAACCTCTCCAGCTCCTCTTTCCAGAGTGTGCTTTCCACCTGCTGCCCTGGTTTCCCCAGCACTCAGCCTTCGGGTCCTGCCTCATCCCACCCTCCTAGCGAGGGGCCCTCTTGTGACCCTGACCGTCCACCTTCCAGGCCTGGTGGGGCCTTCTCCGGGACTCAGGCCTCAGCACGAGCTGGTACCATCACCGTGTGGTTCAGTACCACCGGCACAGGCCTGGGTCCGTCTCCTGTCCCCGTCGCGCATCTGCTGTGCGACCTTGGAGAAGCCCCTTCACCTTTCTGTGTGCTGACTTCCTCCTCCCTAAAACAGGGATGAAGGAGGTACTGATCCCTGTGAATTGCTCCCGGCACAGAGTAAGTGCTGTGGAAGGATGTATTAGACACGTTTAGTGCACGGTAGATGCTCAGTAAGACCCCTCATCCATGATGACAAGGAGTAAATTCTTCCTTGGTCTCTGGACTGGGAGTGCTCGGGGCAGAGTCTGGATGGGGGCATTTCTGGGCCCTTATCCTGACCCGATACATGGCAGGCACTCAGGCCGTGTGCAGAGGAGGACGGGGGACCTCAGGAGGGGAGGATGGGGGACCACAGAGGGGAAGACTCCATCCCCGAGGAGGCCCTGCCTCCACGCCTGCCCCTCCTGGCCCAAGGTCCCTGCACCCAGCTGTGTGTGAGTTCTCCTTCAGTCTGAGTGCAGCTTCTCAGTGGTTCCTCCAACAGACCTCCCAGAGCCGCTGTAAATAAATTCCAAAGACGGGCTGGTGGAGGGGGCTTAAAAACAGAGGCCTGCTGAGAGCATTCTGACGCCAGACAGTAAGGCCTCCTTGACCAGAGCCAGATGCCCAGAGCATTCCAGCGACTCCTGGGGCCAGGCACCCAGAGGCCCCGGACCTGCTCACGGCTTATTTGTCTGTCCTTTGTCCCTCGAATGTGCACGGCGCCCACCCAGAACGGGGGCACCATGCCAGTTCCCAGGGCTATTCAGACGCACACCACACCTCCCACTCCCCGGTGGGGTGGCAGAGGTCTTATGCTGAACCAAACCCGCTGCTTCAGAAAGCAAAGGCGGGGAGGGTGGCTGGTCAGCTCTGCCCCCTGGTCCCTGTGATGCTGGCTGGCTGGCGCATGTGGGGTTCTGCCTTTCTCCCTGGGGCACCCCAATGAAGGGTGACCCTGGGCTCCAGGTCTGCTTAGAGGCCAACACATCAAGGTAACTGTCCCTCCTGCCCCAGCCTAAATAGCTAGGTTGGCTCTGGGAAGGTCAATGGGCAGTCCCCAGCCAGCTCCCCTGAGGTTACTCATTTCTGGAACCGTGGCTGACTTGGGCAGAAACTCACCTCTAGTGCCAGCCGTGGTTGCAGGTGGGGGCCCCTTGGGAAGGTGGACAAGGGCTTTGGGATCAGGCAGGTCCATGTCAAACACTCACTTTGTTACACATCAGTTGGGAGATCTTGGGGAAGCCACTTCACCTCTATGAGCCTCAGTTTTCCTATCTGGAAAATGGGGGTGATGATAATAGCTATCCCCTATGGCTTTGATAGAGATGAAATTGGTTCTCAGAGTGTGGTAGATGAGGAATAAATTCTTAATATTCATCACAGACGCTCTTCCCACGTCCCCTGCCCGGGTCACCTGGGTCCCTCCTCTCCAGCTGTGAGTCTCCTGTCCCGAGGGGGTCTGAGGCTGAGACACAGCATCCCCTCTTCTTCTCTGTCCCGCCTCCTCCAGTAAACTCTCCCAGTCCTCCCAGTTTTTAGGGTGAGTGTTTCTGCTGGTCTCTTTGATGAAACTGATTGGGGGTGTGTGCAGAGGAGGAAAGAGAAATAAAACCAGCACCGCCTTGGCCTCCCTGGCTCCCTCCCTCCCTCCCTGGCCTGAAGCCTCTGAAGCACCCCAGGGCTTCTTCCCTAAAGGGGAGGCAAGGTTAGGCCCTGGAGACCCCTTCAGACCAGATGCAAACGTGTCCTGAACTCTTCCTCCTGGAGACCCCCTCCAGCCCCAGTCCTGCAAGACCTCTGGACGTCTCCAGGCTTCCAGCCTGCCCCACGGCTGTGCCTCAGATAGACAGGTGGTTATGCCCAGTTTTCCTTTGAAAGCAACTTATTAAAGTATAACATACAGGAAACCCCACAAGTCTTTTTAAACATTTTTTTTAATTTATTCACTTATTTTTGGCTGTGCTGGGCCTTTGTTGCAGTGAGGGCTTTTTCCTCTAGTTGCGGCAAGCAGGGACTACTCTTCAGTAGCAAGGCAAGCGCTCTTCACTGAAATGTTTTCTCTGGCTGTGGAACACAGGCTCTAGGTCGCATGGACTGGGCGGTTGCATCTCCCAGCCTCTAAAGCACAGGCTCAGTAGTTGTGGCACATGGGCCTAGTTGCTCCCTGGCACGTGGGATCTTCTCGGGCCAGGGGTCGAACCTGTGTCTCCTGCACTGACAGGCATATTCTTACCCTCTGAGCCAGCAGGGGAGTCCCCCTGCTCTTAGGTCTTGAGTGTGCAGACTAATCAGTTTGACACACAAGTTAGGCACACACCCATGTACCCCTGATCAGGGAAGGAAGGCTGCCTCACGGCCCCCTCCCCACTGATGCCACCTTTGTGAAGTCACGGTTATGGCTTCTAGCATCGTAGATTCACATTGTCTGTTCTGGGAGCCCCACGCGGAAGCACCCATGTCCTGCTCCTTTGCTTCTGGACTCTTTGGCCCAGGACCTCATCTGGGGGAGTCATCATGGGATCCCTGCAGCAGGGGCTGCTTGGATCTGCAGGGTCGTGGGATCCCTGCAGCAGGGGCTGCTTGGATCTACAGGGTCGTGAGTTCTATCATGGTGCTGCTGTCCAGCGGTGGGGTGCGGGGGCGAGGCCACAGACCCAGGCCTTGGGACCCGCCCTGTCCTCTGCCGTGGGGGACCCAGCAGGGACTCTGCCTCTACGTTCTGTTTTCACTCCTGGAGCTGGGCTCCAACTACAGGAATTCCTGGGCAGAAGCAAGGCTGTGGGCAATAGAGGGGCCACAGGGCCACAGGACACCCTTGTCAACTCCACCCCTGCTGGGAGATGGCCCTGTGTCAAGCATGCAGCAATCACTCAAGAGATGCTAGCTACAAAAATAAAGCTTCCTTACAACAGGACAATGCCATCCACGGCGTGGGATTTTTGTGAGCACTAAATCAAAGAGAGTGCCTCTTTGTGCCTCCAGTTCCCAGGACAGGAGCTGACATGAGTGGCTCATACGTGCTGGGTTCTTGCCCAAGCCCTCCCCATGTTTGTTTGTTTGCTTTAAAAGACTTTAGTTTTTAGAGCAGTTTTAGGGTTAAAATAAAACTGAGAGGAAGGTGTAGAAATTTCCTATATACCTGCTGTACTTACACATGCATAGCCTCCATTTTAAAGATCACTTACCAGAATGGTATTTGTTTTTTTTTAAACCAAGAATGAACCAACATTCATGCATCATTATCACCCAGAGCCCGTAGTTAGGGTCACTCTTGGAGTGCTGCTTTCAATGGGTTTGAATAAACATATAATGGTATGCGCTGACCATCACAGTGTCGTGCAGAGTAGTTTCACTTCCCCCAAATCCTCTGAGCTCTGTTATTCACCCCCCATCCTCCCTAGCCTCTGGAAACCCCTGACCTTTTTACTGTCTTCATAGGTTTTTTCTCTGAGAGTGCAACGTCATACAGTTGCACTCTTACAGCGTATAGACTTTTCAGATTGACTTTTCTCACTTAGCCATATACACTTAAGTGTCTTCCTTGCTTTTAATGTCTTTTTATTAAAGTCCTTTCTTTTTTAGTGCTGAATAGTATTCCATTGGGTGGTTCATTTCCTTTTAGTGCTGAGTAACATTCCATAGGGTGGCTTCCCAGGTGGCACAGTGGTAAAGAATCTGCCTGCCAGTGCAGGAGATGCAAGAGACACAGGTTCAATCCCTGGGTCGGGAAGATCCCCTGGAGTAAGAAATGGCAACCAACTCTAGTATTCTTGCCTGGGAAATTCCATGAACACAGGAGTCTTTCGGGCCACAGTCCATGGGGCTGCAAATGGTCTGACCCGACTGAGCGACTGAGCACACAACATTCCATTGCCTGGATGCACCAGTTTATTTATCCACTCACCTACCAAAGGACATCTTGGTTGCTTCCAAGTGTAGACAATTATGAATAAAGCTGCAATACACATCCAACTCAATGGACATGAGTTTGAGCAAACTCCAGGAGAAGATAATAAAGGACAGGGAAGCCTGGAGTGCTGCCGTCCATGGGGTCATGAAGCGTCAGACACAACTGAGCAACTGAACAACACATCTGTGGGCAGATTTCTGGGTGGCTATAAATTTGGGTAAATACCAAGCAGCACAATTTCTGGCTTGTACATAAGACCATGTATAGTTTTATGAGAAACTGCCAAACTGTCTTCTGAAGTGTCCGTACCATTTGCATCCTTACTGGCAGTGCCTGGGAGTTCCTGTTGCTCTACACTCTCATCAGCATTTAGTGCTGCCAGTGTCCTGGATTGGGGCAGTTTCAGGAGGTGTGGACTAGCATCTCGTTGTTTTGTTTCATCACTCAGAACCACTGGACAGGCAGGCGCTAACATCCTTCCCATTTTACTGAGGCAGAAACCTGTGTTCACAGAAGTAATGACCCAAAGACACATGGGCTTCCCTGGTGGCTCAGACGGTAAAGAATCTGCCTGCAATGCAGGAGACTTGGGTTTGATCCCTGGGTCCAGAATATTGCCTGGAGGTGGGCATGGCAACCCCCTCCAGTATTCTCTCCTGGAGAATCCCAATGAACAGAGGAGCCTAGCGGGCTACAGTCCATGGGGTCACAAGGAGTCAGACACTGAGCGACTAAGCACAAGCACAAGCATACGGGGTGGAGCCGTGGCTTGGACCCTGGGATGTCAGTGCCCCTGTCCAGGTTTATGACTCTCTGAGCGGGGAGGGGCTCTCAGGGCTCTTGAGCGCTCAGAGGAGGAAGAGCGTGGCCTGGAGTCCTGGGTGGGTTTGCTGGAAAAGCTGTGTTGCACTGGGTTGTGGAGGCTGCCCTGAGTTTGTGTTGGCAGCGGGTGGGAAGGAAGCTGGATTCCAGACTGGGAAGCAGTGAGTGGCTCTGCTGTGGAAAGGAGCTTCATGTTACACTTGTCCTTGGCTCTGAGGCTTTCCAAAGCACTCGTGGAAAGAACGTTGGAGAAGCAGGTTTCAAGCCAACCTGTGCCTGGAGACACCCCAGCCTCTGGGCCATGCTGGGGGAGCCGGTATGTCTTCATTCTTGAGGTCCTGGGGGTCTGACAAGCCTCAGATGCAGTCTAGTGTTGACCAGGAATTCTCAAAAGTAATTGTGCATGGGATTCACCTGGAAGTGTTTAAAATGTACAGATTCCCAAGACTGCAACCCAGAGGCTGTGAGTCAGTGTGTCTGAGAAGGGCTGCAAATTTGCTTTTAAACAAACACTTCCTGGAGAGTCTGAAGGAGGGCTTCCTTGGAGCCTGATTTGAAAAACAGAGCAGAGTAAATAAGCCTGAGCTATGATGCAAGCCGGTCTGGACCTGATCCAAGTTCCTGCCCCACCAGAGGCTCTCAAAGATGCTAAAGTTCCCTCATCGATTCATGTCCCAAAGGCTTGGAGAAGGAGTGGCCTCTGGCCCCTCCCGGGGAAAATAACTCAAGATGAGCAAACTGTATTAAAAAAAAGAAAACAACCATTCCAGCAACCCAATATTCTTAAATCCATCATGGAAGACTAAGGAAATTCTGGCATTTCAACTGGTATGACCACCTTTAGGTCCAATCTCAGGGAATTGGCCAAATAAACTGTTAGAACTACACACAGCTGCTTAAACTGGCATGTTGAATCCATAATTTCTAGCTAGTTAGATCATATCAACAAATAAAATCTAATTTAATACCATGTTCCTTTCACCTTAATCCAACATTCTATGAGTCACTCCTACACATACGACCCAAGTGCCTGTTGATATAAAGTAGCAGAATTTTACAGGTGCTAGAGTGTATCCCCTAGTGATGTGTCTGGGTATAAATCTAGGAGCAATGTGAGCCGGGGGAGGTGGACCTGGGGGACAAGTGACACCCCCCACATGCAGACCCCTCGAGACATTGCTTCATAGCTTCTACAGACAAGGGAAGATGATCCTCCCAGATGGGGAAGAAGGGTTGTTTCTACTTGAACAGGAGGCTTATAGAATCAGGGCATCTATAATCCCCCCTAATCCTTGGATTCACTGGGATCTTCCCCTATGTCCTCATTCTGATACTGACGGCGCCATTTACCCAATTCCCCATGCCTTGCAGGGCTGTGAATTCCATTTATTATAATTCAGCAGCCTTAGGATTTGGCTTTCAGAAATTTCAACTTTGTTTCTACAAAAGACAAGGATTTCTTTGAAGACCACAGTAGAAACGCGCGCGCCACACCCCTCCAGCTAGTTCACATCTTTGTTCTGGGAGGAGAACCATTCTAGACCCCTGACATGCAACTCTTTCCTCTGGTTGGGGAATTAGGGGTCTGCCATAAATGGTCCTGTCTGTCACTGTTGGAAGCTTGGGACCAAGGGCTGGAGCCACTGTCTCCTTAAAGCCACATCTGCCCCCTCCCCCTGCTCCCTGGAGATGATCCGCTGAAGATGAAGCTTGCATGATCAAGCCCCCCTCCCCGTGTGGGCTGGGGCAGCCACGCTAGACAGCAATCTGGCACTGCTTAATAAGATCAGTAAAATAAAACAGGCATGTGTCCTACGGCCTGGCAGCCCCACTCCTGTGTATGTGCCCCAGAGACTTTTTCCAAAGACTATAAAGGAATACCTGGGAAGATGCTAATCTGGGTTTTGCTTGTAGTGGTGAGAATCTGGAGGGAGCCTGGCGTCCACCTGGGGAACACGAGGAGGTAAACTGTTGGTGATGCAAATCGTGGAGAAACAACCTCACAGGGGCCCAGAGCAAAGGAGAGAACTTCCAACCCAGAGATGAAGGGAAAACTTAAACAGGAAGGAGGCCTCCAGCCAGTACTGCTGTTGTGAGTTGAAGTCAGATGCAAACAGTTGCAAGTTTTTACAAATAATTGTACATATTCAAGGGTACACCTAGAAATGCCTCCTGTGGCTGTGGAAGAGAGGAGAACAGAGTGGAACCAGGAGGAAGAGGGACAAAAGGAACTTAGAGGAGTTCTGAAAACATTGATGGAAGGAGCCAAAGGCCGGAAAATATGGTTAACCTCACCTATCTGCACCCCAGTGCCACATGGCAGAGAGACTGAAAAAAAAAAAAATAAGGAGGAAGGGAAAGAGAGGAGGAAAAGGATGACAAGAACAAAGGAAGGAGGAGGCAGAATGAGAAAAAAAGAGAGGAGAGAGCAGGAAGGAAAACGTATGTTTGCACAAAAAGCTGTGCGGGACAGCTCCCAGCTGCTGTATTTGTGAAGAGCCCCAAACTGGAAACAACCAAAATGCCTTTCAAGAGGTTATTTAAACCAACTGTGCTCAGCCACATTGTGGAATTCTATTCAACAATAAAAAGAACGCACTAGAAGCTGGTCACAGAGGGGAAACAGAGTAGAATTGGGGGGCGCATGTTCCATGTTCCAGATACTTTTAAGTTCACAACTCTCTTTCTTTTTCACCCAAACCTAGGACAGCAGGTATAGTGGGGCCCACTTCACAGCCGGGGAAACTGAGGCTCCTAGAGATCACACAGTGTACGGTCTGCCGAGGGCTGCCGAAAATTGGACCACAGGCTGCGTGGCTTAAATAACAGAAAACAGGTTTATTTCCTCCCATTTCTAGAGGCTGAAAGCCCAAGACCAGGATGCCAGCAGGCTTGGTGTCTTTGAGACCTCTGTCCTTGGACATAGATGGCTGTCTTCTCCCTGCATCTTTGCATGGTTTTCCCTCTGTGGGTGTCTCTGTGGTAATCTCCTTTTAGAATGACGCCATCACACTGGATTAGAGCCACCCTAATCTCATTTTAGTTATCTCATTTTAACTTAAGCACACCTTTGAAGACTATCTCCAATACAATCACACTCTGAGGTCTGGGGGTTAGAATTTCACCATATCAATTTTCAGTCAGTTCAGTCGCTCGGTTGTGTCTGACTCTTTGTGACCCCATGAATCACAGCACGCCAGGCCTCCCTGTCCATCACCAACTCCCAGAGTTCACTCAGACTCACATCCATCAAGTCAGTGATGCCATCCAGCCATCTCATCCTCTGTCGTCCCCTTCTCCTCCTGCCCCCAATCCCTCCCAGCATCAGAGTCTTTTCCAAATGAGTCAACTCTTTGCATGAGGTGGCCAAAGTACTGGAGTTTCAGCCTTAGCATCATTCCTTCCAAAGAAATCCCAGGGCTGATCTCCCTCAGAATGGACTGATTGGATCTCCTTGCAGTTCAAGGGACTCTCAAGAGTCTTCTCCAACACCACCGTTCAAAAGCATCAATTCTTCGGCGTTCAGCCTTCTTCATAGTCCAACTCTCACAACCATACGTGACCGCTGGAAAAACCATAGCCTTGACTAGATGGACCTTAGTTGGCAAAGTAATGTCTCTGCTTTTCAATATGCTATCTAGGTTGGTCATAACTTTTCTTCCAAGGAGTAAGCATCTTTTAATTTCATGGCTGCACTCACCATCGGCTGTGATAGGGATGTGTAAAACTCAGCCCATAACTGATGGTGAAGTTCCAATACTTTGGCCATCTGATGCAAAGAGCCGACGTATTAGAAAAGACCCTGATGCTGGGAAATATTGAGGGCAGGAGAAGGGGGTGACAGATGATATGGTTGGATGGCATCACTGACTCAACGGACCTGAGTTTGAGCAAACTCCAAGAGACAGTGAAGGACAGGGAACCCTGGAGTGCCGCAGTCCATGGGGTCACAAAGAATCGGACACAACTTAGTGACTGAACACTATAACAAATGGTGGGTAACTGACAGAGGTGCACTTGAACCTGGACCTGTGGGATAGTTCGGTCTTTGGCCCACCCACAGATGACCCAGGTCTGATGCACACACAGCCTGGTGCTCTGCTCGCCTTTATGTCCTCATGAGCCTGGTTGTTTTGACCCTGTCTGAGCGACTGGCTGGGCCCCAGCTCTCTGCACGAGCCCTTGCCAAATTCCCTTGAATCAGTCATCAGAGCAAATTCTCTGGGGACAGGCACGTGGACGTGGTGAGTGGCGCAGCCTAGCAGAGTGTGGGCTGGGGTTTTGGGAAGCCAGGCGGCTACTGGGTTTGTGCTGTCTCTGCAGAGCTGCTGAGCTTGTTCTGGGTGGGGAAGGGCAGTCTGCAGCAGGGCTGGAAAGATCTCTCTCCCCTGGGCCCAGCATTCAATTTGCTTCAACACAGAGGCCTGTCTGCTGGAGTCTCACAGAATTCCCTGGAGCTCTGAATGCGTGGGAGGTCCCAGGAGTCAGACAGCTTCCCTGGTTTGGCGTCTTTTCTGGGACTTTTGTAGACAGCTGTGATTTTTTTTCCCGGTGCTTCTGGGCAGTGATGCTGTTCTCTGGGCATCACTGTTCTTGAGTGCCAGGTGTCTCATGCCCACCTCCAGTTCTGCATCCAGCATCCATGACACAGATGGAGACAGATGTCAGTGGGTCCAACTCAGAGGTCCTACCTCTTGAATCTCTCACAAGAGTCTGGGTAGAGTGGATCAGTTTAATTCAACAGTGTCTGCAGACTCAACTGTGAGCCAAGCTGCCCTTACAAATGTAAGCCAAGGTCCTGCAGGCCTGGGAGACCATGGCAGGTCCACATGCAGCTTCCCCACACTGCAGATGGGGGTCATCCGTGCCATGGATCAAGGAGAGCAAACCTGGGAAGGCCGTGGGCAGGACATAAAAGGCATGGAAGGATGAATAAGAGTTCGGTCGCCAGGTAGGGTATGGAGACGGAGTCCGAGTCCAGGTGAAGGAAAGAGTGTGCAGATTCACCATGCAGTCCTGTGTTTCCCGAGCTCCTTGTTGGTATCAGGTGCCTTTTAAGGTACTTAGCATATATTCATTCAATTATCTTCACCTCCAAACAAAACAAAACACAGCCATCCTTTGATTTCCATTTTATATCTGCAGATAAATTAAACTACATACCTCAAATTTTGTGGTAGAGATAGGATTAGAACCCAGAGAGTGTAGCCCCAGGTCTTATCTCCGTAACCCGATCCCAGTCTAGTTCTCTACAGGCCTGATGAGAGCAGTGTTCTCTGAGCACCTGCTGTTTGCCAGATGCTGGAAGGAGCTGGATTTAGGGTGGCCATTTACAGCCTGACCCCAAAGACACTGCTAGAGAAGGAAATTTTGTTTAGTCACTAGGTTGAGTCCGACTTTTTTGTGACCCCATGGACTGTACCCACCAGGTTCCTCTGTCCGTGAGATTTTTCCAGGCAAGAATACTGGAGTGGGTTGCCGTTTCCTCCTCCAAGGGGATCTTTCCAACCCAGGGATCGAACTTGAGTCTCCTGCATTGACAGGCAGTCTTTACTACTGAACCACCAGGGAAGACCATGTGTAAGGAAGTAGTCAAGTCCGATACTATGCAGCAAACTTGCAATTGAGGCAAACTCAGGGAGTTATGGGGATACACTCAGCCTGGGGGTGGTGTGGGATGTGGGACCAGAGGTGGATGAGATTCTGCAGGTAGAGGAAGTAGAGACAAAGAAGGCAGCACTCAGGAAGGTAGAGCTAGGGAACATGGTTTCCAGGCAGAAGGAAGATCAGGGGCCCAGGGGCACAGAGGGGAAAGCTCTGCAGGTCCCTGGCAGCGGAGGGTACTCTGAGAGGCGAGTGCTTGGGAAAGCTGCAAAGGATCTGAATCTTGAAAACCCCTGTGGTTCTGCTAAGGAGTGTGGGGTCACTCTGGGGGTTATGGGAGCTGCAGAAAAGGTGTCGACAGAGCAGTGCTGTGGTCAGAGCTTCTAGAATGTTCCTTGCGGCTGCCATCAGGAACAGGCATGGTGGGGGAATGTTGGAGGTGGGGGCTTCAGTTGGAAGCCAGTTAGGGAACAGTGGCGGGAGTGGCTGGGCTCAGGGGACATGAGGGACGTAGTAGAAGCAGAGGCTCAATGGGGAAAGGAGAGCGTGTCAGGAGAGAGGTGACTTCAGCCTGCACATGATGGCAGCTCCTGGGGCTTCTGAGCAGGAAGTGACATGATGAGAGATGGATGGATGGGTGGGTGGGTGGGCGGGTGGATGCATAGACATATGAATGAGTAGATGGTGACTAAATGGGTGAGCAAATGAATGAAGAAACAGGAATGTGGGAGAACTGAAGATCAATTTTAGAGTTCTTGCAAACCACTGGGATGGCAGGGTGAGCCCCACAGTCTATAGTCCGGTGGTCTCAGAGAATGACAGGGTCACTTGTCCGGCTGTTGGACGACTTGAGCCTAAAGACCTGGCTCCTGGCTCTGAAGTTGTTTGTATTCATCGATCTGTGTGTACAAAGACAGTAGGGAGGACTTCAGTGATCCCTCCTTAGACGGACTTGAAGTAAGTTGTTTAATCCCTCAGATTTCAGTCTCCCTTCCTGTTAAATGGGCTTCCCTTGCAGCTCAGCTGGTAAAGAATCTGCCTGCAATGCGGGAGACCTGGGTTCGATCCCTGGGTTGGGAAGATTCTCCTAGAGAAGGGAAAGGCTACCCACTCCAGTATTCTGGCCTGGAGAATTCCAAGGACTGTATAGTCCATGGGGTTGCAAAGAGTCGAACACGATAGAGTGACTTTCACTTTCCGGTCAAATGGGAATACAGTGCTCACCACACGGACGTGTGGCTTCCAGGCAGCAATGAACTTGTGTGCTTTGCCCACAGCTGTTCCCCTTTGAGTCTGGGGCATGGGGCGTTAGCTTCTGCAGTGCACTCGGGCACCATGGCACTGTGGGTGCCATGGTGGGCTGCTCCGTGGGCTGCTCCTTCCCCTCTCTGTGCCTCAGTTTCCTGTTCTGTAAGGTGAAGTGTTGGGCTGATCATCTGAACTTCCCCTCGGACTCTCCCTGACTTGCCTGATGAACCTCAGCTCTTTCCTTGGGTGTGGAGGGAATCAGGACAGCCCCTTGCCTGGCCGGCCAGCGCCCCAGCTGGGATGGGGTCTGATCTGTTTGCCTTGTGGACTCCCGGGCAACTTTGGCTCTGCGTGGGAGCCCTGTCCCCGCTGTCCCTGGTCTGCATGCCTTGCCTGGACACAATGCTGCCTGTCTTCTTCTCTCTTCCAGATCTGGGTTAATTTGTATACTTCCCGCCCCCACCCCCACCCCCCAAACTACCCCACACCCCCAGGTTCTATGAGATTCAGCAAATTCTGCCCTGGAGAAAGCTGCCAGGTCAGTGGGAATCTAGCATTTGTCAATAAACTGAACTCAGTGTGATCCTCTGTGGCAAACAGCCCAGACTGGTTTCCAAAACAACTCACCCGTGTCTGCCCTCGGGAGATGCAGCAGATCCCTGGGTGGGGCAGGGGGACCCTGGGAGGGTGCTGAGGCTCATGGCTGGGCACTCCAGGCCCAGAAGGAGAGGCCACAGGTGTGAAATCTAATTTCTTGTCACTTACTGAGTATCTTTAACAATTTATCCATCTGTAAATGAGAATTACTAATTTGATCCCATGGACTATACAGTTTATGGAATTCCCCAGGCCAGAATACTGGAGTGGGTAGCCTTTCCCTTCTCCAGGGCATCTTTCCAACCCAGGGATCAAACCCAGGTCTCCTGCATTGTCGGCAGATTCTTTACCAGATGAGCCACAGGGGAAGCCAATAATTGACCAGAAAGGGCTTTTGTGAGAATTAAAATAGAACATTTATAAAGAGTCTGGCCAAATATCTGATACATGGAGAAATGCTGGCTATTTTTAATACCAATCATTCATATAATTTATATTTTTGAAAATAATATTTGCTTATCAAATTTCTTTTTAAAGATGAAAATCTAAAGATACTCAAAGATGCACTTCCAGAGATAAGCAGTGTTCCCATTTTGAGTGACATTCAGTCATTTTTCTCTGTGTGTATATTACATGTTTACTTAGAAACTGAAGTCTTGCTACTTTTATTTATTTACTCTTTACTTGATATTTTAAGTTAAACATTCTGTGCCTTCAATTTCCCAGGAAAGCCTATAGTGAATTAGCTACAGGTGGCTCGGTGGTAAAGAATCTGCCTACTAAGCAGGGGATACAGGTTCAATCCCTAGGTTGGGAAGATCCCCTGGAGAAGGAAATGGCAACCCACTCCAGTATTCTTGTCTGGGAAATCCCATGGACAGAGAAGCCTGGTGGGGCTACAGTCTACAGAGTCACACAAGAGTCAGTCACAACTTAGCACCTACACAACAAACCCCATGTATGGACCCACTGTGGCTTA
Organism: Bubalus bubalis; assembly: GCF_019923935.1. Taxonomy (NCBI): domain Eukaryota; kingdom Metazoa; phylum Chordata; class Mammalia; order Artiodactyla; family Bovidae; genus Bubalus; species Bubalus bubalis. The sequence goes on along the minus strand of NC_059171.1, from coordinate 73,855,518 downwards.
GGGGAGCAATCCCCTGTCGGTGGACACTTAGCTTGGTTCCAGCTTCCTATCACCATAGCAGCGCAGTCAGGATGTGACCCCAGGTCTGTCTGGGACCAGCGCCCTGGACAATGACATTACCCACAGACCCACCTATAGGGCTGAGGCTTCAGTATTTGCCAGCCTCTCTGAGTTCCTCGAACTCCATCTCTGCCTGACTTGTATTCCCCACTGCTCCTCCCTGAGCCTCTCTGTCTAGGACCCCAGGAGCCTGGTCGCCACCCACATCTCACTAAGGAGCTACAGATGCCCCCTCCTTAGAACCTGCCCCCCCAGCAACATGGCCTGCCCGGGGCGAAGGGTAGAAGATTAAGGGAGAAGTGGAGCGAGGGGAGGTGCCCTCATATAAACATGGTTAACAAGCATGGTATTTGCTGACAATCTTTTTCCCCCCCTTTCCTTCAGGGCTTGGCCCAGAGCTTTGAAGCACAAATTCAGAAGTTTTGATTTTTGGTTGTTTTTGTGAACCTGTTTTTGTTTTCCTAAGTGCGAGAAGCTCAGGACATGTGTTTCTGGTTCTGTTTACTTCACATGAAAGAAAACCTTGCTTAGGGGGTGGGAAGGATGCAAGGGCTAGCTAGTGGCGGGCGCTGCCTCGATGGAGATGAAGCCCCCGCTTCCTGCTGCACATGGACGTCTTCCTACAGCGAATCTCGGAGCATCCCAGCTGTCGCTTTGCAGCAAGCTCTTCTCTGGTCTCTCTGCCGCCCTCCTCTCCCAGTTGCTGCAGCGACTGGCCTACAAGAGAAACCTGGCCGTTACAGTCCCTTTCTTAAAATCTACAGAAGTTTCCTTTTGCTCTCAGGGTAAGATCAGCTCCTAAAGCCTGGGACCTCTCTGGGGTGCAGCCTCTCTAGACCCCCAGCATCTTTCAGATTCTTCATTTCTCTTCTTCTGCACCCCACACATTTGTTGTCTTGGCCAGGAAAATGCATCCCTGACCTTACCTTTTTCAGAAACCCCTTCACCCAGCCACCTCCTAAGAGTGTGGCTAAACAAGGTGAGTGCGGGGTCAGGCAGCCATAAAAAAGAATGAAATTTTGTCATCTGCAGCAACATGAATGGACTTGGAGGGTATTAGGCTGAGTGAAATAAGTCAGACAGAGAAAGACAAGTATTGTATGATATTACTTATATGTGGAATCTAAAAAATAGAAAAATCTGGTGAGTAAAACAAACAAAAAGAAGAAGCAGACTCACAGATAGAGTAAACTAGTAGTTATCAGTTGCGGGATGGAAGTGGGGAGGGACAATGGGGATCGTTGCGGGTAAAGGGTTGTTATGGGATTATATGAAATCATGCATGTGAAATGAAAATTTGTAAAGCATTACAGAATGCAAAGGATTAATTCAATAAAAAATTAAGTTAAATTAAAAAAGAAAAGAAATCAGAGTCATTGTTATTGTTTCGAAGCTCAGTCAGACTCTTTGTGACCCCATGGCCCGCCAGTCTCCTCTGCCCATGGGATTCTCCAGGCAAGAATACTGGAGTGGGTTGCCATTTCTTTCTCCAGGGGATCTTCCTAACCCAGGGATCGAACCAGTGTCTCCTGCATTTGAAGCCAGTTTCTTTACTACTGAGCCACCCTGGAAGCCCCAGTTGTCCACAGACTGGGTTCAGAATGAGCCAGATCTGGTGTGGGTAAGACCCCACCCCTGCCTCATTCCCTCCCCACCACTGCTCCATCCCATGATAAGATCCCCTTTTCTCCTTCTCTCCTGCTTTCTTCCTTGTTCTCGGCCTGACCATGGCCAGAGTTGAGGTTTGGCTGATAAAATTTCAGAGCTAACTTTTTCCAGGCATTTGCAAACCCCTGGTCTCAGGCCATTCCACAGATCTGGAAGGGGGTTGTCTCACGGCAGGACCAATCCGAGCTGACACTGTGGTCCCCACACTGCTCGCCCACCATGAGCTCACTCAAAAGCCATGCAAGTGGCCATGAGTGTTGGGCAAGACACGCCTTTCATGGGCTTGGGGCAGATCTGTGCTTCACCAGAGGTGCCCAAAGCCAGCATTTAACCTCAGACTTAAATCCCCTGAACCTCACAGACGTGAGCTGTGGGTTTTGTCTGCCTGCCACACGTAGCTCTGGAAGAACAGCCAGACACTCCAGGAATGGAGTGAGAACCGGCCTCCCACCCAGCCGTGGGCCGCGGCGGGAGCTGAGAGGTGGGGGGGTCTAGACCGTTCGCCTGTTTCACGGACGCGAAGATGGAGGCCGAGAGAGGCTGACGGCGAACTGAGGAGGACAGCTGGCCTGAGTGCTCACAGGCCAAAGGTAAACTCAGGGGATGGAGGGGCCTGAGCACTGCCGGCCGTCCGGACGCTGTGGGTCCGGCTCCACCAGAACCTATTGCCGTGTGACTTCCAGCCACTCTGTGAGCTGCTCTGAGTGTCAGTCTTCTCATCTGTAAAATGGAAAAGAAACACTCACTCCAGAGCAGCCACTGGAAAGACTAAATGAGAGAACAGGCAATGGTCAAAAAACAGGTGAGCTTTTCAGCTCCAATGACCTTTGCATCCTCACTTCCTTGAAGGAAGGGCTTTTTTTTTTTAACAAACAAACAAACATTTATTATCTCCTGGCTTATTCAGGGAGGTTAAGCCATACTGGAATGTGAAGTCAAGTGGGCCTTAGAAAGCATCACTACGAACAAAGCTAGTGGAGGTGATGGAATTCCAGTTGAACTATTTCAAATCCTGAAAGATGATGCTGTGAAAGTGCTGCATTCATTATGCCAGCTAATTTGGAAAACTCAGCAGTGGCCACAGGACTGGAAAAGGTCAGTTTTCATTCCAATCCCAAAGAAAGTCAATGCCAAAGAATGCTCAAACTACCGCACAATTGCACTCATCTCACACGCTGGTAAAATAATGCTCAAAATTCTCCAAGCCAGGCTTCAGCAATACATGAACTGTGAACTTCCAGATGTTCAAGCTAGTTTTAGAAAAGGCAGAGGAACCAGAGATCAAATTGCCAACATCCGCTGGATCATGGAAAAAGCAAGAGAGCTCCAGAAAAACATCTATTTCTGCTTTATTGACTATACCAAAACCTTTGACTGTGTGAATCACAATAAACTGTGGAAAATTCTGAAAGAGACGGGAATACCAGACCACCTGACCTGCCTCTTGAGAAACCTATATGCAGGTCAGGAAGCAACAGTTAGAACTGGACATGGAACAACAGACTGGTTCCAAATAGGAAAAGGAGTCCGTCAAGGCTGTATATTGTCATCCTGCTTATTTAATTTATATGCAGAGTACATCATGAGAAATGCTGGGCTGGAGGAAGCACAAGCTGGAATCAAGATTGCCGGGAGAAATACCAATAACCTCAGATATGCAGATGACACCACCCTTATGGCAAAAAGTGAAGAGGAACTAAAAAGCCTCTTGATGAAAGTGAAAGAGGAGAGTGAAAAAATTGGCTTAAAGCTCAACATTCAGAAAATGAAGATCATGGCATCCGGTCCCATCACTTCATGGGAAATAGATGGGGAAACAGTGGAAACAGTGTCAGACTTTATTCTGGGGGGCTCCAAAATCACTGCAGATGGTGATTGCAGCCGTGAAATTAAAAGACACTAAAGAAATGATGCTTTTGAACTGTGGTGTTGGAAAAGACTCTTGAGAGTCCCTTGGACTGCAAGGAGATCCAACCAGTCCATTCTAAAGGAGATCAGTCCTGGGTGTTCTTTGGAAGGAATGATGCTAAAGCTGAAACTCCAGTACTTTGGCCACCTCATGCAAAGAGTTGACTCATTGGAAAAGACTCTGATGCTGGGAGGGATTGGGGGCAGGAGAAGGGGACGACAGAGGATGAGATGGCTGGATGGCATCACTGACTTGATGGATGTGAGTCTGAGTGAACTCCGGGAGTTGGTGATGGACAGGGAGGCCTGGCATGCTGCAATTCATGGGGTCACAAAGAGTCAGACACGACTGAAGGACTGAACTGAACTGAAGTAGGCTAGGCTTCCCTGGTGGATCAGATGGTAAGGAATCTGTCTGCAGGGCAAGAGATCTGAGTTTGATCCCTGGGTCAGGAAGATCTCCTGGAAAAGGGAATGGCAACACACTCGAGTATTCTTGCCTGGAGAATTCTATGGACAGAGGAGCCTGGCGGGCTGCAATCCATGGAGTGGCAGAGTCAGACACAACTGAGTGACAAGCACTTTTACACTTTCTAACCCTTTAAAGAGGCTGGACAAACTGCAGAGCTCATTGAACTAAAATCTGAAATTTATTCATGGAATAACATACTATCCTTCCTAGAACAAGGAGAGTGGTTATTACATATTAGCTCTCATCTTACTATTACTGACCCATCAACGGAGACTTGGAAGCTTCCCTGGTGTCTCAAACAGTAAATAATCTTCCTGCAATGCAGGAGACCTGGGTTTAATCCCTGGATTGGGAGGATCCCCTGGAAAAGGAAATGGCAACCCACTGCAGTATTCTTGCCTGGGGAATTCCATGTTCAGAGGAGCCTGATGGGCTACAGCCCATGGGATCACAAAGAGTTGGACATGACTGAGCAGCTAACACAACACTGCTGCTGCTGCTAAGTCGCTTCAGTCATGTCCAACTCTGTGCGACCCCATAGATGGCAGCCCACCAGGCTCCCCTGTCCCTGGGATTCTCCAGGCAAGAAGTGGGTTGCCATTTCCTTCTCCAATGCATGAAAAGTGAAAAGTGAAAGTGAAGTCGTTCAGTCATGTCCGACTCTCAGCGACCCCATGGACTGCAGCCTACCAGGCTTCTCCATCCATGGGATTTTCCAGGCAAGAGTACTGGAGTGGGGTGCCATTGCCTTCTCCGAACACAACGTTAATGGAGACTTATTAAGCGCCAAATGTGTGCCAGACACTCCTCCTTGCTTGGAGGATACAGAAGTGTCGAAGACAGGGTCCCTAGCTTCTGAGAAGACAGTCAGATAATAAATATCTACCTAAATAAACAAGAGAATGTCAGGTACCAGTAAGTGCTGTGATGGAGAAAAGAAAATAAGATACTGTGGTAAAGAGTGACCCAGAGGCAGCAAATTCTTTTGCAAGTTCACAGCACGTGACACTTGAGTTGTCACCTGAATGATTAGAAAGAGGCAGAAACGGGATGATCTGAGGGTCAGGTGGTCCAGGCAGAGGGAATAGAGAATGCAAAGTCCAGAAGCAAGATGAGGGTAAGATGGTTGAGGACAAAAGAGAGGTGGTCATGGAGAAGCACAGTGAAAGGAAGAGGCGTGGAAGGAGATGAGAGCTGACAATTAGGCAGGAGCTGGACCACAGTGCTGGCCAGAGAGTTTGGGTTCAGTTCTAGGCACAATAAAGGCCCCCTGCATGGGAATGGCGTGGTCATCTTACTCCTTAGCCAGAGGATTAGCTGTTGTGTGGAGGATGGACTGTGCAAAGAGGTGCTAAGTTGCTTCAATCGTGTCCGACTCTGTGACCCATGGACTGTAGCCCACCAGGCTCCTCTGTCCATGGGATTTCCCAGGCAAGAATACTGGAGTGGGTTGCCATGACTTCCTCCAGGGGATCTTCCCAGACCCAGGGATCGAACATGCACCCCTTATGTCTCCTGCACTGGCAGGCGAGTTCTTTACCACTAGGGCCACCTGGGAAGCCCCTGTGCAAGGAGGACAGTGAAAGCCCCAGCCATGCTCTACCTGAGAAAGATGCTCATACCCCTTCTTCCATCTGCAGTGACCTCTACCTGCCCGACACCAGAGCCGCACTTATTCTGTGTCTACCCTTCCTGATCTCCTCCAGCACCTGTTCATCCTGGAACTGAGGCTTCTCCAAAACCAAATCCCACAGACCTGGCCTCTCTTCCTTTATAGAGATTTGTGACTAATACTAACTAAAGTCATAGTATATGAAAAAGAAGGCAAATCTTTCAAGTCCCTAGAACCCTTCCAGAACTCTAAGGCCAAAGTCTCATTGTCTCTTGGGGCAGAGGTGGGGTGGAAGGAAGGAGGGGGAGCAGGAGGATGTGGGATGGGGAAACACGGTTTCCAAGCTGGCTTTGCACCGTGTGGACCAGCCAAGGACCGGGGCAGAACATCAGTCCGGCGGCCAAAGACAATTAACGGGACCAAGCTCCTCGGAGGAAATCCTTCCAAATCCTTTATTTCAAAGATACTCAAGAAGCTAGGTGTTTTCTTTGGAAAGAGCTGAGTTCGTTTTGGGACTCTTTAAGGGTCTCTTCTTTGCTTCACCTGTGACCTCGCACATTCCAGTGCTTTGAAATACCAGCTGTGTGCCAGCGGCTCCCGGATGGACGATTCCAGACAAGTCTTCTCCTGGGAACCTGAGATTGTATGTCCAATGGATCTGTCATAGACATTCCAAGGACAACATGTTCAAAACCAAGCTCTTGGCAGAACTTCCAAACTGGCCCTCCCACAGTCTCGCCATGTTAATAAAGCCACAGCCATCCGCTCACTTGTTAATGCCAGGAAAATGGGGATGTTTATTCATTTCCTTATCTAAGATCTTAACAAATCCTCTTGACTTTACCTCTTAAACGGGGCTTGAACCTGGTGATTTCTTCCCTTCTTCTTATCATTCTGATCTCGGTTTCCTCCCTGGATGGCAGCAGCAGCCTGATAATTGATCCGTCAGAGAGAGGGAATGGCATCAGATGGATACTGGAGCATTTGCTAAAATAAGGGATAAGGGATATAAATCTTTTTTTAAGTTTCTTCTGACTTGGGATATGCTTGCACAGATGGGATTTCTACATTCTTCGATTCCAAAATAGTCTGTGAATATAGATAGCTTGAATGATGAACTTTGCAGTTTCAGAATATTTGGGAAATAGAATATTCTAGTTGTCTGAAGATGCGGGTTAATTAAGAGGTATGACATTTATCACCTCTTAGAAGATTTCTCTCACTCATCTTTGTTTTTTATTACTTCTGATTCATCAAATTTGCACAAGGCCAATTCATTTTCTAGGAGGGCTTCCCTAGTGGCTCAGATGGTAAAGAATCTACCTGCAATGCAGGAGACCTGGGTTCAACCCCTAGGTCAGGGAGATTCCCAGGAGAAGGGAATGGCAACCCACTCCAGTATTCTTACTTGGAGAAACCCATGGACAGAGGAGCCTTGCAGGCTATAGTCCAGGGGTCGAAAACAGTCAGGCACTATTGAGCGACCAACACTGTCACTTTCATTGTTGAGGATGAGAAGATCAGGGCCCTTAAACCCCCTTCATATTCCTCACTCTTCCTGCCTATCTTTCCTCCATCTTCTCAAAACCTCTATAGGCCTCTTCACTGCCAACAGCAGGAGGAAAACGTCCAGGATTGTAATCACACTCCCGCCTTCACGTCTCCAGCACCCATTCTCCCAACACTCTGGGATGCGTCTTTCCAGGCCAGGAGCACACCGCACACCTTCCAGATCTGGATCTTTGCATCTGCTCCGCCCTTTGCCAGGACCACCCTTTCCCTGCATCACTGAAAGTTCAAGTCCCACTCATTAGTCTTTTCACTATAGTTATTACTTTCATTTCACTCAGCAACACGCAATGTCCTTCCATTAAGTCCGTAGGTTGTACACCTAATGGAATCTTGTATTTGTCCTGAACTTTAATGCATGTAGGCACACACCCATAAGCTGTACATGTTTTTGGTCTTGTGATCTGTGTTTTCCTTCTTTTCCCTTTTTGCTTCTTTCACTCCCTTCCCTTTGCAGGGTGAGCCCTCCCCACTCCCAACACTGCCCTGAGCAATCAGTGCCACCAACGTGACGTGCGCATGCCCTGTCCACTCTGCTCACAGAGGCATCCGTGTGTGTGCAGAGCTTTCTCATCACTGTTTGCTTTATCAGAATGGCATGATATAATACAAAGATGTCTCTTTGCATCTCACTTTTGTCAGTTAGCCTATTCCTATTAACCAAACTGATATCATTTAAATATGGTTTTTAAATGATCTCATAATGTTCCCTGATCCAATGTAACTTTACAGTTGACCCTTGAACAACGCAGGAGTTGGGGCATGGCATCCCCGCAGAGTCAAAAATCCATGAATAACTTTTTGCTCCCTCCAAGTTTAACTACTCATAGCCTGTTGTTTCACCGGAAGTCTCTCCAATAGCATAAATGATCATAAAACACATATTTGGTATGCTCTATGTATTATATACTATATTTTTATAATAAAGCAAGCTAAAGAAATGAAAATGTTAATAAGAAAATCACAAGGAAGAGAAAATACATTTACAGGACTGCATTATGTTTATCAATACTGTAAGTTTATGCTGTCTGTTGAGCAAGATGAATTTTCTATCAGTATCTACATCAATATTTTCTTATATAATGTAAAACACTGTAGGTATCTACTAACAATAGACCTCAAGAGTAGAAAGATAATTTGAAAAAAAAATTCGTATTTATGCATTCATATTTAAGGATTCACGTGTTGATAACAAAGAACAGTGATGTGATCACTGTGGTAGGAGAGGGTGGGTGACCTGACTGCTTCATGGTAGCCTGGCCTGTACACTACTGAATGCGTTGTCATCGAGGTTTTATGCCGTCCCTTATTACAGTCATATTCATGATACAGTATTGGAAACATTATTACTTTATAAAGAACACACTCGATCATAGGCTAATAGGCCGTTTCTCCAGTTATCAGAAAGGCAGACTGTACAGTAATGCTATTCTTTGAAAGTAAAGTTATAAAACAGTAAGAAAATGAACATATTATTAATGTTATATTAAAACTTCAATTCACTTTCTGCCTATTATGTAGTACCTACATATATTTTAGGCATTCATGACATTTCTAACTTTTTCTTAATTTTTAGATATTTTTAGGCTGCATGTATATTTTGTATTTTTTTCAAATTATCTCAAATCTCCAAAACAATCTCCAATATCTTTATTGAAAAAAAATCTGTGTGTAAATGATCTGTGCCGTCCAAACCCATGTTGTTCAAGGGTCAACTGTATTTATTTAAACATTCACCTAAAAGTATGTTCACACATGTGAAAACAGTGTCAGAGAGATTCATTTACTCCCCGAGGTCACAGGAAGGGCAGAGATTTGAACCTGTCTGGTTCTAAAACCTGGTTTTTCTGATGTTCTCCACTGGCTCCTATGCACATCTGAGACTCACAGCCACCCTGAAGATTGGGAGGCAGGCTCCATCATTCCCTTTCCTGGACTCAGAAGGGTTGAAGGATTTAACTTTGTCACAAGTGGAAGTGAACTGCAAATCTCTGCTTTTACCGTCAAATCTAGAACTGTTTCAACTCTGGTACCTGCCTCTCCTTTTCTCTGGAGCTGGGATAACAGGGTGGAACGGCTCGGGGCAGCTGCTGGGTGAGCCTGTGTCTCTCTGTGGGTTGTCTGCTATCCAGATGAGCAGAGGCATCCCCTGCTTTGCCAAGATTACAGGAACCTCCACTCTTCAGTAGATCTTTCCTTTGGGGGCTCAAGTGGGTGGGAGAGAAGGGGGAGACATGCATTAAGTGAGAGACCCTGAATTCCCCAGGACCAAAATAACCTCATTTTCCCCCACCTCCACTCCCACCCTCCATCCAAGGGAAAGAGAGCAGCAAAGTTTCAGAGACTGAAATGACTAGAAACAAAAGATAATTATTCAGTTGCCCAATATTTACATAAGAAGCTGCTTACATTTTCCTTTCCTATTTTTAGCTTGTGAGCTTGCCCAGAGTCATGGACACCCACCCACGTGCACACAAGGATGTGTGTCCTGATTCACGTGTCTTACACACAGGCTCCATGTGCGTAGGGACCCCACGCCCAACCCCCTGACTGCAGACACAGTAGGGCCTCTGAGATGATCTGTGTTCCTCCCCAAGCTGTGAGTCTTTGTTCATCATGCTGTCGACTGAATAAAAATGCACAGCCTAGAAGTTGAAAATTAATATTTTACTTGGCAGACTTACTGAGCACTGTAGCCCAGGATACAGCCTGTTAGAGGGGCTGCTCTGAAGAGGTAAGGGAGAAGCCAGGATATATAGGAGTTTCTTCCAAAAGAGAAAAAAAAAACCAAACACAGGTGGTCAAACTTCAAAGATAGTAATCTAATTAAAGAAAAAACAGGCATCTTGAGTTAATGAACTGACGCTCTTCTATGTATAAGAAGATGCAAGAGTCTGGACTGAATGACATGATTCTTTTAACATGTACCTTGACTATCCAGCGCCAGCATCCTGGTTTTCTCCACCCTGAATCCCCTCAGGGTACACCACTGAAGGACGGGGTGGGGCAGCTGCAGTGGCTGATGACCTTATGGCTTCAACATTCTTTGTTGACTGAAAGGACAGGTAACTTTCTTTGTCCACAATATGAATGGGTCTACATTTGAGTTTCTCCAGAAGAAGCTCCTGAGATGAGAATTCAAGGGCAAGTGGAGTATTGGGAGGTGATTTGGGGACTCCCACTAAGAGAATGATCAAGCGACGCTGCAGGGACCATAAGAAACATCATCAATCCACAGTGGTGACCAGGTAACAGGGTCCCAGCCCCACTGGGGAGCTCTGGGAGGCGGTGTGGAACCTGGCTCAGAACTATCTCATCCTTGGAGGGAGGAGGCTGGAACGTCTATTGGTCAAGTCTTTTTCTGTCGCGGTTGAGGGCTGGGGTAGAAAGAGAGGTCAGAGGCAGTCTGATGCCCAGGTGCAGGACACAGCACTGCCCGCCGCATCCCCCAGAAAAAGGCTTCCATCCAAGCTCCTTTCCATCCTCATCAGATACCTGGGATCATTCTTTTCTTCTCTCTGAGCTTCCACTTCCCGTAGCCATAAACTGGGGAGAAGATGAGGGGTGAGGCTGTGATAAACTAATGCACATCGGGCATCGGCAATTTGCATGACTCAGTTTGCTTGAGAGTCAAGTCAGACTCTTCAAAGAGACTCGTTTCCCATCTCACCACCACAGCTTCCTTAGCTCCTTTTCAACTTCTTATTAATGGCCCTAGGCTCAGTTCTCTGGAGTCTTTCTTCTCTATGACACACCTCCCAGGTGATCTCATGTAACCTGAAAGCTTTGAACATCCTCTGGACTAACTCTCAGGCATCCGCTCTTCTGTGCTCTCTGCCTCCTCCAAAGTGGATCTGGACTCTGACCGCTCTCACCTTGCCTTCTATCACCTAGGTCTACACCCCTCCATTGGATCATGGCAATAGCTTCTTAATGCTTAAAAAAATTGTTTACACCTGGAATACAGTTGATTTACAATATCATGTTAGTTTCAGGTATACAGCATATTGATTCACTTATACATAACTGCATATATATATATTTATATTTCTTTTTCAGATTCTTTTCCCTTATAGTGTATGTGTTAGTTACTCAGTGTGTCCAACTCTTTGTGTCCAATTCCCTCTGCATCTCTCTTTCTACCTCATGGACAGTAACCCACAGGTCTGTCCGTGGGATTCTCCAGGCAAGAATACTGGAGTGGTTAGCCATTCCCTTCTCCAGGTATCTTCCTGACCCAGAGATCGAACCCATGTCTCCCCCACTGCAGGCAGATTCTTTACTGCGTGAGCCACCTAAGCCCACTTTTTCTTTTGCAGATTCTTTTCCCTTACAGGTTATTGCAAAATGTTGAGTATAGTTTTAACTCTTCTCTTTTTAATTCCTGTCCCCTTGTCAGTCTTTTCTCCAAACAAAAGCCAAAGGAATTCTTTTATAATACAAGCTGGATCATGTCCCTCTATTCAGAGATTTCTCATGCCTTCCCATCTCTTCTAAAGGAAATGCCAGCATCTTAACACTGGTTTACAAGAGCGATTTGACCCCATGACTCAAATCTCAAGTCTTATCTCCTCCCACGCTCACTCCTACTGACCGTTCAAGTACCTTTGGCCTCGGGCACTTTGCATGTGCTTCTCTCTCTGGGGGACATTCTTCCCCAGATGTCCTCCTTCACCTCCTTCAAGACTTTGCTCAAATACACTGTCTCGGTGAGGTCTGCCCGAAGCGCCGTTTCAGGCAGTGATGCTCTTCCTGCTCACCTCCTCTTCCTTCCCTGTTATTCTTCACAGCACTCATAACCATTTATTTTACTGTATGATGTTTGTATTTCTTTAACTCATCATCTATTTTTAACCCACTGACCTCCAATAGAAAGTAACCCGAAGAGGGCATTTCTTTTCACCTGTTCTGATCATTGAGGTATTCTAGAGCAATGCCTGACAAAAGAAGGACTCATCATTCGTAGAGTGAATGAATGAATGGTGTGGTGTGGGATCACAAACATCAATTCAGTCTTATGTTCACAACTTACAATCTGTTACCTTGTACACATTACTCACCTGTCTAAATCTTAGTTTCCTGATCTGTAAAATAGGACAAAAATTAGTGCCTCCAATCTATGGCTGCTGTGAAGAGAGATAATATAAGATATATCAAACACAGCAACAAGACATAATGTGCTAAAAAAGATTTTTTTTTAAATTTAAGTTTTTCTTTCATTTTGTTCTTTGATGTCTTCACAGATATCTCAGTGGGAAATTCAAAGCACTCATGGTATAACAGTAGATATAAGAAAATAAAGAAACAGAAAGCAAAAAGGGATGCAAAGTGTATGCAAAAAGCTAGCATAATTATGTAAATCTACACATACCCACACACAGAGACAAAAGGTCTGAAGAAAATATGTCAAAATATTTACCATGATTGTTTCTGGCATTTCTGAGGGGATTGTGGGTGACTTTAAAGTTTCTATTCACATAATTTTTACATTTGTAAAACTTCCCATGGCAAATTTGTGTGACTTTTACAGTTAAAAAAAAAACCAATGAACATCTTAAAAGAAAAAACAAAATAGAGACCTTCTACGAAATATGTCTCTCTTTCCTTAGGAAGAATTTTTTATTCATCAAAACATTAGAAATTCTGTGGATGTCCAACATAGAATATGACATAGAACTAGAAATAGAATCTTAAGATAAACTATTACACAACCCTGAAAATGAAATTGTACAGCATTCGTATATAAATATATCCTAAATGTAACTGTACTGAAATTGACTTTTTAACACCAAGTTCTCATACCAGTCAAGAGTGAGTTCAGGTCACATTTGAATTCTTATGTGTCACTCATTCACACTTTGATTTACAAATCCACGTCTGTCTTCTCCAAAGCCCGTATTTCTACTACATATCAAGTAGTAACTTCTATATACTGAGGCCAGATAGTCTCAAATGTAGAATAACTAAAAAAACAAATATGCAACTTCTAATCGATTGATTGATTGCATGTTTCATTTCTTGTAACAAGAACGGCAGGTGGGGGCCAGAGGGCTGAGTTGCCCAGATTTGCCTCTCTCACCTGGAGTGAAGACTGCCCCATCTCTGCTTTCCTGAGATTTCGGCTCCCAAAGACCAAACTCTGGAAGAGAACCTTTACATCCTGTGGGCATTATTAGGTGCTTCCCAGGTGGCTGAGCGGTAAAGAATCTGCTGGCCAGCGCAGGAGATGGAGGTTCAATCCCTGGGAAGACCCTCTGGAGGAGGAAATGGCAACCCACTCCAGGATTTTTGCCTGAAAAATCCCATGGACAGAGGAGCCTGGTGGGCTACAGTCCAAGGGTCTCAAAGAGTCAGATACAACTTAGTGACTGAGCATGCACACACACAGGCATCGTTAGGGGACAGCTGAGGACACGGACCAGACATCCAGTCCGCATCAAGGTCCGAGATCCAGGATTCAGGCAGCACCTGGTGGGAGAGGAGGCTGGGGAACGTCTGGTCCTGCCTGTTCACCCCAAAGAGCCGCCCCAGGTTGTGGCAGGGATTCAATTTGTCAAGAAATGACTGCATTGTGTCATTTTCTGTTATCTGACAAAAAATGGGGCTTCAGAATAAGCTTTACATTGAACTTTTTGATGTCTTTTGGAGAGAGTAAAATTCAAGACCCACTGTCATGATAATCAGAACGTTCCTCAGGCGGTAACAAGGTTCCTGTCTGAGGGTTTTTCAAGCAATGATAATACATAAAAGCAGAGCAATTATGCTCCCAGGGTCCAGCTTTGTGTCCCTGACGCAGCATCCTCCTGAGCTGTGTGGAGGTCCACGCTGGTTTGCCCTGTTCATTTCAGAGAGCATCTGGAAACCCGGAGCAGCAACTGAGGCTTTATGTAGAAATCAGGAACAGACACGGGACGGAGGGATTAGATTGTGGAGAAACAGGGGAGCTAGGAGAGGATTTGGGAAGACAAGGCTGCGTGACATTTCCATTTGGCTCTGTTCACCATCTATTAATACCAGGAAGGAAGAGGGGACTAGAGGCAGAAGTAGACACCGTAGTTCAGTCAGAAGAAATTGCTAGCCTGGGAGGGTTTTTGGGTGTCTTAATGACCACGAGGCTCCAAATGCATGAGCAATCGTAGGGAGTGGTGGACAGATGGTGGGGAGAAGGGACTCCCCACCTCGTCCCGCCGCTTCCCCAAGGGAAAATATTCAATGACAGCAGGGCCAGTGAATCAGCCATTTGGCATGCTAGATCACCAGCGTGGTGGTTCCGATCCACTCCAGCCAAATATCAGAACAGGTTCTCCCCGGAGCAGCAGAAGGTACACCCTGTGAAATTACAGGGTGGTCTCTGCTCAGGACGACACCCTGCATTGGGGTGCAGCTCCCAGCACAGAGGGTGGCCCCACCCTGGGGCCCTTTGATGTGGCCACTGGGAGCTGCCTTTCGCTGCATCAGGATGTCCGGGTCTGACTGGCCACCTGCCCTGCTGTGCTCTCAAACATCCCCCAGCCTCGCCCCAGGTCCCCAGCCACCGGGGACTCTCACCGCAGGGTGGGGGCAAGGATCAGGAGCAGGGGAGGGGTCTTGGATAGGGTGATGGTCTGGTATGAAAATGTGGGTGTTTCTGTGGTTTCTGTGCTGGACGCAGTCGCAGCGCCCCGTCTCAGCAGAGGTGATGCTGTGTCCTGCTGGCGTGGCCACCAGGACCTTTGAGGGCTTCGGTGACACTCCAGGCCCTCCTGGGAAGGCTCTGGTTGGGCATTTTGAACACAGAAGGCAGAGGTGGCAGATGGAGCTGTGTTCTGGGGAAGGGAGCCGGGCCAAGGGAGGAAGTCTGGTGATGGAGGTAGTAAAGGGTTTTCACGGCCCTCCGAACGTTGGGGAGGGAACCTGGATCCTCAGGGGCACCACCTGGAGGCAGGGGTGAGCTGGCCGGAGGGCAGGGCTCCCAGCCGCCAGCGGCGGGCCTGAGGGCTTTCAGAATGAGTCAGGGCCTGGCCGCTGACACTGGTATTTTCCATCTCAGGCCATATGGGCTGATTCTGAGTTTCAGAGGAAACCACTTGGCAAGAGGCAGCCTGGGAAATCTCAAATCATATACAAATGTCTCCCGGCCCGCCCCCTGACCTCCATCTCGGGCGAACGTGAGCACACACGCACCACCTCCAGCCCAGAACATAGATGGTCATGTGAGAACACACACACCACTTCCAGGACTAGCACGAGGGAGCACGTGCACACACACAGCCTCCAGCCCTATCACACATGCCCACACATGCACCCCCCACACACATACAACACGCACTCACATGACTTCCACCCCACCCTATGTATCCACTCTCCCCACTAAACACATAAAGAAACAGCTTTTGCTCACTCATTCCCACTGTGCCAGTGTGAAAGGAAAAAGCCTGCAGAACCCATGACCAATAGGCACCTCCACTGGACCCGGGGCCCTGCCTGAGCAGCTGGGGGCAGGTGGCCGGGGAGGGGCAGGGTGGCAACCCCTTGAAGGGGGTGCCAAGGGACTCCTGCAAAGCCTCTGAACTGTTCTGATGAACAAGTGCTACAGGTGGAAAAGATGGAAGGGGGACTTCCCTGGAGGTCCAGTGGTTAAGACTCTGCGCTTCCACTGCAGGAGGTGCGGGTTCCATCCCTGGTCAGGGAACTAAGATCCTGTATACTGTGGTATAGCCAAATGAAAGAAAAAAGGAAGAAAAGACAGAAGAAATGATGTAGCTGATGATGCTGGGTGACACTTTGGTTTAGAAAAAAGGCCATCCAGGGCCTTTTGGATCAGGACAAGCACAGACCTCTCCCCACCCCACCCCCTGCCCCAGGACGTGGACGCAGAGTGGGTATAGATGAGTCACCTGATACCGTAACAGGAATTCCAGATCCTTTCTGATGGGCAGGGAGAGAGAGGCCAGAGTCAGGAAAGAGGAGAAGGGGAAGATATCGCAAGAGTTCCACGGGTGAGCAAGTGGGCGGTAAGCCTGGGGAGAGGCTAGGAAAAGAGGGCCCAGGGTGTGATGGCTGAGAAGCCCAAAGGTCTAGGGTCCTATATCCAGTTGTTCCTGATCTGTGTGGGTGGTGTTCGTGACCCCAACCTTTAGTACAAGTCTGTCACGCAAGCAGGTGGGGTTCTCACGTGAACAGGGTGGGGAGATGCCAAGGAGAGGAGGGCATTATGGGAAGGAGGTGCAGAAAAGCAGGCTGAGTGAGGGGCAGGGGGTTCAGAGGACCACACTTGGGAGGGAGAGCAAGCATGAGCATGTGTGTGTACATATGTGTGCCCATATGTGTGTGCATATGAGTGTTTCTGTTGCAGCAGAGGGAGCCTCCAGGCTCTACATGTTGGGCCACTGTTAGGGAATCATTGGAGCTGGGGGTGAAGGCCGCAAGGTCATGGACATGGGGTTGGTTTTCTTGCCACGGAGAAACCTCTGAGTCTGGGTTGGTAAGAGGAGAAGCCACAGGAGCCCAAGCCTCCTATCACCCCACAGAGGCAGGGGCCAAGGCAGCAGAGTGGCTCTGGCTCCCAAGGAGGTGGCCGTGTCTCTTGGTGAGAAAGCACCCTCGTCGGCGGGGGATTGCACGAGCTGCCAATGGCCAGGAGGTCTGCTTTCAGGTGTGAACAGTTTACAGCTGTTGTCTGGGCAACCAGCTGCCCAGGGCTTGGAGAGTTCGAGGACCATGGGAACCTGGTTGCCTAGACAACAGCTGCTGTGACCGGAAGACCAGGTCTAGAATGTAACCCAGCTTGGGTGTGGTCCCTCCGACCAGGAGGATGAGGACCCCAGGTCTAGGTGGCTCATTGTCCAGGTAATTGGGAGTGAGTCCCTAGGCCACTTTCAGACACGTTCGTGGGAGGGCAGTAGGCTTCCTGAAATCTGAGGGTTGGAAGCTTGAGCCATTGATTCCCATTAAAGAAAAAACACAAAAAAATTGGGAACTTGGAGGACATGAGGTCACTGACAAAGGCTTTCAAGCTACAGAAATCATTAAGACACATTTCCAGCCTTTGAGCTGCTCACCACCCAGAGATGAAGGCAGGCAAGTTACTGACTGCAAGTCAGCATTTTCCATGCTGACGGGACAGTGAGTAAAATTCGGTGGAAGGTAAAGGAGAGAGTTCCTGAGGGCCCAGAGGGGCTGAGGCTGGCTTCGCAGGAAGGGAGACAGGAAGGAGGGAGAAGAGCTCCCCAGGAAGAAGAGCAGAGAGCATTCTGGAAAGGGCAAGGGTGGAGGTGACACCGCCTGACCCGGGGGCTTGGGCTGACCACAGGAGGGAGTGGTTCTGCAGCTCTGTTCTTTCTTGACTTCCCCCGAGCTCACTGCCTGCAACAGAAAAGACTGACATCTCAGGCAGAAAGTTCTAGCTTTGGATGTTCAGCAACCTGATGGACCCACCATTTTTTCCCGTTTTCCCAGCAGGATCAAGGAGAGGGTGGCCTGGCTAGAAGAAATTCTGCATCTTTAAAAAGCTTGAACAACAAACTGGGGAGGGAGAAGATGACTCTTAACAAGTACGTGTCCAGCCAGGGCAATAGAGATCTGTAGTCATCAGCAGAGAACTCGGTTGAGCGATGCAAACAAGCCTGTGTATCTGGCGAGGGGAGTCTCATTCTGCACAGCAGCATCGGCTTAGCCTCCGCCAGGCAGAGAGCAGTGGCTGAAATCCATCTCTTGTCTGTCACCAGGCTGTGAACCGACAGGGGCCTCCCCCGAGTAGAGCACCTTGTCCTAAGTAACATAAGTGCTCTATATGGACCAGCTGGCACCCAGAACATGGCCCTGGAACTAGGAGCCCTGTGTTCTAATCCCACTGTGGGACCCAGAAGGTACTGCCCTAACTACTTCCAGAGAAGTGGCTCTACTTCTCCATCATCTTATGAAACACAGCGTGGCCCAGTGGGTGAGAGGAAGTGTGACAAAATGCCCTGGAGTTGGTATCAGATGAGTGACCCAAGGAAACCCCAGGGACCAGCTCTGTGATGGTGGACAAGTCACCCAACCCTTCCGAGCCCAAGTGTCCTAGCTGTAAAAGGCAGATGAGCACTGCTCTCCATGCTTGCCTGAGCTGCTGTGGCGATCAGATAAGTTAATCGATACCCATAGCCTGTGGACACTCCCAAGACAGTCATGTTTATATAAAAGAATCCAGGAGTGGGAGTCTGGTGACCCCACCCATCCACTCAAGGACCATGCGAGAAGCTACTGCTGAGGCCAGGTGACATCCTCTCCAATGTCCTCCCCCAGCTTCACTTGAGGACCCTGAGAGCATGTGGCCCAGCTGCTGCTGACCTGCTGGGGGGCCCCTTCCTCTCCTCCAGCTTCAGTTCCAACTAGAAAATGGCAGAGAGGGATGAGATGATCCCGGATGCCCCATCAAGCGCTGACCTTCTGTGCAGCTACGGTGCTGTACATCATGATCTCTGTGGTGCGACTGTCCCAACACTCAGATCTCCTTGGTCTCACTGAGGAGGTAAAACGAGGTTGCTCAGTCACTCAGTCGTGTCTGACTCTTTGTGACCTCATGAACTGTCGCCTGCCAGTCTCCACTGTCCATGGGATACCCCAGGCAAGGATACTGAGTGGGTTGCCATTTCCTACTTCAAACTGAGGCTGAGGAAGGTCCAAAATGGTGCAACTGCATCATGTTTGCATTTAACTTGTGGGTAGTCAACTCTATGCACTAAATAATTAGTAATAATATTGGTATGATGAAAATAGAGAAATGTTTTGAATCAAATGCCTATAACTACAAGCCATCTATTTCTCTTTCATGTTCAACCAGAAAAAAAAAAAACAAAAAACAAAAGAACAGGGATCTTCTCCAACGTCAGAGTAAAATTTTAGCTTTGAAAGGTCATATTCTACACGACTGTGTGCTTCCCTGGTGGCTCGGACACTAAAGAATCTGTCTGCAACGCAGGAAACCCAGGCTCGATCCCTGGGTTGCAAAGACCTGCTGGAAAGGGGAATGGCAACCCACTCCATATTCTTGCCTGGAGAATTCCATGGACTGAGGAGCCCGGAAGGCTACATTCCATGGGTCACAAAGAGTCAGACATGACTGAGCGACTAACACATGCCACACCACACACATTCTATACAACTGTACCAACTGGACACTTACAGATTTTCAAGATCTGTATAGGCTGTATATGATTTTTACTCAAGATATCAGAGCCGAACCTACCTCCAATACTGCAAGATTCAGAGTAATGGTAGTACTACATTCAGTACTGGAGTAATACTAGTACTAGGTTCAGTACTAGAGTAATACACGGATTCTTTACTGGCTGAGCCACCAGGGAAGCCCCGTGATTAAAAATTACTTAGCAGAATAATTAACAATGCAGTAAGTGCCCACATCTGATTTAAAAGTTTTGTTTAAAGTAAGCTACAAAATAGTACCTATCATAAGTGCCATTTTTGTTTTTTAAATGTGTAAATAATTATATGTTGTAGGACTGTGTTTGTAAAAACTCAGAGTAGAAAGGTGGAAACACTCTGAACAATGTGAGTGTCTCTCTCTGTGTACTGAGGCTTGCTGTGATTCCATTTCTCTCCTTTGGCTGGTCTGCTTTTAGTAATAATTCTTATGCCTCTGCAATCCAAGTTGTAAGTCGATGATTCGTCTAAGAAGTTGCTGGGAAGAATCTTCAGAGGGTTCCAGAAGAACAGCAGTGGCTGGCTCTGGAGGCCCCATGACCCCGCTTCCCCTCTCTCAACTGCTAACATATGTTGGCGCTCTCTGGGGCTTGTGATGTCACCCGGCGGGCCGGCCCACCACTGTGGTTATGATGTCATCTGCTGTCTGGCTGTGTGGGTCTGTGGCCATAAAGTGGCTGGAGAGGGGCTGTCCCTGGAGGCGGTCCCTTTGTCTCCTGCACGCAAGCTACCCCCACAACTCAGTCTACAGGAATGTGCCACCATAGCCCAAGAAGCTCTGGGGCTGCAAAAGGGAAGATGGCTAAGTCTGGGGGCGTGGGGATTTTGGCCTTAAGCTTCTACTTGCAAGGAGGCTGAAATGCCTAGGTCCTCCCTGGTCATCCTAGCCTGCCTACCTCCTTCTGCTCCATCTCTGAGAGGGCCCATCTCATAACTGTATCTACTGGACTTTGCAGGAGGTTTTCAAGGTCAGCTTTGATGATTCTCTAGCATTCTCAGCATTCCATGCTCACTGTGAACTTTGCCCCATGATAGGCCCTCTGGCCAGCAGCAGCCTCTGGTACCCCAACATGGTTAGTATCAGCCCATCCTTTAAAGAGCCAACTGCAAAGTCCCCTCTCCTCCTGCCACAGGGAGGCTGCCAGGTGCAGACATTCACGGCTTGAGCCCTTGTGCCAGACTTCTAGGTCCAAGTCCCTCTTACCAAGTATGGACTTGGGCAGGATTTCTCATTCCTCTGGATTTTGGTGAAATGGGTTTTTCACTGTTCAATTTGCATGAGAAGGAAAAGAGGAATTTCATGTATGATCCTGGCAGAGCTCGGCTTTGGTCAGGGTTACTGTTTGCTGTGGCACGTGACAAATAATCTTCTTTTGTGTCTCACAGCAGCTCCTCCTGGACATTTCTGGAACCTCTGGCACCTTATATAAACCCTGCCAATTTCCTTTCTCATCAGTAAAAGGGGGATGGAAGTAACGATTAAGTCAGGATAAGTATCTACTGTTAGGGGTTTCCTTCATGGCTCAGATGGTAAAGCATATGCTTGCCATTCAGGAGACCCAGATTCAATCCCTGGATGAGGAAGATCCTCTGGAGAAGGGAACGGAAACTAACTCCAGCATTCTTGCCTGGAGAATCCCATTGACAGAGGACTAAAGTTCATGGGGTTGCAAAGAGTTCAGACATGACTGAGTGACTAACACACACACACACACACACGTGCACACACACGTGAACACACACGCATGCATGCACACGCACACGTGCACACACACGCACATGCACACACACACACATCTAATGTTGAAACTGGAAACAATCTCAGAGAGGGACAGCTGGTCTACCTTCTCTCCCAGGCACTTGGAGATCTTTATTAATAAAAAGGGAGGTCACTGAAAGACCAGGCAGTGTTTCTGGGTCTTTCTGGTCCAGCTGACTGAGTTTGCCGTGTCTTGTTCTAAACCATTAGGCACCCAAATCTTTGAACCAGTTTCAGCCCCTGCGAGCAAGAAAAGGGGTGAGAAGAGAGGAAAACGGTTGGTGACTTTTACCTTAGTGGCGTGAGAGACCACAACTAAAGGATTTTTGCCCCAACGTGTTGGGCATGATCTACTTAAGATAGCGAAGTTCAAGATGGAAGTACCGATAAGCTGTCTTCCCAGCAAAGTTTCCTCCACCTGCTCCCTGTCTCTACTCTTCCCCCAACTCATTAATCTGCACCTGTCTGCATGACCCATCAAACAGATGCAAAGTGTTACAGAGTTGGAAGGAGTGCCATCAATGAGAAGGATTTCAGGACGTTAGTGCATCATGGGGCTTGTGAAATCTTTAGGGAAAAATGACTTTGTTTGGAACATTACTTGATTCCTATTGTATAGAATATGTTTAGTTCCAATAAAATTCCCCCAAGATTCTCCCAGCCAGAAGATCTTGGCCTTAATTTCTCCTGCCTGGTACCCTAGGGGCCCAAGGTCTAACGGTCCATGGGCCTTGGTAGCCATACAATAAGCTATCTTGAAGGGTGATATGACGTTTTTAGGAAGAGAGGGGTGTGGGAGCTACAAGCATGGGGCCTGGATCTCAGCAAACACACAAATGGTAGCAATGGTTGTACTTCCAGTATGCTTGGTAAATGTTTATGGTAGCCAAGGGGTTTAGTTTCTGACTTCTTCATGACCTGGAGGCACTGTGCATTGGTCTTCTATTGCTGACATAGCAAATCGGCTTAAAACAATACAGATTTATTTTATCACAGTCTCTGTGGGTCAGAGGTCTGCCACAGTCACCCCAGGCTAAAATCAAGGTGTCATTGGGGCTGCATTTCTTGCTGGAGGTGCTGGGGAGGACTTCACTTCAAGCTCCTTCTGGTTGTTTGCAGGATCCTAGATCCTTGTGGTTGTAAAATTGAAGTCCTTGCTGGCTGTCAGTTGGTAGGGGGGCACCCTTAGTTCCAGAGGCCTCTGTCTGGTGGTCCTTGTATGCACTGCATCTCGGAGACATTGAATCCTTCTCATGCCTGGAATCTCCAAGCCCTCTCTTTCTGCAGCATCTCTACTGCCCCTGGCTAGAGAAAGTTCTCAGTTTTTAAGGGATCAGGTGACTAGATTGGCCTTCACCCCAACTGGATACTCTAGAAATCTTCTTGTATTAAGGCCCCTACCCTTAATCACATCTGCAAAGCCCCTTTTGGCATATAACAACCTATTCATGGAGTCCTGGTACCAGGGCATGGCTATGTTTGCAGGGCCATTATTCAATCTACTATAGCCCTCAGTGAGTTCTGTGCCAACATAAGAATTCTGTCTGATATGGTGAACTCTGAGTTTTCCTTTATTCCTCTGAGCACTCCTTGTACTGGGAGCTTTCTAAGTGCTTGGGATGTGAAACGGAATTGATAATACTACCAAGAGGAACGAGAAAAAGAACCTGACTTCTGTTGAGCATCTATGATGTGTCACGTGACTTCCTGCACTTTCTCTAATGATCAAGAGCATCCCATTGTACAGATGAGAAAGCTGGGGTTGAAGGGTTCAACAATGCATCCAAGGCCATCCAGCTTAT
This sequence comes from Bubalus bubalis, assembly GCF_019923935.1. Lineage (NCBI taxonomy): Eukaryota > Metazoa > Chordata > Mammalia > Artiodactyla > Bovidae > Bubalus > Bubalus bubalis. Next base: position 73,832,485 of record NC_059171.1, on the reverse strand, counting down.
ATGCTGCACAGTTAGGACTCACCTGCCCATTCCTTCTGGGCCCTCCAGGTTCTAGACCCTCCAGTCTATAGAGGGGAAGCATCACATCTGCTGGGACCAAGCCCTGGACCCTCCCCACCAGGGGCCACTTCCTTCTTCCCTAGAGTGTGAGGCTGTCTGCCTTTGTGACCTCCCTGAGTGACCCTGGGGTTTTCCCAGGGCAGTTGGAACGGGGAGCCAGCGCCCAGAGTTCTTACACAGAACCAAGAGGGGAGACTATGGTGCTGGGTGGGCTCTGGGCCCTAAAGTCTCCTCTGGCCAAATTTACATGTTCTTGACTACCCAGGTGTGCATCTTCCTCTTTTTGATGAGCCAGTATATTTATAACTCATCCTTCAAAGGGTAATGAGCGGTTGGCTTCAGACTACAGTCTTGTAGAGAACCAGGAACAAATTAGGTGTTAATACATGCTATTGAACTAAGTGAGAAGCGCCATGGCAAAAAGGCAGAAAAATGGAAATGAAAAGCCCCGCATTATAAGAGTCATTCACCTCTAGTTACTAATTATTCCTAATTATGACAATCGCCTCTTGATCAGCTGCTGCATACAGAAGCTTTTAGGTGCCGTTGATAGCCGTGAACTTATTTACTCTTCATGGGGCTCCTGAGAGGTGTAGATATGGGATTTCATCACTAACTCTGGAGGCGTTCAGTGATGTTAAGTAACCTGCTCTAGGACACAGATCTGGCAAGGCACAGAGTCTGGATTCAAAGAGGCAGGTGTGCCCTCTGCCAACTCACAGCCAACCAGGCCTTTAGGTCCTTTAGCCAACCAGGCAGCGAGACCAACAGGGCCTTTAGGTCCCTGGTTTTATTGTAGTCTCACAACTCCTGTGTTATTGCTCATTTTCTTCCCGTATTTTACAGTGAAATAAACCAAGCTTCAGAGACGTCAGGGGCCCTGCGCTAGAAGGGCCAACGGAAAGAGGAAAGAATAGTGGCTTCAGCTTTGGTGTTTCTATTCTGCACTGTCCTGCTCTGAGACCACATCGCTCCAGACACTGGGCTGGTGTCTGAGGTCACGCTGTTTTCCACCATGGAGCAGGCTGGGAACTCTGCTGCTGGGGGTAGAGAGGGGCCTGTCTTTTTTGTCCTGGTTTGCACTTTTTTCTTCCTCACTCTTCCCCCAGCTCCTCCAGGACTGGCTCGTGCATTAGAGACACACAGAAATGCCATGTCCTCACGGAGGGCCTCTGGCCAGGCACACTGCTGGACTAGAGGCTGCTTGGGGACAGTGGAACAGAGGCGAGGGAGGAAGGTGAAGGTCCATTCAGAGGGAGGGGAGATCCAATAAATTCTAGTTTGAATATAAAGAAACAAAGAGGAAGAGAAGATGCCAGGGGTTATCTCAGAGAAGGACCAGCAGACAAAGGCCTGGGACAGACTCTGGGTCCCACCTCCCCTTTCAAGGTGGCCCACAGCCCTGTCCAGGCAGCACATTGGCAGAGCCTCAGACACTGGTCACTGCACCCATTCTCATTGGTAAAGCCCCCTCACTTGTCTGTTTCCCAGCCTTGACTCACTTTCCATCCTCGGAAAGGCCCAGAAGTTTGGTTCACACGGGCACGATCGGGACAGGGGTTCCCAGCTCGACATTCAAGCCTTGCTCCAGGGTTGGAGGCTGAGCACTTGGTTGGAGGGTAGAGGCAGAACCATTGAGGGTGGGGGCAGGTAGGTAGCCCTGGAGTCCTGGGCAGATGGGAAGCTGATGGGCAAGGGATTCAGAAGGGACCTGGGGCTCCCCTCGCAAGTGAAGAGCTGCCCGGGCTGGACGGAGGCAGCTCCTGAAGTTGTGAGCTCACCAGCTCACCAGATGTTGTCGTGCTTTGAGGGCTCCGGTATGACAGCTTGTAACCAGCTGTGCTTTACTCCTGCAGGGGATGGAGGGGGGCCTGCCTAGAACACCATCCCCACCCAGCCAAGCTGTCTGTGCCAGGCTTACTTTATTCATCCTTCGTACTCAGCCTGGGGCCACCTTCCTGGAGAACATTCTGCTGTCTGACTTAGACGCCCTCTTTGGCTCCTACGACCACTGTTTTGTCTCTATTATCATAATCGTTGCCTTCAATTGAGATTTTGCTTACTTGTCTGAGCTCCTCTAGGCTTGGAGCTCCTCAAGCAATGAGACTGTTTATCTTTTTGCTTTATCTGACCCATTGTAGGGAATGAACTGAACAGAAGCATTTATCAGGCATGAATACATCTTCCAGTGATTGTCTATCCGTTTCTAATTATGCAGAATGGCGGTTTCTCTGGCCTCACAGGAGCCTCACAGCCCTGCCAGCAGAGTGATGACTTGTCCACATTTCCCAGATGCAGCTCAGGCCCCGATTGGTGGAGGGGTTTGGCTCATTCTGTGGGAGAGTTGCTGAGTCAGCACGCAGACTCCCATCTGAATCTGAAAGCCATGTATCATCCTTAAGGCAGTGATACCCAAACCTGGCTGAGATCCATTAAGGAGGATGTAAGAATACACACATTCCGGGAAGGTACTAAAAAAAGAAAAACAAAAAGGAAGATGGAGGGAGGGAAGATGGAAAGAACGGAGGGAGGAAGAGAAGGGAGAAACAGGGGAAAGAGATTGTAAATGCTGAATAAAGCAAGAGGCTAATGTTATGGTCTAAACAGAAATCGCTCTAAAACATAGCATGATTTTAAGGAACTGATAGAGTCTCATAAAAGAGAAGCTATTTGATCATGAGGCTGGGCATAATACTCTTGAAATGCCCAGGGGCTGCATCACAGACCAAACATGTATTTCTAACTCATGACTTGGCCTCAAACAGTGTCTGTCAAGTCTTAACCGGGTAAATGATGTGAACTGTGGGAACCACCCCTAGGGAACAAAGCAGGGTCGGCTCTGTGAGGCCGAAGGACAAAATGAATCTCAGGGCATGGACAGCGAGACAGAAGAAAAGGAGGAGGGAGTGTCAGGAAAAAGCACGCTCATCGTTTACATAGCAAGCTAGCAGTTGTTAGAAAATGGACGGCAGAAGAGGAAAAAAGATCTTGTTCAGAATCACAAAAGTATCTAAAAGAAGAAATAAGAATTGCACTGTTACTGAGCTTGTGGAGGTCTGTGAGGGGAGGCTGGGTGAGGCGAAGTATGCTAAACCTTCATCTTTCTCAACAGGAAATCAACAGTCCTAGTATGAAGCTGATAAATCACAAATACACACCACAGTATGTAAAACAGACAGCTAGTGGAAGTTGCTGTACAGCACAGAGCGCTCAGCTGGGTGCTCGGTGATGACCTCGACGGGAGGGATGGGGGAGGGAGAGGCTCAGCAGGGAGGGGATATATGTATAGGTACAGCTGATTCACTGCTGTTGCACAGCAGGAACTAACACAGCATTGTAAAGCAATCATGCTCCAACAATAGAATAAAATATTCTTGGAAAAGAAATAAAATAAGCAGGCTGTAAACATACGGCTAAAAAATAAAAAAGACATTGTCTAGAATCACGGGGGAGACCAAACTAAAGTGAAACTGAGACGAAGTTGGGAAAATGGACTTATGGCAGACTGGGGACCAAGGGAGGGCGTTCCTTAAGCACCCAGTATTTCTTAGATTTAGGAGCCCCCGAGACCTCTGCAACCTCGAATATTTGGAAACAGGAACCTCAGGTCATTATCGGGCACTGTCCAGAGCCATCTTGGACAAATTGCCTGATGGCCTGGAGTGATCTGGGAGGAGCAGGGAAGCCAGGAGTCCCTGAGTACCGACAATCTGGGCCCCCGCAGCTCGCAGCTGTGTTTCAACTTCCCTTTGAGAAGGTTCCTCACTTCACCCCCTTGTCCGTACGGGTTGCTTCCAGCTCTGACGGAAGCTGACTCAGGCCAGCGCAGGGCTCCCGGGAAATGTCGTCACTTCCCTTCCTGATTCCTGCTGTGCTGACCCCCAAGGTCACTCTGGGCCTCAGGGGGAGGTGCTGCCCCCTTCACCTCCTGACTCCTGGGTGACCCTCGCCTTGATGTCGAGCATTCTGGGGCCTTCCTGTCCTTGGCAGAGAAGGAGAAAGTTTGTGACGTCTTCATGGTTGCCCTGACCCACGTCAAGCTGGCCCAGCCCATCTGGGAACAGACAAGGACTGGCAGAGGCATCTGTGTGGTGCAGGAAAAAGTGCTGGAATGGGAACTGGGCCCGATGGGGTGAGTGTAGCTTGGCCCCTTCCTTGTGATGCGGGCTCAGGCCTCCTCCAGCTCAAACGATGTAACTACCATATGTGTCTCTTTGGCCAGGCATTTTTTTGAGAGCTGTCTCAGGGCAGGACCAAGACGGCCTGGTCCTTGGACCATCTGATTCCTCATTCCTGGCTTCCTAACGGGCTGACTTATACATAGCAGGTGCCCTGAGTCGATGGTTAACTCTCCGGGCTCTGGGGACATCGCATTAGTGTTTTCTGCTGGTGTACACAGCACCTCCATCAGCAGGGTGAACCTGCAGACTAGGTGTTATGATAATGACAGGATGTTCAAATGGGATGTTTTTCTATCTCAGCTTTCAGAGGCTGAGAATGAGTAGCAGGTGGCATCCGGTGCCAGGCCCTATGTGCAGGGCTGACAAATGGGGTGGTCCGGGTGGGCTCTGTGAGCATGAGTCCATTGCCCACCCCGACCTTGTTGGAGAAAGTGAATGCTCCATTTTCTGAGCTATTGATGCTGAATTGGGGGTTTTGATATTGGACAGCTGAGAACTTAGGGAAAACAACGAGCTGTGTCTGAGCTTTGTTCCAAGAAGGATAAAACCTAGCTCTGAACAAGTGCAGTAATGTGTTACTTTTCTGTGGTTGCTGTAACAAATCAGCACATGTTTATGGACTTAAAACTACATGAATTTATTATCTTACAGTTCTACAGATAAGAAACTGACATACGTCTCAGGAGGCTAACTGAGCGTCAGCAGGCTCATTCCTTTCTAGAGGTTGTGGGGAAGAATCCATTACCTGCTTTTTCCAGTTTCCAGAGGCCACTCACATTCCTGGGCTCATAACCCCTTCCTCCATCTTCAGAGGGGCTTCCCAGGTGGCTCAGTGGTAAAGGAATCCACCTGCCAATGCAGGAGATGCAGGAGATATGGGTTCAACCCCTGAGACAGGATAATTGCCCAGGAAATGGCAATCCGCTTCAGTATTCTTGTCTGAAAAACTCCATGGGCAGAGGGGCCTGGCAGGCTACAGGTCGCAAGAGTCGGACACAACTTAGCAGCTAAAAACAACAAAAACCAAAACCACCTTGGGTGTCCCAGGTGGTACTAGTAGTAAAGAATCCACCTGCCCAATGTATAAGATGCAAGAGATCTAATCTCTTAGATTAGATTAGATTCCTGGGTTAGGAAGTTCCCCTGGGGTAGGAAATGGCAGCCCACGCCAGTATTTTTGCCTGGAAAATCCCATGGACAGAGGAGCCTGGAGGGCTACAGTCCAGGGGGTCTGGTAGAGTCAGCAAGGAGTCAGACATAACTGAGTGCCTGAGCAATGCAAAATGTGGATATGAACTTATTTGGAAATATGGGACTTGCATATGTAATCATGGATCTCAATATAAGATCATTTCGGATTTAGAGTGTCCTTGTAAGAGAAAGGAGAGGCAGGTTTGATGTGCAGAGAAGTCCGTGTGAGGACAGAGGCAGAGATGGCAGGGAGCCCTCAGTCATTAGTCACCAGAAGCTGGGGGAGGACCATGAAATGGATTATCCTTCAGGGCCTTAGAGACAGTGGCTCGGCTAGCCCCTTTGTGTTGGATTCTGGCTTCTAGAACTGAAATCATTCACTGCTGCTGCTTTAATACTACCCGCCTGACCCTTTACATAGTGTGTTACAGCAGCCACAGGGAGCAAACAGAGATCTCATCCACTGCCACCTCTGGATCCCCCAGGAGACCCAAACAAGGCCTGGAAAGGCAGAGCACGCCTCCTGGGGCTGTGTCGCCTGCCCCTGCCCCCTGTCTGAGCCCCCAGGCCTGGTAACCTGCTCCTGAATTAAGGGTACCTGGATCCACCAGGGCCATGACCCCGACACTGGGGCAGTTGGGCTCATTGGATTTCATAGTCCACGCTGGACTGAGGAAGTAAAGAGGTGCTTCAGGCCAACTCCAACCCTGGGCCAAGAAAGAATGGCTCCAAGGGTGAGAGGGCAGGATCAACTCTCATGGTCTTGGGAGCAAAGCTAATTTTGTGGCAGAGTGACAGCTGTCTACTCAACAACTATCTCTCCACTTGTCTCAGCTAACTGCACCCCAGCTTTGCTGGAACAGCAACATCTCCTATTATAGGAAACAAGTCATGCCTAGTCTAATCAGATCATGGTAAGCCCATTCCCTACTGTCTAAAAGTCTAAAGTAACTGGTCTAAAAGTGAGAACACAATTCCATTATGGACAATGAGATGTAGAGGGAAATCTGCTAGGAATTTCCAGGAAAGATTTTCCTCCAAAAAAAGAAAAAAGCACTTGAAGGCGAGGCCCTTGGTACTCTGTCCTGCTTACTTCCAGCATGAGATGCTGTCAGGAGGGGATGTGATGTCTGGAGCTGTGGCAGCTATATTGTGTTAGTGAAGTGAACCATCATCCATGGACTAAAGATGGCAAAGAGGAAGGCTACACAGAGTCTGGGTCCTTGATGGTACCACTGAGCCATTGGTCAATCTTGGGACTACTTGCCTCTGGAAGTATCCTTTAGTTAAAGCATTGTAGTTGGGTACTTGTTTACTTACATAGAACCATCTTTGCCAAAAAAACAAACAAACAAACAAACAAAACCACCTATAATGCAGGTTAGAGGTCACCTGGGGTTTCAGTGCTATCAATAGGCTTTTACAAGACATATAGACTTATCTGAAGTCCAGAAAGTACAGGGAAACAGAAATCAGAAGACTTGAGTTGAACTCTGATCCTCCACCTCTCCCCTGCATGAATTTAGGCACCATATAAACCTTTCTGAGCTCTGCCTTCCACATCTGCAGAATGGGAGTGATAGTCCCAACACATGAATATTCACTGACTTTGGTCTGAGTTCAAATGAGATGACGTGTGAATACAACTTGTGACATGTCATGTAAATGACAGACTGTGAACCAGCTCCACCTGCTTCAACTTTGCATTAATTGTGTGTGTGTATAAAGTGGGGGCGCGAGGGGAGAGAGACAGGAGAGAGAAAGAAAGGTTGGGGTGGGGGTGAGGGATTTAAACAGAAGACAACAGAAGATTTGCCTTTATAAGTGTGTCCCACAGGAGGTGAATCAGGTGCTTACCAGGGAACGCAAGTCAACCAAAAGCTAGGGAGAATTCTGCATCCTTGCAGCTCTTTCCTCTCACACTCAGTCAGGTCCTGTCGACTCTAATTTCTGAAGGGTTCGTGGATCTGTACCTTTCCCCGCTCCCACCCCATCCTCTCTGCCTCCATCCAGACCTCACCACCTCTCATTCAGAAGACTGTCCCAGCCTGAGTTGGCCTCCCACCTCCATTTTGGAATCTTCACAAGAGAATTCTTTCTAACACACAGGTGAGACTGTCTCCTTCTGGGATTCGCCCTTGATAGATCCCCATTCCCTGGGTCACTGTTGACCTGCCTGCCTCTCCTTCTGGAGGGGAGGCTCCTTGTCCCCCGCCCCACACCCCCAGTACCCTGCACAGGGCTTGGTGTAAAGGGGATGCTCCATCAATATTTGTTAGAAGGAAATAGCACCCTGGGATTCAAACCTTGGGAGGATTAAGACATAGTTTGGTGTCTCCCAAGTGAGTGACTGAGTGAAGTTGCTTAGTTGTGTCCAGCTCTTTGTGACACCATGGACTGTAGCCTACCAGGCTCCCCCATCCATGGGATTCTCCAGGGAAGAGTACTGGAGTGGGTTGCCATTTCCTTCTCCAGGGGATCTTCCCGACCCAGGGATCGAACCCGGGTCTCCTGCATTGCAGGCAGATGCTTTACCCTCTGAGCCACAAGAACCCCTGGTGTCGCCCAAGGACTGTCTGAAATTAACGAATCTGAGTCACCAATGCTTTTCTGCATGTAGACACTTTATTGATAGTTAGCAGCTATGTTGGAGAATAAGGTGTGCAGGGTGGCGTTTGGGATGGGGCTGGTCACTTGCTGTAGGTCTTGGAGGCTAACTCTGGGAGACCCAGGAGGTCTTCCGTCAGCCCGGAGCCAGCCGGCTGGTCCTCCTCTTCACTCTCTGCTGACAGCCCATCCTTAGTTTCATCTGAAATAGGAGAGACAAGGCTGGTCCAACCTGGATCCGATTTCTCCCTCATCTCTTCCCCTATGACCCAAAAGAGACCCCAGCCTTTGACGGGAGCTCCCTGGTAATGCCCCTCCAGAGGGACATTTCTGGGGAGGGGCACAAGACTTATAGCCTGACCCTAGGGACATACTAAGAGCACGATGGCCTTGGGTTCATTAACTGGGAAGATAAAATCAGAGTTGAGGACTTCCCTGGCAGTCCAGTGGTTAAGAATCTGCCTGCCAATGCAGGGGACATGGTTCGATCCCTGGTCTGGGGAGATTTCACATACCGCAGAGCAAGGAAGCCCATGTGTGGCAATCACTGAGCCCGCGACTCACAACTACTGAACCCATGCCTCCTAGAGCCTGTGCTTCGCAACAGAAGAGACTTCAAGGAGAAACCGGCACACCGCAACTAGAGAAAGCTTGTGCAGCTATGAAGACCCAGCACAGCCAAAAATAAATAAATTAATAACAATTATAAAAAGCAGAGTTGCGAGCCTAAAATGTATGTTGGCCAAGTTGCTTCCTGCTGAGCACTCCACCCTTTCGCTCCCCACATGAGGAGCTCCTGTCAAGCTGAAAACCTCAGCCCCAGCGTCACCTCCCCTAGGAAGCCTTCCCAGAGGCTCTGGGGAGATGCCAGCCCTCCCTCCCTTGGGACCTCCCTAGTGAGGGGTCAGGCTTCCATCATGGCACCACAAAGCGGAAGGGCATTCGCTGGTTATGTCACTCACTCCCCCACTCTTCCGGAAGCTTCTGCACTGCTCTCTCTATTCCCAGTGTCCTCATGATTCACTTCCTCTCAGCACCTTTGCAACAGACATTCTCTTCAACAGGAAGAGGTGAAATACCCACTTCCCCCCTGGCAGAAAGCCCTTTCTAAGCTGTTTCAGCCAAGCCTCCGAGGGCAGCGAGCAGGAAGTTCAAGGTCTCTCCCCACAAGTGCTGCCTGCCCATGGCTCCCTTCTCAACCCTTTCAGCCCTCCCCACCCCGGGCCCCCAGGGTCTTCTCGCTGTGCCCCCATCAGAACAGGAGCCGTTGGCAAAGAGGACCCACTCCCCCTGCCCCCAGACTGTGAGCCCCTCACGGGAAGAGGTGATGTCAATGGCATCCCAGGAACCCGGTGACCCCCTGCTCCCCACCTGCTGAGGCCTTCAGAGACTGGATGTACTTGGACCAGAAGGAGCAGTCGGCTTTTTTCAGGCCCTGTCGGTTGGGGAGCAGGACACTGAGCTCCTTGTAGCTCTCTGCGCCATCGCGGGGGACAAAGTCAGGCCAGGGGGCTGCAAATTCAGGCGCTCTCCTGGAGAACTCATGAGGGTAGTTGGGATTTCTGGGGAAATGAGAAGAAAGCAACACCCATGAGGAACAATGCTTTTTCCTTTCATCATCTGAGATCACTGCCAGCTCACACACAGTCTCTGAGGACCTAGTAACACATCTTTAGGTGTCGGAGCAGGAGTTGAAAACCCGCCCCATCTGATTCCAAGGCTGTGCTCTGAACAGCTGTGTTACACATGAGTAAAGACACAGAGGCCCTGACTCACCCCTCTTAGGCCATTTCAGGAAGAGGAAAAGATGTGAGTTCAGGACCCAGCAGTGTTTCCCAGGACCTAGCCCTGCCCTTCTGACTTTCTGATCGCTCAGGAGGTCACATGTCCCTTTCAGTCCCGGTGATCTTTGCTCTGCCAGTGTCTGGAATGCCTTTGTTTGCCCAAGGCCTGGGCAGGAAGGTGGGCCTGGAGCTGAACAAATTTGTTGGCCACCTACAGGTCACCTCGTGCTTTGAAGTTTTCAGGGGGCTGAGTGCTGAGCTAGGTGAGCGCTGCTGGTCTGGTGTAAAGGGACAGAGGTAAACCACAGGGGGGCGGGCAGTGAAGCAGGAACTGGTTCCAGAAGAAGGAATGGTGAGCACACTAGCTGGGCTAGAATAGAGGTGTGTGGGAAGGCTGGAGGGAGACAAGGGTCTTGAGCACTGGAACTTCATTTGATCATCTAAGATGGCAGTCCTGCACTTGGGGTGATTCTGCCTTCCAGGGGGCATTTGGTAATGTCTGAGATATTTTTGTTTTCATAAATGGAAGGATTGATGATGAAGCTAAAGCTCCAAAATTTTGACCACCTGATGTGAAGAGCCGACTGCTTGGAAAAGACCCTGATGCTGGGAAAAATTGAGGGCAAGAGGAAAAGGGGGTGGCAGAGAATGAGATGGTTGGATGGCATCATCAACTCAATGGACATGAGTTTGAGCAAACTCTGGGAGATAGTGAAGGACAGGGAAGCCTGGCATGCTGCAGTCCATGGGGTAGCAAAAAGTCAGACACAACTGAGTGATTGAACAGCAACAACATAACTGGAACACGGGTGAGGTGCTCCTAGCATCTAGTGGATGGAGGCCAGGGAAGCTGCTAGACAGCCTACAATGCCTAGGAAGCCCCGCCACAAAGACTCACCCAGACCAGTGTCAACAGTGCTGAGGGGGAGAAAGTCTAGAGCCATCCAAAGGAGTATATGATTGGGATGTTTCTGTACCAAGGTCACTTTGAGTGGAAGGGGAGACTCAGTCAGGGAGACCACTGGCAGGGAGGCAAGGGTGAGTCCATCAATGCAAAGTGTGACCTTTGCATTCAGAGGGAGGGGAAGGGATACACATGACAGCCTCCATGAGCACATGGTTCACTCACCCGGATCGGATGAAGTTGGAAAAATACTGCATGATTTTCAGGGAAAGGCTTTTCTCCTCCAGAGTAAACTGCCCCTCGTAGGCAGGGTAGAAGGGAAGCCCAAAGGCATACAGAACATCTGTCAGCAATTCCAAGCTGGGAAAACACACGGAAACAAAAGTTACAAGAAAAAACAAAAGTTAAAGGAATATTAAACTGCTGGAAGAACCCACATGAGCCAAAATCCAGTATTCATGCCCCAGTGAAGATTTTCTCTCTTTATGTCTTAGATTCCTGTGTGGTGCTTAATTGAGTTGAGATTCTGCTTGGCCCTTAGTCCAGTGGCCCCTTGGGCAGATTCTCGGCACATAGATAGGTTGAAGAGTACCCAACCCTGAGAATGCAACTCCCTGGAAACATCTGTAAGACTAAGCAATTTTCTAAGACAGTGTTCTCTTGACTGCATTCCATGATACTTAGAACACTATCAATTGAACTTCTGTTTGTTCAAAGTAACTTGTGTTTTCAACCCCTTCTCTGTGCTAGTCCTTATAATCATATATGACTTATACTCTCCAACTCTTTTCCAGGTTGACACTCATCCATGTATCCCACTCAGTACAATGCCTGGCACATAACTGGTCAATAATACACATGCTATGCTTAACTAGAGATCTGGATGGATGTGAGAGTTGGACTGTGAAGAAAGCTGAGTGCTAAAGAATTAATGCTTTTGAACTGTGGTGTTGGAGAAGACTCTTAAGAGTACCTTGGACTGCAAGGAGATCCAACCAGTCCATTCTAAAGATCAGTCCTGGGTGTTCTTTGGAAGGACTGATGCTAAAGCTGAAACTCCAATACTTTGGCCACCTCATGCAAAGAGTTGATTCATTGGAAAAGACTCTGATGCTGGGAGGGATTGGGGGCAGGAGGAGAAAGGGATGACAGAGGATGAGATGGCTGGATGGCATCACCAACTCAATGCATGTGAGTTTGAGTGAACTCCAGGAGTTGGTGATGGACAGGAAGGCCTGGCGTGCTGCAATTCATGGGGTCGCAAAGAGTCGGACACGACTGAGAGACTGAACTGAACTGAACTGAATAAGCAGCAGGCAGGAGGGAATAAAGATTTGGAAGCCCAATGAGTAGTTGAACTGAGCTGGCGATGGGGAGACAAGTCCAGTGGCACACAGGTCCATGGGAGTGAGTGCTGGGAGAAAGGCTGGAGGGACTTTATAGCAGTGTAGCAGAGAATCTGACTTTTCCCAAGAAGTCTGGCCCATGCCCTCTGGTGGCTGGGAAGTAATCCATGCCATACCGATGTGAGTGTCTTTCTTTAGGGCAGCACTTTGTTGGCCATGCTGGACCTTCCTTAAATGTAGCAGTATCAGCACAGGGGCTGGCCATGCCAGATCAACCACGTGACTTAGCGTGGGGGCTCTGTGTCATATGATAACAGTCAACCTGGAGACTGAGGTTAACCACATGGGAAATCAATGAAGCAATCACTCATGCTTATATAAAGGGGCTCCTATCAAAGCTCTGAGGGCCGTTTGAAGGCGCCTCCCTGGTTGACACCACTCTGGGTGCATCTTTGTTGTTGTTCAGTTGTGAAGTTGTGCCCGACTCTTTGCCACTCCATGGACTGCAGCATACCAGGCTTCCCGATCTTTCACTATCTCTCAGGGTTTGCTCAAACCCATGTCCATCAAGTCAGTGATGCCATCCAACCATCACATCCTCTGTCGCCTGCTTCTCCTCCTGTCCTCAATCTTCCCCAGCATCAGGGTCTTTTCTAATGAGTTAGTTCTTCGCATCAGGAGGCCAAAGTATTGGAGCTTCGTTGTCACCCATCAGCATCCAGAGTATGACCCTCCCGATTCCGCGCAGAGAGGACAACAGCAGAGCTTCACGTTCGGAAGCCCCCGGACTCTGCGCTCTGCCGCTCTTCCTTTGTCTGATCTTAATCGACATCCCTTCCTTGTGACAACCTCAACCATGACTACAGCAGCTTTCCGTGAGGTCTGTAAGTCCTTCCAGTGAATTTTCAAACCAGAGGGTAGTTCAGGGAACCCTCCAGATTTGCACTTGTCCTCAGAAATGAGCGAGGTCTTATGGGGAGGCCGTGTCCTCTGACCTTGCACATGGCCCAATTTATCACGATAGCCAATTTCTTAACTTTATAGATGAGGAAGATGAAGTTCAGAGAGGTTTCCTGACTTACTCAGAGACAGTAGGAACTTGAACAGCAGAGTTGGGTCAAGAACCTTGCTAGGAAGGCATGATGCTAGCAAAAGACCTGAGGAGAGTGGTCCAAGGACACCATCCCTGGTCTTGGCTCCTCTACTTTCAAGCCGAGCGATTTCTCAAAAATTACTTGACCACCCTGATTTCCTGTTTTGTCATCTATGGAACGAGTGTGAAATACCTGCTGCACATGGCTGCAGTGAAGTTTGAAATATGGGGGATGCAGTAGGGACTTGAAAGCTTGGCCCACTTCTTTCTCATCCATCATTCTACTTCCAGATTTAATCAACCATCTTTGCGGTGTCAGTGGCGTCTCTGAGCCAGGGTACAGAGTCACCAGTGATTCTCACCAGCGCTGGTACAATGGGCAGATATGCCCAGTGCTGGTCCTGGGAAAGGGCTTAGATTACATGACTCCCATGTAAAGGCAATTTGTACAGAGAGTAAACTGCTCTAAAACAAGAAGCAAAGTTGTGTGACTAGACAGTGTGGCTCTGAGTGACCCACTGTGATGACCCCAGAGATGGGAAGGGAGACCCTCAAGATGAGGGATGTGAAGGGGAACATTTCAAGCGCAGAAGGGGCCTTCTCTGCTGTTCCTCACTTGCTTAGGCTGGGAACTGCGGTGACCCATGGGCCTGAGGTGGGGCTGGGGGCCTGGCACCTGGTCTAGCCTGGGGACTTCCTAGGGGCTTGAGAGCCAGAGTGCCTCCTGTGACCATCAGACTTATCAGCAGGTGCACATGTGACTCACAGGAGGGCACAGAAGAAATGATGCGCTACTGAGTCACTCGGCTGAGACCCTGCTCTATCTGTCACTTGTCACCTGTGTAACTTTAGATGAGTCATCTGATGTCTCTGAGGCTGAGTTTCTTCATCATGAAATACAGACCAGCGCATCCATGGCACGTGGAGGCTATTAAAACACGTGTTTCACAAATGCCGGGAACTATTGTGATTATGGTTTTTATTGTTCAGTAGCTAAGTTGTGTCCAACACTTTGTGACCCCAAGGACTGCAGCATGCCAGGCTCCCCTGTCCTCCACTATCTCCAGAAGATTGCTCAGATTCATATCTATTGAGTCCGTGATGCTATCTAACCACCTCATCCTCTGGTGCCCCCTTCTCCTCCTGCCTTCAATCTTTCCCAGCATCAGCTTCTTTTCCAATGAGCTGGCTCTTCACATCACGTGGCCAAAGTATTGCAGCTTCATCTTCAGTATCACTCCTTCCAGTGAATAGTCAGGGTTGATTTCCTTTAGGAATGATTGGTTTGATCCCTTGCTATCCAAGGGACTCTTAAGAGTCTTCTTCAGTATCGAAATTCAAAAGCATCAATTCTTTGGCACTCAGCCTTCTTTACAGTCCAACATTCACATCCGTACATGACTACAGGAAAAACCATCGCTTTGAGTATATGAACATTTGTTGGCCAAGTGATGTCTCTGCTTTTTAATATGCTGTCTAGGTTTGTGTAGGCTTTTCTACCAAGCAATAAGCATCTTTTAATTTCATGACCACAGTCACCATCCACAGTGATTCTGGAGCCCAAGAAAAGAAAATCTGTCACTGTTTCTGGTGCCTCCATGAAAGGCATCACAGAAGGAACATGAGACAGTGTGAGTCCCCAGGACCAAGGGCACTCAGAATCACAGTCCTAAAGGGTGATGTCTCTTTGCAGCTGTTGTCAGGTACCCCGATCCTCTCAGAATCAAGGTAAGCTTTCCTTCAGTCCTGAGCAGGGAGGAGGAAGTGGCACCAGAATTTATAGGTTCTGGGACCCGAAGGGCCAAGCCCCTTGTTTGGTGACAAAGCATCCACGGTCAAGCCCAGAGTCTGCAGTCCCCACCTGGACCGTTCAGCGGCCAGCTCTCCTCAGCGCCTGTTCAGAGCTACCATTTCCCGAGCACCTGTGATGCGCCAGAGACTGTGGTCGATCTTTGATCAGCAACATTAAGGACCAGCCAGGAAGTAAGAGTAGCACCTGCGTGGTTTGCAGATGACGACCCAAGGTCCAGAAAGGTGATACATCACAGGAGAGCCAGGGTCCGAAGCTGCCTCTCAGACCCCCAAATCCTGTCTCCATCTACTCTACCTATAGGGGAGGGGGCTGGGGACCACTACAGGGTACTAACGCCCCATGAAAGGGAAAGGGACGCAAGACAAAAAACACCTGGGATGCGCTCATGTTGTAACATGAAGGGTGATAAAGATCTCTCACCTATGCCCACACTTGGTAGCTCACCAGTCACTTTACCCTTATGATCCCCAATCCCTGTGAGTAGATGGTACTGGAGTGATTTGTAGAGTTTTACACTGGACAAAACTGAGGCTCCAAGACGTCATTTTCCCACCAAGGTCCTGAAACTCAGCAATGATGCCGGGACGAGGCCTGCGATCCAAGGCCAGCTATCCTCCTGGCCTCGTGGCAAGGGCTCCTCCGTCAGCACCCCACCACTGGGCTGCTTGAGGTCTGTGCCTCTCAAAGGCTGTGGAGGAAAGAGGGGGGCCTGGAGTCTCAGGGGTCGGCCTCTCCCCTCTCTTACCCACAGCCCAGCCTGCTCGTCCTCTATGGTGTGTGGTGGGGAGCCACCTGCAGAGAAAGTAGCTCTATTCCTTTCCTACTGCTTCCCAAAGAAGGGTTTCCTAGGTGGCTCAGTGGTAAAGAACCTGCCTGCCAATGTGGGAGATGAGGGTTTGATCCCTGGGACAGGAAGAGGCCTTGGAAGAAGAAATGGCAACCCACTCCGGTATTCTCACCTAGAAAATCTCATGGACAGAGGAGTTTGGAGGGCTACCGTCTATGGGGTCACAAAGAGTCGGACACGGCTGAGCAACTAAACAAGCGGCTTAAAACAACAGGAATGTACTATCTCGCAGGTTCTGGAGTTCAAAGGCCCAGCATGGGTCTCACCAGGCCAAAATCAAGTGGTCAGTGGGCTCTGCTCCTTTGGGAGTCCCTGCAGAAGGACCTGTTTCCTGCTCACTGGGTGGGGAGCTGGGGGCTGTGTCGGAACTGAAATCCTCAAGGGGCAGAACCCAGGCAGCTCCCACTCTCTTGCTGGAAACTGTAGGCCATTCCCAGCTCCGACAGGCCACGGTCCACGGTCCACGTTCCTCTTCCTCCATCCTCAAAGCCACAGCACTCAGTGGAGTCCTCCTCTCCTCCCATCTCTCTGACCCGTTCCTCTGGCCCCTCTCCAGCCTTGAGGAACACACGTTGTTAGATCGGGCCCACCTGGGGATTCCTGAGTCACCTCCCATCTCAAGGTCCTTAATCTTAATCACATCTGCCAGGATCCTTTGCCACATAAGATGATGTATCCACAGCCTGGGGGATTCGGATGTGGACATTTGGAGGGGCCATATTCTGCCTACCATGGTGGCCTTTCTACTGCCACTTCCAAAGAAAGCTGAGTTCCAAATGGTGTTGTGAACAGAGTTTGGATCCTGACTCCATCCCTTAGTATCTGTGAAGTCTTATAGAAGATCCATAACCACTCTGGGCCTCAGGGTCCTCATTGGCAAAAGGGAGATACAATCGAGCTTCCAAACATTAAGTGAGGTTTAGCAACAACGGTTTTCATACCTCTTGCAGTTTCTGGTTCCAGTGCCCATTCCCATTTCCTTTACCTTATAAGAACCATCAGAAAGCTCAGGAGTAAGGGTCTTTAACTTGGGGCTTCCATTATAGCGTTTCAGAGGACCACAAATTCCCTGAAACTGGGCGTGAGCTTCTGTGACAGTGTGCGTGCGCATCTTTCCTGGGAGGAGCTTCACAGCTTCCATCCCGTTCCCGGGGAGATCATGGGCCCATGGTGTGCTGGTGAACACTTAAACCTTGGCCTTTGCCGATGTACATGGTCTCCTGCCCGTGCATGCGTGTGCATGTGCTCAATCGCGACAGTTGTGTCTGACTTTTTGAGACCCCATGGACTGTAGCCCACCAGGCTCCTCTATCCATGGGATTCTCCAGGCAAGAATACTGGAGTGGGTTGACACGCCCTCCTCCAGGGGATCTTTCCAACCCAGGGATCCAACCCATGTCTCTTACATCTCCTGCATTAGCAGGCAGGTTCTTTACCACTAACGTCACCTGAGAAGCCCCCTCATGCCTGTAGACAGTACCAAACTACTAAAGAGACATCATAAAGCACAGAGTTGGGAAGAGAGGTGCACACTGGCTCTGGGGAGCACACACAGGCCAGCTCCAGCCCACCACCCAAAGGTTACAGAGCACTGCTTCGGGGAAAGGCCTGGCCTTCCAGCCCATCTGATCTGTCTAATTTGAGAGCTTGTCATTGTCCTTTGCTTTGTTGTTTCCTTAGCAGGGCTGATCTTTATCAGGATGCTGGAGTTATTTCGAGCTGTTGACGGCAAACATCTGGAGGAGGGGCAGGCAGTGGGGAGCCTTGGAAGAAAGCATTTGCAATTGGAGGACCAAGGCCTCTGTGAGTCTGGGCCTGAGAACTCCTGAGCTTCTGGAGGAAGAAGAGGGATTTGGATTCGGTTATCAGCAGAGGGAGACACAGAAGGACACTCCAGGGACTGTCAAGGTAAAAGAAGAAACTCGCTAGCTGAGAGGCTGCAGTGCTGAGGCTGGGGGCAGACAGTTTAGGCATATTGATCTGGCTTCTTTGCTTTGTGCTGGGTTTGACCGCTGACAGGTCATAGACCCAGACCTGTGGCAGCTGTACAAGGCAGGCCGCTTTGATTTAGCCTTTCGATGTCATTTGCTAACAATCCTCCCACCAAGATTCCCTAACACAACAGTCACTCGTCCTATCTCAGGCCAAGTCTACATCTTCTCGTCATCCCATGTGGATGTGAGGTCTGGGAACACTTCCTGCCCGGGCTGGGTGAGCTCAGCTCAAACCCTGCTTCCACCTCTGACTCTTGGTTGTTCTCTCTGTGAAATGCATCTTATCATTCCTGTTCAGCCTCCCCCATGGTATCACCAGATGCTCACAGACTGATGGTGGATGGAAGTCCCTCTAAAATTAAAAATTGCCATCCAAGCAAGGGCTTCCCAGGCGGCACAAGTGGTAAACAGCCTACCTGCCAATGCAGAAGATATAAGAGACTTGGGCTCGATCCCTGGGTCAGGAAGATCCTCTGGAGAAGGAAATGGCAACCCGCTCCAGTATTTGTGCCTGGGAAAGCCCATGGACAGAGGAGCCTGGCGGGCTGCAGTCCACAGGGCTGCAAAGAGTCAGGCACAACCGAAGCGACTGAGCACACAGCCCATCCAAGCAAGAGCGACTGTTGCTGGTGCTGGTCACGGTACATACAGCCAGGGAGGGGGAAGGATCCAGCAGCTCCCCGCCCGGGGGATAACGTGGGCTTTGAGCTCAGGATGTGAATACAGTTCAGAGGATGGTTGCAAACACGGCACGTAGGGGCAGGATTGCGCTTGAGCCACATTTGCCAAAGGCCTACTGTGCGCCACGCTCAGAACAGGTGCAGGGGTTAAGTGAGGATTAAGTCTGCCTTTCCATCATGGAGCTCAGAGTCTGAAGTGCAGAGAAGCCGACGTCACAAAGAATAAGATTCTGAGAGATAGATGCCAAATGATAGAATCATTGGCAAAGCTTTGTAAAGAGAAAAGTGATGCTACTTATTTTAGGCCAGAGAATGGACAGGAGTTGTAGAAAGTCAGACAGGAGAAATTATGGTTGACCTGGCCTTGAAAGGTGAGTAGGGGTCTCTAGAGAGGGGGTTAAGCACAGACAGGCGTTTGAGCAGAGACTCGGGGCGTGTGAATCACAGTGGGTTTGGAGCTTTGTGCGGAGGCCGGGACGGGAGGCGTGGCCTGGCACAGAGAGGTGGGCGCCGCGGCAGGTGACGGAGCCCCCAGTGCTCTGGGCCTCGTATACTGTGAGAAGCACATCATGCTGACCAATGAAAGTGGAGTTTTTCCTGATTCAGGAAAACCAGAAGTTTGGGAACCACTCGAGTGCATGCTCATTAAGGTCTTTCAGCTCTGGTCCTGTGAAAGGCATGAGAACTGAGACCAGAGGAACTGAGGGCCACATCTGAAGGGATGGGGGACATCGGTTATCTCTACACAAGCCAGTCAGCAGCTGATCTCTTTGGGAACCATTGCTGGAGTAGGCTGGGAAGATAGATTAGAATAGAAATTGCAGGGTGGCTGCAATTATCCGGTAAGGACAGAAGGCTGCTTCCTTTAACAGATTGCACCCTGCCCCCCCACCCCCGCCCTGGCCCTGACCTTACCTTCTAGCCAACCTGCTCACCTAAAATCTGCTGGATTTGCAGGGAGGCTAAGCCTGCATTCCAGAGAGTTAAAAGCAAAGTCACATTTCAGAGACTATTCACACATAAGCTCCTGACCTGAGCTCTGCTTCCAGTATAAGGGATGCATCACACATGAACACCAGGGCTTCTTAGGGAGCAGGACTGAGGTGCTGTCCCCAGAGGAATACACTTAATTCTGGGCCCTGTGGACACAGTGACCTGTGCTGGGCAGCAGGGTGAGGGAGGGATGGGTAGGATCTTTCTTGACATAAACAGGCCACGTGTTTGCCTTCTGGAGGTTGAAGAGGCTTGGCTGCTGAAAGGCCACAGCTCCAGCCTATGTGACTGGATTGATCTAAGTTTCTATCCTTGTTCTGTCTGCAGGAGGAAGTTTGTTGACCTCATCCCCATAAAATATACTCCTTTTCTTATCTTTAGCCAGCATCTCTTGACAAGTTCCTCCAAAGGAAATTAGGAAACATGAAGGAATAAGTCCTTCTACGTCCCAGGCCTTTTTTTTTTTTTTTTTTGAAGTGTTGTTAAATAACTTACAAATAGAAGCTTACCAGTATGCTTCTCTTTGTGCCAATCTAATATGCAAAAGTTCAGATTCTGCCCATGAATTAATTAAGAAGTAATTATATGCTTTGGCTTGTGTTTTACAAAAGGATTCCCTATACAATACTTTAAATAACACAGCCTCATCCATGGCTCCAGATGAAATAGTTGAAATATTTCCATAGCTCCCTAAAGCCCAGCAGAGCTGGATGATATATGCTTTGGCAATATAGGCGACACTTTCAAAGGACTTGCTGGATTAACCTGGACATTTTATTCCCTACATAAGGCATAACAACTGTTGCTCAGAAAATGCTGAACTTTCCTGGCCCAACACATCTATTCTCACCAGGAAGTTATGTGTCTAACAAGAACCAACTGTGTTCCTCGCTAATCTGTGCCTGTTATAGCTCTCACTGTAATTACAGAGCTGAATTAAATGCATTGCATATCTTGTGGATGCCCCATTTTCAAGAAACCAAAAGTGGACATCACAGAGCTTGCATTATGGTTTTGGTTTTGCACAAATTTCAAAGAGAAAATTCCAAACTGTGTTCTCCTACTCAAACTTTTGACCCTGTAGGAAGCAGGGCAAGTAAATGTACGTTTATATGCTTACAGTTCAAATTAAATGTTTAAGGCATATACATACCTTATTCATTTTCACAAGTTCCCATTTAGTTAACTTTCCTGATTAACTAAATGATCATAATATTGGATAACAGGATTTCCAATGGTTTTTAGTGAGTTGTGTTATGAGTGTGAAAGAAAAGACCAATGTGCATTCTACATAATCTTAAAAATCTCCAATGTCTTCCTATCATACTCAGATACAATAATATCTCTGCCTGCCACAGCTTGCAAACTCCTATGTGAACTGCAAGACTCCATCTTTTTCTCCCACATCTCCAACTACTCTCCTGTTCTTCAAAAGACTTCAGTTCTCTATCCCTCTTTATCCTCAGACATGCCAAGCTTTTTTCCTTTTTTCTTTCTACTGCCATTATCCGAACTTATTCTACTTATTTATCATCTGTTCTTTGCAACCTATTCTTAGAGCCTTATCAGCCTTACCCCATGACTATAGCGTTAGTCCCAAGAGTGTAGCCCTTCTCTTCTTACCAATTGCTCTATCTCTAGGATTTCCATCTCAGAGAATCGGGGGCATACAAGATAGTAGTTATTTGTTGAATCAGTGCTTAAAAGGATGTATAGCACAAGCCCTTATATATCATGAGGTTGGCTTCAGTCTCAGAAAATGATTTACTTCCATCTTTACTGGGAAATTATCTTGTTAATCACACAGGATGTAGCCAGGCCAAGGGACTCTGTTCAAGAATTCAGCCTCTTAATATTTTCTTTGGTTTGCTAATTTCAACTAATCCACCAAGACACATCCACTAGAAAGATAAGACTATGAATCTGGAATGTTAAAGGCCCCTGGAATGCACAGAAACATCTAGAATGCACATGCAGTGGTGTACAAAATGTCTTGAGTTTGGAATCGATGGCTTTGTTTTTCCAGGGTTGGGACAACTTGTGAAGGAGGAACATAACTGCTTCGTTAGTCATTTTGATTTTTTTTTTCTCAGACCTTATTTTTCCTAAAAGGAAAATAACCCAAATACTGACCAGCTACAATATGCCAAGTATCTAATGTATATTGACAGGAATCTTCACACTATGAGGCAGATGCAACTAAACCCATTTTCTAGGTGAGGAAACTGAGGCGAAGGAACGTGCTCAAATGCAGCAGCTAACAAACCGAAGAGACAGGATTAACACCCTAATTGGTTTAACCTCTAAGGTTGTGTTCTTCTACACGGAATTGCTTCTCCCAAAGGTATAGAACAGTCCAACATCCTATGTGGAGCTTGGAAAGGTGTTTAATCCCAAGAGTGGCGACTCCCACTGGGCGAATCCCAATGGGCGACTCCACCGCCCATTCAAAGTCAAGTCTCAGCTCTCTAAAATGTCTTCTGCACTGCAGAGACATGGGAATCACATCTCAGGATCCTGGAGACCAAAAGCTTTGGAATAAGGACCTGAACAGAGCACATGATTCAAGTCTGATGGCTCTCACAGTCCCGAGATGAATTCCCATGCAAATGATGAACTGACTCTACCTGCCAGGAAGCTTAAGATCATGGGCCTCTATCTCCTCTCTGAAGTGGCCACAGCAACCCTTTCGGTGGCCAGTTCCCCAAAACCACTTTATCTGTGGTTGCTTTCTTCCTCGCACTTGCTCATTCTAACGTGAGTTCTCCCAGGATCATACGTTAAGCAGTATGAGTAGTACCTACTGAGTGCCAACTTTACGCCAGGCAGCAAGTTAGGCTGTTTGCATGCTTTGTCTTACTTGATCCCCACACACTCCTGTTCATGTCAGTACTATTACTAGCTCCATCTATGGATGAGGAAACCAAAGCTCAGAGAGGCTGTCACTGGCCAGAGGCACACGGTACAAGGCAAAACCAGGCTGAGCCTCCTAAGGACAGGCAATACCAGAGAAAACACCAATGCTCCCTGCCACGCTTGCTGGGGTCTGGCTCCTAGAGGAAGGTTTGGAGAGGACCACCCCCCCCCCAAACCTGAGTCGGTCACAGGGGAGTCCTTTTGCCTGTGAGTGGCAGAGAATAAAGGGTGGGGGGCCATTCTGGGAAGATACTTGGCAAGTGTGTCCTTTGAGAGAAGCTGGTTAGAGAGAAAGACATCAACCATAGTCAATAAGATGGTGAAGCCAGGACTGGCAGGGAGGGAAGAGTCCCAGCAGGGTGTGGGAGGTGATGCTTAGAGATAGCTGGGCAAGAGAGACAACGCTCATGGCCTGAGATGCAGGAGCAGACAGTGGGCCAGGGCCCTGCCTGATGTGACCACCAAAGAGAGCCTGTCAGCTTTCCAGGGCTTTGTAATAGAAGCGCTAAAGGTTCTGGTTGGGTGGTATACTGTGGGCTGCCTGAGACTCTGTTGGGCCAGGGACAGTATCTGGGGGTGGGTTGGTCCTGTGCTCATTCAGGGATGGGTTCTGAGAAAGGGGTCACCACTTCCCTCCAGTGCTGTTAGTGATAACTGCCGTTTTGAGGGATGCCAGCAGTGTTTATCAACTGAGGACCATTTTGGCCCCCAAGGAACAGTTGCCATGTCTGGAGACATTTTTAGTTATCACAACTGGGAAGGTGCTTCTGGCATTGAATGAGTGGAGGCCACAGTTGCCACTAAACTCTGCTAAACAGCATGCAATGCACAGGATAGGCTCCACGCCAAAGAGTTATCCAGCCGGAAATGTCAACAGTGTTCAAGTTTAGAAACCCTGGATTACAGTCACCACTGAAAATTCCTCTTCCTGAAATAATAGGCTATACAGATGGAGCCACGGAGGAAACTGGCTCAAAATCTCCGCAGTGAGCAGAACTGAGCAAAGAAACATTCTAAGTTATGTTCCCTTAGGTTCAGTCGCGCAGTCATGTCCGACTCTTTGTGACCCCATGGACTCCAACATCTGCTGGATCATTGAAAGAGCAAGAGAGTTCCAGAAAAACATCTATTTCTGCTTTATTAACTATGCCAAAGCCTTTGACTGTGTGCATCACAATAAATTGTGGAAAATTCTGAAAGAGATGGGAATACCAGACTACCTGACCTGCCTCTTAAGAGACCTATATTCAGGTCAGGAAGCAACAGTTAGAACTGGACATGGAACAACAGACTAGTTCCAAATAGAAAAAGGAGTACGTCAAGGCTGTATATTGTCACCCTGCTTATTTAACTTATATGCAGAGTACATTATGAGAAACATTGGGCTGGAAGAAGCACAAGCTGGAATCAAGATTGCCGGGAGAAATATCAATAACCTCAGATATGCAGATGACACCACCCTTATGGCAGAAAGTGAAGAGGAACTAAAAAGCCTCTTGATGAAGGTGAAAGAGGAGAGTGAAAAAGTTGGCTTAAAGCTCAACATTCAGAAGACGAAGATTATGGCATCTGGTCCCATCACTTCATGGGAAATAGATGGGGAAACAGTGGAAACAGTGTCAGACTTTATTTTTCTGGGCTCCAAAATCACTGCAGATGGTGACTGCAGCCATGAAATTAAAAGACACTTACTCCTTGGAAGGAAAGTTATGACCAACCTAAATAGCATATTCAAAAGCAGAGACATTACTTTGCCAATAAAGGTCCGTCTAGTCAAGGCTATGGTTTTTCCAGTGGTCATGTATGGATGTGAGAGTTGGACTGTGAAGAAAGCTGAGCACCCAAGAATTGATGCTTTTGAACTGTGGTGTTGGAGAAGACTCTTGAAAGTCCTTTGGAGTGCAAGGAGATCCAACCAGTTCATTCTAAAGGAGATCAGTCCTGGGTGTTCATTAGAAGGAATGATGCTAAAGCTGAAACTCCAGTACTTTGGCCACCTCATGTGAAGAGTTGACTCATTGGAAAAGACTCTGATGCTGGGAGGGATTGGGGGCAGGAGGAGAAGGGGACGACAGAGGACGAGATGGCTGGATTGCATCACCAACTCAATGGACGTGAGTTTGAGTGAACTCTGGGAGTTGGTGATGGACAGGAAGGCCTGGCGTGCTGTGGTTCATGGGGTCACAAAGAGTTGGACACGATTGAGCGACTGAACTGAACTGAACTGGACTGCAGCAAGGCTTCCCTGTCCTTCACCAACTCTTGGAGCTTGCTCAAACTCATGTTCATTGAGTCAGTGATGCCATCCAACCATCTCATCCTCTGTCAATCCCTTCTCCTCCTGCCTTCAATCTTTCCCAGCATCAGGGTCTTTTCAAATGAGTCAGTTCTTCACATCAGGTGGCCAAAGTATTGGAGTTTCAGCTTCAACATCAGTCCTTCCAATGAATATTCAGGACTGATCTCCTTTAGGATGGACTGGTTGGATCTCCTTGCTGTCCAAGGAACTCTCAAGAGTCTTCTCCAACACCACAGTTCAAAAGCATCAATTCTTCAGCACTCAGCTTTCTTTATAGTCCAACTCTCATATCCATACATGACCACTGGAAAAACCATAGCTTTGACTAGACAGACATTTGTTGGAAAAATAATGTCTCTGCTTTTTAATGTGCTGTCTAGGTTGGTCATAACTTTTCTTCCAAGGAGCAAGCGTCTTTTAATTTCATGGCTGCAGTTACCAACTGCAGTGATTTTGGAGCCCCCGCCCAGTATAAAGTCTCTCACTGTTTCCATTGTTTCCCCATCTATTTATCATGAGTAGATGGGACCAGATGCCTTGATCTTAGTTTTCTGAATGTTGAGTTTTAAGCCAGCTTTTTCACTCTCCTCTTTCACTTTCATCAAGAGGCTCTTTGGTTCTTTGCTTTCTGCCATAAGGGTGGTGTTATCTGCATATCTGAGGTTATTGATATTTCTCCCAGCAATCTTAATTCCAGCTTGTGCTTCATCCAGCCCAGCATTTCGCATGACGTACTCTGCATATAAGTTAAATAATCTGGGTGACAATATACAGCCTTGACATACTCCTTTTCCGATTTGGAACCAGTCTCTTGTTCCATGTCCACTTCTAACTGTTGCTTCTTGACCTGCATACAGATTTCTCAGGAGGCAGGTAAGGTGGTCTGGTGTTTCTATCTCTTTAAGAATTTTCCACAGTTTGTTGTGGTCCACACAGTCAAAGGCTTTGGCATAGTCAATAAAGCAGAAGTAGATGTTTTTCTGGAACTCTCTTGCCTTTTCGACAATCTAATGGATGTTGGCAATTTGATCTCTGGTTCCTCTGCCTTTTCTAAATCCAGCTTGAACATCTGGAAGTTCATGGTTCACATATTATTGAAGCCTGGCTTGGAGAATTTTGAGCATTACTTTGCTAGCGTGTGAGATGAGTGCAATTGTGTAGTAGTTGGAACATTCTTTGATATTGCCTTTCTTTGGGATTGGAATGAAAACTGACCTTTTCCAGTCCTGTGGCCACTGCTGAGTTTTCCAAATTTGCTGGCATACTGAGTGCAGCACTTTCACAGCATCATCTTTTAGGATTTGAAATAGCTTAACTGGAATTCCATCACCTCTACTAACTTTGTCCATCACATCACCTCTACTAACATTCTGTCACATCACTAACTTTGTAGTGATGCTTCCTGAGGCCCACTTGACTTCATACTACAGGATGTCTGGCTCTACATGAGTGATCACACCATCATGGTTATCTGGATCATGAAGATCTTTTTTGTATAGTTCTTCTGTGTATTCTCGCCACCTCTTTTTAATATCTTCTACTTCTATTAGGTCCATACCATTTCTGTCCTTTATTGTGCCCATCTTGGCATGAAATGTTCCCTTGGTATCTCTAATTTTCTTGACGAGACCTCTAGTCTTTCCCATTCTATTGTTTTCCTCTATTTCTTTGCATTGATAGCTGAGAAAGGATTCATGTCAATAGTTTTAAACAGTGTAAGTTGTGTTCTCATGTCAACAGTCTTGGAAGCAAAGCTGCTGGATATCATTGTAGATACACACACACACACACACCCTCAGATGCAGGTATTCTCTCCCTGAACCCTTCCAGTATCCCTATGGGACATGCACTATCACTCTCCCTTGTACAGATGAAGATGCACTGAGGCTCAGAGAGGTTAAGCATCTTGTCCAAAGTCACACAGCCAGCAAGTGGACTTAGCCATGGTAGGGACTCAGAAGTTTCAGGCTGAAGTAGGTGCAATTTAAAGAAAACTGGAGAAAGGGTAGGAGACAGGGTTTGAGTTCAGACTGCCATTTATTGACTCTGTAGCTGGCACATAATTCCAATCTTCCCTGAGCATTTGTTTCTTTATCTGTAAGATGAGTTAAACAAAATCATCTTGCATTGTTTGTGATTCTTTGAATCTGGATCTTAAAATTGCACCTTCTTCCCATACTGTAGATTTTCATTTCTTTGTCTCCTCTCTCATCCATTATGCCTATTCTTTCCTCACAGAATTTCAGAGCTGTAAATCTCATCTACAATCCAGGTAAGCAGGTAGAGGACAAAGCAGTGCTGCGATCAATTGATAAGAGGCCGTGAGAAAGTGGTAATTTATTGTGTTTTGCTCTCTGGCTATGCCAGGAAAGCTAATATATGCTCACAGAAATGGAGGTACCAGACAGATGGCTGAAACCATAAGGCACACACATATATTTTAAGTCTGTAGATCTGAGCCAGAAATAAATGAGACTGTGACAGGTGCGGGGCAGAATAAGGGAGATGTCTTTTCAGGCAGTAAAAGATAAACTTGCCGACAAGTAAATGGGTTAGTTCCCGTGATTCATTCATTCATCTACTATATGGATGGAACTGTTTTACGGTCGTGGTGGGAGAGATGATATACGCCTAGAAAAATGTCAAGAACGCGTTTTGATGGACAAGAACAATGAGACACTCTCACCATTTCCTGTTTACCAGGTCCCATTCTATATACAAATGATCATAGCAACCCTCTGAAGTAGACACTATTATTATTATTCCCATTTCCAGATGAAGAAACTGTCACCAAGGAGATTAAGTGACTTGCTTTAGATTCCTGAGCTAATAAGACAAGTTTCTAACAAGGCAGCTGGCCCAGAGTCCCTGCTCTAACCAGGACACTCTCTGCCTTTGTACAGTTAGCAACATCTCTGTCTCTAAAATGTATCAGTGACTCAGAGTCTCTTTGCTCCAAAATTCATAGAACGTGAGAGTCAGAAGGTGCCTTAAAGGTGACTGAGCCCAGACGTTTTTCATATCTCTCTAAACTGCATGACCTTGAAATTTTACTTGAAGCTCAATTATTGAGATAAGGGGCTGGGAGGCTCAGATTCCTGCACCCTCTTCTTGCTGTCCTCCTCTCAGGGACCCTGGGTCCAGGCTGAGTACTCCTGACCTTTCTTACCACCTTACTCCCATTCTGCAGATGGCAAAACTAAGCCCCAAGGCACCTATAAACTAGAGTGGAAAGGACACTTTCCCACCTGCTAAATGAGGCAGTTGGATCAGCTTCTGTCCTCCAGCACGGTTTCCTGAGCACCTACTATGCCCTTTCTGTGTCAGGAGGCTCTCTTGGCCCTGAGCTGCTGTGACTATAAAGACCCAGCAGGCATTTGTGTGTCTCTGATGCACAAACATGTCTTCCTTTCAAGGGAGGTTCTGCGGACCAGCCCTGTCGGTCCCCAGGAGGGTGTGAAGATGCTCTTCAGCAACACAGAACACCAAACTGGCCATGGGAGACTGAGGATATGTCTTAGACTCTGTTCAAGGATCGCTCCTCCCAGGACCACCCCAATCCTAAGTCCCAAACAGCCAGCTTTGAATCCTTGTCTCTCAGGAGCCTCCCCGGCAGGGCTGTCATATTATCGAGAAAGGTGGTGCTTCGGGTTGAATTCTGTCCCCCTTAAAAGACATGTTGGAGCCCCTACCTCTAGGACCTCAGAATATGACCTTCATTGGGAACAAGGTCTTTGCAGAGATAACCAAGTTAAATGGAACTCATTAGGGTGGGTCTTAGTTCAGTAGGACAGATGTCCTTACAAAAAGGAGAAATCTGCACATGGACGCACAGTGGAAAGAAGTTCATCTACTAGCCAAGAAATGCCTGAGGCCCCCGGAAGCAGGGGGTGGGGTGGGGCTGGAGCAGATCATCCCCTCCAGCCTCCAGGGGGAGTGTGGCCCTGCTCCCGCCTTGATTCCCTACTCGGCCTCCAGAACTGTTGTTCTAACCACCCCAGAGTGGAAATGAATTCAGATGGGGTCAAAGCATTACTGATTCTGGCTAGAATCCTGTGGATCTTTTCATTATGCTTTGTTTTGATTGTTTCTGTCCTCATATAATAGGTGCAGTTCTTTTTTTTTTTTTTTTTTGCCACTTATAAATTCTGGAGTCCCAACCACTGAGGTGGCTCAGTGGTAAAGAAAGAATCCATCTGCCAATGTAGGGGACACAGGTTCGATCCCTGGCCTGGGAGGATCCCACATGCCTCAGGGCCTCTAAGCCTGAGCGCGGCGACTGCTCAAGTCCATGTGCCCTAAAGCCAGTGTAACGAGAAGCCCGCACACCGCAACTAGAGTAGCCCCTACTCGCTGCAACCAGCGAAAAAGCCCATGCAGGGACGGAGACCCAGCACAGCCAAACATAGATAAACAAATGAAAAAATTATCAGAAAAATTCTGGAGTCCAAAAGTACATGCACGTGTTGAAGGCTTTTGATGAGCTTACTTCTGGAGGCTCACAGCTTCTGCTATAACCTCTACCTTAGAAGAGAGGGCAGACCAGACTGAAGAAATGCCCCGGGCATGAATTCCTGAGAGCCCTGGCATTTGGGAGGTGCTGCCAAGGCAGCCTCCACCAACGGTTTCCCATGCCCGGCCCCCCAGGACGCAGTGGCCACAGGGTTACAAGGCGTCCTTTCATCTCTGTCCAAACCTTCAACTGTCCTCACCACCGTCTTCCTTCTCTACTGACTGCCTTCTCAGCAGAATCCTCGCCTGACATGACTCCCCTTCCCTCAGCCTGGAGGCAGCTGCTTGACTCTAGGGAATGGAGAGGCTGGCAGACTTCTAGGCAGAGAGACCGCACGTTTTCATGGAAAGACAACTCTGGGGCTCAGAGAAGCTGAGTAGCTCACTGTTCTATAACCAACCACCGCTTGTCCTTGGGGAAATCATGTGAAGCTCCTTGACCTTTGGACTCTTTATCTGTAAAATGCAGAAGGTCATTCCAACACTGCTGACCTCACAAAGACGGATGTTCTGTGTGTGTGTGTGTGTGTGTGTGTTAGTCTCTCAGTCGTGTCTGACTCTTTGCCACCCCATGGACTGTAGCCTGCCAAGCTCCTCTGTCCATGGGATTCTCCAGGCAAGAATACTGGAGTGGGTTGCCATGCCCTTCTCCAGGGGATCTTCCCAACCCAGGGATCCAACCTGGGTCTCCTGCACTGCAGGAAGATTCTTTACCAGACATTCTGTGCAGTGTTACAAATTTAAAAACCTGTCAAGTGAAGCCAGGTAAACAGTGAGTGCTTGCTTAGGAAAACTAGAATATCTGGGAGACTGTATTAGTTTCTCGCAGCTGCTGTAACAAATGACCGTAAACTCTGGTGACTTGTAGCAACAGAAATTTACTGTCTCATGGTTCTGGAGAGAAAACCGGATTTATTGAGCCCAAATCCAGATGTGGGCAGGGCCATGCTGCCTCTGGAGGCTGCAGAGAAGAAGCCAGGCCTTATGCTTCCGACTCTGGTGGCGCTGGCATTTCTTGGCTTGTATGTGCATCACTCAAGCTTCCTCCTCTTCTATGTGTATCAAATCTTCCCACCTCCCTCTTATAAGGACACTTGTGAATGCATTTAGGATCCTTTGGGATAATTCAGGAATAGATTTTTTTTTTTTTGCATCAGGATCCCTAGTTTATTCACATCTACAAGCCCCTTTTTCCTTAAGAGGTCACATTTAGAGGTTCTAGAGTTTAGGACCGGTATCTCTAGGTGATCATTATTTCCTTTTGTTGCAAAAAAAAATCTTTTTATACTTTGGAAAGCCATTTTCTTAAATTAAGCTAACTGTTCAGTTTTTAGAGGCACAAACATATAGGATTAATAAAGGTGGCTCCTCCTCCCAAGCCAGGTCAATCAATGAATAGCTAATGTTGCAATCCCAAACTGCTTTCTACCTCTTTTATCCTACATGCCCTTCCTACAATGCTGTGAGATACAGTGGTGATTACTGTTCTACCCATTTTTCAGATGAGACTCAGAAAAGAAGCGATGTGTTCCATGTCATTGAACCAGGAGATGTATGACGGTCCTGCCATCTTTTCTCTGTTACCCTGTGGACGGCGGAAGTGACAGGGACCCTCAGCCAAATTCCCTTCACGTGACAATACCCACCGTGGCCATGTGGCCACCCCTACCTGCTGTGGCTGTAGCTTTCTGGAGCGTGGTACATGAAGACGTTTCCTCGGACTGTCCTTGCCCAGTGGCTGGCCATGTCGATCACGGGGCAGAGGATAAAGTAGTCTCTGGTAAGAGGAAGACAGAAGGGGCTGTCTAGCTATGTCCAGCTCTATAGACAACCATGCTGGGTAAAGGTTTCTCCCAGGCAAGGGTCCCTGGGCTACCAGTCCCTCTGTGCACACCCGTAGAGAACACACCTGCTCCTTGCACCCCCAGCTTTCCTCTTTCCCCAGCTGGGCCCCCTGCACAGTCCAGCCTGCTTCATGGATGGCCATGGTCACACACTGTGGTCCATACAACACATCTCAGGGTCAAGACCCGTGGGAAACATCTTCCCAGAACATCAATTTTACCCAAAAACTTGGGAACAAAACGTCTTATAGTCAAATAAATACAATACACTGTGGAGCTGAACATAATCATGAATTTAAAAAGAAGATGGAGACCTCAAGAGTCTGGGGCTACCAGGCTCTGAATCCCACACAGCATCTCTATGTCTCCTTGACACTCCACGTCCTCAGCTGAGAACTGGGGCCCATGAGCACAGTGCTGCAGAGATTCTGGTAAGTGATGGACTCATGGAAGTCCATCACTGAGGAGGGCTGCCTCCTCCAGAGGTGGAGACCAGCACCTCCATGGCTCACAGGGAAGGTTCTCAGAGAGCACCTGGCTGGCGGGGTGAGGCTGGAAGTGCAGATGGAGGCAGCCCTCTTCAGCTCACGGGACCTTGAGGAGCGGTGAGCAGGACAGGGGTGGGAGCAGACCTCCAGAGAGGCCCACCCTGGTAACACTGTGACGAGGACACTGGAGGCAGACTGACGGCTGTTGCATCAGTCCGGCCGGGAGTCCGACTCATCAGTGAAGCCTTCCTGGGTTACCTGCCCTCCCTCAGACCTCCGCTCCTGCCCCGGCTCATGGATTACTCTCAAAGACAGTTACAGGCTAAAGCTGGAACGGGAAGGAACATGGGTTTTCTGAACTCTAGCCTGAGCTCTTTCCACAACATGGATCTGAGCCAGTCCCAATGTGGCTGTGAGCGTCTTAGGGCCCAGGAGCCGGACATCTGTGAGCCCTTAAGATCCATTCTGGGGCTGGGCCTCCAGGAACAGCTGCTGGCCATTTGGTTCAAAGGGTTCAAAGCTGAGCTCTCCACTGGAGGGAAAATTAGAGCCTTCTTGGGGCCTGAGGTCCCAGGGGGTGGTACAAAGTTTTATTCGGAGCCAATGATGCTCTGATTGGAAACCACAGACTCTTGGGCAGAGAGACCAAGCAGAGAAGCGTGTCTCAACACCCTTCAGTTCAGCTCTTTCCATCACAGGCAAGTTCAGCAGGGGCCTCTGAGCCTCGACAGCAGTTCTGTCCCCAGGGACAGAGAGCGAGGGCCAGCGTGGACCTCCCCGAGGACAGGAAAGGAGCCACAGGATGCTGAACCACCCCCCACCCCCAACCAGGTTTTCCCCTCATGGAGGGGGGCCTGCCAGGGTACCAGAACATGCCAAGGGGGACTCACAGGTGACTCAAGAGCTAGAGTCCCCGCTGTGGTCTCATCCCAGGGGCTCCACAGGCAGAGAGACCCAGAACCTGGCTGTCTCTTGACTGTGATGAGAGAGAGAGGCATGGTCTGCAGACGCATGGGTTGGGGGCATCCACTCACCACTCCTGGGTGGGGGACCTGGGCCGACTTCCCCAGGGAAGGAAGCTGGAGGCAGTGACCTTGAGAAACAAGGCCCATAAACAGTGAGCATAGAAACAGCATCCTGGGGAAGGGGCACACGGCTTCAGGAGCCCTGCGTCCTCAATTCTAGGTGTGATGTCAGGCACAAACCTTCCCCTGTCTAGGCCTGTGTTTCCTGTGCAAGGTGAATTCTGGCCACAAAGCAGAGTCACTTGAGGGACCCTAGAAGTATATTTCATGCTTAGTCATTCCATCCTGTTGGACTCTTTGCAACCCCCATGGACTATAGGCCACCAGACTCCTCTGTCCATGGGATTCTCCAGGCAAGAATGATGATATGGGTTGCCATTTGATCCTCCAGGGGATCTTCCTGACCCAGGGATCAAACCCAGGTCTCCTGTACTGCAGGCGAACTTTTAACCATCTGAGAGATATATACCAGCGGTTATGAGGCCTGGGCTCTCGCCGCACCCTTCGAGTGCTCCCTACACGGTTCTCAAGGGTAGCTTAGGTCCAGACTGCTGGACTGGAGGACGGCGGTCCTCTCTGCTGGGTTGGGCTGTTCCCTTCTGCGCCAAGCGCCCCCCTCCCTGGTTCTCCATCAGCACCAGCTGAGCTCAGCTCCTAAGTGCAGGGCGTATACAGCAGGCGCAAGCACCATGGAGGGAAGCATGGGATCACCCCTCATGTCTTCCCCATGCAGGCAGGCAGCCCGCACTTTGGACTAAATGAAGGAGGCAGAGAAAAGTACTAGCACTGTGCCCCGGTTCTCCCCAAATGGCCTGAGCATCCCCACGCCTGCATGGAGGCAGACCCGCGCACCCAGGGGGCTCACCGCGTGGCCTGCTCCAGGGCACGGGAGAAGGAGGCGTAGTCGTCCGAGTCATGCTCCAGGGAGTAGTACCACGTGGCCGCAGCCTGCACACCGGCGTCTGCTGCCTCGCCACCCAGGGAGTTCTGCAGTGCCTGATAAAAGGCTGTTTTGCTACTGGTCCGGCCTTGACTTTCCTCAAATTGCTTGAAAAAGAAAAAGATACGGAAATTGCCCGATCAGATTCTGAAAGGCCTCGAGTCAGTGTCGCTCCAACACTTGGTTTAGAATTTTCTCTCTGGAAAGCAGTGGCAGATGGTGTGAAGCCCATGGGTGCTAGAGCCAGACTGCCTGGGTGCGAATCCCAGCTCTGCCTCCTTCCAGCTGTGTGACCTTAAACAAGCACCTGTACCTCTCTGTGCCTGCTCTCCCAGCCTGAAAACGGACAGAACAGAGCCTGCCCCCACCAACCCAGTCAGGGCTGCAAGGAAGAATAAAAGCTGAATACACGTGAAGCACCAAAAAGCGCGCCGGCAGCAAGCAAGCGCTCACTGAACGCCAGCCGTTGCTGCAGGCTGCTCTTGGGTCTCACGGTGGGTGCTCAGCCAGCCTGTCACATGGTCTCGTTAGGAGAGCAGACTCCTGTCTCCTTCACTGACTCAAGCAGTCAATGTAAGGATTTTCTCTGTACCCTCTTCTACTGATAAACCCACTCCAGGTCCAGGGCCAGCTGCTTGCCAGGCCTGGGAGACAGCCCTGAGCATGCTGTTCAGAGAGCCCTGATCAAGCTTCCCTGCTCTCGCGGGCCTCATGTTCTAGAGAGTGGAGGTGGAAAATAAGCAAATAGTTACACCGTTCATCCGGGACAGGTGCTATGAAGAGAAGCAGAGCAGGGTGAGAGGTCGAGGGCAGGGCGAATTCACAGAGGATGGGTGGGGATGGGGAGGGGTCCCCAGGCACCTCTCTGGGGATGGGCGTCCAGTTGGAAATAAGTCTTTCCCCTTTCCTTCTTCCTTTCTTTCCTCCGTTCCTTCCTGTCTGTCTTCCTTCCCCCATCTTTCCCTCCCTCCTGTCTTTTCTTTCTTGTTTTCTTTCTTCTCTCTTCTTTTCAAAATCTGTTTTTAAACTGCAGTATCACTGGTCTATAACGTTAGATGACTTGGATGTGTACCACATTCTATTCCTACTTCTGGGTACCCGACCGTGAACTCCCCACCAAATGTTTAGTTTCCATCCCATCACATATGCCTGAGACAGTAAATGAAACTGAAGTCAGTCCCTTTTACCCGTCTTGCCCTGCCCCTACCCCCACCTCTGATCACTGCTACCCGGCCCCGCTGTGTCTACGCGTGTATTGTTGTTTGGTTTGGTTTGTTCAGTTGTTTGTTTCACCTGTGAGTGAAGTCGTATGGTATTTGTCTTCCTCCTTTTCCTTCTTCCCTTCCTTACTTGTCCTGTCTGCCTGGGAGAGTCTGGGGAGGGCCATGTCTCCCCCCTAGGACTCAGTTTCCTTATTTCTGAAGACAAGGGGCGGAGGGAGATGCAGCTCCAGCGTGTGAGGTCGAGGCCCCTTGGCCCCTGTACAGCCCTGGGGTATGTGTTTACATATTTCTAGACTCATGTCAACACCAACATGTGCTTATCAGGACTTCCTGACGTGTTTAGATTGTTTTCCTAAACATTCCCAAGCACACCGGGCCTGTGATTAGAATTCAAGGAGTGGGTATGATCAGTAAGGAATCCCTGCTGTCTGAGACACAACCCACTGGGGTCACAGGCTGTGCTGCCTTCAGCCTGGCTCACCAACAGGCTGGACCAGGGTGTGAATCACTGATCAGAAGCACGTCTGCTGCTGGCTACACGCCAGCTTCAGGAGAGATGAAGAAAGGAGATAAGGAGAGGTGTGCAAAGTTGGCTTAGTCTGAATTCTATCTATAATGGGTTATTTCTTGGAAAAAGATCTGAAGAAAATATGGCAAAAAATGCTAATATCTGTTAAATCTGAATGTGCTTACTGTATCAGTGTTTATTATATCAACATGGGTTTATTATACAATGCATATATTATCAAATATTTCTGATCATGATCTATAATAAAAAAGACATTGGATACATGCGAAATTCACACACACTCACACTGAAAGGCCTGTAGTAATGTTCACAAGTAACACTCATTCTCATTGTAACATCTATGATGTATCTGATAGTTTTCATTGTATTGTATTGTATTCTGGTCTTAGTCTAGTCTATTCAAAATGCTTGCCTGCAATCTAATTGACTTCACAATCTTCTAATAGTTTAGGGGGAAACCATCATGTTATCTGCCCTTTTCTGAGTTTTTGACATATTTTATCCCCCAAATTATATTAGTCACCATTCACATAACTCCGATTATTGCTAAACATTTAGCATGTGTATTTCACTGAAATATCAAAATCACCATGAGTTGGGCAGTTGCATAGAATCACAGTCAAATTCCAACAAAACTTTAATATACAGGGCACAGCACAGCTCTGGGCACACATGGTCAGTAGATGTGAGTGATTTTTTTTTTTCTTTGTCCCAGATGCAGGCAGGGGCCCCTGGGTGCCTTCAGGATGCTTTACTGAATCCCCAGGGGCTATTCCTGTTCTATTCTTGTTCCAGAACCACCAAGGAACCCCTGAACCACAGGACTCGGTGTGGTGCTCAGTAAGTGCTGGACAAAATGAATAGTGAAGACCTTGCCCTCTAGATAACACAGGAGAAGCTGCAAGTCCAAAGTCAAACCTCCTGGATTCAAATCCCCAAAGCTGGAAAGACCTGGACTTCGATGCCAGCTTTGCTAGGTATCGGATGTGCATCACGGGCAACTTCCTGGACCTCTCTGCCTTTGTTTTCTTCTCCGTGCAATGGGCACGATAACATTACCCTCTTAATTAACCGGTCCTGAGGTTAAACGTGCACAGTTAGCATGATGCCTACTGCTGGATGCACGCAGACTCAACCCCGGGCCCAGCTCAGCTGGCTCAGAGGAGCTCATGTTTTACAGTAAGACCTGATCCGTGCTGGTACCCCTGGCTGTGGGGCCAGACCCTTGGAACTCCTCTTGGGAATCACTGCTGGAGAATGACTGACCTTGTCCTGGTGCTGAGGAAATTCTTTCCACAAAGAGGCCGATTTTAGGAGCAGCACGCCATTAAGCCCCGGGCCTTACTAGAAGCACCTTGAACAGCCTGAACAGTTCCACAGCTAGAATGCTGAAGGGAAGGGCCCAGTTTCTGCTGTCACGAGACTGTGATTCATTTCACATTCTAACAGGACCTGAGTCGCTCAGATGAGCTGGGACATGACAGTGTCCATGGTCAGTAGTCTGGAGAGATGGCTGGAGTGTGGACCTGGGACACAGAGGGGCGTGTGTGGATGCAAAGGGGCCTGATTTCAGCAAGACCCAGGTCTCCTCCTGCTTGGCACAGACAGAAGCACAGATGCCACTGCTGGTTTAATTAAACAGGCAGCGGGAGGGAGTGGGGCCACCACGTGACTGCCAAGCCGGGGGCCAGTGGCACAAGCTGTAATTACGGGCAGGACCTTCCTCAGAGGCGGGTTTGCTGGGCGTGGGCTCATTAAGGGCCATCAGGGATTGGCACATCTGAGCTGTGTGGTTTTAAAGGGCTGCCCTGAATATGCCCCACAGAACAGTTAGAGGAGCCCTGGGGAACGTTTAGAGACTGCAGAGGGGTCCAGAGTCACCTTGCATGCTGGTGGCCTAGGGAACTGAATGTGGGGTTCAGACCTGGCTCTGTGTGTGGCCTCAGAAGATTCATTGCCCGTCAGTGTCCCCAGCTCCACAAAGCCCCAGCAGGGAGCCCAGGAGCCCCTGGTTCTCCCCTCCCTGAAGTTATGCAAAATGGTTGTGACATTGTAAGCTGGAGGAGAGAGAGACCCAGAGAGGCATCTCCAAAGGCAAGCAGGTGCACGCTGAAACGAAGAGTGAATGGACAAACGTCCCCAGAATTCTCTGGAGCTCCAGGGTACCTGGAGACACAAATCCTCCTTCATTTAATGGGCATACGTTAGAGACCTACTGTGGCCAGCAGCTGAGGGGTTTGAAGTGAACAGGACACAGACCTTCCCACAGAACAGCCTGGTAAAGTCGAAGAGGTAACTTGTCAATGAATGAAGTGGTCATACAAATCGTCGAGGGCTGGTGTCCAGCGGAGACGGGGGTGAAGCAGAAAGAGGGCGGGTTTGGGAAGCACACGATCGCTTCCTCACTCCCTCCTCAGCCTACCCTCATCACTCAGGCCTTCCCTTCACCCCACTGAGACCGCCCCTATCAAGGGCCCCCGGGACCTACATCTTGTCAGGTCCAGGGGTCAGATCTCTGCCCTCATCTCACACCACTTCCAATGACGTTCTACCCTCAACCTCAGCTTCCTTTTACAAACACGTTCCTTTCTTGGCTTTCTATGAAATCAAGATTTCTTGGTTTTCTTCCAGATCTGTATCTATAGCTCTGAACTCGCTCCTGAACTCCCAGCTCACCCACCCAACTGCCGATGCTACATGTATCCCCAGTTTGGGCCTGTCTCTCCTCTACCGTGTCTTTAGCCCTAACTTAACACACCAGCTGGCCCCCTGGGCCTCGCAGTGGACCTCAGTCTGGTCTCTCAGTCCTTTGTTATCTTTCCACAGTCGGTTTTCCATAGAGCCGCCAGAATGCTCTTCAAATTCACTGATCAGGAGTATCATTTTCTAGCTTACACTTTCTGATAACGGCCCCCTGCAAGTAGAATCAAGTCGCTGCTCAGATGGCCTAACAGGTCAGCTTTCCGCCCTTACTGCCCCCTCCATCACCCACTGGGTTTAACAGCATCTGGCCTTCTCATCCCCCAAACCAGCCCTGCCCCGGGGTCTTTGCACCAGCTCCTCAACTGGCCTACTCACGGCAGGCTCTTCTCACCACTCAGGACCAGAAGTCCCCTCCCCGACCTCCCTGCAAAGTGCTTTCCCCCATCGCTTCCTTTCCTCTCTTGTTACTGTTAAAGCTTTCTTCAGAGCACATTCCATGATCTGAAACTCCTATTTCCTTTGTTTACACACCACCGCCACTGTCCTTTCCCTGGAACATAAACCCTGTGAGCCAGGAGCCTGACCTCTTTGGTGGGGGCTGGGCGGGGTTACATCGTCCCCCAGAGCTATGAGGTGAGCCCTCAGAGAGCTTGTGTTGACCCCTCCTGCCCTGACCACTGGGTGTGGAAGTGACCAGACCAAAGGCTGACTTCACCTTCCGGCAGGCCTCTCGCCAGGCCCCGTTGTAATTGTAGGGGCCATGATAAAATGTTCCTTTTAATTTTTTTTTTTAAATCAGAAGAAAAAATTAATAATAATAATGAACATATACTAATGAATCCAGGGACTTCCCTGGCAGTCCGTGGGTTAAGACTTCACCTTCCAATGCAGCAGGTATATGTTCATCCCTGGCTGGGGAGCTCGGATCCCACATAACCCAGGGCCAAAAATCCAAAACATTAGACAGAAGCAGTATTGCAACAAATTCAATAAAGGCTTAAAAACTGATCTGCATCAGAAAATCTTTAAAAAAATAAATAATGAATCCAGCCTGGCTTACATTCATCTTTTACTGGCACAGTCAGAAAATATTTTTACTGTTTTGGGGGGATGAGTCAAACCCGTTGATCCCTGGTCTTCTCGTCACAGAGCACAGGGGATACTGAGATTAGGGACACGGGTGAGTGACGATGCTGAGGGTCGGCTGGTTACAGCACCAGCGTGGAGGGGTCTCGGTACAGCTCCCACGGTTGGGTGCTGTCACCTTTGCCTAGAAGTCCTTAAAAAATAGGACTAAAACTACCCTATGACCCAGTAATCCTACTACTGGGCATATACCTTGAGAAAACCATAATTCAGAAAGACACATGTAACACACTATTAATTGCAGCACCATTGACAATAGCCAGGACGTGGAAGGAAGCTAACGTCCATCGGCAGATAAATAGATAAAAAGATTGTGGTATATATACACAGGATGGAATGGTATATATACACAGTAATGGAATATTACTTGGCCATAAAAAGGAACACCGTTGAGTCGACTGAACTGAGGTGGATGAACTTAGAGCCTGCTATACAGAGTGAAGTAAGTCAGAAAGACAAATACCATACAGTAACGCATTCATATGGAATCTAAGAAAATGGTACTGATGAACCTATCTGCAGGGCAAGAACAGAGATGCAGACGTAGAGGTGCAGGTGTAGACACGTGGACACAGCGAGGAAAAGAGAGGGTGGGGTGAACGGAGAGAGCAGCATGGTGGTGGTTTAGTCACTAAGTCCTGTCCGACTCTTGCGACCCCGTGGACTGTAGCCTGCCAGTCTCCCCTGTCCATGGGATTCTCCAGGCAAGACTACTGGATGGGGTTGCCATTTCCTTCTCAGAGTAGCATAGAAATATATGCACTACCATATGTAAAATATCTAGGTAGTGGGAAGTTGCTGTATAGCACAGAGAGCTCAGCTCGGTGCTCTGTGATGACCTAGAGGGGTGGGAGGAAGGCTCAGGAGAGAGGGGATACACACACACACACACACACACGCGCGCGCGCACACACACACACAGCTGATTCATGTTGTATGGCAGAAAGCAACGCAACATTGTAAACGAATTATCCTCCAATTAAAAATAAATTCTAAAAGAAGAAAAAAAAAAACAAACAAACAGAAGTTCTCACTTAACTACAGGGTTGGTTGCCCTGGTCCCCTTCAAAGACTAAAGAGATGCTGGCTCTCAGACTGTTCAGCTGCCTGCATGGCATGGCTAAAGCAAGGAATCCCAACCTGTTTTTCTGATTCTGGGTCCTGGCTTTCCAGAGGGCCCCAGGATGTCTAGCGTCCGCACCCTCACATCTCTTCACCCCAAAGGGCTGGGGATTCGGCATGGCAGTCCCCGTCTCTCTCCACAGGAAATCCATGTGCTCCCTGAGACTCTGGCACGCCCCTCTCCTGTAATCTGTCACCAAAGGCTTGGTTTTCCCAGGCTGGGGCTCATGCCAGCTCCTGGGGCTGCCAGGTGCCACTTTCCAACTTTCAGATGGGCTGCCCTCCCCCTCCCCGCTCCCTGCAGGGCCCCCACCCCACCTGCTCCTGGATGAGGCCAACTCCCGGCCAAGCTCAGGGGCAACACGGCGGGGGTCGATTGCGGTTTTTTTCTCGCCTTCCTTGGAGATGCTTGTGCTTGGAGGGGAAGGCAGAGCATTGCCTCTTGGAACAAATCTGCTTTTGATCATGCAAATTAATGCCCGGTTAATGTAGGCAGACTGTCAATTGCACCAGTTAGGAAGAGAGAGAGAGAGAAAAGAGGGAAAAATCCCCACCACGGTGACTGAAGAAGAATTTCAACGGAAAGCTGCTACTTCAGAAAATAAGATCGTTCTCTGTGAACAGAGCCATCCCAGGCATCTCAGGGAGCGCCGATGCACCACGGGTATGTGGTTAACTCTGCCGGTGTCATTAAGGCTCCTCGGGTGGGCCATAGGCGGCCTGGGGTGCTGGGGGCTGAGGGTCTTCACGTGAACTCGCTGGAAGCCCTACCCACCCTCTTTGGGCTGAGGGAATTTATTGGGTCTCCGCTGCTGTGACAGATGGGTGAGTCCGGGGCCTCACTTGGGGTGGGAGGGACGTTTATCTACCTCTCTCATGACTTTCCCTGGGAAGCTGGATGGTGTGTGTTTGGGGTTGGGCTCTGGATGGTACTGATGCAACAGTGCAATGAGAGGAAAGCATGTGTATGTATCTGCCACGATTTGGAAAACTGGCGCAGGTCAGGCGAGGTGGTTCGGTGATTGTACGCTTTTTGTATTCCTGCCTCCTCGGGATAATTCTCTGGACTGGGGACAATAGCTCTGATATTGATTGTCATAGCACAGTTAAAGAATCAAGGGAAAAGCTAATATTTATTGAGCACATGCTACTTACTGCCTGTATTTTTTTCTTTCAACATCTTTATGGGGATATGTACTGATAATCTCCCGATTTTAGATAGGGAAACTGAGGCTCAGGCTCTAGGGAGCTCAAATTCTCCTGATTACAATCTGTGGACACCCAGGACACTCTGGTGCTCTGCTGACAGACAGCTCGGGGGACGGGGTACCGGCCAGTTCCGTCATCACTGGTCACTTCTGCTGTCGGTGCCACTGTGGGTCCAATGACCCCTTCTTCCCCAACTGCGCAGAGGTCCTGCAGTAGGTGTCTGTCTCTCCAAACCGTGTGTATCAAACTGCCTTTTAATGATTTATTTTTGCTCATTTTCTATTTTGTTCCTTGACTGTGAGCTCCTCGAGGGCAGGAATTTAATTTGTATTTATGTCCCAAACACCTAGCACAGTGTTGGGGGCAGAGTAAGTGACCTTGTTAAGTGTCGCATGACTAATTGAACAGGTCTCTGTGCTGGGAAAACATGCTCGAGACTCTGTTCTAGTGGATCTGTCCTGCTTCTCAGCACAGACAGGGTGAGAGAGGCGGGGCCGATACGGATTGGGGGAGGATTGGGGAGAAAGAATTGCTGGGATGAAGGTCCTTGGGGATATGCCACCCAGGGCTTCTCCTTGACTAACAACAGCTGGACTCAAGTGCTACAGAGCTGTCCAGGGGGAAATGGAGAAACCCACAGCCCAACCCTGAATGCAGGTCACGAGCAGGCTGAGACAAGACAGGGTAACCCGGAGGGCAAGTGGGCGCCAGGTTGTTGGAAATAAAAGAGGAACTTCAACACCACATCCAGAGGGCAGCTGGTAGCGTGGTTCCCACTTGGGTGTCCACGCTGGTCCATGGCAGCTCTGTGCCAGGCAGGACTCTGAGGACTCCTCTGGGCTATGATCTGTCTGTAGGGTGTAGATGGTGCTGGTGCATTTCCACCCGCCAATTTCCTAGAGTTGAATACAGAAAGCACCCCCAGCTGGAGCCAGAGGACCTGCAGTGGGGACTCGGCTTTGCAAATGGCTAGTCAGGTGACCTGTCATGTGTGCATGTTTAGTCGCTCAGTGGCGTCTGACTCTTTGTGGCCCCATGGACTTTAGCTCACCAGGCTCCTCTGTCCATGGGATTCTCCAGGCAAGAATACTGGACTGGGTTGCCATTTTCCCCGCCAAGGGATCTTCCCGACCCAGGGATTGAACCCAGGTCTTCTGCACTGCAGGTGGACTCTTTACCATCTGAGCCACCAGGGAAGCCCCTAGGTGACCTTAGGACAATATCAATGCTCTCAAAACATGTTTCTTCCTCAGTACAATGGTGTTAAATGTTGCTTCATGAGTATGGACCTCATAGCGTTATGGCTGAGATAAAAGAAGAGTGCGGGAGGAATTGCAAAGTCCTTTGCATTGAGTGGCCCTGATTCTACCTGAGTTCCTGTCCGTGTGAGCATCCAACATGCTGTCATTGGTGGACAGCAAGCTCATGAAGGGAAGGTTGGCTTTTCCCAGAA
The DNA here is from genome assembly GCF_019923935.1 of Bubalus bubalis. Lineage (NCBI taxonomy): Eukaryota > Metazoa > Chordata > Mammalia > Artiodactyla > Bovidae > Bubalus > Bubalus bubalis. The sequence continues at coordinate 73,789,583 of NC_059171.1, read as the reverse complement.
GGCTGGGATAGAAATAGAGTGCCTTTGGAGTTGGACAGACTTGGATTTGAATTCTGACTTCTCTCTGAACTGGTTTCTCATTGGAAAATTAGTGATAATAATCCCTGATCCATAAGATTGGTTGGGGATGAATTATTGGTTTTGGTCAACCCAATCTTTCCTTGAAGACTCCTAAGTCAGATCCGTAATTTTATTCTTTCAAACTAATAAAGATTCATCGAGCACTTACTGTGTACCAGTCACTTTTATAGGCACCAGAAATAGAGGAGAAAGCAAAACAGATAAAGTCTCTGAGCTCAGGGAAACTTATATGTGCTCACATTCTAGTGGAGGAGGAAATATGATAGACAAATAGATGACATTCAGGGGTACAAGTGCTGAGGATGGAGAGCAGGATAAGGGAGAGAGAGAATGCTGGGGGTGTGGTGCCCTCTGCACCAGAGTGGTCCAGTAAGTTCTTTCTGAAGGAGGTGAGGCAGTGAGTTACCTGGAGAAGAACATCCTAGATGGTCTAGTGGTTAAGAACCCACCTTCGAGGGTTCGATCCTGGGTCAGGAACTTAAGGTCCCACATGCCACAGAGCTACTAAGCCAACGAGCCACAACTAGAGAAGCCTGTACCCGCAAAAATGAACCAGCACAGCCAAAGAACATTCTAGAAGAGGGAATGGAAAGTGCCGAGATCCTGAGGTGGGAGTGTGCTTGGCAGATCTGAGGACCGCCACAGGGACCAGTTGGGCTGAAGCACAGTGAGCGAGAGGGGAGCGGCAGGAGATGAGGTCAAAGACCGTATCAGATAGTGGTCGTGATGGACTGGGGCTTTCCCCTGTGTGAGCTGAGGCCACTGGAGGACTTAGAGGAATGAAGGGATCTGACTTATCCTGTGAAGGGATTACTCCAGCCATGGTGGTTCTTACACTTCATAAGAGGCAAAACCAGAAGCTGGATGATGGTTGGGGGCCATTATAAAAATCCTGGAGAAAGATGATGGCATGGGTCAGGGTAAAGGCAGAAGCGGTGGGGAGAGACGGCTGGAAATGTTCTGAAGATACAGCCACACAGATGTGCTGATGGAAAGCTGGGAGCAAGAAAGAGAGGTTTGGAGCCTGCGCCTGCAGAAGCAGAAGCTACTGTTTATTACAATGGTGAAGACAGTGGAGGACAAGCTGGTTGGGGCTGGGGGAGGGCATCAGTGGGATCAGCAGTTCCTCTGGCTGTGTTAAGAGTGAGAAGCGATGAGACCTCTCAGTGAGGATGCCAAGTAGACCCTGGGCTAAGCCAGTCTAGGGTTCAAGGGAAAAGCCTGGGTGGGAGATAGAGAGTCGGGCTGGAGGTACAGGTCAGTCCAGGAGATGCTAGCATGTACACGTGATATCTCTGCAAGTGTGCATTTGGCCCCAAGCCTGACTGTTCCCGCATCCTTCTTCCTCCCAACTTTCCAGTCAGCCCCTGGGTGAGTTCCCAGGGGACACAGTCTCCCAAGACCCTGCCAATGGCTGCACTAGTGCCTGTTCACAGGAGGACAAACACAGAAGGGAAGTGAGGCAGGGACAGTCTAACCAGAACACAGGTGCTAAAGGAGCACTGGCTGGGACGGGTTTGGAGACAAGCAGAGACCGGAACAGAGCCGGGCGCTACTCCACCCGGACCTGCCAGCCAGATCCCTGCTCTGGAGCCTGGCCCCCTATCTGCCTCCTGATGTGGGCAGAGAGCTCTCGTGAGCAGACACCATCTTTCTTTGCAAGTGGACCAAGGAAACAGCTCCTTGAAAGACTCTAAAGGGAAACTCAAGGAGAGGAATGGAAACACATTGCTGTGGAGGGTTCCCAGTCCTCTGGACCTGGGCTCCCTGCCATGGGGGCTCTGAGAGTCAGGGCACAGCTGGCAAAATCCCAAGATGCTGCCAGGAGAGGAAAGACCAAGGCAGCTGCAGACCATCCTCTTACACTGGGCTGTCATCACCCCCAAAATATAAACCTGAGCTGTCCTATGGTCAACCCCAGCACCAGGTCCATCAACTGGGGACCAATGTGTCCACATTGCTATATTTAAAACGGACAACCAACAAGGACCCACTGTAGAGCACAGGGAACTCTGCTCAATGTCACGTGGCAGCCAGGATGGGAGGGGGGTTTCAGGGAGAATGGATATATATGTATATATATGACTGAGTCCCTTCGCTGTCCACCTGAAACTCTCACAACATTGTTAATCTGCTATTCTCCAATATAAAATAAAAAGCTTACAAATTAATAAATAAAAGCTCCCCTCCCCCGGTTCCAGTGGATGGATGGCTTTTCCACCAGGAGTTGGGGGTGTCTAGGAATTTGCTGCCGGGGCCTGCTTCCGCCTGTCTAGGATGCTCCCTAGGCTCCCAGGAATGCAGTTCTTCCCCTCTCCCTAAGGTTGGAGATGGGCTAGGATGTATTTTCAGTGCATGGTCCAAAGACTTAGAGCTTAGAGGATAGAATATCTTCTGCACAAAGCTTCCCGTGTCCTCCCCTGCCGGGTCATGTGAAATGAGGAACTGCATGGAAGGGACTCCAGGGACGATGCGCAGGTCTTTCCAACCTGCCCGTGCTGTAGGGCATCGTTTCCCGCATGGAGTATGTGGAGCGTGCAGCAAGAGAGGACATTCATTTCTTTCTCATGCTTTAAAACGTTTTGTTTTTGTGACTCTTTTATAACAATTGATATAGGACTATGCATGTATACTATTTATACTCAAATGACTAAGCTTACTACTTTTTAACTGATGACAGACTTGATCAAAAGTAATTTGAAGAGCCACCGCTTTAAAGAAAAGCCCAGGGCTAGTGGTGGAGAGTGGCCTTGTTTCAGCGTTTCCTCAGTGAAACCGTCAGTCTGGTTCATAACCAAGTTGCAGACCCTTAAAATAAAGGGCTGAGTCATAGATGGGTGCTTGGCAGAAAAACGTAGAGATGGATCAGAGGCAAAATTCCTTCTCCACGGCTGTGAGCCAACCAATGGAAGCTGATAGTGACTCAGCTGTGCTGTATGCCACCTCCCAATACACACACACACACACACAGCTCTCTGTTTATACACATATACATAGTATTGTTGTTCAGTCGCTAAGTCATGTCCGACTGCAGCCCCAAGGACTATAGCATGCTAGTCTCCATGGGGTTCTCCAGACAAGAATCCTAGAGTAGGTAGCCATTTCCTTCTCCAGGGGATCTTCTTGGACCAGGGATTGAATCCATATCGCCTGCATTGGCAGGCGGATTCTTTACCACTGAGCCACCAGAGAAGCCCATACATACCTGTATAGGCACACATATATGCATATATGTTATAGATAATGTGAACATATGTATGTTAGTAATGTTCATAATACTAAATTCATAGTATTATGAAAATTCTTTTTCACACAGATGCACCTCCTGAGATAGTCCACATTAATTGTTTGCTGTTTATTCTTTCACATAGAAATATATACAATTATACACACTTACATATTTACAGATATACACTGTTTTTTTAAATATACGAATACTACCTTAATTTCACACTCCTCTGGGTTCTGACTTTTGTTTTCCATTCAACAACATATCACAGGCATCCTCAAGATGGGAGAGATGGACCTGGTTCATTCTTCTTACCATCTACATTATATATATCCAATAGTTCGTGTGTATCTTCATTCAGTTAACCATTTCCCTGTTCATGGATATTTGAGTTGCTTCCAATGTTTTGCTATAACAATTAATGCTGTGACTAATACCTTTATATATTAACATATCTCATCTCAAAATGGTAGTTTGCATTTTTTTTTTCTTTTGCTCTAAGATAGATTCCCCCACAGGAGGTAGATTACCCACGGGAATAGAATAATCCAAAGGATGAGAGATCCCATTTGGTTGTGTTAATGATCCTTATTTGCTGTTATCAATTCCAATGATACTGCCTTATATAGAGTCAAACTGAGCCAACATTGAGTGTCTGTCCTCTGTGTGTGTCATGAGCTGGGACCACCATCCCAGGTTGACAACCTAGAGGGCCATCAGGAACAGCTGGACAGGGAGAGGGGGGTGGGCCAGGGGCCAGTGTGCCCGACCCCTTCCCAGGGGTGGCCACATCCTAGTGAGGAGTGATGGCCTCTCTGGTCTGAGCAGGAAGCATATGCTCAGGCAGATAGATGACCCTACGAGTCCCTCACACTCTGCTGTGTCTCCAAAAAGCCACCACAAGGCTCGCGTTTGGGCTTCCCTGCCAGACTGCCTTCATCCACCCGCCTCTCCTCCTAGGCTCCATGGGACAGGCATCCTTCGTGGGTACAAGTGGTATGCACAGCTGGAACCCTGAAGCTACAGAGCTCTTGAGTCAGCCTTGCTGACGGTTTCCCACTGTGATTCATACATTCACAGATGTAGTTTCTGGATGTGTCTGTGTCTGTGTTGCTCACAGCACAGCAGGTGTCTTATTTCTGAACCCCACCCCCACTACCATCTCCTAAATTCTTTACAGAGCTTTTGTACATGTAGTTTTCCAGCGACTGTCCTGAAAATAACAAGCAAGCAAGTCCATGACTCTTGACCAAGGTCTTGTTTAGGTCCAGAGTCACTGGGCCACACCCCAAGGCCCCTCCTGCCTACCTTCACAGCCTTGGCTCTGTTGATGAGCCCGTCATCCTGAGAACTTCCGATGAGCAGATCCACCTTGACCCGTGGGGCCCTCTGCAGTGCTCGGGCTGGGGCCTCTCGGAGGTACTGACCGTCGACCACTGGACCCCAGTAGTGGAAAGGACCACTCACAGCCAGCAGCTGCATCAGGTGCAAAGGGGTGTCATGGTTTATATAGACTTCATCCTCAAAAACTGATACTGAAATAGCCAGTTGTATTGCTTCACCGGGGGTTTCCCAGGTGGCTCAGTGGTAAAGAACCCCGCCTGCTAATGCAGGAGATGCAGGAGATGAGGGTTCAACGCCTGGGTAGAGAAGATCCCCTTGAGAAGGAAAGAGCAACCCACTCCAGTATTTTTGCCTAAAAAATCCCATGGACAATGGAGCCTGGCAGGCTATAGTTCAGAGGGTCACAAAGAGTCAGACACGACTTAGCCACTGAGCACAACATAGTTGCTTCGCTTAATCAAGTCTTAACCATAATGAGTACCAATGCTGGCTATTCACCCAAAGCTCTACTGGGAAATAGAGTAACGTGGCCAGAACAGCAAGCAGACAGGACACCAGGCCACAGTGCCGGGGTCAGGATGGTGAGTCTTACTCAGAGCAGTGACTAGTCCCTAGGGGAGCATCCCAGAACCTCCCACCGAGGTGACAACAGATCCACTGGGAGGAAGGGTAAGCCTGAGCCTGTAAGGGATATTGATCGTGGTGGTGGCCAAAGGCAGGACATGACAGGGGAAATTCATCAGCTTTAGTCACAGTCTGATTAGCCCATATTTGGAGGAGCTGAGGATAAGACCTGCTCCAGGTCCATGAGTCCAGGCCGGCTGAGGAAGGGATGAAAGCCTCAGATCAGATGACAAGTTATTCTTTCTAGAGTCCCCTTTGTCAATATCAGGGCCATGCAGGGAGCCTGGGGGCTGTAGCACCATCTTTATACATTGGAGAAGAAGCACGCAGCTGCCATGTCTAAGGGGCGTGTGGCCTCGCTGCACTGCAGCCCTGCCCACAGTACTCAGTACATGTTACTGTGACCTGACCAGCTGACACCACGATCCCAGCAAGACCCTTTACAGATGTCACTTCATCTTCTCTACTCTGTAAGAGTCTCGTTATTAACCCCATTCTGCGTGCATGCTCGTGTCTGAGTCTTTGGGACCCCATGGACTGTAGCCCACCAGGCTCTTCTGTCTATGGAATTCCCCAGGCAAGAATACTGGAGTGGGTTGCCATTTCCTCCTCTAAAGGAATCTTCCCAACCCAGGGATCAAACCCAGGTCTCCTGGGTCTCCTGCATTGGCAGGTGGGTTCTTTACCACTGAGTCACCTGGGAAACCCTATTATCCCCATAGCACAGACAAAATCTGATGCACAGAGACCAGTCGATCCTCAGGACCCGAGTTTGGTCCATGACGTACTGCAGCCCAGGCACAGCTCAGGGAGGCGGTGGGGCGGTCAGGGAATATGCATTCGGCCCCAGCTGGTCACCAGCCTACTGCGTGGCCTTGGGTGGGTCCTGTCTCCTTTCTGGCCTGGTTTCCATTTGTAAAAGATCCCTCCATCCCCAACTCACACACGAGTGCCCACCTTGGTCTGGGCATCATTGAGGATGCTGGCTGGCTCCTGGCGGAGGCAGGACACCATTTCTTGGACAGACGAGCTGGGGCAGCCAACCTCCTTTGCCAAAGCAGCTGCCTGTTGCCGAGCCCTCTCTGGCCTGATGACCACAGCAGGGGAGAGTGCAGAGCCACCCTGGAAGAGAGAGCAGACTCAGAGACTGAAGTCTAGATCATCTCCCCTGCCCTGCTAGCCCAGAGACCCCAGGGCTGCATTAGGGCTCTGCGTCCTTCTTCCAGGTGTGGGAGTCCCAGGACCCTTCCCTCGAGTGCCCACAGGCGTCTGGGAGGTCAGGGCTGATCAATATCACATCAACATGCTGTGTGGTCTTGAATGAGTCTCTCTGGGCCTCAGGTTTCTCACCTGTGAAGTGAGGGCAGTAGACAGAGTGATCTTCAGTCCTGACTATGAACTAAGGTTGTGCATGTGTGTGTGTGTGTGTGTGTGTGTGAGTCATGCAGTCCAGTTCTTTGCGATCCCATGGACTGTAGCCCACCAGGTTCCTCTGTTCATGAAATTCTCCAGGCAAGAACACTGGAGTGGGTTGCTGTGCCCTTCTCCAGGGGATCTTCCCAACCGAGGGATGGAAGCCGGGTCTCCTGCATTGCAGGCAGATTCTTTACCATCTGAGTCACCAGGGAAGCCCAAACTAAGGTTGCATATTGAGGCAAAGAGTTGATGGTGGTTGAGCAGGGACAAAAATCAGAAGTGTCCTCTGAGAAGAGGACTCCACAAAAGGTGGGTATATCCCACCAACGCCTCCTGAGGATTTCTTAAATAGCAAGCTTTCCTGGCTTGGTTAAGATAGAGTCAGACTTTAAAATAGATGCCCACCTAGAAGGTGATGGAAACACAGTCATCGTGAAATAAATTGTATTGGCAGTCATTGTAAGTCTCCGTAAAATCTTTAGGGCTCTGGGAGCATTTTCTAAGAAGGCAGGTGTGGTTGCTAGGTCCTGGGCAGTGGGTCTCTGAGCCTGGACAGTTGGTGGGACTGGATCTTCCGCCCCGGGTAGAAGAGTTTAGCTGAGCAGGGTAGGATCCTGGGGCCTGTCCTCTGTGGGTCACCCCTCCCTCCAGCTCCGACATAGGCTGGGGCCCCCACGGAATCCGAGACAGCCAGGGCGGGACTGCTGGCGTCACCACCATTTCTCACAATGCTGCCCCTAACAACAGTACACAACGGCCATTGACTGGGGACTTCAGTTAACTTGAGTTAATCTTGTTTTGTCTCATTGGGTCCTCACAATAGCTGTGTACCTTAGCAGCTGTTACTCTCTCCATTTGATAAACATGGTAATAAAGAAACAGGGAAATGAGCAACTTAGCCAAGCACAACAATCTTATCAGAGGCGGAAACAGCCTGTGGCTTCAGACAGTCAGGCTTCAGCGCGTACTGTGCTCAGGACCCCAGGAAGAAAGCAGAAGGGTCTAGATCAATTCCTGGGTTGGGAAGATCCTCTGGAGAAGGGAATGGCTACCTACTCCAGTATTCTTGCCTGGAGAATTCTATGGACAGAGGAGCCTGGCAGGCTACAGTCCATGGGGTCATAGAGAGTTGGACATGACTGAGCACGCACCCACACAATTGACTTAAGCCTCACAATCATCCCATGAGGCAGGGGGAATTATCACCCGATTTTGTAGATGAGGGGGGTTAAGGCACAGAGGGGCTCTGTGGGTCTCCAGTCAAAGACTTGCTCTGAGCTTCAGCATCTGTTAACCAGGGCAAGTCCTAACTCCAGGCTTAAGCAGTAATACAAGAAAAACACCAACCAACCCAGGGCCTGGTGGCAGTGAATAGGTTCACGATGGTTGAACCCTCACCATCATGGAGGGGTCGAGTCCCTGGGCCCTTGGGTTTGTTTCCAATGATGAAGACCACCGCAGATGCTCAGTCTTAAGGGAAAACACACACACACTAACACACTAAAGATATTCAAGGTCAAAGCCCCATGTTCTAAATTACACACTGAGCCGCCAGAGTGCAGGAGGCCGAGGTGGGCTGGTTTGACCCACGGGTAGGCTGTGAGGAGACGTGGGTTTCAGGAGGGAGCCCTCTAATGTGTTCTACACTTTCTACAGATATAAAAAGCCAGAGTCCCTGATACGGTGAGGAAGTGGTTAACAGCGTGGGTTACACTAATATTGCAAGATGCCTCAGAGAACGTTTTTCTCTGCAAGGACTTTGTCTTAATCGATCTTTCTGAAGGAAACCATGTTCTTCATGGAAAATCGGTGGTTAAACAAGCCAACTGCCGGCTCAGCCCTCACTTTGAAGCACTTGGTTGAAGACAGAGAACTGCGGGTGGGAGGAGGGGTGGTACGCAGAGTTGTGCAGAGAGAGGGGGCTTCGGGGGCAGAAGAACCGGGTTCAAACCCCAACCTTGCCGCTCACGGATGAAGTGACCTTGGGCCAGTGAGTGGCCCCGGGCCTCGGTTTCCTCATCTGTAATGCGGACGATGGGCCAACTTCACAGCCACTATGAGGATGCCCAGAGAAGGGGCAGCATCCTCCCCACGGAAGGCAGAGAGGTCTCCGCTGCTGTGGGCACCACGGGGCTCCGCGGACCCGGGACTGGAGTGAGTTCTCTCCAGCCCACCCTGTCACCCCAGCCAGCCATCCGCAACTCTGGGCCCAGACTTTATCTAAATCTGACCTAGCTATCGAGTGGCAATGAGTTTCCGCTTTTTTTTTCTTTTTAACTTTAAAAATAGCACAGGGCAAAAACCACAAGTGTTGACCACTGCTTCTTCGTTCTGGAGCCTCCAAACATGGGAAGGTATCTTGACCTCAGTCAGCCACAACGGTCGATTCAGAGTCAGGACTTGCCCTTGGGTGAGCGCAGGCACAGACCACATGGTCAAATGGAGAGGCACCTCACGATATAGTCATACACACACATGCACACAAAGACACACACACACACACACTTACCAACATACATTCTCACACAGAGACACAGATAGAAAGACACACGCAGACACACTCAGGAACACACAGGCACTCAGCTACACACACAGACAGACTCTTGACTGGGACACCTCAGTGAACCCCTCACAGGCCTTCCCCAGAAAGCAACAAGGACAAACGTGCCATCCTGGGAGGGCCTGGGGGCCCTTCCTTTCTTTGGGGGGTGAGGAGGGGGCTCTGGGTGGCAGATGAGCCCTCCCGGAGGTGCAGGCTCCTCTCACTGCCTCCCTCACCCTTCTCTGCCCACCCCCCACTGTGCATTTCTCATCCGTGAGGTCGGGGGTGGTGGGGGTCTGGTGGTGATGATCACTCGTGAAGAGAGAGGGGGTGGATGGGAAGCTGGGTGCCCGCTGGGGGCACAGTGTGGAATCAAGGAGTTAATTCATGCTGAGACCTTGTGAAGGCGCCCTGCAGGGAGACGTAACAAGGACGGTGGCAATTCTCATTTAAACAGCACTCACTATGTGTCACACGCTCCAGGACGCTGTGCCATAAAGGTTGATTTACTCTCAAAGAGCAACCCTGCAAGGTCGGGGGGGCGGCGGGGACCGGGTTATCTGAGCCTTACAGGTAATGAAACTCAGGGCGGAGATCAAGCCACTTGCCCTGTGTGTCACGGCTGGAGAGGGACAGCACCGGGATTCCAACCTTCGCAACCTGCTCTAACCTTGTGCGTCCTCTGTCTTATGCCTCTGGTCGCCACCCTTTCCATCCTTGTGTGAATGTGAGGCCAAAGCAAAGTGGAAAGGCAGGGCTCCGGGATTTAGGCCCACCAGGGTTTTGACCCCAGCTCTGCCTGTGGCCATCTTGCCAATTCCCTTTGTCATGTTGGGCTTCCAGCTCCTGATCTGAAAAATGGGGCTATTTATATGAACATTCACAGAGCTGGTATGTGGATTACATAAAATAATGGAAGCCAACTACTTAACATGGAATTATCATTCAGTAAAGTTAGTTGTAATGATCATGGTGGGTATTGTTATCCATGTGTTTAACTCCTACAATTTGATTTATTCTCAAGTCACTCAAGCCTGCAGTTGCACACCAAGTGACAGGTAGCAAGTCCCTTGTGATCTCTGTCCTGCAATTCTGCTCCAGCTCACTTCCTGCTTGTTGAAAATATGGACTGTATCCAGCAGGATACACCTATTAGTGGCCTCAACATGGGGCTCTCTATCATCAAGGTTAAGAGAACAAGCAGAAATTCATGTGCTTTCAAAGATCAGAGTGGGAAGAGATTTCTGGGCATGAGAGTAGTCCAGAGGAAGCTGCTCAGATGTAGGACTTGAGTGGGCTTTGATGGGAGGAAGTGATTAGAGAAAAGGAAAGAGGGCAGGTGGCCACTCTTGAGGGAGTAGGCAGGGATGGCAGGTGAATCCAGGGGTCTGATCACCCCAAGCAGCTAAGGGAATGGGAGCTAGTTTCAGGAATCTCAGAATCCCCAGATTAGGACTTCAGTCAGTTCAGTCACTCAGTCATGTCTGACTCTGTACCCCCAAGGACTGCAGCATGCCAGGCTTCCCTGTCCATCACCAACTCCCAGAGCTTGCTCAAACTCATGTCCATAGAGTCAGTGATGCCATCCAACCATCTCATCCTCTGTCACCCCCTTCTCCTCCTGCCTTCACTGTTTCCCAGCATCAGGGTCTTTTCCAATGAGTCAGTTCTTCCCATCAGGTGACCAAAGTATTGGAGTTTCAGCTTCAGCATCAGTCCTTCTAATGAATATTCAGAACTGATTTCCTTTAGGGTTGACTGGTTGGATCTCCTTGCAGTCCAAGGGACTCTCAAGAGTCTTCTCCAACACTGCAGTTCAAAAGCATCGATTCTTCAACTCAGCCTTCTTTATGGTCCAACTCTCACATCCATACACGACTACTTGAAAAACCATAGCTTTGGCTAGACAGACTTTTGTGGGCAAAGTAACATCTCTGCTTTTTAATATACTGTCTAGGTTGGTCATAGCTTTAAGATTAGGACTTAGAACTCAGAAACACAGGTACTAAATGAGTTATCCAGCAACTGTGTAAGTGAATGGATGGATGAATCAATGGATGGATTAGTTAATTCTCCTGAGTAAGAGAGGCATGTGCACTGAGAGGTAGTGAGGAACAAATGTGAGAGAGCTTTAAATTCAGCCTAGGCAAGATAAGCAATTAGAAAGCAGTAAACCCCGGGACACAGGCAGGTATCCCACAGGCAACAAGGAGTTAGTAAAGGCTTCTGAACGGGGTATGACAGAAGGTATTTTAGGAATATTCTTTTTATTTATTTTTGTCATTTATTTTTGCATCTCAGTGCTGAAAATGGTGCATAGTACTCAGTAGCCCCTCAGCAAATGAGCATCAAAGCCTCTGGAAGATGAAAAATTCTGATGGCAGAGGCTGGGACGGGTATTCCCTTACCACCAGAACCTAGCACAAAGCTTGGTGCACAGCAGGCCTTCACTAAAGATCGGTAGGCAGAATGGAACTCAAGTGAATGGCTGGATGGTTGACTGACAGCTGCGTGGGATGAACAGGAGAGGTCCTGTTTGAAGCAGGGATTAACACAGAGGCTTGTGTGGGTGGAGGAGAGAGGGGTGAGGCATGAACCAGAATATCACTGCCATTGCTGTGCATTGGACCCTCTCCTGGGAACGGACCCAAACCTGGAAACTTGCCACCAGAACATCATAGACTGTTTGGGTTTATTGTTACTGTTTGGTCATGTCCAACTCTTTTGTGATGCCATAGACTATAGCCCACCAGGCTCCTCTGTTCATGGGATTTCCCAGGCAAGAATACTGGAATGGGTTGCCATTTTCTTCCCAACCCAGGGATCAAACTCGAATCTCCTGCATTGCAGGCAGATTCTTTTTACCACTGAGCCACCTGTGAAGCCCCCTAGCTGGACTGGGGGACATCACTGAGGCAGACAACTCAGAGATAACTCTGCAAACTAAAGCAAGAGATAGACTTCAAAAAAAAAAATCTTCTGTATGTGCAAGTTAATATTAATATTGCTTTTAATCTTTTCTACACTGAAATCATCTTCTTTTCTTGATCCCTAACAGCATGAGTTTCACTCTGATTTGTAACTCTTTGATTCTGGCAAAATTTCAGTCAAAGGGATGATAATTAACACAACTTTCATCTGGAGACCCTAGTCTTTGGGGCATCGGAGAACGCTGCCCCCTTCCTCTGCTTCTTCGGAATCAGCAGTTCTTGGTATTAGTTGGTGGGAGCCCAGGGAATTCGGATGAAGGAAAAAGGGAGTATCTTAACCCTTGTTGGAGAACTAAATGGCAACCCACTCCAGAACTCTTTCCTAGAGAATTTCATGGACAGAGGAGCCTGGTAGACTACAACCGAGGGGGTCGCAAAGAGTCAGACACGAGTTAGGAACTCACATACATAGCCCTTGTTAGTGTCCTTTGAATATCAGACAAAATGATGCCCTTGAAGCATCTTAACACCAACTGCAGGGATGAATTATAGCCTAGGAGAGCTCGTGAAAGACAAAGCTCTGTGAGTGCTGCTTCTTTTGTGGAGAAATGCGTGTGCACAGAATACGTCGCCTCTCCAAGCCTCAGTGACCTCCACTATAAAGCACTGGCCTCACAGTCTTGCTGCCAGAGGTATCAAGCGTGCTGCGTGGGGGACTCAGCGTGGGGCCGCTGCAGGGCAAGGGAACGGCCCACTGGCTCTCCTGCTGTTCCTCTTAGGACTATGGGTCTTCCCAGTAGGACACACCAGCCTTTCACTGACTAATTCTGAATTGCCATGGCCTTTAAAACTTTGAGTACAACTTCCAGTGTGGAAAAACTGGGGGAGCAATTTGTGAATCAGGGCCGATGGCAAGAATCAACCTGCAGGAAAAGCAAGCAGCCCAGTTCCTCTGAGGAGCAAGGAACTGAAAGGAGACCTGGCTTCCCGGCCAGTCTGCTTCCTCCCTGCCATAGGACCCCTGCTGGGTCCTCCTCACCCTCTCTTCCCCTTCCATCTCTCCACCTTTAAAGTATACAACTTTTAAAGGGAGGTGGAAGAGAAGGAACATTTTATAAAGTAACTTCTAAGAGCCAGGTCATTCCTGCACATTTTCTCATGTGATCCTAGCAACAGCCCTGTATGGATTACTATCCCCACTTTACAGATGGAGAGACTGAGGCCCAGGTGGGCAAGTACTTTGTTCAAGGTCTTGGGACTGAAAGCAGCAGAGCCAGGGTTATAAATCTTGCACTGTCTCCCCTACACCGTCCTACCTACTGGCAGAGACAACAAGAGCTCAGCCCATCACATTCCTGCTTTCCACTACACTCAGTAGTGGCTGATGGGCGGTGATTTGTAAACAAGACGTTTGCAAGGTGGTCAGGACAGAGAGAGGAAAGGCGGGGAGAGCCTGGCTTCACCGGCTGCAGGAGTGCCAAATGGGAAACAGTCTCACAGGCCGGCTTGTAAAGGCCCCTCCCTTGTCGTGACCTCATTAAGTCTGCGGCATGGAAAAGCCACCCTGAGACCGACCAGAACCCACCCCGGGTCCCTGTGATGTGCATTTACAAGTGTCCCACATTCCGTTTTATATAGAGTGTTTGCTCAGACCATCTCAACACTCCAACCCATCTGACGAAGTAGGAAGAACCAATATCATTTTAAAAGGAAATACATTACTTATTTAATCACTCTTTTTGTACATTCCCTACCTCATTCCAAAAAGAAATTGGGATATACTCAGGAAAGAATGTCAACAAAGTTTAGTAAACTGTTTGTACAGGTGAAGGAGGTTAAGAAGCCAGATTTTCTGGCCCCAAGATGCTGTGGTTTTCCCAGGCTTCCATGCTGCTGTGATGGAGGGCAGGTGTCCTGTGAAGTCCACGGGCATCCTGACTCCCTCATCTCCCCATTGCCTATCACTCCACCAGGCTCTTTGGATAGTCCAACTTTATCAGTTCCCAGAGTCCCCTATTAATTCAAGATGAGGGACTGATGAGTGATTTTTTGGACTTTTTATAGTTTTAAAAATATTCTAACTTTTCTCCAAAGAATTTTGTAACATTTAATTAGAACAAATTTTAATTGCATTTAAAAGAGTAATTCCTTACTAAAATATAACCTGACTCTTGTTGAGAGGAAAGCAGGTATAGCCACTGATCTGTGGACAAGTGGCAAGGTCAAAACCACGTAAGAACACTTGGCAAGGGGAATAAAGCTGGGGCAGAAGGAAGACCACGGTGGGCAGAGGGAGGTGGTCCTGACTGATGGCTGTGGTCCTCAGAACAAGCCTCAGCCTCATCACATCCCAGGTTTGCCAGAATGGCAATCCTCTTCACACCTAGAAAAAGGCCAGCGTGTATTGCTCTACAGCCATCAGCGCCACCTCGGTTTTGCTGTTTAGTCGCTCAGTCGTGTCTGACTCCTTGAGACCCCTTGCGGTGCTCCTCTGTCCATGGGGCTTCCTAGGCAAGAATACTGAAATGGGTTTACCATTTCCTCCTCCAGAGGATCTTTCCAACCCAGGGATTGAACCCACATCTCCTGCACTGCAGGTGGATTTTTTGACCACTGAACTAGCAGGGAAACCCAATTTGTCACCTCTGTTTAAAGGTAAAAGAGCAACTTTTGCAATTTTAAAGCAAAAATAGCACAGAAATCTATGGTAGAAAATAAATATGAGCAAAACAATGGAAACTTAGAGTAAATACAATTTTCTGAGTCAAGGAGCAATGAGTGTGAGATATTGTTAGCCTCTCAGCATGTCCCGTGTGTGTGTGTGTGTGTGTGTGTGTGTGTGTGTGTGTGTGTCTGGGTCTATTTGTATATTTATATGTAGGGAATAAATTAGATCATACTGATTTTGAACTTGTCTTTTTCACCTCTCGGTCCATTGCGCATATCCTTCTGTGCTGGTACCTAGCCATTTATGAGACTTTCTAATGTCAACAGTGCATCAGGTATTTAGGCTGTTAGGGAGAGAGTCATGGACAGGTTAGGAGCGCCTGCAGGTCACACTTGAATGCAAAGCACAGCTCTGATTGGTACTTTTTGATCTGGACTCTTCCTTCATCTGCAAGAAGGAGTATAATGATGCTGATAGCTTCTCTAGAAGACCTCAGACAGGATAACTGACTTGCCCCAAATCATCTACTGTTACCGAGTTGGATTCAGGATGCTTTTCTTCAAAGCCATCGCGTCACCTGGCCCTGCTATGCCGAAGGGAGCAGGGGACCAGGCTACTGTCTGCTCTCAACCTCCCTTCTCCTGACATCTCTGGCAAACGCTCCTTCCCACCTGGCTCGGTTACAAATCGCCTCTGCTACCTGTGGATGTGCTGTGTGGAGGCCCTGCCCAGGCATCCGCTGGGGGCGGCCTTCCCGGGGTGGGGCGCCTCCCAGGCACTTGGTCAGCCTTGGCTTTGCCCCTTTAGAACCATGCTCGCTCTCCTGTCATGCTTGTCTTCCATGCTCTTGGAAACTTGACAAAATGCCTTTTTTCCCCCCATCTGTCAGGAGCATTACACCCAACGGCCTCTGTCACCTTCTGCCTGTCAGAAACCATTTAAACGCTTGGCACTCGAAACATACTCTGTCCCAGGCTAAGCTTTCACCCTTTAAAAGGGACGCCCTGACTCCTGGCCGAGGCAACGGCCACCTTCTGATTTCAAAGGGAATGGAAAGGCAGGCTCCTGAAGCTCCCCCTCTGTTCTCAACGAGCAGTTCACACACACATGCAGTAGGGAAGTGTCGCCTTTGAAAAGTAATTTCCAAATTACAACTTGTAAAAGTGCCTAGGTGCCTGGATGTTTCTGTCCAGCCATTGCTCCCGTGGCTCTGTTTCAGGGACCGGCTGATTTAGAATGAATGCCTAGGACAGCTGGGACTGTATGGAGGAGAGGGCAAATCTTAGAGGAGGTTGGCCTGGGCTTTCCCACATTCCTACGCTTTGGCTTTGAACAGATTAGTCACTTCTTCAAGACTCAGTTCCCTCAGCCTTACAGTCTTGCTGCCAGAGATATAGGAAGTAAGGAGTGTGAGAACTCAGCACAGGGCCGTGTGCAGAGCAAACGCCCCACTGGCTCCCACTCCTTCAATTCCTCTTAGTTCTCTGGGTCCTCCCAGTGGGACACACCAGCCCTTCACTGAATAATTATACATTGTCATGCTTTTAAAAAATTTGTAAAGCAAAACCAGTGTAGAGAAGTGGTAATAACACAGACTAAGCAAAAAGAAAGACTTGCATTCGAGCCTCTGCTCTTAGTGGCCTTGTCTTATTGGGCAAATCAGTTAACTTTACCCTATCCATTTTGTGAAGCTGGAATTTTATTTTACTTTTTAATCTTCTCCCCATGTGCTGCACAGTGGGTTCTTGTTGGTTATCCATTCTAAATATAGCAGTGTATACATGTCCATCCTAAAGAAAGAAAGAAAAGTGAAGTCGCTCAGTCGTGTCCAACTTTTTGCAACCCCATGGACTGTAGCCTACTAGGTTCCTCCGTCCATGGGATTTTCCAGGCAAGAGTACTGGAGTGGGTTGCTATTTCCTTCTCCAGGGGATCTTCCATACCCAGGGATCGAAGCCGGGTCTCCCGCATTGCAGGCTGACGCTTTACCATCTGAGCCACCAGGGAAGTCACACATGTCCATCCTAAACTGTCTAACTATTCCTTTCTCCCAGCCTTTCCCCTGGTGACCATAAGTTCGCCTAGCCTGTGAGTCTCTTTCTGTTTTGTAAGTTCATTTGTATCAATTCTTTTTAGATTCCACCTATAAAGGATGTCATACGGCATTTCTCCTTCTCTGACTTACTTTACTCAGTACTACAATCTCTAGGCCCATCCATGTTGCTACAGATGGCGCTGTTTCATTCTCTTTAATGGCTGAGTAATAGTCCGTTGTGTCTTCTTTATGCCTTCTTCTGTTGATGGGCCTTTAGGCTGTCCCCATGTCTTGGTTTCTGTAGACATGGTTACTCGGTTACTTGGTTCATACTGTAGTGAACACGGGGGTGAAGGTACCCTTTCACATCATGGTTTTCTCTGAATATATGCCCAGGAGTGGGACTGCAGGGTCATATGGTAGGTCTATTTTTAGCTCTATGTTTGAGGAACTTCCTTACTATTCTCCACAGCAGCTGTTCCAATTTACATAGTTGGGGATTTTATTCATCCCTCTGTTTGGTTATATGGATCAGTATACAGAGATGAACTGGTGGCAGATTTGGGGGTGGGGGGGTTAGCCAGCTCTTGCCCAGGGCTATATTCCCAGATCTAATATCAAGGTGGAAAGACGGAAGAGTGAGGGGCACGGAGGGAATTTCTGGCCCAGAGGAAGCTGGCCTGGAACTGAAGCCTGGCTGCCCCACAGGAGAGACTGAGTGGTCTGTTTTCTCTATAAGTGTGGCTCTGCAGTCAGCCATGGCTGACTGTTTGAAGTATGCCACCAAATGTGAGCATCTAGAAGATAGTAGGGGGCTTCCCAAGTGGCTCAGCAGTAAAGAACCCACCTGTCAAAGCAGGAGATGTGGGCTGGGTCCCTGGGTCAGGAAGTTCCCCTGGAGAAGGAAATGGCAACCCACTTTGGTATTCTTGCCTGGGAAACCCCACACACAGAGGAGCCTGGTGGGCCACAGTCCATGGGGTTGCAAAAGAGCCGGACACAACTTAGTGACTAAACAACAAGAAGAAGACGGTAAGGCCCGGCCCAGTCATCTGGGAGTGAGAAAGCCTTGTCTGGTAACTGGTTTCCTCCCCGTCACCTGTGATCACATCCCTCTGTCCATCTCCTCCTCCTTTCCTTCCTGGACTAGGTGGCACTGACCAGCTCCTGGGGAGAAAGGGCTCCCCAGGCTACCCTGGAGAAGAGCAGTGTGTGTGTAAGTTCTGAGACTCTGGTGGGTGTGGATGGTCTTGTGTGTGCAGAAGGGGAACTGGCTGGGGGACAGGGCGGCCTCTCAGGGAACAGTGTCACCAGCAAGGGTGACCGGGGCCACACGGACATGACCGGGGATGCCTCTGTCAGAGGGAGCAGAACAGAGAGGAGGGACGTGGCCCAGCTCTGGTTAGACATCCCTGGAGGGGGCACCTTGGAAAGAGGCTGGACCGGGAGACAGGGCACTGACCCAGAAGGCCTTCCTGGGTGCCCAGCACAAAGATACAGGTGAGGGGGCCACCCTGGGGAGATCAGTCACGGGTGCCGGAGTCAGGTTCTGGGCTGGAGGCCCTGTGCTAGCCACAGCGGTGGGGAGGCGGGAGGGGCCCCCACCGGAAGTGGACGGTGGAGGGCTCCCACCTCACGTCCAGACCACAGAGGTGGCATGGAACGCCTGAGGGCAAGCCGTCTGCGCATCCAGCTGGACTGAACCCCGTGGCCCTGGGCTGTCCTGGCAGCTGTCCTTCAGTCTTGAGCCTCACACCCGCGCCCTCCCGCACTTGGCCTGTGTGTTCAGCAGGGCCCTGCATTCTCCACGGCTCACTTCCTTATCCTGTATTAGCTCCAGCTAATGGGTGTGCGGTCTGAGCTTAGCCCCTCCCTGTAACAAGGGTAGCCCTCGCAGGCCCTGGGCCCATCACTCTGCCAGACCCCTCCCCAAACTCCGCCGTATGACAAGCCCAGGGGACTCTTGCTAAGGTGCTGATGCATCAGTATGAACTAAAAAGGCCTGCTTCCAAGCCCCACCCCAGCTGAGCTCCTGGAACCCATGTCGCGTCATTTGCAACAACACAATCCCCTTCAAATTTGTCAGGGAAAAACAAATATACATTTTTATATGGTGTAGAAAAAGAATGGACAGAGCTTGAGCTTTGGGATTGGAGAAATCTCATTGAATCTTAAACTGACAACTTGGTAAGTGGTTCTACTACCTGGATTTCAGTTTCTCCACCTGTAAAATGGGTACATAATAGTGTCTCAAGGTACAATATCGAGAGCATGGACCATGAGTTCATTATTAGTACACATACAAGGCCAGTATCTCCTCCTCCTACAAGCTGTGTGTACTTGAAAGAAAAGTGAAAGTGAAGTTGCTCAGTCGTGTCCGACTCTTTGCGACCCCGTGGACTGTAGCCCACCAGGCTCCTCTGTCCATGGGATTCTCCAGCCAAGAATACTGGAGTGTGTTGCCATTTCCTTCTCCAGGGGATCTTCCCGACCAGGGATCGAACCCAGCTCTCCCGCATTACAGCAGACGCAGGCAGATGCTTTAACCTCTGAGCCACCAGAGAAGTACTTAGGAAAGCTATTTAAATGCCCTGTGCCTCAGTTTCCTCAAGTGTAAAATGAGGGTAAGAAGAATATTTCACTAGATTGTTGAGATGAATTGATGAGGTAAAAGGTAATGTGCTTACATGGGTTAGGTTTCCAATAAATGGTAGCCAATATTAAAATCAGAATTGATATTTCAAAGAGCTCTAGCAAGAATTAAATGAAATAACAGGTTTGAAAAAAATTTCAGAACCTGTATAGCACTGTCAGAGATCAGTTATTATGATTTATAATATTATTGCTGCTGCTACTGCTAAGTCACTTCAGTCGTGTCCGACTCTGTGCTACCCCATAGATGGCAGCCCACCAGGCTCCCCCGTCCCTGGGATTCTCCAGGCAAGAACACTGGAGTGGGTTGCCATTTCCTTCTCCAATGCATGAAAGTGAAAAGTGAAAGTGAAGTCGCTCAGTCTCAAACTCAAATTTAAAAAATAGCCAAATCTTTTCCAATCTAAAGAAAGCTTTGGGGATTGCAGTTCTGTATTGGCCAAGGATATTTTAAGCAGCTGGGCTTGTCTATCTTCTGTCCCTGCTTGGCGGCCCCGTGCTGCTGGGTGTAATTAGTCGTGGCTCTGTGGGTGATGAAGTAAAGGCTGGCTGACAATTTCACACCTATCCAGTGGCTTGGAAACGGATGACACCATTCTAAATTGCATTAAGGCCAGTTTTGAGCTTGTTCTTCAGATGACAACCACGGAATCATGTTTTGAGTGGAAAGCCTATCTCATAGAAGTATTAAGGCATCATAAAATGAGAGAGAAGTTATTAGCAAGGGAACTTTAATAAAAGCCATCATCATGCTATGAGAGATGGTAACCTCATTTTGTGCTGTTAAAGCATATTTTGAGGTGTTTGGACAAGTTTAATTGTGATTATTGTTTATGAGATGAAAATACAGGGGTGAAGCAATGAAGAGGCCTGACTCGGCTCACGTTCGAGAGCTAATTGCAGAGGTCTTATCTTTAATGTTCATCCAGCTCTTCCTATAAACTCTGGGACACAGCCAGCTCTGCTATCAGAAGCTAGTTCTTCACCAGAATAACTTCATGGGCTTCTTTGAGCATTTGCTGTATGCAAGATGCTGCATGGAATTTGAAGATGATTAAGGCCTAGAGTAGGAAATGGCAAACCCACTCCAGTATTCTTGCCTGGAGAATGTCATGGACAGAGGAGCCTTTCAGGCTGAAGTCCATGGAGTCACAAAGAATCAGACATGACTGAACACACACCCAAGAAGGCCTGAAGAAAGTTTGTGATCTACAGGAAGGGGGGTTTCTTTGTCTTTCTGAGTTTTTTTGTTTTAAATTCTCACTCTCCCTGTCCCACCCTCCAATTCTCCATCCGTTCTGCCCCTTCTTCCTCCTAGCAAATATTTGATGGTTACTCTGGCCATGCAAGGTGCTAATGCTAGGTGTCAATCATTGACAAAACAGGAAGCCGCCTGGCCTTCGTGGAACTTAACAGTTTTCGGAAGATAGACCAACATAGAGGTGGGAAAGGGGAGGTATTAAAGAAAAGCTTGAAGAACTTACCTTCAAAGGGCCTGATACCACCTGATGCCACCATGTACCAAATCTTATTTCTCTTGGTAAGACTGCCTCTTGCCTTTGTCCCAAGTGAAATCCACAAGGATCTCTGCATCCTTCCTGGTTCAACTATACATTTGAACCAAGGAAAGATAACCTGTGATGTCTCAAAACTCCTTGTTAATAATCCTCTTTGTTTAGAAATGATATTTGTCTGCCTCTTTATGTTTCTATTAGAGTCTTGATCTCCCAGAGACAATCCATTGGTACACAGGAAGAAATTTCCAGAATATTTACCTATAAATATCATTTAGGTAGTCTTATTCTTTTAAAACATGTTTATATCTATAATGTATATTTTAGTACAGTCATCTGTGAATATAATTAATGACTGTGTATATAAAAGATGTGTATATTAAAAATGTGCACATATAGGGAATGCTTACTCAAACTCACTCAAAACTTTGTCTTACTGTCATGATCAACAAGTTCAGAGACGAGAACACTTGCACTCGAGAACAGGAAGAGGCCCTTTTCTCAATGGACTGAAGGAAACAGTCGAATGAGGATGCCCCCATGCACCATAGCGTCTGCTCCGCTGGTGGGAATAAAAGCGACCAGCAAACTTCTTGCTTCTAGGACAGTCACAGGGCGTTCTGGCAAAAGGCTCCACTACAGACAGATGGCACCGCTTTTTCATCCCTCCTCCCCACCAGGGCCACACGGCAGGAGCCAGGCTGGGGAACAGGCTGTTCAGACAGCTGAGGAACCTCACTTTAGGACAGAGGACAAGAGCAGGCAGGGGAGAGGGCTTACCCCACTGCATAGGGTAAAGGGAACATGAGTCCTTCCACCAGGCTCTAAGTCTCTAAGAGGAAAGGATCAAGCCTTGGCTGGCCCGGACTGGAGACTCACTCCTGATTCTGGCAGATCCTAGAATGAGGGGAACAGCAGGAGTAAATTCAGGGACAGAGCCAGCAGAGCCTGCCAGGCAGTAGGAGAAAGTGGAAGTCACTGAGATGGCAGGTCGGAGCAGTGAGGACCAGGGAGGAAGCCACACGAAGGCCACACACAGTGAGGGCAGCGGGGGTGGAAGGCTGGGGCAGAGCTGGGCTGAGACTGAACTGACCCGAGTGGGTCAGCTCCTCAGCCTGTTCCAGGAGCACCAAGAGGGAAGAAGGGATCACAGGCAGCGGGAGGACCGACATGTGGCCGATAATGACGTCACTTCCAACTCCAGACAAGATGCAACTTATCATCCCACAAATAGAGAAAAAACATGAAGGGACCAATGGAATGTCCTGGCCAGCACTGCCAAATGTGTAGCCTTAGTGGACTCCGCTCATGTTCAAGGTTGAACTGAACATCACCCGCGTCCATCAAGGCTCAGGGCCACTGCAACATTTTGAACCATTTCCTTTAGCTTCCCTCATCACAGAACCCCCACTGTGCTCCCCTCTCATCGTGGTTCATTCCTGGTCCCTGTTTGCTGACCTCTTGGATGGCAGGACATGAGTCCCAGTCACCCTGGTGCCCCCTGAGCTTAGCCTCATGGTTGGCATGAAGCTAATAGTTACTCAATACAATATTCATTTAAATAAAGAAATACCTGTTAGATCTAGAAAAGAAAAGAGTTTGCATCTTCATGCATCTACAGGAAGTTAGTAGGGAAAACAAAATTGCAATGTTGCGAAGACTGAAATTGGGGCCCCTTTCAGAGAGCTTCCCGAGCTTTGGGAACCCACTGTCGCTAAGGGGGATGCAAAGGGGACGAGTTGAGCAACCGCAGAAGAGAACAGCTTGGGTGAATCAACGCATTTGTGCAACTCCTCAGAGTGGAGAAGCTTCAATGCAAACAGAGCTTCTGCTTTTTTTTTTTTTCCCCCTGAAAACACTGCCAGCTCCAAGAGGCACCCCCCAGAGAAACACAAAGATTCTGAGGCTACACATTCAGGTGCCCTTCTAGCTGGACAATTCAGCTCATCCACATGGACCATTTACCCAGCTCGGGAGATAGTTCAAGAAACATGAACAGCTCCCAACTCTCAGGAAACAATAGGGTCTGATATCTCCCAGATGATTTTCAAGGTTAGCTCATCATCCCTCCTGGGAGGTGAAGAGTCAATTCACAGCCCAGGCGCTTTTTGTTCAGAAAGCAGATCCATCACTTCCATTTACTTGTTCATCTGATGCATGGGTGTGGTGCATCTGTTTGGGGGGCAGGCTTGGTGCTGGGCTCATGGTCTGTGTTAGACCTGCCTGCTCGCCCCAGCTTATGCTCCACTTTGAAAGGAAAGAGGCGGAGGCATATTCCGTGGTTCCCATGTCCCCACCCCACCCCACCCCCGCCCCCGCCATACACCTTGCACTATGCTAGCTAATCTATGCACATCTTCCTATGGACCTCACGCTGGAGAAGTGGGCTTGGTTCCTGCTTGGTGTAGGAGAACTGCAGACCCCCCGGGGGGCAGGTAACACCTGGCTCTTGATGACACTTAAGTGTGTAAAGCTGGCATTTACAAAGGAGAATGTTTCAATAAGATAATGACTCCACAGAATTAGGAGGAAATTAGTCAAGCAAATCTCAACATACAGGGTCATCTTGCTAATTTGCCTGTGGACAGTAGCCTGGGTCCTAATAGCTCATAGACAGCATATTAGAGCAGAGACATCACTTTGCAGACAAAGGTCTGTCTAGTCAAAGCTATGATTTTTCCAGGAGTCATCTATGGATGTGAGGGTTGGACCATAAAGAAGGTTGAGTGTTGAAGAACTGATGCTTTCGAACTGTGGTGTTGGAGAAGACGTTTGAGAGTCCCTCGGACAGCAAGGAGATCAAACCAGTTAATCCTAAAGGAAATCAACCCTAAATATTCACTGGAACGACTGATGCTGAACCTAAAGCTCCAATATTTGGCCACCTGATGAGAAGAGCCAACTCACTGGAAAAGACCCTGATGCTGGGAAAGATTGAAGGTAGGAGGAGAAGGGGGAGACAGAAGATGAGATGGTTGGATGGCATCACCGACTCAATGGACATGAGTTTGAGCAAGCTCAGGGAGTTGGTGATGGACAGGGAGGCTTGGAGTGCTGCAGTCCAAAGAGTCAAAAGCGACTGAGCAACCAAATAACAATATAACAGTTCATTAACTCAAAAAGCTCCCTGGAAATCAGCTGCTTTTACACTGATGGACCTGGATGTCTCCATGTGCTCTTGTAGTGCAGTTGCCGGACACGTGGTCACTCAGCCAGGGCTGATCCCATTCTTAACTTAAGGACCTTGGTGGGGGTGTCCCCTGCCAAGTATGGGCTCCGACCTCCATACCATCCCTCAACCTGGGCCACAGCCTGGGATTCTTTGAAGTGCAGTTGACAGCTTCAGGTATGTTTTCTCAAACAGACCCCATTTCCATGCCGTCACCCCAGGGGTGAAAGGAAGGTCGTGAAACAGCAAGGCCAGGGCAAGTGGGCAGCAATTCCAGGTCACCCAGTGGAAACGGGCAGAGAGGATCCTGCCACTGCCACCCAGGCTCCCATGGCTCCCAGTTCTGGGCTTCTCCTTCTGCAACAGCCTCTCCTGGGCACCGACCACTCCCTTTGATAGAGACCCATCTATGGTCCCTGCCTGCCTGCTGTCAGCCTCCACCATTAGACCACCGGGAGCTCCCTTAAGCCCACCGTGCTTTTCCTCCCTGTCCCCCAAAGTCTGCATGAGCCTCTAGCCCTCTAACGTGTTCCAGGCTGATCTTTTTCCTCCCGGAGCCTCAGCTCATGGCACAGAGAGCCCCTCCCTCTCCCAGCTCCACACTGGCCATTTTCCTTTCCTTACAGAGTCACCAGAACTGATAGCTGTGTAGTAGGGCAGGACGTTCATGCACGGCTGAACTCCAATGCCTAGAAAACGTCATTGAATAAATAATTGAGTGAGGGAATGACTTCAGAGTCTTACTCATAATTGATGTTCAGTAAATATTTTTTGACAAGTTGCCTAAAGCTTCATGTCTCTTAACTATCAGTCTAAACCTCTGTTACTCCTCTGGGTGAGTTCAGGGGGAAAGGTCCACTTCTGCTTCTCCCTGCCTGCCCACTCCTCCCCCTCGAGGCCAAGCACCCAGTCAGTCTTTGCAACATTTCCTCTGCCCCTTCCCAGGGTGCCCTGCGCAGTACAGGGACTCTCACAATTCGTCTAAGGAAGCACCTCTCTAGTACAGAGCCCCTGCTAAATTTAGAAGCAGCCCTGGTGTTTTGAATTCATCTTTGATCACAACAGTGAGAGAGGTTTCTAAATGACTGTCCCTGCTGGCCGTGTTGTTCCCACCAGGTTGGGGCCGCGCCACCAGCCCCAGACAGTGACCTGACTCTACTTGGGGACCAGTTGGGTGATGCTGGGCAGATCACTGGATGCTCTGTCTTCTCTGTGAAGTGGGAGGTGGACCAGGGCTCTCGGAAGGCTATGCAGCAGGTCACCTGGCATTCCGAGCTCACCCAGGCACCTCCATGACATGCTGTCTGGAGCCGGCATTCCGGCAGCTTCCATCTCTACCACCAACAAGCCCTTGGGCTCCATGTGCTGGGCTTTCCTGATCGAGACCAGCATACTATGAGTCGTGTCCGACTCTTTGTGACCCCTTGGACTGTAGCCCTACGAGCTCCTCTGTTTATGGGATTCTCCAGGCAAGAAAGAATACTGGAGTGGGTTGCCATTTCCTTCTCCAGGGGATCTTCCCAACCCAGGGGTCGAACCAGCATCTCTTGCATCTCCTGCATTGGCAGGCAGATTCTTTACCACTGCACCACCTGGGAAGCATGCTAGGGACAGGCAGATATATACCATTAGTTAAAAAAATTGAGACCCATCAGGAAGCTGAAATAGTACAATGCACATATTCCCTTCACCTAAACTGACCAAGCATGAACATTTTGCCACATTTGCTTTCTGTCTTTCTCATTCTCTTTCTCTTTGTGTGTGTATGTTTTCTTTCTTTTTTACTGAACCATTTGAATGTTAAAGACAGCGTGCCTCTTGACCTTAAATACATTAGCACGGAGTTCCTAAAAATTATCACATTCTTCACATAGCTCTATGCCCAGAAAATGAGCGCTGACACAAATGGTCTCATATGCAGCCTGCGTTTGAATACCCCCACCTCCATCCCAGGAATGTTCTTTCTAGTCCTTCTCCCTTGATCCAGGAGCCAGTCAGGCATCATACATTCAGTTACCATGTTTCCTTAGGCAACTTTCATCAGGAACCTAGGACAGCTGACTATTTTTCATAACCTTTCTAGTTTTATAACCTTTCATAACCTTTCTAGTTTCTTCCAGTTGTAGCACCAGCCAGCCAAGGGGTGGTATGCCTCCCCCGGGAAGGCTGGTGGGCTGCTCCTTTCTGTAAAGGGTCTTTGAGGCCCATTATTTCAATCCTCTGCCAATTAAAAACTTGTCTACAGTGGAGCCAAGACCAGAAGCTTTGCTCAGGGCCCACTGGGCCGTGACATCAAGAACCTGAGAAGAGAGAAGCAGCTGAGGCTTCTGAGCCTCAGCCCCCTTGGACCCAGTGAGCTTTAGACCATGAGAGCATCCTCTCAGCCTCCTCTGCCTTTTAATTAGAGAAAAAACGTCCCCGTGTCTGAAAGCAGAGCGTGGCCTGGACACTTAGAATCAAGCTGCCCGTATTCCCAAGTGCTTTGCAAAAAAAAAAAAAAAAAAAAAGAACAGTGTTGCTATCTGCACTGTCCTTACAAAGAGAAGTCTGCTCGGAGTGGTTGCTGAAACAGGAACCTGTCTCCTGCAAGCCCGGCCTTCCTCGTTTCTAGCAGAGGAAGTGGCAGCCGGTTTAGCAACTGTGCTTCTCGATAGCACGGGCTCTGCACCGGCGGGAGGCTCACTCTGCCAGGGAAGCAGCAGCTGATGGAGCTGTGTTGACAGTGCTCCTGATGGTCCCTCCTCTGCGACTCCCAGGGGAGACCGTGCCCAGCTGTTGAAGGTATCTGGGGGGACGTGGCAGGGGCTTTGGAGGGGAGGTGTCCGGACCCCTGAGACACACAGCTGACAGTGGGGGTACTTTCTGGAGACAGACATGCTCTGGGAAGATAGGCAGAAGCAGGTCTAAGTGAGGCTCTGTGGCTGGTGAGTCGTGCCTGCTCACTGATGGGACTCTATGCCAGGAAGGGCTGGGAGAGCTCAGGCCGGGCACGCTCATGCCAGAAGGAGATCTTCCAGCCACAGAACATTCTAGCACAGAGCAGGCTTCTCACTGTGGACACTCCAGCTTGCTATTAGACTTTCTAGAAGTATATCTTTAGGTGAGACATTTAAATCTCTCCAGGCCTTCATTCTCTCCTCTGGGAAGTGGGAATAATGGTACACAGCTCACACAGGTATTGGGCGGATTCAACAAGCTAAGATATGCAAAGTGTCCAGGCCAGTGTCAGACACATAGTAGGGGCTCAGTAGAATGCCATCAGCATGGAGTCATAACGCGTGTAACTGGAGCCCAGGCAGGTGGACATCACAGTGGTGCTTCTAGGCATCTGGGGTGTGGATCTTCTTGGGAAGGTGCCAACAATGACTGATGGTAACAAACAATAAGAATCCAAGTAGGTGAGATTTTTACGGCACATATGATTAAATCAAAGGCAAACATGGGAGGCATACAAAAATCTGAAAATAAAATGCAAGCATTAGGAGATATTTTGGAGAACTAGAATTTTCTAAGGAATATGGCACACTCCTTATCCTGCTAGGTTCTTCCATGTCCAGAGAGCCTGGTGTGTGAGGGAAATGGCCTGGGTTTTGGCCTCAGAATGTTGAATCAGGGTTGTGCACGTAGTGTGAAGGGATGGAGTCTGCCCAGCTGAGTGGCAGGGGAGGCGTGTTGCATGAAAAGTTATTTTCCTGCAATCTTTCTAACAATCCTGTTAAGATTACCATGATTATTCGCTTCCAACAAACGAGAAAATGAGGCTCAGAGAGGTTAAGTGATTCATTCAAGTCACACAGCTGGTGAGAGGCTCCGAGGGCTCCAAGGGCTGAGACGGGGGAGGAAGAGCCCCACCTAAGTGAGCTGAAGTGGGGGGAGGACAAAAGTGTGTATTTAAAGCAGTGCTCATAGTATTAAGAGAAGTATGCTCCATCGACTGCAGGGTGTCTTTTTGTAGGTTGCTGTGAGATCCTGCACTGGGCTGTGGTTCTTTCAAAAATAGGGAGGTAAACTCAAGTAAAATTTCTGGCAAAGTTTGGTGCAAACTATAGTCTTCAGTTGGGAAAATGTTATTCAAGAGTACTTAAGGAACTTTCCTAGTGTTCCAGTAGCTAAGACTCTGAGTTCCCAATGCAGGGGGCCTGGGTTCAATCCCCAGTCAGGGAACTATGATCCCACATGCTGCAACTAAGACCCTGTGCAGCCAAATAAGTAAATAAATATTCAAAAAAAGAGTGCTTAATAGGCTCTGAAATATACAATGGTAATAACAGGGAAAAAAAATCTATGGAATAAGCTGAAAGCTATTTAGACTCTTGTGTCTTAAAAAAGATCTAGAATCTGGGAAGTAAGACCAGGAAAACCTTTTTTTTAATCAGCTCCACCTGGGCCTACATTCTGGATAGGTCGCCAGTGAACTCACTGTGTGCCTCTGGGCAAGTTGCTTTGCCTATCTGAGTGTTTGCTTTTTCCTCTCATTATAATAAAAAAAGACCAGCTTCCTTAAGTGTTTGTAAAAAGTTTAAATTATATACAATATGTAGTGGATGCTAAATACTAAATGGCAGCTACTATCACTCCCAACCCAGACAATTAAAGCACCCAAGTTGTTTGTGTATCCATCGGCAGTAAACAGTAGTGGGCAGTGTTCAATATGACGGGTCAAATGGCACAGCCGATGACCTGGTGATTCCTTTCTCGATTTTTCTGAATACTTATTTCTATCTGGTGGTCCTCCATCTCACTTAAGTGAAACAGCTATAGGTAGGTTTGTATTGCACTGAAATCATCTTCCTAATACAGAAAGAAAAAAATTCCCCCACTCTTAGTTTCGAGAGCTGGCAATGTATTTCCAAGGGGAGTGGGTCTTCCTTAAAGACTTAGAAATTATTCATCTCAGTAAACCCCAGTCAGCTTCCTGCATTAATAGATGCTGCTGGGTTTTAATTTTTCATCTGACATTCAGCAAGAATTTATTCCCCCAGCTCTGAGAAGCTGGAGTTTAAAATTCTCATTAAAATTTTCCAGCATGTCAAGCTAGAGCCTTTGGTTCTTGTCAGCAACTTGAGGGCCCTGTTAGTACATTTATCCATCCGTTTGTCCACCCACTCATCCATCCATCCATCCTTCCCTAATGAGCAATGCATTGAGGCTGTACCCTCTGACTGATTTCCTCCCCTCCCACCTCCCCAAGAGTTCCAAAGGAAATAGGTACACTGGTCCCGACCACTTCCTCCCATCTGAGAACCACCACGGGGGGAGGCAGTTCATTTCGTTACGGTAACTGGAGCTATAGACAGAAACCATGGGGCCTCCAAGCGGCTCACTTTTGTTGCCATACAGCCTTGCAAAGTCACGCTTCCCTCCTTGGCACCTTCCAGGCCACTGGGACCATGGCTGGGGGACTCGGGGTGGGGGTGGGGGCAGGTGGGGAGACTTCAGGAGCTTCAGACCAAAGTGGGAATTGTCCCCACAATGGTCCTTGGGGGAAAGGCCCACCCTGAGAGAATAGGGCTGCCCCTGAGGGCACAGCCCTGCCTGCCTGCACTGTGCTGGGTACTCTGTAGGTGACATTTTTAGCCACTCGACTGAATGCAGTGAGCCCTTACTATGTGCCTGGCACCTGCAAGGTAATGATTTCTCATTGAGCAATAGATTAAAGAAAAGATCGCGTGCTCAGGGAGTTTATAAACTGGGGCTGTTGAAGACACAAATCCATAATGAGGAATTGTGGTGTGAGCCATGAAGGGGCCAGAACCCTGGACAGAGGGCAGAGGGAAACCTGTTGTCAGTGAAGTCTTTACCTTTAATTCTCACTTTAGCCCTTGGAGGCAGGCACGCTCCTTCTCAAAGTACAAATGTGCCATCTCCCCCTACTCTTCTGGACTCCCACAGCCTCCAAGTCACGTGGACAATCAGCTTAAAGATTACATCCTCTGAACAGAACTTGGAAGAGCCTGGTAGGTCAGGAACCACTTCCTGATATGCTACTTTAGCAATATACCAACTGGTCTATCTACTGAACAGCTATGATGCAACTGACCTCCTAGCGTACAAGAGCAGCGCCACGATCTTGTCATGAAAAGGGGTTGATTTAGCTTCATGCAACCCTCTGTCCAGTTCCTTATGACTCAGAGCAGATGACTTAAGAGCTGGGCTCTGGAGCCAGACACCTGGGTTCAAGCCCTGCCTCCTCTCTTACCAGCTCGCTGATAAACCCAGATAAGTTATGCAAACAGTCTGGCTTTGGTTTCCTCAGTCCGACAAGAGGCCTAATGGCCGTGGTGTGTCTCTCCCGGGCACAGGGGCTCCTCAGTTTTCATCTCTTCCTTTTCTTTCCCTTTGGAACATCTAGTGTGTTTCAGGTCTGAGTCAACACAGACCTCTGTCTTCACGGCACTTACAGTCAGTCACTCATCAAACCACCACACAAGAGAGTGTTAGAATCCCCTTTGCGGGCAAGGCAGGTGACCCTGAGCATGTAAGGATGAAACCCTGAGCTGAGAAAGTGTAGCTTCGGGGGTCCCCACCCCAGGCATCTGCAAGTGATTCACGTGCGGCTCAGCACATGCAAAGGCCGTTAAGAGACAAAAGAACAATTTCCGTCTCCCTTGATAAGCTCATGAGCCTCGCTGGTGGTTCACGTATCTGTACAAAGAGCAAACCCAAGTCTTGCTGGGAAACGTTATGCAATACAGGAACCCCTAACTTCACCACGCCCGGGCCCAGGCGTCCAAACGCCCTCTTGCCTATCCATCTGCGTCACCATCGACCTCCACCTTCTGAAGAGACCTGCATTTCCCAGGCATCTACGTTTGAAATGAAAAGCCCATTTCGTCTTCACTGCTTTCCCATTCTGTGCAATTGCGTATCTCTGTGATCTAACATCAAAATAATTGGCTTTCTGACTGTTTGCTCATTGCCAAGGTCTGTGATTGTCAGCTTGTAGGTTATGTGGGTATCGAGGCCTGACTTCATTTGTAACGTGGTTTTTGTCAGGAAGTGTTGTTCGGTGTTCAACAGACTCACAGACTGGAAGGTACCATATCCCACCAGCCCTGTGTATTGCGGGGCAGGGGGGAGGAGGGGAGTGGTCACTCTGAGTATGAAAAGCTGATTTAAGAGAAAAAAAAAGAAATGGGGAAATTTAAAATTTTTTTATTAGTGAGATGTTAAAGCCATGCCAGGAATAACTGTGTTGTTCACCTCTCCATGCTGGACACCGCTTTTTAAAGATCCCGCTAGGCCTGGGGTCAAGGTGCTCACTTGTAGCACATTTACTGTTGGCAGAGAAATGAGCAACAGAGCACTCACTCCCCGCCTCAACACACACACACACCCAGCAATGTACTAATCTTGTAACACATACTCTCTAATCCTTACTTGTGAAAATTCAGCAAGGAAGCTATGGCTAAGCTCAGTTTTAAAACAGAAATCAACAAAAAGCTGGAAAAAGTGGAAAGAAGTTTAGCGACATTCTAAGAGATGAAACTGAAATACGCCCCAGCACCAAGAGGTCCCAAATCTGGATTCTCCCTCTGACATCCTAAAATGACTGTAAAATGTTTTCTAGGATGTGTGTATCCTGGTCTCAGGGTAAAGCTGAGACTCCCTGTTATCCTGAGGGTACACGAGATCCTCTTCTGGACCCCCAAGGGTGAAAGGAACATAGGCTTGTGGACACTTGGGTCAATGATGATAAATGGTCAGTGACTCTTTGTGGTGGGAAGAGTGCTGGATGGTTGGGGAGGGTGGGCGGGTCATAGCACTTATCCAAAATTACTGAGAGGCCTTGAGAATAGGGCTTGCCCTCTCTGAGCCTTTTCTTTGTAATTGAGGACACTGAACTGCTCACCTCCAGTTGGTGCTTTATGATATTCTAGGGTCAGAGAGTCTTCTCTGGAGAGGTAAAGGGGCAGGGAGTGCTGAGCCCCCAACCCCCAATAAGCCTGCTTTTATCTATTTCACATGTTGAGCTTTCTGGGGAAACTTTGTCAGAACAGGTTTCAACCAGCCGGCTGGACTGCAGGCTCCTTCTCTGCACAGGGGCAGGAGAACAAGACGGGCCTGGGGTCAGGAAGGACGGGCCTGTGGCTGCACCTGCCTGGCGAGGAGAGCTGGGAACCATGTGGGTCACAGGGCTGGTACACCTGCCGAGCGAGGTCAGGATGTGGTGGGGTGCCCCCGGAAATCCTGAGAGATTTTTGGCAGGGGAGCCAACTGATGCTAAGGTCCTGGCCCAGTTCTTAGGGCCCCTGCTGCGGGTGGCAGACCGCAGGCAGCCCCGAGCAAGTCCCAGGGCTGTTGGGTGGGTACCGGGTACCACTCAGGGTGTGGGGTAGGGGGTAATTGAGACGAAAGGACCATGAGCCATTGTCTGGCCCAACCCCTTCCCCACCATACTTGAGAACCTGAGGCCCAAAGGAGGGGAAGGACTACCCAAGCTTGCCCAGTAACCTAGCTGGCCACCCAGTACCCCTAGGGATCCAGCGGGTAAATCTGTAGTGATCCCATCTTACCATCTTATCTCTGCTTCAGATATGACCTTAATGTAATCCTCAAAACAACCCCTCAGGGCACGGATTAGAATCTCAAATTTCTGCATTTGGAAAGGGAGGCTCAGAGGAGCGCAGCAAACTTGCTAAAGGACACACAGCCAGGAGGTCAGGGAGCTGGATCTGAACTTCTGCTTGCCTGCCTTGGAAACCCTTTAGTCAAGGCACCCTCCTTCTTCCCTAGTTCTACTTCTGATTATAAAAGCAGTTCAGGCACGTGGGAGAAAAACTGGGAGATTTTAGAGAGGTGTAAAGAAGTAGTCAAGAAATTCACCTATAAAATCAATCCTCAGAGAGCCCTTGAAAACACCTTGGCAATAATTTCCTTTAACAGTTTTTCACATATATGCGGATGCATGTTAAAGTTTTGGGCTTCCCCGTAGGCTCAGACAGTAAAGAATCCACCTGCAATGCAGGAGATCCAAGTTTGACCCCTGGGTCTGGAAGATCCATGGAGAAGGGAATGGCTACCCACTTCAGTATTTTTGCCTGGAGAATTCCACAGACAGGGGAACCTGGCAGGCTATAGTCCAGGGGGTCACAAAGAGCTGGATACAGCTGGGCGGCTAAGCACGCATGTTGAAGTTTCATAACATTGACATAGTATGAGTATGGCTAGTTTTTGTTTGTTTGCTTTGTTTTGGGCTTTTTTCTCCCCATAGCATTAATATTTCTTCAAAACAATGCTTGGAAAGGCTGGAAAACTTTCCATACAATTCACTCCTGCCCTCCTGACCACACCAGGCCACCTGATAGTGGCCGTGACAGCTGAACCTGAGCAGCCCTTAACTGGCACTTCTCTCCTGCCCTTCCTCCTCCCCCAGTTAAAACCCCAGCCCTGGGCTTCCGATCACTGCAACTGGACATCCAAGAGAGCCCTGGGGGCCTCTGTGTCCCCTGGACTAAAGGTCCACCCCAACGTTTATGGCCCTCAAAGCTTCCTTTGGCGAGCTTTTAAAATCACTTTCGGTTGTGTTCTTGGACTAGACCCGAGGGCAGGCAAGCAGGACAGCATTCCGTGGTGGTTTTGAGAATGGGTTTGGGAGTCAGGCAGAGCTGGTGTAAAGCCTGGCTTGCCTTCTTACTACTCATATAACCTTGGACACGTTGCTTAGTTCCTGTCACCTAAAAGCAGGGCTCTTGTAAGAAGCTGGTGGGGGAGTGTGATGTCTGTAAAATGCTGGTGTCCGGCAGAGGAAGGGCTGACCACCCGGGGCGGTGCTGGCGATTCTGTGGTGACCGCTGCTGTTGGGGTTTGGAGGTGATGGGTGACGAGGGCCCCCATTGGTGCCACCATGCCTTCACACCTTAGAAGCAGGTCACGTGGACAGACTTGCCACTGCCACACTCTGTGGGAGAAGCATCTGATTCCAAAGGGAGGGCTGCACCCCCAAGTGAGTTCTCACCTCCCAACTGTCGCCACGCTTACCCGACTGTTCTGGACCTGCCTTCTCTGGGTTGGGGCTCCTCGAGCTGCCGCCCCCTTGTCACACTATGAAGGGGTTCAGGTTACTTCCTTTCCCAGAGTGAGGCTTGGCCTTTAGGAGCACAGAGTGGATGAGATGCACAGAGCGGTCCTGGGATGCTGCCCCATGAGTGGCAGGCACTATGTCCACCTGGTAACACAGAGCCCAAGATGGAAACTTCCCTGATCTGGTCAGACAGAAACCAGCCTGAGAAGGCAGGGCCCACACGCCTTGACTCCTCCATACCAGGGGTCCGCTCAAAGGGCGGCCAGCCATTTGCTGACCAGAGTCCTTTGGGGACCCAGCTTCCTCCTGGTGGAGTCGGCAGCATGGCCCTGGGGAAAGGGCAAGGGCTCTGCAGCCAGGGCCAGTAGGCGGGCCCCGGCATCCCTGCTCCACGGGGCTCTGGCCCTGGGCGTGTGGGCAGGGGAGCCAACCAGCTGACCTCCACACTGAGAAGGTAAATGCAGAAACTCTGCCTTCCGGGATGCCGGGAAGATGAAAGGTGGTGGCATCTGCTTATCGCCCACACGAATCACCCTGCCCATGTCCTGAGAAGTGTAAAGACCAGGCTTGTATTTTATTCCGTGTAACGGGACTTCATAAGAAAGCGATGATGGGTCTATTACTAATCATTTTCAAAAGGTCACTGAAATTGCTGGAATTGAAAGATGTTCAGTGGCTCTCTCTTTGGAGATCATCTTTTCCATTCATTTCATTTTTAAGAAGAGTAAACTGAGGCCCAAGTCTTCGCAGAACAAAAAGCAACACTGGCCCAAAGATGGGGGAAGAAGAAGAAGCGAAGGTCGGTTTCCATCCTCTGACACCACAAAGAAAAGGGATGAAGAAACCAAGACTGTTCGGAGTCAGTGTTAATTAACTCATTTCTCTCTGGCCCTCTCCTTGTTGTTTCCAGAAGCAATTATGCCTTTCAAAGCCTCGCTCCCACCTCCAGCCACTGCATAAAACTGTCACAGATTAAATCAGATCGCTCAGCCATTTCATTAGGGAAACCCCAGCTCTCAGTCTCTGGGGGCACTTTCGCTCTTCTCAAATCAAAGCCTCCTTCAGATGAGTTCACTCCTCCCTGGAGATGATAGGAAATCAGCCAGCAGACCTCCAAGGAGCAGGTGGACTGATGGGCTTTTCTGACTAGCACTGGCAGGATAAGGAGCTTACAGTCCAGCCCAGCCCCTGCTCCCGGAGTGCGCCCACCCGCCAGACAGAAACAGAGAGAAGACCAAGAACCCGGGCTCCTAGCATCCACCCCATCTCATCTCAAGACTTTGGGTATGTTTCTTTCCTTGGATGGACCTCAGTTTTTTCATCTGTAAATGCAAGTTTCAAATCTTTTGTTTTCCTGCATTGTAGTTCCTGGGCTTCCCTGGTGTCTCAGATGGTAAAGAATCTGCCTGCAATGCAGGAGAGCTAGGTTCAATCCCTGGGTCGAGAAGATCCCCTAGAGAAGGGGATGGCTACCCACTCCAATATTCTTAGAGCTTCTCTGGTGGCTCAGACGGTAAAGAATCTGCCTGCAATGCAAGAGGGCTGGGTTCAATCCCTAGGTCAGGAAGATCCCCTGGAGAAGGGGATGGCTACCCACTCCAGTATTCTTACTTGGAGAATTCCATGAACTGGGCAGCCTGGCGGGCTACAGTTCTTGGGGTCACAAAGAGTTTGGACACGACTGAGCGACTAACACTTTCACTTTCATTGTAGTTCCTGAATCCCTTCAAAGAGCACACACATCCTTGAGAAGAATGATAAAGTTGTTGGAAGGAGACAAAGTTAGAATTCCCTCTGATAGATAACAAAGTCTATCTGCATGACTTTCCTGGAGTTGCTGATGTAGAGATGAGAGTATGACGTGATGGCTGGAGGTCATCACTTGGAAGTGGCTGGGGGAGAAGATGGACCAGGAGTGAGGCTAAGACATGCTGCAGGGAAGGGGCCCAGGGGTCTGCAGGGGTGAAAGCTCACCTGCCTACTGGGTGCTCGGGGGAGGGGTGAAAGGCCCAAGCCCTGGGATCTAGCTGATCCTGCAGACCAAGCATCAGGCTGCAGGGAGAGAGAGGCATTGTTCCCAGAGTCAGTGGCAGCGCTGTGGGCACCCTTGGGAGTGCGAGGGGGAAAGGTGGGCACACACTTGAGTGATATCTCCATGGGGAGGCCTGCAGGGCCACTCCCCATGTATCCTGAGAGCTCCACTAGAAGCCCTGGTGACCACAGATGGAGCGGCTGAGGGGCTGGGGTGACCGTGGGCTCCAGGAAGTCACTGGGAGCAGGACAGAGGCAGTAGGGCCTCTCAGGACATCTGTGCATCCCATGCGGGGCACCAGCTCCCCAGAGCCAGTCTGCTTACTTCCCCCTTCCCTGGACAAACCTCAGGTGGGGCCCCAGAGGCGGCAGCCTTCCTGTCCACTGGGTGGGACCCCAAGGCCCCCCGTCCTCTGGGCGCTGGCTCAAGGCCCCACACAGGAGACACCAAACTTCAGAGTGAGGCTGCGGGTCCTTCCACTAGCGTGATTTCCCCAGCACTTTCTTTGAGCACATTTCCAGGAGTGCCTACACCACACCCGAGACAAAGAAAATTCATCCCTGCTCCCCCCAGAGCCAGGGTGATGCTGTTGAAACCCTCTGGCCTGCAGGAAGGGCCTGCCAGGGACAGAGCGCCCCCTTGGCTGTATTTGGGGAGGGGGGAGGTGAGATGGAGGAGGAAAAAGGGCCTTGATCTTGCATCAGAGTGGCCTCGCCCTTAAACTACCCTCATTGTTTCCAGTCACAAAGGCCAACAGGATCAGAATGCGGGCCTTCTCATTGGAGCACGTAGCCCATCCAGCCACACACTCTGCGGTGCATTATAAGTTTAGAGTCTGGGCAAGTCTTGTGATTATCTTGGGAAGAACTCGATGATACTACAATCTCTCAGTCTGAGTTATAAGTGATAAACTTCATGTAACTAGTTAAAATAGATTAACTTTCAAAGGACACACTTTCTGGTTTTCCTTGTTTTGCAATATACCACGTAGATCCCCCCTTCCTTGCCTTCCCCTGACCTGTTAGGAAGTGGTGCACACCCCCCTCAGTCTCTGAAAGGCCTTGCTCTGGGAGCATTGATCTGCCCAGTATCTGAACCTGAAATGCATAGAGGAAGGATGCAAGGGTTGGATTGGCCGACTCTGGGGCCCTTTCAAACTCCTAACACCTTTATCTTAAACTGGAGACGAAGAATCGGGTAGAATGCAAGTTTCCAGGTGGGCTGGACACTGGCTGGGGGATTCTGTCTCATCAGTTTTCTTTGTCCCCAGGGACAGGAATAGCTCTGTCTATAGGTGTGGACTTCCTCTGCTTCAAGCAGCCTGAGAGGACACTTCTATGATGGAATCATTTAAGCCCCTTTCTAAAATACTTGTATGAAGACCCAGAATTAGAGCTTCCCTCACCATGGGCTTTCAGAAAATATACTGTAAATGGCAATAACTGGCAATTTTACGCCTATTAATTTTCTGCCAGGTTGTGTTCTAAGTGTTTCACAGGTTTTATCTATTAATGTTGCAGCCACAACCCAGTGTTGTTTTATTATTATTCGCTAAAACAGGCAGGGAAAGGTCAAGAACTTCCCCAAGGACATCCAGCTTGCATGCGCAGAGCCAGAATTTGAACATTATGGAATGATGTTCCAGAGACTTAGCATTTCAACAGTATGGAACAATTAAACCAGAGACTTAGCATTCTCTGTTCAAATTCCAACTTCCCCATTCCATGCTGTGTGACCTTGGACAAAATCCTTCCCCTCTCTGAGACTCAGTTTCCTTTCTGCAGAATGGGGTAAGGGATACAAGGATGCTACGATAATCAAAGGCGGCAGCAGGTGCCAAACTGCTGTAGCAACACAGGAAGCCGGCAGACAACAAATAGCCCTGTTAGGGGTTTTCACTTGTCCCCGTTGCTTAGAGCATGTTGAGAAACTCCAACAGAATAGACAAAGTGGAAAGAGAAAGTACCCATTTCTCATTCCCTTCGGGTTGCGGAGCCACATAACTCCTGCAGGGTAAGAGCTCCGGAGGCTGGGACCCTGGGTGTTGAGGGTCGGGGCTCAGGAGACCCTGGGGTGGGGAGTCTGAGAGGCACTCAACCCCTCACACGAACACTGCCGGCTGCTGGCTGTCAGCCCTGCGAGGAATGGAAACTTTCTCCACCAACAACACTTGCTAGCAACTTCCCTCTCTGTGGTTTTTCTCTGTCATTCCCTTGATAAAAGAAGTAGAGCTGCGCAAATGTAACCAACATTCACGAATCTCATCTTCACATAAAAACACCCGCCTTTCAAGAAGCGAGCCGCCTGAAAATATGATGCAGGATGTACTCTAAACTGGGTCATTCTCCACCCAGAGGGCTCAGCGCGTGGCTGACTCCCCGTGTGGATCCCCTGTGCCGTTGGCTTCGAGCGGCTTCGACAGCCCGGGGAGAAAGAAAAATGGGAAACAGCATGCGATCTACCCCGGCGCCCCCCGAGAGGCCTCTGCCCAGCTCAGAGGGTAAGTCTGGCTTCTTCAGCGAAGATGGGGTGATGGGCGCTGACAGCTCAAGCAGGGCAATGGGTACATAGGGCTTCCTTATACCCTCTCTCTTGCTTTGCCTGTGTTAACATGCTCATGATTAAATGCTAAAAGTGATCAACAATGGTGCCCTGCCAGGATGCTAAGCTGCTGGCATTTTACGATGGAATTTCAAAGCAGCTGGTTTGATCCTTTTATTTCATTTATAGGTGGGGAAACTGAGGCCCACAGAGCAAATGCAGTGTGTATATTAGCTATTGGTAGAGTCAGATTTCCAACCTGGGCTGGTCCGGTTCTGAAGTCTAGGTTTTTTCTTACCATTCCTTGCCAACCCTGATATAATATTATGATGGTTATATTAATATTATCCTGAGTATATGATATTATCATGGGTATATAATGTTCGCATGGATATATAATGCTACAAAAGCTCTACCAGAACGTTTTCAGTGTAACTTGATGATCTAGCCACCAGTCCTAGGAAATCTTCCTGAAAATAAAGGAATCTTTGTGAGCATCTGTAGGACAGCAGGGACCAGGTATTCTAGAAGGAGGGCATAGTGTGGCGGGTTAATCGAGGATGACAGGAACCAGCTTTCTCCAGATATGCAAGGCTGAGCCAGATTCTCGAAGCTACGGTCATTCAAGGATAGCCCAAGAGCTGTGAGGGGACACTGGCAAGCAGAGACGGAGGCTGAGAGCATACCATGGTTTAGAGGTGTGGTGGCCGCCAACACCCTCACCTTTATTTCCTGTAAGAACAGTGAGGATGTGCCTGTGGGTCCTTTAGGGAGCCAGAAAGGGGATGGTCAGGTTGGGTGACCCATCAGCGTCTCCAGGGTGAGTCTCGTGAGCTTTGGGACACTTGGACCTCCTACCTATTATCACAGCAAACCAGAGTCTGATCCCCCTCTCCTGACAGGGGTGACCCCACCTGGTGTCCCCATGTCCCTTGCAGCACTGAACTGGGCCAAGTTCACATGCACAGATGCCCAGTACAGTGTCTGCTAAGCACAGCTCCAGACAAGCAGGGACAAAGCCAGACCAAGCCCTGTGTCCCCACCTGCCACTTACTCCATGACGTCTGCAACCCTTGAAAAAAGAGCCACCTTCTCATTTCTTCCAAAATGGAGATACTCTGTATCCACGGTCCCATGACTCCTCAGATGCCCCCAGGTGACTGCGCAGAGACCCTCCTGTTCCATCCTTACTCAAATCAGATGCAGGGCAATTCTAGTGACCCTCCTGTCCAGCTCCGCAACACCCCACCCCAGACCTAGGTGGGAAGACACTGAGACGTTCCCCCAGACAGAGGAGGCGGAGCCGTGTGATTAGGGGGCGGGAGCGTGTGCACCCCAGGCAAAGTTCCAAGCTGTGTGCAGCTGTGCAGAGTGGCTGCGCCTGAGCTCCTCTCCCACCTTCTCCCAACCAGTTCACATCAGTCTCCTGCTCTGACCGTGGCCACTTCTAGAAAAGCAAGGCTGCCAGGCCTGCGGCCCCGGCTGCCTGTGGGAGGCACCACCCAGGAGCCCATCTTGTGAGGTCGCCTCTCCCACGGGGGTGGCGGGGGTGGCATGCTTGAGCGAACTCCATGAAAACACAGGCCTCCAAGGACTCGCCCATTTGCCTTTATTTTCTCAATGCAAATCGTCATGAAATAAGTTTCTCTTTTTCCACTGTGTGGGTGGGAGGGTGCCTCCAGAGAAGCGGGCCAGGGGTCTCCCCGACCCTCCGCCCCCTGGTTCCGAGAATTCCCCAGGTGGTACCTGGTTTGCTATCCAGGCAACCACATCAAGTGCTGGTGGCCGGTGGCTTTTCCATCCCCCACCCCTGAAAAGTTTCCTTTGTGATCAGTCCTAACTTGATTTCCTCTTTCCTCTGACATCTACTTGAATAAGGGATGAGGTGGTATGGTCGATGCTAAGTGAATTAGTCTCAATTCAAATGATGCAAAGAAGGTGGGTTTGCATGGAACAAGCACCTTTCAGCCAACACTCCTGCTTACTCATTTTATTGGTCTCAAGGACCCAGGAGGTCTCCCGGGAGCAGATTCTTTAGGCCAACAGACAGTGCTTCCACTGACTTCAAAAGCCCCACAGCCCCAGGCTCCATATATGGATGAGCAAGAGGTCAACAATGTGGACTTCTAGACAAACAGGTGTTCTGAGCAGGACTGTGAATGCCTGGGAATATGGATTTGCTCATCTGTTTTCTCCTCAACTAAGCTTGCCAGACTATTCATGATTAGTTCCCAGAGACAAATATCATAAAACCCAGCGAGACAGCAGGGCTTGCTGGAAATAGGACAGGTCTCAGAGGCAGATGACCTTCTTGGGCTTCTGGTATTGTCCTGTGGGGGCTGCCTGACCACAGGGAAGTCACTCAGCCTCCCACAGGCAGGCTGTCAATGGAGATCAGAGTAATTCTTCCCCAACAGCAATGAGAGCACAAAGCAGCTACCTGATACATGTGGGTGGAAGCATTCCTTTTTAAAACTCTATTTAAGGTTATCTGATGGCACTCAGTTCAGTTCAGTCGCTTAGTCATGTCCAACTCTTTGTGACCCCATGAATCGCAGCACTCCAGGCCTCCCTGTCCATCACCAACTCCCAGAGTTTACCCAAACTCATGTTCATCGAGTTGGTGATGCCATCCAGCCATCTTATCCTCTGTTGTCCCCTTCTCCTCCTGCCCCCAATCCCTCCCAGCATCAGGGTCTTTTCCAATGAGTCAACTCTTCGCATGAGGTAGCCAAAGTATTGGAGTTTCAGCTTTAGCATCAGTCCTTCCAATGAACACCCAGGACTGATCTCCTTTAGGATGGACTGGTTGGATCTCCTTGCAGTCCAAGGGACTAGGCTGTGTCTAAACGGCCTTCCCCCCTGCCCCCCCACACCCTGGAAGAAGTTTTAAAGTGGGGATTCCGTGACTTGTTCCCAAAGCATCCCAACGAGCTCATTTTCTCTGCAAATTCTATGCATGGTTCAGACTTCAGTTTGGGGCCAGATGCAGGTGGAACAAAGTTAAGTAAGACCCAGGGAATTCCCAAAGAGCTAGGAAATGGCATATTTCCACCCTAACAAGAGAATTCAGTTACCTTGCTGTGATCTTTTTCCCCTCCCTGTTTCTAACTTTCTTACTGCCCTGACCTAAAGTGAGATCTCACTGGCAGAGGTGGTAATACAAACCCAGACACTCTCTGCAAGGTGGAAAGAATGCTAAACTGTGCATTTACATAGCATCAAGAGTGCTGCCCAGGTGGGTGGAAAGAGGGGTGGGTGGGGCTCAGGGGAGGAAGAAGGGGCAGGCAGTCTCAGAGGCAGGGGACTACTTCTCAGTGAGTGGTGCTCAGACCACCTGCCTCAATCCTCTGGGTAACCATCAAAAATGCAGATTCCGGGGCTTTCCTGGTGGTTCAGTAGCTAAGACTCCATACTCCCAATGTAGGGGACCCAGGTTCAATCCCTGATCAGGGCACTAGTTCCCACATGCCCCAACTAACCGTTTACATGTCACAGCAAAAACCAGACACAGCCAAATAAATAAATAATTTTAAAAATTCACATTTTGGGGCCCCACTCTAGACCTGCTCATCAGAATCCAGGGATGGTGGTAGGGGACAACATGCCTGATTTCCTATAAACCTCCTGGTGCCTCTTAAGCTGCCTAAAGCTTGCAGACCACAGACCTGATGCTACACCAGCGTGTAAGGAGCCAGAGAGGAGAAGGCAGCCCGTCTCCCTCAGGCCTCTCTGTCCTTGTTTGTAAGAAGCGGAAATTCAAGTTACTTGGTGCTTATATGCATCAGTCGTGAGGCCACATGCTTTAGACACATCAACTCTGGATTCTCACCTAGAGCTGAGGTTCATCCCTATTAGCATCTCCACTTGGCAGCTGAGGAAACTGAGGGATGAGATGGTTCAGTTGCTTGCCCTAGGCCATACGGCTGGGATTTGGGAAGCCAGTGGCCTGAGTCTAGAGTTCCCCCACCACCCCAACATTATATGCCTGGAGGGGATGGACTTACTAAAAGGACAGGTGTTCCCTAGGATGAGGGACAGTGTGGTCACCAGATCAAATGACACAGACACTCAAGTGGCCTTGTGAAAGACAGACAGAAACGCATGCCAGATCTCTGACTAGAGGCACATTTCCCACCCGGTCTCACTGACTCCACTGTCGGTACATACGATGGCTTTAGGACGAACATCATTCAACTTTTACACTGAACGTGTATTATTTGTACATTTCATGGATACCATGCAAATTATGACCAACCCATCAAACCTGACTTCACATTGCTTAGAATGGGATTAAAGATTTTTTAAGTAAATTAACATTAAAAAAAAAAAAAAAGAACACTAGGCTCAGAGGGTTAGTGTTCCAGCATACAAGGAGTTCCCTGGTGGCTCAGATGGTAAAGGGTCTGCCTGCAATGCAGGAGACCCAGGTTCAGTCTCTGGGTTGGGAAGATCCCCTGGAGGAGGGCATGGCAACCCACTCCAGTACTGTTGCCTGGAGAATCCCCATGGACAGAGGAGCCTGGCGGGCTGCAGTCCATGGGGTCCCCGGACTTGGACATGACTGAAGTGACTCAGCAGGCACGCAGTGTAGGTGGTGCTCAGCTGTGCCCAGGAGAGCGGGCAGTCAAGAGTCTGTGACCGCTGCTGTTAGGTTACCTGGGTCTAGGCCCTCAACTTGCTGGTTGTGTTTTTTTGGCAAGACTCTCCACCTTGATGTCCCATCCGAGAGCCTCAGAGTCTGCTCAGTCCCACACTTGCCCATCTAATCGACAGAGAAGTCAAAACCTCTCTGAGCCATCGGGTCCCACTTTCCAGCCCGTTACAAAGGATCCACAGGCACAAGTGTCCTGTGATGACCAAGAGAACTCAGCAGACCTGCTATCAGGCCACTCTGCCCAGCCTGTCTCGTTATTTAGGTGTGGGTTGGGGCCAGGGGTATCTCCTGTGAAAGATAACTAAAAGTAAGACCTTCATTGACTCCTCCGAAGGCCACGGGTTTGGACATGACTCAAGGGAATGCAAAACAAGAAGCTGAGCTCACTAAGTTGGTTAACTCCTGTCCCGCCATCTGCACTGAGTAGCTTTGTGTCAATTCTGAAGCCACGGTTAAATCAGCTTTTGTCCCAGTTCTTCATGAGTCAAAGGTCAACTGGGCAGAACTTGGTAACTAAGTCCCAAAAGGAGCAAAGTAGCTTCGTGACTTCACCATGAGCCTGGCAACCC
Source organism: Bubalus bubalis (assembly GCF_019923935.1). NCBI lineage: Eukaryota > Metazoa > Chordata > Mammalia > Artiodactyla > Bovidae > Bubalus > Bubalus bubalis. The sequence continues at coordinate 73,745,556 of NC_059171.1, read as the reverse complement.
TCATGCTCTCCCTTGAACATGTTTCTGAAACTCCTCCAGCCTTGTTTTCTTCACCTTTTAAATAAGAAGATGAAAGTGAAAGTCACTCAGTTGTGTCCGACGCCTTGCGACCCCATGGACTATACAGTCCATGTGATTCTCCAGGCCAGAATATTGCAGTGGGTAGCCTTTCCTTTCTCCAGGGGAATCTTCCCAACCCAGGGATTGAACCCAGGTCTTCTGCATTGCAGGCGGATTCTTTATCAGCTGAGCCACCAGGGAAGCCCAAGAATAGTGAAGTGGGTAGCCTATCCCTTCTCCAGGGGATCTTCCCGACCCAGGGATCGAAGCGGGGTGGGTCTCCCGCATTGCAGGCGGATTCTTTACCAACTGAACTATCAGGGAAGCCCAAATAAGAATATATGTTCCATATATTTATCATGTTGTATTGGAGCCAAGAAAGTAAAGAATGCCTGCTTTTGCAAGATAGTTATACATGGGATCTACTAAAGGCTTTCTGCACTTTAAAAGAAATGATAGGCCTTACCTGGTGGTCCAGTGGCAAAGACTCAGGGGTCTCAATGCAGGGCCCCGGGTTTGATCCCTGGTCAGTGAACTAGACCGACCCCACATGCCACAATTAAAAGATTCTTCATACTGTAACCAAGACCAAATGCAGCCAAATAAACTAAAAATTTTTTTGCACTTGGACTGTAATTTTCCTATGCAGCTAATTAACATGGATTTCTCTCAATGGCTAAAGCCACTGAAATTCATATAGTAAAAAATTAGTTTGTACTGAAATGCAAAAAAGCACAGATACTCTTTATAGTAACTAGTTATGTCTCCAAGACTATTAATATTGTAAATTTAGCCTTGTGGTTAGGATTTACTAAACCTACACATCAATAAATTGTACTTGTTTATACAATTGAAAACCAAACAAAAAAATGAATGACAATGCTACTCTAAGGAATAATAATGCAAAAAATGGGCCTGTCCTCTTGTGACCAAGTAATATTTGTGTCTAGTAAGTTCTGCCTCGGTCTCCTTCCGCTTTTAGATTCATTTCCTATTTTACAGTTTTGTACAGTGTGTTTAATCTGACTCATTTTTGCGTTCAGCTATCAGCAAATATTTGGTCTCTTGAACTGCATCTTCTGTTCTCACCAAATGGTGTTTATTTTTAGAAGATAAGAATATTTTTAAATTTACGGGACTTGAGGTTTTGCAAAATTCAGAACACTACTAGCTGAGACTGGCCTGGGATCACAACGGAATGATAACCTCACCCCCTGCCATAAACACGATACCAGCTACCACTGACTGAGGCAGGCTCTTTTCATACACTTCCTCATGAATCCTAACCCGATCTGAGAGTTCCAGTGTAGTAGTTTCCATTTTAATACATGAAGAAATCAAGCTCAGATGAGTTAAAAATAAATCTCTCCCCAACTCACAGAGCAATTATGCAGAGGAGGTGGAATTTAAGCCCAGTCTGATTGATTTCAAATCCAGTCCTCTCTTCTGAAAGTTCTCCCTGGATTTCTTCTTTGTCTACCCAGCATGCATCTCATCACTTAATTCAGTTCCTTATCTTGAGTCTGCAATAATCCTCTCTGCTTCCTCTGAGCAACTCTTCCCTGTATCCTTCATTTATCTGACTTAATTCAAACTCTCTGCTCTCCACAAAGCTAGGGACTACAGAAGTCCATAATCCTGTGTTTGAGCTTTATGAGCAAACTTAAGTTTCCTATTTTGCATTAATTTCACCATAGGGACCAAAGTTCATGGAGACTTAGGTGTGATTCTAGCCCCAGACCTTACTTAAAACGGCTGCCCTATCCACAAAAGTACAAACCAAACTCTATCTCCCCCTGACTTTGCCTTCTGTTTTTCCAGTGCTGGGGAAACAAGGGGATGGGGTGGACCTAAAACCCCTCGCAAAAGACCAAGCAAGGGCCATAACCTTGAAGCCAGAGCTCGAACTCAAAGTTTCTCAGCGATGTTTAAGTGTCATAGGTATCGAAAAACATCATTATTACGGAAATTCCACAGGACACTCAACTCTGTTATTGTGAAATTGAAACCCTCCAGCCCCTGAAGCCTGTTTTCCCCTCCTTGAAACAATTATTTTGTAAAGGGATTTTGTTTTTGTTTCTGTTTTTAGCATTAAGAAAAGACGGTTGATCTGTTCCACAGCCTTAATCTTGAATCAGAGATCAAAGCCCCGGCTCCTCTTGTAGACATACAGCTTGTTTCAAGGTTCCATTGCTGTCACAGATAGCAAAGCTGTGCATCTCATTTTCACGCTTGTTTTTCAAAACGGTCTGGTTCCGTCACCCCACCCCCACCCCCTACCATCCTGCTTGCCACAAATCAGGCTCCCTTCTCTAGGACCCTTTAAAAACCTCAGCACGACGGCAGTTTTCCAAGGCCTCGTAGCGTCAGGACCTCCTCACATGTTCGTTTGAGAAACCTGCCTTGAGGATCCCAGGCTGGGTCCACAAGACTGCTCCTCCTGGAGTTCATGGCCATTCCCTGATGGTCACACATACAACACTTACAACCCCAGCTCACTGCCTCAAAGGCAAAGCCCAGGGCTGGAGAAGCAGGACCACAGGAAGGCTGGGCTCCTGAGCATCAGGTGACCTCTGAGTCGACAGAGGTTGGAGGGATGAGAGAGGGGGGAGCAGAGTGTGGTCCAGGTGGAGGGAACAGCCTGTTGACTGGCTCTGCGGATGGGTAATCTGGCCAGCTGGGAAAAACACAACAGCCCATCTCAGAGCATCGCAGGCAGTGGATACCCTATTACTAAGTGGTTCTTCCATAGGTGGGGGCTGTCAATCTAAGAGGAACAGATTTCCGTCATGAAGGCATTTTCCAACCCCTCATTTTCCAGAGTAACCCACATCCTGGAGGGGAAAATGTGACCACACTCAGAGCTGCGAATCAGCCTCGAAACCAGGACAATTTACCAGCATCTGGACAAACCTTATGCACCGGGCCTGGCTTCCTGGCACGATGCCTTCCTCAGTCCCCTACCTAACATTCTACTTGCAATTTCGTGCCCTTTTTCTTAAAGAGGATCTCCAGATCTGCAGAGGTTTCATGTCCCACAGAGTCTGGCTCTACCCCTTGTTAGCACTCGGGACTTTGGGCATGAAGTCCAACTGTAGCGCTGCCCCTAATTATTGAACCGGGTCTGGGCTGCACAAGGGAAGAACTCTTTCTTGATTCAGCAAAGCAGAGTGTGCCAGAGGACTCCCCACAGGTGCAGGGAGGGTCAGAGACCTCACGGGTCAGCCTTCCCCGGGGACTCCGCTCCTTCTCATGAGCCCTCCCCCACTCCAGTGACCACGGCCACCATGAGTCACTTTTGGTTTCCATCTCACACACAGGGATGCTTGCTCTTACAGGGTGTGTTGTGTGTGACTCAGCTTCCCCAAGTGAACAGTCCATCTGAGGACACTATTCCACGGCCATCACTCATTTCTCATTTATTCTTACTCATCCTTGTACTTAAGCTCTCTTTCAACTTAGTCTGATGGGGAACTATGTGAGTTGGAGACTACAAGACAGATGGGCTGTAAGGGACAGGGGCTAGAGGTTCCAGCATGAGGACCTCTAGATCCTAGAAGGTGGCCCCCAAGCCTGCCTGGGGTGAACAAGGCAGGGAATGACCCCTCCTTCCATGACTGTTGTATTCTCTAGAATATGAGCTCCATGTCAGCAGGGAGACTTGGCTTGCTTTGTTCACTATGCTTGGCCCACAGTAGTGGCTCAATAAATAATTGGTGAATGAGTGAATGAATAAATAGCATGTTACCTAGACTTTTGAGTTCAGATGCCCAGCCAGCAAGCAGACTAATAAATGCGACATCACAGCAAACAATAACTGTCTTTGCCAATTTTCTGCTGTTATTGTTCAGTCACTGAATCATGTCTGACTCTTTGCGACCCCATGGACTGCAGCACGCCAGGCTTCCCTGTCCTTTACTGTCTCCCGGAGTTTGCTCAAACTCATGTCCATTGGGTCGGTGATGCCATGCAACCATCCCATCCTCTGTTGCCCGCTTCTCCTCCTGCCCTCAATCTTTCCCAGCATCAGAGTCTTTTCCAGTTTATAGGATATGCTATTTCCCCAAAGATGTACCCTGATATTACCCTGTAGCTAAGATACCTGAATTATGGCAAGTCACTAAGGCTGTGAAACAAGGCTTTGCTTAGTGACAAAAAGCAAACACACATGCTGTCAGTCTATCTTTAGTCTACAGTAAGCCGTACTAACCTCAGCCAGAACGAACCAAAGAGCACGCTTTCCTTTTCAAAACTGCACCGGAATTACTTTCAACATATGTATGATGAGTACTTCATCTTTTTCCTACCTCCCCACCAGCAAAGGTCCCTGTTAAGTCGATTTCTGACTTGGCACCTGACATTCTATGGGGAATAAGGGATTTGTTGAGTTTCAGAGTTAATAACCTCCTGGTCCTGGTGGGTCCCCAGAACTCATGGGGCCTAACCCCGACACCCCACCTCAATAAGTTGCAGATGTGGAACTCGCAAGCCCCAAGGAGGGTACCTAAAGCCATGGTAATAAGACAGGATGTTTTCACAGCATCTCATCATTCACGGGTGTTGCTATATATTTTCATCTTATCTCACAAAAATCCTGGAAAGAGGAGTTATTAGCCCCATTTTAAAGATGGGGAAATGGAGGCTAGTAGGCATTCCAGGACTTGCCCAGGAGTATATGGATCAGTAGACACCAGGGAACACCCTGGAGTCAGACCTTGCGACCTCAGCTCAAAGACCTCCGCATCCCCATTTCCCAGAGGAAAATGTCCAGGTCAGGGCAAGAATGAGCTGGAGAGTAGGTCACCTGACTCACCATTCCTGAAGAGAGGAGGACCAACTGAAAATTGCTGTTTCAAAACAATCAGCTGCCTTTTGCTGCGAAGTCCCCAGGAGGGTCTCACCTCTGCCCCCACCTTGATTTTGTTTCCCCAGAACTGGACAGTGACTTTCTGGCTGTGCTGAGCGACTACCCGTCTCCTGACATCAGCCCCCCGATATTCCGCCGTGGGGAGAAACTGCGGGTGATTTCTGAGTGAGTGAGCTTTCCAAAACTTTTATGATGCCCCCAAAGAACTCGATGCTGGTGGGAGTTGTTAGATTTTCGCTATGGTTGTCCGGTTCCCCATGGGCCCTGGTCCTGTTGTGAGCTGAGAACTTTGGCCCAAACAGCGGGCCTCCAGGCTTAATCCTCCTGACTGCTGCTGGTGCTCTAAAACTTTCCCTGGCTCCCGGTTGCCCAATGGATAAAACTGAAATTTCTTAACTTGGCTTTTGAGACCCTTTACGATCCAGCTTCTATTTCTTATGTTGGCCTCATCTCCCCCAAACAAGGGCAAAGTTGAGGTTATACATTAATGCAGACTCAGGAAGAGGACTCAGGGATCTAGGGGGAAAAAAAAAACAACAACTTCTGATGATAAACAGAAAAGTATTGCCTTCTGACCTGTTGTCTCTTTTAGATTTGAAAAGGGCTGTAGAAGACATAGGGGCTCTGAGCCCCTTTTATTTAGATCCTCACTGATGTAGACATGTGAAACTTGGTTACATCTCAGGGTCTAATTCAGCAGAGTAAACATTTATTTTTTAAAAAAGCCTCCAACCATGGAAGATAAGCTAGAAACATCAGCTGCTGATCCCTGAAAGGTGGCTATTGCCAGCACATGGGAAGACTTTCTGTTTAGATCAAAATGGGGGGATATACTTAAAACCTAAATTTTCATAGGGAGAAAGTCTAGTTAATGTGGCCAAGGACAGACCTTAAAAAAGGAACATCCCAACACACCTGGGATTAAATCTGGTTACTCTGTTCATTCATTAAATCACTCACCACTTCCCCAGTCACTCTTTTCTATTTGTTCTTATCCTTCTAGTGAAGGAGGCTGGTGGAAAGCCATCTCTCTCAGCACCGGTCGAGAAAGTTACATTCCTGGAATATGCGTGGCCAGAGTTTACCATGGGTGAGTACATTTATAGAACAGCATCAATAAAGCACGATCTCTATGAGAGTGTGGGCTTCCCTGTGGCTCAAACAGTATAGAATCTGCCTGCCATGCAGGAGAACCTGGGTTCAATCCCTGGGTTGGGAAGATCCCCTGGAGAAGGAAAAGGCTACCCACTCCAGTATTCTTACCTGGTGAATTTCATGAACAGAGGAGCCTGGCGGGGTTACAAAAAGTTGGATATGACTGACTAAATTTCATTTCTATGAGAGTGCACAGAGAGATCCCAGCAGGGCACACAGGAAAGGAAGGTGTTAGTTCAGTAGGATCACTTCTAATCTTAGCTCAGTCTCTAAGGACAGACGTGTCCTTGGGTTAACCCTTTCTCTCTCTGAGACTCAATTTCTCCATTAGGAAGATGAATAACGGACCTCGCAGGTATAATGTGATGTTGCTATAGCAATAAGGATTCAGGAACTGTGATCACAAGAGGCAGCAGACGAAAGTCAGCCAATCTGAGGTGCAAATTCAGAGATTGTCACTTAGTGGCTGTATGAGAGTGGGCAAGTATCAGCTTCCTATCCCCAATCATTAAATCGAGATTGTAGTATAGAATGATAGGAATAATGATCTATAGTAATGGGACCAGAGTCTAGGGCTGTTAGGAGAATGAGAGAGGATAACACATAGATTCTTGGAACTGGGCCTGGTGTTACCACCAGTTACTCAGCACATACTGTGGGTGCACGGGCGCTCAGTCACGTCCAGCTCTTAATAAGCCTATGAATGGTAGCCACCAGGTTCCTCCCTCCATGGGATTCTCCAGGCAAGAATACTGGAGTGGGTTGCCATTTTCTCCTCCAGGGGATCTTCCCAACCCAGGAATCAAACTCGTGTCCCCAGAGTCTCCTGCATTATCAGCTGGATTCTCTACCACTGAACCACCTGGGAAAAACCTACTCAATACAGACCAGCCACATTCTTATCAAATCATATCCAACATATGGAGAACATGCTGCCAAAAATGCTTACACACCCACCCTGACAAGTGGAGAAGTCAAGCAGAAAAGAGCCCCTTTAAATAATAAAGCATGCAGATGAGAAAGCAAGATGTTTCTCTCCCCTGTAGTCATACAGAAGAGGCCAAGGGACATGACAGGTGGCCCTGGTGGCCAGCCTACTCCAGCCAGGACAGGTGTGGCTCAGCCTGGCTTCCACTGTGGGGCCTTGGAAAAAAATTCCTCAGCCTCCATGAACCACAGTCTCCTCATCTGTCCAGCTACCAAGGCCAGAACTTGGCATATAGGACAGGAGAAAGGAACTCCACTTTTCACTTGAAGGGTCCAGAAATAACTTCCTTACAGTCAGAGAAAGACTCTGTAAGCCATCTGCTTACTTGGGGAAGCAGAGCAAACTGCCTAAGTTTTTTGAAGCGTGGAACCCAGTGCATTTCATTGAGCGTTACTGATTCTGATGATGAATATCAAGAGTTGTCCCTGTGCTGAGGATGACAAAGCTGAGCAGAGAAGGGGCGGTGGTGGCTATGAGAGTTACGTCCTGAAAGAGACATGAGTCATGTAACTCTGATCAGCTGTGTGTCATTGATCCATCCATGCACTCAGCCATCAGTCATCAGCACCTTCATGCTTAAGAGGCAGTGCTAAATGCCGGCATGAGTAGGGACGGGGGCTGAAGAACCCAGACGAGTAAGATGTAATCCTGACCCTATAGAGTTTCCATTATTACAGGTGCAAACACAGAGCAGGAAGAGGGGGTGCACCATGGTGGTCACGGAATTGGAAAAATGCAGCCCAGTTTAGCAGTGTCCACTGTGGTGTGGGTGCCCAGTTGCTCAGTCGAATTCAATTCTTTGTGACCCCATGGGCTGCAACTGCCAGGCTCCTCTGTCCATGCGATTTCCCAGGCAAGCATACTGGAGTGGGTTGCCATTTCCTACTCCACGGGTGGGTCACTTCAACAAATTACTTAATCACTGACCCTAAGCATCCTCGTCAGTGAGACAGAGAGTATGCTCTTGACCTTAGGGGGCTGATACAAAGGTTGGATTTCAAGTGTGTGACACGGTGTGGGCCCATAATTAGTATTCATGCATGGATGTCGTTATTGCCATTGTTTTATTATCTTCATTTTTATAAGTGGAATTTCATGAAAGGACTTGAAACGATGAACGTTTATCACTTATGCTAAAACAATTTAATATGCCATGCATCACGTAGAACTAAGGGAACAGTTGAAATATTTGGCCAATATGGCATCACCATGACCTTACCAACAAGAGCACTCTTGGAGACCAGCACATAAGTAAAGCGGTATCTGACGTTATGTCTTCGGGTTTCTCACACGCGGCGGGAAGCCTCAGCCAGCCCTGCCAATGGCCTGCGTTCATGCCACGGGGAATATCAAAGGGTGAGAAACAGTGGAGTGTTAAGACTCCCACAACACTCGCTCATCCAGACGTGTGATCAAAAGCCAGGGCCCGTTCACTGAAACCCAGCATCAATTAAGAAGGGATGGACAATTGCTTCTGAATACACTGCAGCCAACTGCTAACTGCGGTTCTGCAAAACCAGTCAGGGCCCTTCACCCCAGAACACAGATTCCTTTGTGCCCCCCAGCTGCTTTCTAAAGCATGTTCAAAGTGCCTGTTCTCCTCTGAAGGTGAACATTCCATTGGAAAGCTGGGCTACAGTATTATAACCGTTTTATTTTTAACAGTGAAGTGAAAAAAAAGGCACAGAAATGCACGGAAATGCATCATGCAATGACAACTGAGTTTAAAAACGTGTTGAAAAGGAGAAAACAGGAGGCAATAGAATGTATGCAGGGTGGGGTGTCAGGTGGTAAAATTAGGCACCGCCATTTCTTTCATTTTCTTTCTTTCTCGTGTTGACTCATTCTTTCATGGCTATATACCAAGCTTAATAACTTGGACACCCAGGTGAGCAAGACAAAACTCCAAACGACAGGCACGGTCCCTGCCCCTGTGGATGAAGGAGCTTAGTCAGAGTACAAGGAACATAGACATTAAATAAACTGCCAAAAAAGGTCCCTTATCATGTTTTAAGATGCTTTTATATAATACGGAATGGGTACCATGCAGCTGGCATTTGAGAAACAGGATGAGAAAGATGCTGTGTGCCTCTCCGTGTCATTATTCAATGTAACACCTGCCTTTCAGTGGGTACTCAGGAACTATTTGAAAGATTAAAAGAATGAATGAATGAGCCATTGATTGCCTTGATCTTTTGTTTGTTTGTTTTTTAAATCCCAACAGTGGGTTTTATGTTAGCTGGACCTGGATCATTTCTGCATCCCTCCTATCTTTTGATGGGGAGGGTACATTCAGGGTACTCATGGCTGTCTTTCTTGTCCCCAGTTGGCTGTTTGAAGGGCTGGGCAGAGACAAGGCTGAGGAGCTGCTGCAGCTGCCAGACACAAAGATCGGCTCGTTCATGATCAGAGAGAGTGAGACCAAGAAAGGTGAGCAGCCTTGAACCCATCCTTCCATGCGGGGGTCAGAAAACAAGCTTTGCTCTGGGCTGACTCATGCATCACCCGGCTCAGGTTCCCTCCCTCCCACGATGCATGCGAATCAACCCATGCGGTGAGCTCCCAGAAGCCCATACACTGGCAGTGTGGCCAGCACCAAAACTGGGGCACTAGAGCCAGGCCGCAGGGAGCTGGTGGGGCACTGGCTCAGGCTCTGACCCGTGCCAGGCCTGGCAGACTACCACTGCAGAATTTCCCAACAGCTGAGAAAAGATGAAAATGCCGGTGGGCAGTGCCCGGGCCAGAGAGGACATGGGCCGCAAAGCTCTGTGACTGGGGCAAGTCATGTACTTCTCTGACCTCAGTTTTCTCATCTGTGAAACGGAGAGAAAACCCCTTCCTTGTGAGATTGTGGTGTGATTCAAATGTAATAATATGTTGTGCTCTCACGACACAGCAGACCTTCACTCTTAGTCCCTGCTGTGCTCTACAATGAAATCAGGCAGCTAAGAGGATTGGGACGAGCAGATTCACCATGGCCTTCACCACTGTAATTCTCATACATCCTACGCACTAAGTAATTCAGTGAAAAAGAAATAGCCGGGCTTTGCCATGGTTCAAGGCAAGAGTCTCCAACTCTAGTTTGGCCTGTATGGATCACTAAGAAGTCACCTCCTCTCTCTAAGCCTCTTTTCCTTTCTCTATAGCATGGGATTAACAATGGGAACGTGTTTGGCAGGTGTCTGGAATAGGTGGTGGTGGTTTAGTTCACTAAGTCGTGTTCAACTCTTACGACCGCATGGACTGTAGCCTGCCAGGCTCCTCTGTCCATGGGATTCTTCAGGCAAGAATACTGGAGTGGGTTGCCATTTCCTCCTCCAGGGGATCTTCCCGACCCAGGGATCAAACCCAGGTCTCGTACATTACAGGCAGATTCTTTACCAACTGAGCTACAAGGGAAGCCCTACAAGGGAAGTCTGGAATAGAGTATGCATAAACTCACAGAAGCCAAACATTAATAGCTGGGGGTTACTCAGACTAACTGAGAATTAATATTAACTTCTTGAATATAGAAAATAGCTCCAAGATCTCAGCCTGTTTCCTGTACACCCACCATCAAAGAAGAGAAAATGTGGTTTCTGAGACTGTCTGCCATGTGCTTATTAAGCACCAGAGCTACCTGGTACTGGATGGAGCCTTCCAGTAAAATGAGCGTCAGCTTTCCTCTGGGGAAGCAGGGACCTTCTGTGTGATATAATGAAGAATCCAGGACCAACCTTTTTTTTAAAAAAACCTAAATATGCAGGGTGAGAGCAAAAGCAAAGCAGAGGCAAAACTTCCTGTGCAGGTCCCAGGGGGTCTCCTGAGGCAGGAGACCCAGGCCCAGGCAGGGTCAGGGGGTGGGGGGGGAAGGACCCCAAGTGTAGCTGCCAGAGCTGATCTAAGAATAGACTGAGCGGCAGCCTGGGTGAGGGCGGCAGGCTCTGCTCCCTCGGGCATGCAAAGTTCTCGTAAGTTTCCACCTGCAGCCCTTGAGCTGCTGCTGTCCTGTTGCCATTACCGGAAGACACACGCTGAACTGATGCAGAGGGCGGGCCTGGGAGAGCAAGGGATGCTGGCCACTAGAGAGGCCTGCTCCAGGAGGACAAAGGTCCCACCCGCCTCGGGGCGGCCACTCCTGAGCTGCGTGCCTCCAGCCATCCCACTGCTTGCCCTGAGTCTCAGTTTCTCCAGCTGTAACAGTATCTGAGGACAATACCTCCCAGGGTCTTTCTGAGAATCAACAGAGAGGTTGCTATGAAATAGCTCAGCCCCTGACCCAGCATATGCAAGCCAAAACAGTACACGCAGTGTCCCTCCCCACTCACTGCCTTGTGAGTCTTTTCCCTCCCGGAAGACAGAGCAAGGAGGACCCCTGTGTGTGTGTGTGTGTGTGTGTGTGAGACTCAGTCGTGTCCGACTCTTTGCAACCCCGTGGACTGTATCCCACCAGGCTTCTCTGTCCATGGAAATCTCCAGGCAAGAATACTGGAGTGGGTTGCTATTTCCTACTCCAGGGGATCTTCCCAATCCAGGGAATGAACCCACATCTAATGCACTGCAGGCAGATTCTTTACCATCTGAGCCACCAGGGAAGCCCAAGAACCCTTACACATGACCTAAGCCCAGTTCTCTCACTTTCCATTTGAAGAAATGGAGGCTAAGAGAGGTGCAGACACTCACCCAACGTTCTACTCCATGATCCCAATGGGCGGGGTTCCATCCCTACTCAGGGAACTAGATCCCACATAACACAACTTAAGAGTTTGCATGCTACAACTTAAAAAAAAAAAAAAAAAGATCCTGCATGCTGCATCAAAGATCAAAGATCCCATGAGCCACAACTGAGACTCAGTGCAGCCAGATAAAATAAATACATGAATATTTTTGAAAAGAAATTTTAAAAAGAAAAGAGCATTGCAGTATGGTTAATGCAACTGGACTGCTCAAATACCACATTCCTGGAGATTCTAAAGAGTGAGCTACATCCAAACAGATGAGGCTCGAGCAGTTGTTGCTCAAAACACAAGAGCATGTGTCTGGGTACCATGGTCGTATCACAAGGCTGAGAAGGTCTCTCCGCCTCCGCGGTGGTGGGCTCCTTAGCTGGTGGCCCTGGGGTGATGAGCTGTCCTCCACTCCCTGCAGGTTTTTATTCCCTCTCAGTGAGACACCGGCAGGTAAAACATTACCGAATCTTCCGTCTGCCAAACAACTGGTATTACATTTCCCCGAGGCTCACCTTCCAGTGCCTGGAGGACCTGGTGAATCACTATTCCGGTAAGAAACACTCCATCAAGACCTTCGCGTGACATCTCTCTTGGCTCACTGCCTCCCCCCGCCCAACCCCAACTCCAGGCACTCAGTCCAGGCTGCTCCCCTAGACCCGCCTGCTGATTTACTTTGCTCTCTTGTTCATCCTGCCTTCTTCAAATGCTCTTTTCTCGGTAATTCAGACTGCAAATTTCAGGCTAAAACAGACTGAATGTGAATGCTAAGTAAGTAAAACCCAGCCAACCTCAACTTCACCCTCTCTCTGCCTGTAAGAGAAATGAATCAGGACGCCCCTACAGTCAAAACCACAGATGGTCTGCACTTCCTTAAGTGGGTTGCACACTTGGGCCTCTGGGGCTTGGCTCTGAAATGCCCTTCATTTCCCCCTTTCTGCATGTCAAAGTCCTCATCGACCTCCAAGGCCCACAGGAAGCCAGCTCTGTGATGAAGCCCTCGGAGGTAGAAGACGAATGGCCTGTTTTTTCTCTGCTCCCCTGGCACGCCAGGTGTTTTTCTCCCTAGAATTCTGGGCGTTCCGCCTGGTGACCTAGTTAAGGGTCTACTAGTCTGTGTTTCTCAACAAGCTCTTAGAAACCAGGGATTATACTTCATTCATCTGACTGTCCTTCCTGGGCCCAGGAGACAGGTCCAAGCGTGCCATGCTGACCGGAGCATCCTCCAAGACGGCGGATGCAGAGTGGGGTTTGATGGAGGTGACGGGTGTACTGCATAGAGTCAGAAGAGGAACTGTGAGTTAGACCGACCTGAACGCCAGGTCAGGAGTTAAGAGTTTCACCCTATGGAAAAGGGAGAAATGGTATTAAAAAAAAAAAAAAAAAAAGTGGCTACATTTCTAAAAGCTGGCTCTGAAACCACCTTGTGTTCAGATCCCACATCTGGGCAACCTTGGGCTGGCGGTTCACCTTTGAGCCCATTCCTCTCTGTGTCAGGGAGACGCCAAGTGTTCCAACCTTGAAGACACGGTGAGAGTTCACCGAGTTAGCGCAGGGAAAGTGCAGATGAGAGCACCCCGGACATAAATGTGGGCTCCTGCTAGCGAGGCACCGTGCGAGCCGCTGTTCCCTGACGGGGAGGGCGCCCTCCTCCCCGCTTCTGCCATGCTAGAAAGGAAGACAGAAGCCGCTTTCACCGCACAAGCATCTTCCCCCTTCCACGATCTGGACGTCTGAACCCATGCCCTGGATTCTTTAGGATGTGTGATCCTAAAGGGCCTTTCAAGGTGAAAGGAGGCATCCACGGCGCTGGGTTACCACACCTGGCCTGTGAGAAGGGCAGGTCAGGAAGAAGGAACGGTCACTCCGGAGGCCCTCGGGCAAACTTGCCTCTGGGGTCCATGAGTTCTTGGGTGAAGACCTCCACCTTGTGGAGCCTACTCCGCTGTTCACGGAAGGTGGATGAGAGCGCCCCACCTACAGGTGGTTGCCACGATTCTTGAATGTGATAGCTCACGCAACGTGTCTATCTGAGCTTGGCACATGGCGGGCGCAAAACAAATGATAGAGCAAATACTACTCCCACGACACCTGAACACCTAGCAGCTCAGCTAAAAATGAAAGAGGAAGGGAGTCCTGGAAGCAGTCAGCTTTTACTGATCACGAGTAGAAGTTGGTCGTGGTATTTGGCTTTTAATAAGAATCATCTGAGAGGTGTGGCAACCATAAGTTTTGCATAGACAAAAGCAAACATGAAAAGGATGCTGGCCCGGCAGAGATGTTTACAGAGCAGGAGGTCCACGAGGCTTTCCTGCCATGAACCCCCGAGGATCGCACGGCAGCACAGAAGCGTGCCCTCCGAAAACGTGCCCCGGCTCACTGCACCAGCACAGGGGTCAAAGCCGGCAGTCCCCTCTGCGAGTGACTGAAAAGGGTCTGGGGCCCTGCAAGGCTTCCAGTACCTTCAGGACCCCATGGTGGGAGTAACGTGGCCAATTTACATCCCACCACGTTCTTCCTAAACGTGCAGAATCTGAGAAAGCATGTACTCAGGGGTGTGAACAGACTTGTTTCATGAGTTACTTGTATTTATTATCCCAGTGCTTTTGGGCAAATTATTTAATACCTTAATAATTATTCAATTCTATTATTATTCAAATTTGCTATTATTGAATTTAATAATTTTGGAGCCTCAGTTTCTGTATCTGAAAGTGTCAATCGTTTAGTCATATCCGACTCTTCGCAACCCCATAGACTGTAGCCCGCCAGGCTTCTCTGTCCATGGGATTCTCCAGGCAAGGATACTGGAATGGGTGGCCATTCCCTTCTCCAGGGGATCTTTGTGACCCAAGGATAGAATCTGGGTCTCCTGAATTATAGGCGGATTCTTTACCATCGTCGGGTGTCCTTGCTAAAGAACAAAGGGGAATTGTAGCTGAAGAATCAAGTCAGAGAACGATGGTCAATAATGCTTCAGTAAGGCTCTAATAATTTTGGAGCCTCAGTTTTCGCATCTATAAAATGGGGATTAAAATGCCTCTTACAGGATTATCATTAGGATCAAAAAAAAAAAAATCATGCCTGTGACTGGCTGTGACCTTGAGCTCATGACTTGACCCCAAGGTCTTTGGCTTCTTCATTCCCGGGTACACAGTACTAACAGCCAGAGCAGTTCAGGGCTCCCTGAACTGACAGCTGCCAGGCTCACTCAGCATGGGGCTGAGGTTACGTGCTCAGAAGTGCCAGTTCTCTTCTTTGCCAAAATGTATGTCTCATCCTAAGCATTAACCTTTGTAAGGAAGGTGCCCTCTACCGCTGCTGGTTTCTTTCACCTTTGTGTCTGACTTGGTGTTCTTCGCCTCCTGACCTGTGAGGTCGTTTCAATTTCCAGCCCGTGACAGGTAATTATTTCAGGTTCACATCCAGTTAAGCTCCCTGTAACCTCAGGGTCCAATCTTACATTCCTCAGTGCGCGCCAGCGTGGGTGGACATCTGAGTCCACAGTGAAAGTCACGTGGACGCGAAGCATTAACTGACCGTCGCTCTCTGACTTGATTCTTTAGCTACAATTCCCCTTTGTTCTTTAGCAAGGACACCCCAAGAGCTCCATCAATGTGATGGAGACAGAGCCCAGCAGAGGGGTGCTGTGCTTCCTAAACCCTGGTGATGGTCGGTCTTGAAGCTGGCATGGCTGCATCCGGGCAGACACTTCATCTCCCATTCGACATGAGACCCACTGGGCTCTCTATCCTCAGTAGGGCCACAGAGAATCTCCTGCATCTGTGAGAACATCTGAGCACTGCAGGCTCAAGAGTATCTCATGATGACATGGGCTAGGGGAAGGCTTTGAAGAGGTAGAGGCTCTATCTTAAAGCTCCTAGAGAGATGGGGGACCCTGGAAGCTTAAGTAGGAGCTATTAACAGGAGGATAAAAGGAAAGGATTTATTTAATTTTCATCCTCTTTGTGGTTGAGTATCTAGGGGGTAGAGAAGAGAGAAGTTTCTTTTTTGTCTTTGTCCATTTTCTTCTCGATTTTGCCTTTTACTTTTCTGTTTTTCGCCTCCTATTTCTGTATCTTTCGTCCTTTTTGGTCAGTCTTCGCTTCTTCCCCTCCTTTCCTGTCTACCTAATTCCCTCCTTCTCTCTTAGTCTTCCTTCCAGCCTTCCTCCTTTCTCTCTCCTTTCCTTTCTGTCTTCTTCCCTTATTTCCTTTATCTCTCTTCCTTCCTACAGAGGCATCAGCCCCACCCGAGCTATATGGACCCCGTTCTGTGTGCCGGGGGGACGCAGCAGTGCACGTAGCCCCCCAGCACACAGGAGGCTGCCCCCAAAGCTGATGGCCCGGCACCTTGGTGGGAAACCCCTGAGTGTGGGGTCTCCCTCACACAGGCACTCTGCCAGCTGTTCTCACGTGTCAGCTCCATCCTCTCATCCAACAGTAGACGATTCAGGTTCAGAGAGGGTCCAGGTGATGCGCTATCTGGGCGGAGCTGGAACCCTACCCCAAGTCTGGCGGATTCTGGGTCCTAAAGTCTACTCTTGCCTTGTGTCAAGCTAAGCACAGTGTGCACTTGGGGCATATTGAGATGTCTTCAACAGCTGCGCACATGGTTCTCAGCCCCTCACAAATCTCAGCCTCAGTTTCCCCTCATGAACATCCAGGGCCCCGCAGCACGCACTGGCCGGGGCATCTCAGAGCCGCTGACCAGTTCTCTGCTTTCTCCTCAGAGGTGGCCGACGGCCTCTGCTGTGTGCTGACCACGCCCTGCCTCACTCAGACGGCGGCAGCCCCAGCAGTGAGGGCCTCCGACTCACCCATCACCCTGCGCCAGAAGACCTTCGACTGGAGGAGGGCAATAAGGTGTGTGTGTGTGTGTGTGTCCTCCATGAATGTATAAGCCCCAAACCAGCACGTGAGCCCAGCACATAAAAACTGTGGCCTGTTCCCACCAGCCTTGCTACCCCCTTGCTCTGAGCAGGTACAGACCCCAGGAATCCCAATGTCCCTGGGAGACTGGCCTGTCTCAGCTCCCACACCCTGGGTGGCACGGTCCCAGCAACTCCCCACCACGGCCTCAGTAACCCCAGTTCTGCACACATTCATTCAGCACTCCTTCAGTGTCAGTTGAATATTTTCTAGCTGAATGATACCACCTTGCGCTTTTCTAATTGTTAGTATCCTAGAGAGCAACACACAGATCAATCTCGTGTAAATTTAATATTGTTGTAAACTCAGTAGTGAAGCTTAAACCCACCAGCAAAATCCTAAAGTGACTTCATGCTTTAAGGGGGAAAAAAAATCTTCCTTTATTTGCTCTGATTGTCAGCTATTGCATTTAAAGGGTATATGTAAGTGGGGACTGGTGGGTTACCTTACTAATTAAATAATGATCCAGACATCCCACTGGTAAATTCAAAGAAAATCAGTGATCAGAACTGCCTAGGAAATAAAACAGCTGTTCCTTGTAAATTATCATGAAGAAAGATTCATTAAAATGTACAGCTGGAAGTTTTAGCCATCCAAGGAAACAGTGGCTCAGAGAGGTCAAGTGATTTCTCCAAAATTACACAGCCACAGATGGAAGAAGCAGAATTAGAACAAGTTCGATACACATTAACTAGGCTCTTCATTTGTTTTTCTTCCTTTTCTTATTCTCTTGTGCTCATCCCGCTCCATCCTCTGCTTTGCCCCTTTCTCTGTCCACTGTCCACCCACCAGCAGACAGCAAGAGGACTCGGAGGGGGCAGAGAGCCCGGTCGCCGTGGATGAGTCCCTTTTCAGCTACGGCCTTCGGGAAAGCATCGCCTCATACCTGTCCCTGACGGGAGATGACAGCGCCTCCTTCGACCGGAAGAAGAAAAGCGCGTCCCTGATGTACAGCGGGAGCAAAAGGAAGAGCTCTTTCTTCTCGTCACCACCGTACTTTGAAGACTAGCTAGAGAACAGACACCATGGTGTTTGCCCAAAAGAACAGAGGTTATGACTGTCACCTGGCATCCTGCACAGAGGCACATGGTCCCTGGGGAAACTCGCGTCTTCCAGAAGCCAAGAGAAGCCACGTGGAGAACTGAACTCTCATCTTCTGTATCCACATCATGACAAAGGGAACCCCTCCCTGGTGTCTGATCAGGCACACTGCAAAACGTTGACTCCTGGCATCTTCGTGCAAGGGGGTCGGAAGAGCCCTGTGTGTGTGGGTGTGTGTGTGGGTGTGTGTGGGTGTGTGTGTGTGTGCACGCACACGCTATGTCTGTGCAAAAGACAAAGATGCTCTCTCACAAGAAAGTGCACTGGTGCCGATCTCCAGCACACCGCCCAGCTAGGCTTCCTCTGAGGCCACTAGAGAAAATTTCTGAATGAGAAAAGCCTGAGAAGAAAATGAGCCAGAAGTTACAGCCTGGCAGACAATCTGGGTTTGCAAATCGATCCCTTGCACTGAACTTTTGAAACCCATCTGTAAAGAGAGACCTCTGGGCTGCAGCTCCTCTCTTTCTAAGGGAGCTCAGTGACACTAAACGCTGACCTTATGACCTTCCTTATGAGCCCCCAGTCGGAAGATCCCTTTGGGCTTCTAGCTCCAAAACTACGTGTGTAGAAGTCAGACGACTTCCCTACTTATGCAGAGACAAGGGGAAATGGGAGAGGAGGTGGCTGCCAACAGGGAAAGCACAAGGGCGGGCCTGGGACTCAGCATGATTTCACAACGTCACCAACCATGACTCACAGCACAGAAAGGGCTTCTCTGGGATGCTGAGGGTCTTGCCTATCTTAATGCAGCTGTTATTCATTCGTGATTACCAGAAGAGGCACTGTGTTAAGTCCTGTGTAGGTATCAGGTATCAGGCCCAGCAGTATAGACAGGAAGAAAATATTTGTATAGACAAATATTGTGGAAGTAGTGTGCTGTGATAAGTCGCTTCTGTCATGTCTGACTCTTTGTGGCCCCATGGACTGTTGCCTGCCAGGCTCCTCTGTCCATGGGATGCTCCAGGCAAGTATACTGGAGTGGATCGCCATGTCCTCCTGGGACTGGGTGACCAGGAGTTCATGTCTCAGCTGGATCCTTAAGTAGTGGAAGGGCTGGCTGGACTGGATAAGTAAGAATGGTTGGATTTTTTGAAAAAAGGAACTTAATAAGTTCTAAAGAAATCATCCATCCAGTATCTTCTTCTAAAAAGAGTCTGTCAGCCACATGAACAAAAATGCTAAGCTCCAGAAAAGAGGGGAACCAGAGTGGCTTAATTCTATCAAACAGAATTTTAAGAGATGAGAGAGAAAACACCACAAATTTCTGGACAAGGAGAAGCGATTCTCTCCAGATCCTGTTAGGAAGGGGTTGCAGTTGCCTCTAGGACCTGTTTCCCCGCCGTTGCAAAGGGGTTCCGGGAGCGGAGGGGTGCTGCTGATAGGAAAAGTCTGTCTGTTCAGCATATGCATTCCGGCCGTCTGAGATCACTGCCCTGGTGGTGTGTGCACATGCGTTTACACGATTTTCTGTATCATCGGATTCCAGAGTGTTTATCCAAGAGGACGTTTGTGGTTTCCTCAACACTCCCCACAGGCTATTTCTAAAGGGCCGGCCGATGTATGGGAAATGAATGTCTCTGGGGACGCCAACTCCCACCTCCTCGCCAATGGCAGATGTGTGTACTGCGTCTTCTGTATTGTTTTCCGTTGTAACCAACGAATGGTTGGAACATTTGGGGAGGACTCGGCGGGGCGGGGCAGGGGCAGGTTTCAAATGGGAAGCATTACATTTTGCTAAATCATGTATTTATTCCTGATTAAAATAAGCCTAATAAATATTTAATTCTCGGGGACTCCCCTGGCAGTCCAGTGGTTGAGACTTCGCCTTCCAATGTACTGGGGGGGGATGTGATCCCAGGTCAATGGGCCAAGGCCCCACAAGCCTCACGGCCAAAACATAAAACAGAAATGTGTTTTAACAAACTCAACAAGGACTTTAAAAGTGGCCCACATGAAGAAATATTTAATTCTTGGCATGCTGGGGAGAGGTTCCTGGGTGAGGCGGCTGGGTGGTTAGTTCAGAGGCTCTGTGGGTTGAGATTTTTTAAAGAAACTTGCAGCTGGAGAGAGAGGAGACCAGGGAACACAAGAGGAAGCCACACTGGTTAGTGTATCGGCATCTCCTTGAGGTGCAGTCATAAGAAAACAGGGTTTGGTGACTTCTGAGGCTGTCTCATCCGACTTGGGGCTGGACATCCAAGATCCAGGGCGATAACAACTTCTTAGTGATTATTACGAAAGTTTGGTCTCGCCTAGACACTCCTGCATGTTACTTGTGATAACTCCGCAATTTGTTCTTCCAAGAATCCTTCCACAGATATGTTTTTGTACACCAACTAGATACCAGACACTGTTCTAGGGGCTGCGACCATTGCAGTGAAACCAGAAGAGGACCCTGCAAGCAAGCAGGGGGCAGGCGGTGTCCTTCCCAACCTAAGTCCCCAGGGGAGGCTCTCCTCTCCTTGTGTCCCCTCCCTTCTGCCTGAAGTTCCAGACCCAGCCCCTCAGATGACAGCAAGACCCTAGGATGACAGAGAAACACATAGAAGGAATGTGGCCCCGGAGAAATCATGAGCTATCTGGACTCCCTGCCTGGGAAAATGTTACGGGAAAGAGAAAAAAGAAACTCACTTGGTATTTAAGCTGCTTTCATGATGGGTCTCCTTATTAAAGCAGTTGAGCATTTGCTTCAAAGTGCAGAGAAATAAAAGGGCTTCCCAGTTAGCTCAGTGGTAAAGAATCCACCTGCCAATGCAGGAGACTTGAATTCTATCCCTGGGTCGGGAAGATCCCCTAGAATAGGAAATGGCAACCCACTCCAGTATTCTTGCCTGGAAAATCCCATGGACAGAAGTACCTGGTAGGTTACAGTCCATGGGGTTGCAGAGAGTCAGAAATGACTGAATGACTGAGCACACACACTCTCACACAGAAATAAACCTGATTTGCAGATAGTGAGATAACTTTGTAAAAATCCAATGGACCCAGCAGACAAAGTATTAGAGATGATAAGAAGGCTGAGCAGATGCAGAACCAACTTAGTTCCCAAAACCCATGTTTACCAACTGGAGAGTAACACAGAAAACACAAAACCACTTAGGAAGGGTCTTGCCTCACAGCAAGTTTGCAAAGCTTTTATGGAGAAAAGTTCAAAACTCTATGAAAAGATAAGGAGACAAAAATACTACGGGCCTGGTTATAGGGTTAAGCTGATATAAGAACATCCTAAAAACATATTTTGCCAAAATGATTTGAAAAAGTACATGAAACTACTGTCCAATTCCCATCAGGAATATTTTTTAAAATCAGTGAACTTATTCTGGCTTCCTGGGTAGCTCAGTGGTAAAGAACCCACCTGCAAGTACAGGAGACACAGTTTCAATCCCTGGGTCCGGAAGATCCCCTGGAGAAGGAAACGGCAACCCACTCCAATATTCTTCCCTGGGAAATCCCATGGACAGAGGAGCCTGGCGGGCTACAGTCCGTGGGGTCTCAAAGAGTCGTATGTGACTTAGTGGCTGAACAAAAACAACATTAAAATGTATCCCAACATATATACAGAAGCATCAAAGCCCATGAATAGACAGGCCAATTTTGCCTAAGAGAAGTAGTAGGGTGGGTGAGTGCTCCTAAGAGGTTCATGTGGAAACAGGAGAAAACAGCGTTCTGGACCTAAAACACCATCTCCCTCGCACTGCCCCCAGATGGCTTAATGGACTCAGCGTGGTCTTAGATGCCCTCTTTGAACCAGGAGCTGAGCTAAGTGTTAAGGCCGTACTAAGGAGATGAATCCTATACCCAACCAAGCCTACAGTCACAGTAGAAATGGAATAAGCTGTGCTAGAAAACATGACAAGCACGTAAAATAAATCAGAATTCCTAAAAGTTACCAAGCAGAAGTCTCTTCACCACAGTGAGATTCTTTCTGTTTTAGAGATGGAGAAAGGCTCCGAGGTCCCATCCAGCTGAGCCCTAAAGATGGAGTGAGTTTCCAGGTGGAAAACAGGACGTGCTGACCACAGACCAGCGTGGAAAAGATCTAGAGGAAGGCATGGCATTTTCTAGGAATGGTGGCGGAGCTGGTGAACCTGGACTGCAGGGTTTGTGTGGGAAAGGAGAGAGGAAAATTTAGTGTGAGGCCAACTCCCGGGGCCTGGAGCTCACTCTGAGGAATGTAGAATTGGGGCAATGTTGTAGGAAAGCCATGGAAACTTTTTCTAAGTCCTGTAAATCACAGCGTGGAGGACACGACCTCTTCTACCTTCTCTTAAAACTGGCCAAGGGGTCAATGCCACAGAATTCAGGCTTGCAACATGGCCTCCCCTTCCTTCTTCAACCTTCCACGAGGATAGGCGAAACCTCCCACCTCCCGACCTGCTTTTGTTTGGAATTGCCTTTGCTTGGCATTGGACATGGGGAACTGGGTTTCTTAAGTTCCCACAGGGTGTAGCACACTTACAAACCTTATATCATGACTCCTCTAATCCTCAGAAAACAGAATTAATCACACCCATTTTATCCATGAAGCAGGTGAAGTAAAGGGTTTCACCCAAGGCCAGCATCTTAATGCAAGCTTGTCTGATTCTAGGCTCTTTGACACACTGAGACCCTGAACACGTCCCAGGCTCCTGGAGAAACATTCTCACAGGATTCGGCTTCACAGGTTCCAGCCCCTAACGCAGTGCTTTCTTGACTGTGTGTTCTTTAGCAGGTCACTAAACATCTCTGAGCCTTGGCTTTCTCATGTCTAGATTAGAAACAAAATAAATGTCCCTTGCAAATCAATGTCAGGAACCTATGAGATCATGTATTGAAATGGATTTATGGCCCCACACACGCTAAACAAATACATATAAGCTATTAATTATCATGGGAGTCTGTCTCGTTCAAATTTCAATAGTTCTGGCCCCAAGCTTTGCAGAAAGAGTGAAGATTTTATCCAAGAATATATCACCACCTCACTTTCATTCCTCCAAACATCTGTTGGTAGAGAGCACGTTGAAGGAACTGCTAATATATTGAAGTATTTTAGTTCTCTCAGTTCCAAATAATTTCACACGCGTCCCAAAGACTGCGGGGACCAGTTGTAAAAGCTGTCTCTAAATGACTAAAACAGAAGGAGGATTTATTTTTAAATACACTACCATTTGTTAAAACAGATTCGTTTTTTGAAATTCCCCAAACATCTAAACCCTCCAGAACTTTTAAAAGGAAAATTCTGCCTTCTGGGCCTACTGGAAGGTATTTCTGGTGTCCTCTGGGTCCCCTCGAGTGTCTGGTTTCTGACAGGGCCCTGGGGGGAATCCCTTTGGGATCAACTCAAAGTCAGGAAGGTCTGCTTTCAACCCAGAAACTGCAAGATGTTTGTGCTCAGGTCTCCTGCCACTCAGATGGACCCCATATGGAGGGACAGACTGAAGACCACCCGAGGCGAAGGACAAGAAACACAAAAATGAGGTGGGAGGAAGGGAAGCGGGCCTGCCTGTGGGTCCCCGGACGCACAGCGTCGCTCCCCCACCCAGGTTTGCGAGCCAGCCCCTTCACTGGCTGTCAGTCGCGAGCATCAGCCATAAGACAGCAGTGCTGGGTGCCCCGGGCCCTGTGGAGAGCTGGGCACTGCTGGGCCCTGCTGGCCTGGAGTTGACAGTCTGTGGGACAGACACACATGGCAGGAAGAGCAATTCTGCGCTGGTGGGGAAGCAGGAGAAAGGCTGGATGAGATTTACAGGTGGCAGCGGCCATAGGAAGGGGGTCCGACCCGAGGCTGGAAAGTCTGGAAGGGGTCCCTGAAAGACGACTAGGTCAGGAAAGAGAACGACGGGAGGAAAGCACTTCGGGCAGAGGAGAGCACCTGGACAGACTTCTCAGTGAATTCTAGAAGGCTCCGTGGCTGCCAGAGATAGAGAAAGCGGCAGGAGGCACTGCTCCCTCTCAGGGCAGAGACGATGCCCATCCAGCCTCAACTGTGCGCTCTGAACTGGCACTTCTCTACCCTCCTCGTGGTCATGGGTTTGGACCCCAGGAAGGCTGGACAGAGCTGGGTGTGGTTTGATGGCCTTAGAATCGCCAGCTGGTCATGTCACTGGCCCTGACGGTTCTCCATTGCTCTTTCCTTTGTGTCACTTAACAGTCTCTTCACTGCTTTCTTCTCCTCCAGCACTGCCCGCTTACATGCATCCTCCACCAAGCTCTACAAGTCTGACCCTTCGATGGTAAGAGTGTTCACAGTAGCACTATTGCCAGTAGCCAAAAGGGGGAAGCAACTCAGATGTCCATCAGCAGACGAATGGATCAACAAAGCATGGTGTACACACACAATGCAATATCACTCAGCCTTAAAAATAAATGAAATTCTGATGCATGCTTCAACATGGATGAACCTTGAGGACGTTATGCTAAGTGAAATAAGCCGGTTACAACAGGACAGAGCTCATAGGATTCCACTAACATGAGATAAATTCGTATTAGAGTGGGCAAATTCACAGAAGACAGAAAGTAGAAGAGACGTTACCAGGGGCTGGGAGGAAAGGAGAGTGGGGAGATATGCTTAATAGGTGCAGAGTCTCTGTTTGGAGTGATGCTGACGATTAACACTGATGGTCACACAATGTTGTGAATGTACTTAATGCCAGTGAATGGTATGCTTAGTAATGGTTAAGATGGGAAACCAAACCAGCAAACAAACAAAAGCTGTCAACGGCTCACATACACTCAGGATAAAACCCAAGGTGTTCGGTGCTGTCTGGCTGCTCTCTGCCTCCCAGCCTCCACTCCATGGTCCAGGCAGACTCTGCCCTCCAGCCGCACTGCATGATGGGCAGATCCCAGTGAGGACTCTGGTTGCGTGCCAGTACAGCCTGCAGCATCAGCATGCACAGTCCCTCTCCCAGGGCACGCCCTCCTCCCTGAGCTTGGTGGGGGGCTTCTCTCTGAGCTGCAGTAAGACTCTTTTTTAAACAGCTGCTTTAAGTGTCTGTCCCCTCTCTCTCAAGTAAACTACAAGCTTCCTGAAAACTAGGGCACAGATCATGTAGTAAGGTATTTCCAACAATGAGCATAGTACCTGGCACCAGTTGGACATTCAGTAAAATTAGAAGCTAATCCGAACAGCCAACAGAGCTTATGCTGTGGTTAACAGGTAGTTTCCTCCATCATAGTTATTCCATCCCTATCATTATCATATCACCATCATCATTATTTTCACCACCTTCATCATCATCATCATCATCATTAACACTACCCTGTCTACATGATTAGTACTTAAGCTACAAGTAACATCCTGGCTCATGTATGCATAGAAAGATGGCCATGGGCAGGACACCAATTCAGAACAAAGGAAAAAGGAAATCCAAGCAATCGAAGTCAGGTGGGGAAGGAAGGACCACCTTCAGCAAGACCAAAGACGGAGTGGGCAGCTCACCATCAGCACAGCTCTCCGGAAGAGTCTGGAGTTGGCGGCCCTGGTGGTTACAAGGTGGATGCTGGCCACGTCGGCTCCGCCACGGTCTGCTGCCAGGGTCACGCGCCGAGGGTCCCCACCAAATGCTCGGATGTGGGTCTGCACCCAGGTCAGAGCCACCACCTGGTCCAGCAGCCCCCAGTTGCCGCTCAGCTCGCTGGACCCTTAAGAAAGAGGAAAGCCTTTAACCCTCTGGGATCCTGTACCCTGGATGCAGCCAATCAGGCATGTGGTGCCTGTGGGGGACCTAGACTCCTGTCCACCCAGGTCAGGATTGTGGTTTCTCAATATGGTGGGAGAGCCTGGGCTCCAGAATCAGGCCCCTCCAGCTGGGATTGTCCCATTAGCCTTTTCCAACTAGGAGACCATGGACATGTCCCTCCACGTCTGTGGACTAAGGCTTCCCCATCCTAGAAGGGGTGGCTCCTCAGATGAGAGGCAGCGCATGTTCCGAGCCCCATCTTGGCACATCCGGGGAAAAGGAGATGAGCTTCCTGCCCTGGATCCTCCCTGACTGCCCCTGACTCTCTATGTCTCTTCCCCATGACAAAGGCCAGGCCAGCCTGAGCTATCGGTCTCACCCCTTCCCACCACCTTCCATGACCTTCAGCAGCACCCAGTAGAGCTGATCTTTTTTTTCATATAATTCAGGAAATATTTTGTTTTTTAGATTTTTTTTGATGACTATGTTTAGAGTCTTTATTGAATTTTTTGCAATATTGCTTCTGTTGTATATTTTGACTTCCTGGCTGCAAGGCATGTTAGCTCCCTGACAAGGAATTTAACCTGCACTTCCTGCATTGGAAGGTGAAGTTTTAACCACTGGACCATCAGGGAAGTCCCCAGTAAATATTTACTGAAAGCTCAGTACTTTTTGAAAATGGAATGATTCGGACACAGAAAAATACACAGCTAGAGCATTCTTCTCCTTGGCATTTGAGATACTCTATACCCAGGCCCCATGGCCATCTTCTGAATTGAGTGGACCCTCCTTAGTCTACACCACTAAGGACCCTGGAGCACCAGGCCAGTCCTGGTCTGAGCCGAGGCTCACGCCCTTCTTCTCTGGCAGACCCTTGGCTTCAACCACCGCCTACGTGTGGCTGACTCTCAGGATGACGTCGCTGCCCAGAGCACTCTCCAGGCCCAGGTCCCTCAAATGCCTCCAGGAAGCTGTCTCACGGGCACCTCAGGTCCATTCAATCCCAAAAAGAATCAATTCTAAGTCTCTTGAGCGCCCCGCCAGCAGCTTCTCCTGTTTCTTACCTTCTCCCTCAAACCCAGCCATACCCACCCACTCCTCTCCTGCACAAGCTTGTGGGTCTTCCCGGACTCCTCTTTCAGCATCATCCCCTCTTCCCCCTTCCCCTGGTGCGGTGAGTGCTCCCCCACTGATCTCTGCCCCGTCTCTTCTAGAGCTGTTCACTGGCCTCCTGTATCGGCACACTCCTCCCGCCCCTGAATTCTCCGTGTGCATCCAGAGTGATCTTCTAAATTGTAATTTTGATTATCTCTCTCTCTGAGACACACACACACACACAACAATGTACACACACCCCCCAATGTACACAGACACCAGTGTATACACACACACACCAGTGTACACACATATACTAGTGTACACACACCAAGGTACACACACACACAAGAAAGTACACACACACAAACACACACACCAGTGTATACACACACATATACAAACACAATCAATGTACACACACACACACACACACCCACAATCAATGTACACACACACACACACACACACACACCCTGCCCCATCCTATGTAAAGTCTCCCATCTCATCTCATGGTCCTTCGGGCACCATTTCTTCTCGTGCATTCCAAGCCCCCCAGGACCTGGTCATCCTCCTCTCAGGGCACATCTCCCTTTGTCTCCCCCTGTCCTGTGCCGCAGCCACCCAGGCTCACCAGCAGATGCTCAAACACAGCAGCCCTCCCCTCCCCTACCCTGGGCTCGGCACATGTGACTTACTCCACCCAGACCCCTCCCTCTGCCCTTGACTTGCCCTAGCTCTGACCTCCGACCCAGTCATCCTCTGAGTCTGAGTTACAGCGTCAACTCACAGGCAGCCTCGGGGGAAGTGAGGGTCCCCTTTCAGAGTACTTGTCAGCATGGGCTCCCCTGCGAGACTCCGCCCTCCACTAAAGCCAGTGGCCGCAGTCGGTCCTTATGAAATGTTAAGTGAATGAAATGACTACACTTATGATGAACACGATTCAGTATCAAGTGAGAAACTATCAACAAAAACCCATTTCCCCAGATAGAAAAGCAGCAAGACCTTGCATCCTGATTCCCCAGCCTGCTGTTCACAAAGAGCTGACGACGACACCAGCTCGGTGCACATAATGGTTCGAATTACTCCTCCAGCTGGGGAGATGCTCCGAATTTCTTCAAACGCATTTCATGCTCTGGGTTTAATGAAGCCATTGGCACCCTTCTCTGTGGGCTTTTCTGGATTGCAGACACATTCTGTTTGTTTCCAAGGTCTCAGGGAGGGCAGGAAGGCTGGGCAGCGGCTGAACAAGACCCAGTCTGGGAGGTGACGCCCACAGCCTGCATTTCCAGGGACAATGTAGAGGCAGGGCACTGTCCCTGACTCCCAGGCCCCCGTGTACCAGCTTCCCACTGACAGCGCTGACCTTCTGGGGTCTACAGACCCCTGGGAAGTCACAGATGAGGGCGCTTTCAGGAAGCGAATCTGAACTGGGCTCCACTGTATGCCAGCACCGCGCCAAGCAGTGCAGAGAGCAAGACACACAAGTCTTAGCCCTCAGGGCAGACAGCCTCCAGGACACACACAGGGAGCAGCCAACTAGCTGATCTGAGATGGTCTAACTCAACCCTTTTATTCCCTAGTGGAACCTAAGACTTGAAAACGAAAGAGTTTGTTTAGTTGCAAGAAGTAAATTTTCTTTCAGATTTTATTTGTAATGTGGGACCAAAGTCTTTATTGAATTTGTTGCAATATTGTTTCTCTTTTATGTTTTGGTTTTCTGGCCACAGGGCATGCAGGATCTTAGCTTCCTGATCAGGGAAGGAACCCACACTCCCTGAACTGGAAGGCGAAGTCTTAACCACTGGGATGCCAGGGAAGTTCCCTAGAAGCAAATCTGAGATAGAATTGGCTCTTAAATCTAACACACACTCAGTACTTTTTGTCCTAACATTCAATCCAATTCAGCAAACATTTGTCAAAAATTAAAAAAAAAAAATCTATGGTGTGCAAGGCACTCGGTTATTTTCATTAAAAATTTTAGGTACTCTTTTTATGGAACCTCTGCTCAGAAGCCTTCATAACTTCTTCATTCCTGCTGCACACAAAGTCTAACTTCTTCCTGGCTTTTCCTCCCCTCTAAGATTAACTTCAGGCTTCCTTGGTGGCTCAGCTGGTAAAGAATCTGCCTGTAATACAGGAGACCCGGGTTCGATCCCTGGGTTGAGAAGATTCTCTGGAGGAGGGTCTGGCAACACACTCCAGTATTCTTGCCTGGAGAATTCTATGGACAGAGGAGGCTGGTGGGCTACAAATCCATGGGGGGTGGATCTCAAAAAGTCAGACAAAACTGAAGTGACTAAGCAGTAGCAGCAAGATTAACTTCAGCCCATCTGAGCAGTCTGCGTTCCCTTCATTTTCCAACACCTATCCTACTCCAGACCTCGGGGTCTGCTCATTGCCTGTGCTCATCACCCTACAGTCTGGTCTTGGCTGAGCTCCATTCTCTTCATCTTCAGGGCTGAGCTCTGGTCTCACCTGGCTCAGCCCCACCACAAACATGCAGCAAGCAGTGCTGCTGGGGGCATGAAACTGGACAGGGCTGCTCTCTGCTGGCCAGGCATGTACAGTCCAGGAGGGAGTCCAGGATGTGAGTGGAAGATCTCTGGATAACGTGATCATGCGCCTCTCCAACTGCCTCACCCCACCCTGATCTAATCCTCCAGCTCTGTTCTCCCCACTCTCTGGTCAAAACACATCAGCAAGCATTCAGTTGTTCCCTCACGGTCTAAATGGCTCTTGCTTGCTCATTTGATTTATTCAGTTATCCTTCTAAAGCTCTTCAGCCAGGCTCACAGCAGTTCCTCCCCCAGTTCTTGTTGATGGCCATCAATAAAAGGGATCATGGTGCATGGGCTGTGCAGGTGGGTTATAGAGCCAGACCAGTAATGCACTGGTCTTACTCCACCCCTACAAGCTCAGCAGGGCCCTGGATGAGTTACTTAATGTGACTTGACTTTCTCCATCTGTAAAATGGGATAATAATAGTACCAACTTCAACAGGTTGTTATGATGATTGAATTTGTTAAGATTTGTAAAAGGAACAGAATGATGCAGAGCCTGGTATAAAGTACTCTAGAAGTTATTTGTCTTTTCTTAAATAAAATAAAACAGGTTTAGATCCAGCTATTATCTCACAGATGCCCTTTGTGGGGTCTATGTTGTCTTCAGCAACAGAAGTTGCACTGGTGATGGAACAGGACTCTGGGCCTGTTCTTCTGGTCAAAAAGGGGAGCAGACCCCTCAGAGGGGAGCCTCTAAGGGGAAGCTCTGAGTGCCCCCGGGATGATGGGGTGATGGGCACATTACGGGGCCTGGCCTTCAGTCTGGCTCCCAGGCCAAAGCACACTTCCTCTGCTCCCACACCATGCAGGAGGCCTGTGGGCCGTGGCCCACCCACTCCTCTGACCCTACAGGCCACTGGCCCCAGGTCGCCTCACCGCATTGCTTTGCCAGAGAGAGGAGGGTAATCACTGTGCCCCACACTGGCGGGGTCTGTCCTGCCTGTGAGATCCAGGCAGGGGGACCCCTTCACTTCCTTTCCACCTGCTCTTCACCAGGAACCATGTTCCTTCTAAGTACTGTTGAGTTTGGGCTTTTCTCTCTGAGAACACAAGTTTGTCTAGTCGGCAGCAGAGCTGACATCAGTTTCTGTTTCCATCTCTCTCCCATCTCTTTCTTAATGTGCCTCTGGAGTCTGGCGCTCTCGGGGGATTATCTTCACTCTGAGCTGCAACAGCAGATGCCGCGTGCATTCATCACATGAGATGAAGTGCATGAAGTGGCAACTCGGCATGACTCAGTAGCTGCCAGGGCTGCTGCTGGCCGGATGCAGGGCCCAGACATGGCTGCAGCAGAGCCCTCACTTACAGAGGCCCTGCTAGGGAAAGGGAAGGGTGCTAACCCTTGGGAGCCCCTGTGAGGTGCCAGCAAGCTTCCAGATGTTTGTCTTCACATGCTTGACCTCATGAGAGGCGAGCAGCCTGGGATGGATGAGATGCGGAGGGACTGAACCCGGGTCTCCTGCATTTTAGGTATATTCTTTACCCTCTGAGCCACCAAGAGCCTAAGGGGGCTGGTAAAGGATCCACCTGCCAATGCAGTAGATGCTAGAGATGTGGATTTGATCCCTGAGGTCGGGGAAATCCCCTGGAGTAGAAAATGGCAACAGACTTCCAGTATTATTGCCTGGAGAATTCCATGGACAGAGGAGCCTGGCTGGCTACAGTCAATGGGGCTACAGAGATGGGGACACAACTGAGTGACTGAGCACACACACTCAGAGGCAGAAAGCCCCTTGACCTCTCTGAGCCCCGTGCTTTTCTCTGTGAAATGGCCACACTGTGCTGACCTCATGGAGGTACCTGGAGACTGGGATGACGTCATCTGGGAAAGACGTCTGGTAGAGACACGGACGCTGGGTGAGCTCACTCTCTTTCTCTCTTGCTGACGGCATTGCTTTAAGCAGAGGAACAGGCAGTGTTGCAAGCCAGGAGTGAGAAGGGGTGGGTGTTCTCTGCCTCCCCCAACACTGCTCCCAGAAATGGGGTCGCCTTCCCAGAAGCCTGCAGAATTCTCCATAGATTACAGCCCATGAAATCATAAGCCCACCCCCTCACCGACGGGTAGCATATGGAAATCCTCTTCTGTCTGGAAAAGCTCTGAGCCGGAGTCAGCCAGGTCTGTGGAAAGCCCCTCCCGAGCGGGTCCCACAGGCTGGCTTCTGAGTTTCACCATCTCTTTAGCGAAAGGAGCTCCTGACTTAAGAGTCATCAATGGTGTTTTTGAAAAGAGGAAAGAAAATCCAGCAGGAGAGTCCAGTGCTCTAGCGGCCGCCGCTGCCTCTCTGAAGGAAAGCCTGGAATGGGCTCATCAGCCACACTCCCCTCATTGCCACTGGTCACATGTTGCCTTAACTTGTTGCCCATCTCATGTCTGCTGTGCAAACCTAAAGTCTTTGTTATGACACTCAAGGCCTCTAGCCACATGATCCACCCAGCCCTATCCCCCAGGGCTCCGGGGTTCTGCTCACGCTGGATGCCTGCCTCACTCACCCACGCTCTGGAGGAGCCGTGGTTCCGGCCACATTACATCCCACCCCCCTCCCCCAAACATCCATCATGCAAGACATCCCAGGTCTTAAACGAGACCCCCGAAGAACAGGGATGATGCTCAGTGCTGTCCTTGAGGACACGCAAAGCCCATCACAGCCTCTGGAGCCCCTTCACACATAGCACCTCGCGTGAGTCTCACAGTGACTTTGGAAGTTGGGTTAAAGTTACTCCTATTTTAGAGGAGAAAACTGAGACTTGGAGAAAGGGAGGGTTTTGTCCAAGGTCACACAGAAAACACTTGGCTCTTTGGATTCCCAGACCAGGACGCCTGCCCTCCACCACAGCCGCCTAACAAACAACTGCTCTACCACTGGAGGTGGGGTGCGGTTGGGTGGAGTGGGGCTGGGGTAGAGATGAAAGAAAAGATGGGATTGGTCCAAGCCTCAGTTCTGCCCTGGGGGCTGGTGGGAAGGTGGAAGGTGTAACCTGAGGGATAATGTCTGTGACTGCAAAGAAGACAGGCCAGAAGTTGACGGTGATGATGGAAATCATTGTCTATGCAGCCCTTGCTCCAGGAAACAGCTCTCTGAAGGCCCCAGAGCTTTTATCCACCCCTTAGCGTCTCCAGGGCACGTGGACCCTGGTGGTGAATCCTGGCTCTGCCTTTTCCTGACCATGTGAGCCTGAGCAAGGGTCTAGCCCTCTGGGGTCTCAATATGCACAAGCATACACACAGAGTTATTAATATCACAAGACAAAACACTTAAGGTACTTGGAACGGCTTAAGACACGTGGTGAGTTTCATCAGTGGCAACTGTGACCTACGGGCATCAGCATGGCTGGAGTGTCTCATGAAGGTACTGGCTGTACTCAGTGGGCTGGAGGAGGGCCAGGGGCCGGGAAGGGATGAGGTTTTAGGAAGAAAGGACTAAACGCACACAAAGAACACACTCGGCTCAGGGAGTCAAGTGGTCACCACCAACCCCAGCAACTCACCGGAACTCAGGAAGCCGAAGATGCCCGTGCGATAGCTGGCCGTGACCACGATGAGGTTGCCGACAGCAGCCAGGAAGGAGCCATCCACTGCCAGCTGGTCCCCACTGCCCTTGCCCTCCACGGCATTGTGGAAGAACACCAGCACGGACGCGTTGGGGGCCTGCAGGGGGTGCAGAAATGTGGGGGCTGCAGGCGGCCACCTCCCCCTCCAGAGCTTGGGAAGGGCACCTTTGCCATGCAGGTGCCAGACCGAGCCGACACACAACTCTGGGTGTGTCAACACACCTACCCCAAGGCCCGGCAGGGGCAACAGAGCAGCCCAAGAGATAAATGGCAAAGCTACTTTTGACTGGAAACTCCCCGATGGGGAAGGGGTCCTGGATTTGAAGTCAGGAGATGGGGATCAAGCCTCTGCTCAGGCCAGCTGTGCTTTCTTAGTAAGCCACGAAGCCTCTCCTAGCCTCAGATGCTACACCTCTAAAGTGGGAAAGGGGGGAGAAGATAGAAATAAACATACCTATCATTTCCTCCTAGAGTCGGTGTGAAGACCAATGACATCATAGATCAACTGCAAAGTACTGTCGTCAACTTCTTGCTCACATTATGGCAAAAGAGTATGCTCACCAGTCACCACTCACTGGCCTTAGCCGTGAACTCTGGGACTCAATTGACCAAATCTACAGTAATAATTCTCTAGCTGAGTGACCTTAGGCAAGTCACCTGACCTCTCTGAGCCTTGGGCATTTCATCTATCCAATGGGAATGATACCTCTTAGAAGCATCAGGAGGATCAGAAGGAAGGATGCTGTGAGGTGTTCAGCCGATGACGGGCACAGACCTCCAGAGGTGGTCCCTCCCCTAGCCCCTGTTCTTTCCAGTGGGTTCAACACTGTCCAGTTCCTACACTGCCCGAGTGATGGTCTCCTCCAGGCTTTAGGTGTGGTCTGTGTCCCACTCTTTGCCATTTACAATGTCTCTCTTATCACCTGTTCAATGGTTAATTAGTATCTATGCCTTGTTTTATTCCATTCTCATAAGAACTTCATGAGCTGATGCTATTTCTCTCCCTACTTTTCAAAACAGGAAACTGGGGCACAAAAAATGTGAGTTGCCTTCTCCAGGCCAGGGAGGCAGTGGTAAGTGGCAGGCTGGTTTGGAGCCAGGACTTAATTCAACACACCCACAATGATCTGGGGCTGGGCATCACCATCACCTCCCTCACTCTAAGCTCTATGCTTCTATTGATGCAGCCCAGAGGAGGCTCCATGTTCAGATGCCCTTGTTCCAAATCTCACTCAGCAGCTTGCTGTGCTCAAATCTCCAAAGTGCATTGCCTCTGGCTGCTGGTGGCTCAGGCACTGGAAGTGGAGGCGCGTCACATCCACTGTGGGATCTGCCAGCACGACTCACGTTTCCTAAGGCTCATCAGTTCCGTTTTCTCTCATGAGTTCTGACCCTTCCCCCTAAACAGGAAACTCAACTCAACATCAGGATCCTAGATGCTACTTAGGCAGGTACAGGCTTCAAAACAGGGCCTAACCAGAGTCAACCCTGAATATTCACTGGGAGGACTGAAGCTGAAGCTCCAGTACTTTGGCCACCTGATGTGAAGAGCCAACTCATTGGAAAAGACCCTGATGCTGGGAAAGATTGGAGGCAAGAGGAGAAGGGGGTGACAGAGGATGAGATGGTTGGATGGCATCACCAACTCGATGGACATGAGTTTGAGCACACTCTGGGAGTTGGTGATGGACAGGGAAGCCTGGCACGCTGCAGTCCATGGGGTCGCAAAGAGTTGGACACGACTGAGTGGCTGAACTAAACTGCCTATTTCTGCTCCTCCCGCTGTAATGAAAGCCCCCTTGAGGACAGCAACTTTATTTTGTTCATAGCTGCAACCCATGGAGAACAGACCCTCCCATCACTGGCGCTTTATGAATATCTCTTAGAGAACTGAACCCAGATAACCATGCACCATGCTCCCATGCAGGAGATGAGAGGAGGCCCTGGAGGAACCAGGCTGGCGCTCAGCCCTTCAGGCCTCAGGGAGCCAAGAACCAGCCAGGAGAGCACGGGGCAGACCATGCTGGCAGTGCAGGGGTTGGGGATTTCCAACAGGGCAGCTTTCACGGAAAACATAGCAAGGGCTGTCAAACTCACCATGTTCTGCGGGACAAACACGTTGAGATACAGGCAATCTTCGCTGACCCCGGGAGGCGTGGGCGTCCTGATGCCTGGCTGCCAGCACCTAGCCCTGCAGATACAGATGGATGGCATGTGACTTGCAGGAAAAACAATTAAAGAGACACACTCAGCCCTCCTGCATGCCCAGCAGCAGCAGCAGAACCCACTGCCCAATTCTGAAGGCCCAGCAGCCCACCGATAATTAGGTAGCTTCAGGAAATGGTTAATGGGATTGGTGAGTAAATGCTGGAAGGACCAGGATGACCACCAGTCTCTCTATCATGGGCCTGAGGAGTGTCCCCTGGGCAAGGTGCCCGCCCAGATAGAGCAGAGGAACACGGGTGTCACCTGGGCCCTGGGGCCCTGCAGGCTCCAGGGTACCGACCTGCTGGGATGAGGGGCCTCGACCTGCTTTCTCCATCACTACAGGGTCAAGTGTGCTGGTCGAAACATCTCCTGGCATAAGAGCTGAGATGCATATCTGGGACACACATGAAGCAAGCATGATGGTTACCTGTCCAAGCCTGGTTAGTACTGGGCTCTGATGGACCAAGCTCTCACTGCTCTTCACTCGAAAGCCTGTCAAGTGGGTGGATCCTAACCCAGTGAAGTTCTCTAATTAGTGCTTATTTGTTCCTTTTGTCTCCCAGGGGTGACTTTCATGGCTTTCTGCATCCTTCTGCTACTGTCCTAGCTTAAGTCTTCCTGTCGCTCGCCTGGAATATCCCAGAGCCTCCTGCTCATCCTTCTGTCTGGTCCTGAGCTCCTAGACCTGCCCACCAACTGGCCATGGGCAGTGATGGAGAGGGAGAATGTGGCTGCGTCCTTGGGACAGAGCTGTGGACACCTGTGCAGAGGGAAAGGCCATGGGGTGAAAGAGGCAGGCACAGGTGCTCCTTCCACAGATACTCTGAACATGCTTTCATCAGAAAAATGACAAAATCATGTCCCGTCTGTCAACTATCTACAGTGGTACATGCATGGGAGGGAATGGGCAAAATTGAAAAGCAGAGGAAGGAAAATAGGATATTCCATTTTTTTCCCCATTTTTGAAAACTCCTTTTAATATCATGTCTATTGGGGGAATGAAAAGACCTTTTACATTATTATTATTTTTTAATTATTATTATAAGCTATGCTTTTCCTTCTCTGCTTATTTCTCAGCGCCACTGAGGTCAGATGTAGCTGGGAGGTTGAGTTCCGGCCACTGCCATGCTGGGGCAGGTGATGAATGTGCCCCGCCCATGGGCGTGGCCCAAGGAAACCTCCCCTGCACTAACAGCCTCTCTTTCCTGGATGCAAAGTCAAGGGAGGTTCCTAGAAGGAACCTTGGAAGGTCTGTGCTGAAAAAGACACGGCAGCTTGGGTCCCCGCATTACTGCATGGAGCAGAGCACACCAGCCCCTCCATCACCAAAGGAGGCAGGACCAAGACAATGTTAAGTCACGGACAAGTGGGGGTTTATGTGTAAGAGCACTCAACGTCATCTTAGCTAATGTACCCCCAGTGCACGGCTCAAATCCTAACGCACTACTCTGTTATCAACTCTCACTTTGAAGGCTTAGAATGGGAGAAGGCTTCTCTGGACACCACCCCCCCACCCCGCCTCCCCACCACCACCAGATGTATTCCACTCCATCCTTACCGTGGCTTGGTGGCTTCCCAGGACCCAGTCCAGTTCAAGTGCTCGGGGGCCCGGAAGCGTTTCTCCCCCAGGGGCGGGGCGGCATACGGAACTCCCAGGAACTGGTCCACTGGCTTCCACGAAGTGCCCACTTGAATGGCCTGTGACCTGCCCAGCAGCTGGCCATGGGTGGCAATGGGCACTGAAGGTGAAGATGTCCCAAAGCCGGGCAGAGGGATGTCTGGAGTTGGGGAAGGAAGAGAGCACAGTACATGCTCTATTCAGGGGTATTCCAGACATGTTTTAAGAAACAAATCAAAAAGACCAAACACTGCTTTCTGCACTTTAAAAAAAAAAATTTTAGTTATTCATTCAGGCCCCAATAACTTAAGTCTAGTCAAGTTAGTGTCTAATGCGAAAAAAAAAAAAAAAAAGAAAAAAGAAACCCAACAAAGACACCTGATCTTCCCCGGGCACTGAGCAATCCTTCCCTCAGTTCTGTCATCTCAAGTTCTTTCCAGGGAGATCACCCAGGCCCACAAACCCTGACTTGCCTCCCTGGGACCAGATGTCATCACGATTCTGGATTACTTGGATTTTAAAAAGGGCCCAGACCATGCAAGGTCCAATCCTCCAGGGGAGTCTGGACTTGAGCCCATCACTGGACGCGCCAGTTACTTCCAGGAGGAAATGTATGGGCTGGCCCTGCTAAGACGGATGAATACCTGATATCATTTCTTCGATCAACTTTGGGTCAGATTTTGACCCCAAACGAGTTTGCCAAAAGCTTACAAAAATATTTTTTTCTGACTTTAAGACTGCTTGGATTTTAGAACTATCGCTGAGGCACTGCAGACCCGGTAAGTACATTTCACTGGTGAGGAAGTGGGTTTAGGGGCTGAGGGTGGGTAGCTGTCAGGATGTCAAGGTGATGAGGTAAGAGTCAAAGCTGTACTTTTCTGAGCCCCAGCTCTGACCACGGGGCCAGAGGTTCACAGGGGGTCAAGAGTCGGGCCTGGCCTGCAGCACCCACCCTCCCTTTGTGCCTGTCTGGATCCCACCTGGTCCTTTAGGTTAGGCTGGTGTGGCCGGCCATCCTGCCCTGTGCTCCACAGGCCTCCCGCCCCTCCCAGCAGTGCTAATCTCCAGACACTTATCAGCCTCCCTGTAGCCTTATCTTATCTCTTCTGCTGTATTCCCTCACATTCATTCATTGAGTCAATATACTTTTATCAGCTCAGTTTAGTTCAGTTCAGTCACTCAGTCTTGTCTGACTCTTTACAATCCCATGGACTGCAGTAAGCCAGGCTTTCCTGTCCATCACCAACACCCGGAGTTTACTCAAACTCATGTCCATCGAGTTGGTGATGCCATCCAACCATCTCATCCTCTGTCGTCCCCTTCTCCTCCAGCCATCAATCTTTCCCAGCATCGGGGTCTTTTCAGATGAGTCAGTTCTTCAAATCAGGTGGCCAAAGTATTGGAGTTTCAGCTTCAACATCAGTCCTTCCAAAGAATATTTGGGACTGATTTCCTTTAGGATGGACTGGTTTGATCTCCTTGCAGTCCAAGGGACTCTCAAGAGTCTTCTGTAACACCATAGTTCAAAAGCATTAATTCTTCAACCCTCAGCTTTCTTTATAGTCCAACTCTCACATCCATAAATGACCACTGGAAAAACCATAGCTTTGACTAGACGGGCCTTTGTTGGCAAAGTAATCTCTCTGCTTTTTAATATGCTGTATAGGTTGGTCATAACTTTCCTTCCAAGGAGCAAGCGTCTTTTAATTTCATGGCTGCAGTCACCATCTGCAGTGATTTTGGAGCCCAAAAAAATAAAGTCTGTAACTGTTTCCACTATTTCCCCATCTATTTGCCATGAAGTGATGGGACCAGATGCCATGATCTTAGTTTTCTGAATGTTGAGTTTTAAGCCAACTTTTCCACTCTCCTCTTTCACTTTCATCAAGAAGCTCTTTGGTTCTTCTGTGCTTTCTGCCATAAGGGTGGTATCATCTGCATATCTAAGGTTATTGATATTTCTCCTGGCAATCTTGATTCCAGCTTTGCTTCATCCAGCCCAAAGTTTCTCGTGCTGTATTCTGCATATAAGTTAAATAAGCAGGGTGACAATATACAGTCTTGATGTACTCCTTTCCCAATTTGGAACCAGTCTGTTGTTCCATGTCCAGTTCTAACTGTTGCTTCCTGACCTGCATACAGAGTTCTCAAGAGGCAAGTCAGGTGGTCTGGTATTCCCATCTCTTCAAGAATTTTCCAGAGTTTGTTGTGATCCACACAGTGAAAGGCTTTGGATTAAGTGGAAGTAGATGTTTTTCTGGAACTCTCTTGCTTTTTCAATGATCTAACAGATGTTGGTAATTTGATTTCTGGTTCCTCTACCTTTTCTAAATCCAACTTGAACATCTGGAAGTTCACAGTTCACACACTGTTGAAGCCTGGCTTGGAATTTTGAGCATTACTTTACTAGCGTGTGAGATGAGAACCAGCTCAGGCTTAGTGCCAAATGCCATTTTCAGGGGCTTAAGACAGGCTGGTGTCTGGTTCCCACAGGTCTTAGGGCCTCACCCAGTGGAAACCAACACTGGTGAAGAG
Source organism: Bubalus bubalis (assembly GCF_019923935.1). NCBI lineage: Eukaryota > Metazoa > Chordata > Mammalia > Artiodactyla > Bovidae > Bubalus > Bubalus bubalis. The sequence goes on along the minus strand of NC_059171.1, from coordinate 73,706,521 downwards.
ATTCTGTGTGTGTGTATGTGTGTGTGCAGTCTCTCTTATTTATTTCCAACAGGTGTGTTTTCTTTGCTCCAATTCACTGTGGGCTTTGCAGCTTGGTCTGCAGCTCTGTCTGTTTAAAATACACATTTATGATGAACATAAATGTGGGAGAGGAGGCAGACAGACAGACAGGTGGAAGTTTATCCATTCCTCAAGAGTTTGGTACTATGCAGTGGCTCAACTGGAGGTGGTTTTGACCCCAGGAAACATCTGACAATGTCTGGAGATATTCTGGGGTTGTCACAGGATTGAGGAGAGGTCTGAGCTCCTAGTATCTCATAGGATGGAGGCCAGAGATGCTATTAAACAACCTATGATAGAGACAACAGGTCATCCAGTCCCAGGTGTCAGCGTCAGGTGTCGGGGCTGAGACCCCCTGGTGTGATATGCATTCATGACCTCCAGGCCACTGAGGGTCCACGTGGTGAGGAGGAAGCAATGAACGGACCTGTGTTTGTGTGAGGGACCAGCTGCTTTAGAAAAACCTCATAGTTCTTTTGACCCTCGATTTTCCCATTGCCGAGAAAGGAACAGTAGCTGTCCCTACAACACAAAGATGTCAGGAAGAAATAACATGATGCCTGTAATGTCCCAAGCTCAGTGCCTGGTGCGTGACCGGAGACCAACACGTGAATGAATGAATGGGGAGAGGGAAGGAAGAAAGGAAGGAGGGAAAGATAGAAGGAAGGAGGGAAGGAGTGGAGGGGTGAAAGAAAAAGAAAAAGGAAGGTCAAAAGGTAGAGAGAACAGAAGGAAAGAGTGAGTGAAAACTTGGTTGTTCACACACTGGCGTGTGAGTTATAACCCAAAATGGAAACTTGGGATGGAAAGAAATACGTGCCGCTTTATAATCTGGCCTCGATCACAAATCATGCCTGCTCTCACCCCCACAGTTCCTTCCTTCTCACAAGATTTCCTGTTTCAATTGCAAATCACAGGCTCTCTGGCTAGCATTCAGGACCGACCATGGATGCTAAGGCAGTGAAAACTCCCAAGGTCAGCTCTTTTGCTCTGCAGGAAACAGCCACATTTCATGAACGTGGCATCATCTCAAGCAGGGAGCAGAGACAGAAAATATAAAAGCTAAAGAATTTTGAGGGAATGCAAGCCTGCTTTCCCACGGACACTGGTATTTAAGCCTCCCTCCAGAGGCTGCCCAATGTATCCCAGACAGAATGAGATCCAACATGGGAAAAATATCTGCTGTGCATTTCTCCCTTTTGAAATCTTTTGCAGAAGTGGAGATTCTTTCTAGAATACCCATATATTTAGGTTCTGTGACTATTTGGATTAAGAAAATTATTTGTAGCTCTATATGTACTTTAGGTGCAAATAAACAAATGTCTATGTAGATACACGTGGGCATGTGTCTTCTGCTGGAGAGTGAGCATTTCATGCTGAATTTGAGACACACAGAATTCAGAGAGAAGCAGTCTAATTTGTTTTACAGAACTCATACCTCAAAGTGAAGGTATTTCTCAGCAGGACTACCGTGCAGATTGGCTACACTATGGATGAAATCTATTTAACTCGACCAAGTGATATAAGCATCCTGAGAGTCCCTTGGACTGCAAGGAGATCAAACCAGTCCCTCCTAAAGGAAATCAATCCTGAATATTCATTGGAAGGGCTGATGCTGAAGCTGAAGCTCCAATACTTTGGCCACCTGATGCAAAGAACTGACTCATTGGAAAAGACCCTGATGGTGGGAAAGATTGAAGGCAGAAGGATAAAGGGATGACAGAGGATGAGATGGTTGGATGGCATCACTGACTTGATGGACATGAGTTTAAGCAAGCTCCAGGAGTTGGTGAAGGACAGGGAAGCCTGGCATGCTGCACTCCATGGGGTCACAAAAGTCAGACACGACTGAACTGAACTGAATAGAAGGCAAGCCTTAAGATTAAGGGCCCAAGACCTTAGTTTATAGGAATCAAAGCACTCCTAAGCCTGGGGACCTTCTCCTAATCTAAACACTGAGGTGGAGGAAAGGGGGAAAGAGGACACCCCTGGATCCAGACAGCCCTAAAGGACCATTAATACTCAAGGACAAGGTGAGGCCAAATCTCAATGTTACCTGGTCTTATAAATAAAGTTTTATTGGTACACAGCCGTGCCCATCGATCTATTATTGTCTGTGGCCACTTTTCTGCTTCAACAGCAGAGTTCAGTAGCTGTAACAGAGACTTGTAGCTGTGAAGCCTAAAATATTTATTATCTGACTCTTTACAGAGAGAGATCACTAACATCTGCTCTTGAAGATAAGATGGCAGACTCAGCCAACATTTCTAAAAAGTTATTCATTCCATCCCGTAAGCATGTCTAGTCGGGAGGGGGTGTCCCCCAGGGCCTTGGCTCCCATGTTTCCTGTTCTATAGCTCATATAATTTCACTTTAGGCTGTAATTATATGCTGCTTGTTCCTTGCCTGCTTCACCCCTGCATCCCCAGCACCCAACACAAGGGCTGACACATGATAACACATTACTGGATGTTTCTAAACTGAACCCAGCCTGGAGCAACCACACTCTTTGGTGATGGTGATATGGTCGCTAGGCACTGCAGTTTTGTGGGGGAGGACTGACCCTAGAGATAGGAGACCTGGCTCCAAGTCCCTGTTCCGTCATCACTAGTTGTATGAAATCAGAGAAGTAACCTAACTTGTCTGGACCAGAGTCTCCTGGTCTCTAAGATAGGGATCAATCCTTTATCTTGATATCTCACAGGATAACATGAGGGTCCAACAAGATAAGGTATGTGAAACAACTTTATAAACTCTGAAACAGTACTAAAAAGTGGCCTAATGAATTATTTTATGCAGAAACTCGAAGGCCAAAATGGCTTCTATAACTCAAAAGAAGTCATGAATACAGACAGTGCAGAGAAGTCCTAGGTCAGAAGTAGGCTTTTTTGTCTTCCTTCAGTTCATCCCATGTAAGTGCCACATAGCCTAAGATGACTTTGACTGACTTTTCCTTAAGAACCTCAAAAGCCACCGCCCATGAGTCACCACTTTCTCCGACAGTCCTTCCCAGCCACACCCAGGCTCTTGGGAATGTCTGCAAAGACACAGGCTGGCACTCACTTGGCTTCCGGTAGATGTAGGTGGCCTCTTCGTGGAGCAGAAGTCGGCAGTTCTGGGCCTGCAGGCTGTGTGTGCAGCTCTGGGTATCAGCATAGAACATACACCTCACAGCCCCGGGTTGGGTCTGCAGAGTGGTGACAAGGCAGTCCTGGTGACGGGAACACTCTGCAGAGGAGAAGAAGGGTGGGGATTGAGCCTGAGAGATCATCTCAGTCAAGTATTCAAAAATACATTCATGAATCCATGCATCCATTGATCCATCCATCCAGTCATGCATCTGTGAACCCATCAGTTCATCCATTCATCTATCCAACCATCTATCTTACCATCCAACCATACATTCATAAATCCATGCATCCACTGATCCATCCATCCAGTTGTGATCCATGAATCCATCCATACATCCATTCATCCTGCCATCTAACCATACATCCATGAATCCATGCATGCATCCTTCCATCTATCCAAGCATCATCCATTCATCCATTCATGTAATTATACATCCATGAATCTGTGTATCATCTATCCACCCACTCTTCCATTTGTCCCAAGACAACCTGAGGTGCCTGGCAGGAAGGAATTCATCTGAGAGAGAAGACATGGGTGAGCACTCCTCTGCAGTCTCCTCACTTTCATTCAGGGTCAGCCCAAAGTCACAGTTTCTCAAAGCATAAGCCAGCTAGACATCCTTCATCCAATCACACTTCATGAATCTATACATCCACTTATGCATCATCCATTCATCTATCCACTTATGCATGCATACATACACACAAACACTCACTCCTTCATTTTAGCACCTGGCACAGGGCTAGAATCTTGGAATAAAACAGTGGTGGTGGGGGACTCAACTCTCCCATCAATCTATTTTCCACACAACAATCGGGGTTTTCTTTGGTTATTTATCCACAAATGTGCTCTTGTCATTTTTCTGTTTAAAGCACCTTCATGGCTCCCCACTGGCCTCAGAATTAAGTCATACAAGACAAGGCTGTTCATGCTCTAGCCCACGCCTTCCTCTTCAGCCTCATCTCCCTCTGCCTCCTGCCTTATCACACTCACCATGTTCCATCAAGGGTTATGTCCTTTCCCATGCAAACCAGGTCCTGTCCTAGACAGTTTAAATGATTCATGGTATTAGGGTATTTAGTCCTAAGAACAGCCATGAAAATAATGACGTTTCATTCAACTGAGCAAGCCGTGCATTGCCTAAAGCCCTTATTCATAGCCTAATCTCTGCGTTGTGGTACCACCCAGAGTTGTACAGTGTACAACCTATACAACTGCACATGGCAGCCCTGTCTGTAATTTGTGCGTGTTGTTTTCCAGCCTTGTAGAGGAGGAGATCCATGGAATCTCAAAATTGCAGAAGCATAAATGGGCTTCCCTTCTGGCTCAGCTGGTAAAGAATCTGCCTGCAATGCAGAACTGGGTTTGATCCCTGGGTTGAGAAGATCCCCTGGAGAAGGGAAAGGCTATCCACTCCAGTATTCTGGCCTGGAGAATTCCATGGACTGTAAGGTCCATGGGGTCGCAAAGAATCGGACACAACTGAGCGACTTTCAACTTTCACAAATGTTATTTAATCTTGATCTCTTTCATAAAGTCAAGTCTTTGTAGAACCTTCCTATCAGGTTGTCACCTAGCTTTTGTTTACATACCAGTAACCCAATCCCTCTAAAGGAAGTAGGCATCTGTGGACAGCTATGCCTATTAGAAAGTTCTCTGTATAGCACTGAAAAATGCTGAGGGCAGGAGGAGAAGGGGGAGACAGAGGGTGAGATGGTTGGATGGCATCATCCACTCAGGGGACATGAGTTTGCGCAAACTCTGAGAGATAGTGAAGGTCAGGGAAGCCTGGCATGCTGCAGCTCATGAGGTCGCAGAGTCAGACACGACTGAGCGACTGAACAACCACAACACTGATCTTCACTTTGCCCCATGAACTTGGCCAGCACAATATCTTTCTTCACTGTCATGACCACCCACCTGCCATCTGAGGACAGCCATCACAGCCTCCACCCATCTCCTCCGTCTCAGACTAACCTCCTAGATCCTTCCTCTGACCTGGCTCAGTGTTACTCATTTTCTGGCTGGCTTAGCCTCTTGGAGACCTTGGCCATGGGTCAACTCTGCAGGAGGATGAAGAGACTACAGAGGACAGCCCAGCCAGGGTTCCTCCCCCAGGTGACATCCTTCTGGCCAGGCACCCCAGGTGATCTTGGGGTCTCCTATGTGTTTCTGAGGTCAGAATCTTCAGCAGCACTTGTATGAGAGGACCCTCGTCCCAATTCACCCCCTACCTAGAGGGTGGACATTCCCCTTACCCCACAAGCAGCGGTCTCGGGCCGCAGAGAAGTTCCCCATGGCAGCGGTACTGATGTGGGCAACGTCAAAGTTCCTGATGGATGGATCAACAATCACTGAAGAAGGGGCCAGGGACTGCCACGAGTCCAGAGCGACTGGAAGGGAAAGAAGGGGACTGTCAGTGGGGGCGTCACACGATGTACCCAAAGGGTGCCCCAGGGCTTCCTCCAGGGGTCTCCATTCTTGTGTGACCCACTCCTTTATCCATCTCTCCATTCTACAACAATTTTTTCAATGATTTCTATGAGCCAAACTCCAAATTTCTATGTGCTCAAGCCTGGGAATACAAAGGTTAAAAATCAAAACAAATGAACCAACAAAAGCATGGGCATTTCTACTGAGCAGCTTACAGGAGAATGGGAGAGAATGTGAAAGGGTAAGAAAAACATCACAGTACAGTTGTTATGGGCTTCGCTGGTGGCTCAGATGGTAAGGAATCCACCTGCCAATGCAGGAAACCCGGGTTTGATCCCTGGGTAGGGAAGAGTCCCTGGAGAAGGCAATGGCAACCCGCTCCAGTATACTTGCCCAGAGAATCCCATGGACAGAGGAGCCTGGAGAGCTACAGTCCATGGGATCACAAAGAGTGAGACACGAATGAGTGACCAACACACACACACGGTTGTTATAATGCAAAAATCAGAATAATGCCAGCAACCATGATAATAACAGGCTCATGGCACAGTGGGGAAGAATCTGCCTGCCAGTGCAGGAGATGCAAGAGAGTAGGGTTTGACGCCTGGGCCGGGAAGATGCCCTGGAAATGGGAATGGCTGCCCACTGAAGTACGCTTGCCTGCAGAAACGTGTGGACAAAGGAGCCTGACAGGGCCCAAGGGATCACAAAGAGCGGGACATGGCTGAGCACACACACAGAGCTGGTCATATGGCGGTTTGTGACGCACTGTGTAGGCTGCCTTCAGGGCCAAGGCTCTCATTTCCCCAAGTGCTGGGAAGCTGGGGAAAGCTCTCATTTCCTCAGGTGGCTGGGGCTGCTGGCCGAGTCCCTTCCTAGGAATTACCTAGGACTAGGCCAGCCGCCTCCCTCCCTTCATCCCCAAACTAGTCCAGGTGGATCTCCAAAGTTCCAATTCTCTGGCCCCAAGATGGGACAACCCCCAGGGGCCAACTCAGCGTCACAGCTCAGTGAGGCGTCCACGGGGCCAGGATTTGGTTTGCATCCACGTTCTGCCTCACCCCCAGCCCAATTCTGCCTTACATGTGTTGCTCCCAAGAGCACTGTGCACTAAACTTTCTGTGTGCAACTCTATCTTGGAGTCTTTCCTGGAAAACCCCAGTCAAGACCTCTTTAAAAGATGAAGACAATTCGCCCCATCCTCCCCTCCCCCTGCTGTGCCCAGAAGTCCATTCTCTACATCTGCGTCTCTATTCCTGCCCTGCAAATAGGTTCATCAGTACCATTTTCCTAGATTCCACATAGACACATGAACATGCAATATTTGTTTTTCTCTTTCTGACTTACTTCACTCTGTATGACAGAGTAGCCCTGACATATACACCCGACCACGTGTGAAATAGACAGCTGGTGGGAAGCTGCTGTACAGCACAGGGAGCTCAGCTCGGTGCTCTGTGATGACCTAGAGGGGAGGGAGGAAGGCTCAAGAGGGAGGGCTTATATATGTACATGTAGTTGATGAGGATGAGATGGTTGGATGGCATCACCGACTCAGTGCCAGCTGGATGGTGACAAAGCCTCTTGGCTCCAAGTCAGTGCTCCTGCGCATCCCTCTGAGCCTCCCACAGGGTGAGCATCCTCTCTGGAAGACCATCCTCGGATAGGAAAAGGTTATTGTCTTTGTTAACGCCGTGCTCTTAGCTATATGAGGAAGCCTATTGCTTTTATGTCAAACCTGTCTTTGCCACCACAGTACTGAGGGTCACTAAAATTAGAATGGTAAATAGAGTAGCAAAACAATCGAGTACGACTACCCTTTTTTTTTTAATTAAAAAAAAAAGAAAAGAGAAAAAAAAAGGAAAGGAAGGAAGGAAGAAAAAGAAGAAAGAGAAAAAAGGTGTACTCAGAGAAGTGGCCAAATAATGCAAGCAGATCTCACGTGGATTCAGGAAGAGGAAGGTGAGACCCCCACACTCGTCCTGGGGCCATGGGACCAGTCTCAAAATCTCGAACCACGTATTTCTGAACTTGGGACCTGGTTTCCCTGCAGGAAACTAGGGCTGTCATTTTCCTAAGCATCCTCCACGTGTTGGATTTCCATGCTCAGTGCAAGTGGCATTTTTGCAACATGGCTGATCTGAGGCACATATTATTAGATGGTGAGTACAGGGAAATTTCAGAGAAAACTTATGATGGGATTTCAGGACTGCACCTAGCAATTATGGTCTTAAAATGGAAGCTTTGGCTGCCCTCCACGTTTAGGTTGATGTCTAGGGGAAAGAGCTCTAATTAAAGGGTGACTGTCACTGCCAGAGTGAGAGCCAGCTCATCAGTGGCCATCCCAGGGCCTGGGTCCAGCTCTCTGCCCCACCCGGCACCTGCCCCCCTCCCCTGGCCCACAGGACCCCTGGATGAGTCATTGCTGCCATGCTGATTCCAACATCTGGGGTTCTATATGCACCTCGTGAAAACCTCTGACAGCAAGTCCCTTGTGAATGCAAAATCATAGTGAAGCATGAAAGCTGGGTAGTCTTGGTAGCATTTCATAAGAGTTCACTAATTTGTCAAGGACTCAGCAATACCACTGTCACTTAATAGTCACAATAAACCATGCTGTGGGCACCATTATATGCACATTTTACAGGCAAGTAAACAGATCCAGAAATACACTCAAAGAGCTTAGCCGACAAGCAGTGATGCTTGAGCTTGAGTCCAGCTCCTTCAGCTTCAGCATCCACTGTTTACTCCAAGGGTTCTGGTTTATTCACCAGGTGAATGAGGGGGCGGTGGCTTTCAGACTCACCCAAAGATAGTCTCCCCTGAAATGCAGCCTCTGTGGTTTGTTGATTAGTTTTTTTCCTTTGTGTAAAATGTATTTTACACATCGCATTGCCAGCATCACTTATTTAAAAAATAAAGCCATTGGAATTCGCTGGCGGTCCAGTGCTTAGTACTCAGTGCTTTCGCTGCCATGGCCCTGGTTCAACTCCTGGTTGGGGAACTAAGATCCTGAAAGCTGCCCAGCATGGCCAAGAAAGAAAGATTTGGAGTGGAAAGGAAAGGACAGTTCCCAGAGGGGCTGAGGAGGCAGAATTGACAGGACGGGGTAAGGGAGAAGGTGATGAAGACCATGGGATTTTTGGATTGGGCAACAGAGCGTGCAATGGAAAACGTCCACAAGGAAAGAAGGAATGTGGTGTGGGGGCACAGAGCAGGACAGAGGGTGAGGCCAGCGATGGGTTTACTCGGGGACGTGCTGGGCTCATAAAACCCCGAAACGCTGCTGTTTCCAAATGTCACTGTGTTCGGCAGCAGGCCTCAGTGCCAGGCACGTGGCCTGGGTCCACTGTGCTAATGGTCTCACTGAGGAGTCCCAGGGCCAGAGGCGGGAGGGGAGGTGTTGATAGAGTCCCCCTGGCAGAAGGCCAGGGATCCTGGGACAAGGCTGGCGTGGAGAGATCAGGCGAAGGCAGAAGGAATTTTTTGAAATTTCTGGGTAATTTGATTATGTCTTCCTGCACACCACACCATTGCTGAGGTGGGGCGGGGCTGAGGGTAGGGGGGCAGCATGACCTGCAACTTTGGGTAGGGCAGGCCTCGGTGTGACACCAGGGCCCTTCCATTCCCTTCCAGGCAGCATTATTCCATTTTAATGTCAACTAAGCTTAAATCACTACACTAAAATACATTTGAAAATTTCCACCACTATATGGAAAACTGTATTTCATTCCCTTCGTGTCCTCCCTCCCTTCCTTCCTCTTTTCTTGCTTTCCTGTCTTCCTGCCTTCCTTTATCCCTTCCCAGACAGACATCAGTTAAAGAAGGAAATGTTTGATTTTGATGTTAAGGTTCAAATAGAGTAATTTCAGGTGTTAAAAATAGCCACAACAAAACAAACGCCAACATAACTGCAGACCTGTGTTGAGACAGAGGGAGCAGGTCTGTCCCTTGCTGACTGCGTTAGCAAGGGCAAGCGCCGCTCTGGCCTTCACCTCTCAAAACGAGGGCAAGGAGCCTTTCAATGATTTTTAATCAGATCCAAGTGCAGAAATGTCAAGCCAGTTGCAAATGCCTGACCTCGCCAACGTTCAAATAATCACAGACCCATTTGTTAAATGAAAAGACTGATGGGATTTTCTTAAGAATCACCAAGAATGGAGATAAAAAGTAGAAACTGAAAAGAAGCCAGGACTCATACTGTTTTTCTTGCAATCAAGAACCAAGAATTCCTTTCTGCTCCTCAACACTTATCAATGCTGGATGTGGGAAAAGCTTGAGGAAATATTAGAGGTGGTTTCCATGCCCAGGCTGGCTGGCTGGGGGAAAACATCAACGTTTTGAAGTCTTTCAGACAGGAAAAGGCTTTCAGACAGGAAAACCATTTCAGGCATCAGCAATCCTCCGTGACCTTGGCATAAACAGAGGGTAACAGGCTTGTTGACACTGCTTTCGCAGTTTTATGGCCACGAGCTCTAGCTGAAGATACTCATGTGCTATCATTGTAAGATGGGACCACTGCTCAGACATCCTCATTTCTTACCAGACACCGTCTTTCAAGTGAAAACCACGTCATGTTGGGCTATTTTTACCCTCATTAGCAAAAAAAAAAAAAAAAAAAAAAAAACCTAGATGTTCCTTTGATAACAGAAAGAAAAAAGACACCCCTTGTTATTTTGCAATCATCTGCAAGATGAAAATGGGACGGGAGCTAACTATCCATCTCGCATCTCTTCAAAGAGAAATGCCTGACATTTAAAGCAGACCCTACTGGACCCATTTTAACATTTATAACACTATAAAAGTATCCAGGGACATATTTACCTCTGTTCAGCCCCTACTTACTTACTTTTGAGCTCCCCAGGAGGCATGTTTTCATCTTTGACTTTGCACTTCCAGAGCTTAGCAGAGGGATGGCGCTGAGTACTGTGGTAGAACTGTGTCCCACCCCCACTCTAAGATTCACACTTCAGATTCATCCTAACCCCGCACACCTCTGAATGGGACGCCATTTGAAGACAGGGCTTTTACGGAGGTAATCTAGTTAAAATAAGGTCATCAGTGCTTGCTGTGCTAAGTCGCTTCAGTCGTGTCCAACTCTTTGCAACCCTATGGATGGTAGCCCACCAGGCTCCTCTGTCCACGGGATTCTCAAGGCAAGAATACTGCAGTGGGTTGCCATGCCCTCCTCCAGGGGTTCTTCCCAACCCAGGGATCAAACCTACATCTCTCACATCTACCTGCATTGGCAGGCGAGTTCTTTACCACTAGTGCCTCCAGGGAAGCCCTGGTCCCTAATCCAAAGAGACAGGGGTCTTCATGAAAAGGGGAAATTAAGTCCTGGAAGTGGGCAGTAAAGGAAAATGATAAGCAGACATAGGGAGAAGACCACCATCAACAAGCCAAGGAGAGGGTTCTGGAATAGATTCTTCCCTCATGGCCATCAGAAGGGACCCACCCTGCAAGCACCTTGACCTTGGGCGTCCAGCCTCCAGAACTGGGAGAGACTAATTTTCTATTGTTTAAGCCCCCAGTTAGTGGTATTTTGTTACATAGCCTGAACTAATACAGTGAGTGAATATTCAGCAAAAACGTCCATTCCTTGATTCACAGTGAGCTTGCTGCACTCCCTGTTGCACAGAAATGCTGGGCCTAGTGATAATTCTTATCATGTCATATTACAATGGCCAATGTTTCTTAAGCAGTTCCTATTTGCCAGACACACTGTGATGTGCTACGTGTTGTTTCACTTAATTTACACACAGCTGTGTGCGTGACTGTTCTGGTCACCACTGCACGCATGTTTTAAGGCAGGACCACTCTGGGGGCACTCTGCCTGCCCAAGTCCCAAGCTCTGCCCACTGCTAGCTCTGATTTATGGTAAACTGCACTCTGCGATGGCACCCCACTCCAGCACTCTTGCCTGGAGAGTCCCATGGACGGAGGAGCCTGGTGGGCTCCAGTCCATGGGGTCGTTAAGAGTCAGGCACGACTGAGCAACTTCACTTTCACTTTTCACTTGCATGCATTGGAGAAGGAAATGGCAACCCACTCCAGTATTCTTGCCTGGAGAATCCCAGGGACAGAGGAGCCTAGTGGGCTGCCGTCTATGGGGTCGCACAGAGTCGGACACAACTGAAGCGACTTAGCAGCAGCAGCAGCAGCAGCACTCTGTAAACTGGAATAGTCTGGCCATCCAATGTCACCTGAGTCGGGGCTTCCCATATGCTAAGGGTCAGAGTTTGCTCTTGATCCTTCCAGTCTCTCGGGGAGGGGGGTTGGAGGCTGCTGGGCCAGTGGTCCACCTGGTTTTCCCAGTGCCATGTCATTGTACCCAATGTGTGTCATGGCACAAGAAGTCAGTGAGCCTTGGACACATGGGGAGGGTGGGGGCTGAATGGATTGATGCCTGCAAACTGCTTGGCGCAGGAGAGTGCTCAGTAACATTTACTAAAGATTCACCCCTGTGTGTTGGCCTCCGAAGCCAGAGCTTCTACCTCTGGGCCATGTTGCTGAATGCACGAGGGTGTATATGTTGTCACTTGTATTAATACAACAAGGCATTTTCAGCCAAAACATGAGCATTAACAGTACTGGCAGGACTGCTGCCACCTCTTTACCTTCCTGGTCAAGCCTGTCATACAGGAAGGGGTAGGTTATGTGGCCTGGGAGGACCAGAGAAGACCCGCTCAGATGATTCGGGGACTTGGGAGGAAGGATGGAGAAGATAGCTCATGTTCAGGCTAGAGCAGGGCCAGCAAGACTTTTCTGCTTGAAGCCAGACTGTGGCTATCTGAAGCTTTGCTGGCCCATGTTCATTCTGTGCTGCACACTATCTGTATGTTACACATCCATTCTCAGGTCAGAGGTTCTGTACAGACTGCACGCTGTGTTTTGCCACCACTGGACAGAAGGCAGAGACAGAAGGGCCATGGGTTCAGTCACAATGCACCATGATGAGTGGAGGGTCTATATTCTGGGAACCAAACACTCAACAGGAAAGTTGACAGAGAGTTTCTGTACTTTTTCCAGGAATAAGGAGTCATCTGGGGAATGCCATCTGGAAGGTAAAATATTGTAATTTTAATGGCAACCTACTCCAGTGTTCTTGCCTGGAGAATCCCAGGGATGGCGGAGCCTGGTGGGCTGCTGTCTATGGGGTCGCATAGAGTTGGACACGACTGAAGCAACTTAGCAGCAGCAGCAGCAGCAGCATGACATGTTGATAACTGCCCTTCCTTCCTAACTTGGCATGTTAAAGTCCTTTTACAAAATGACTAAGATTCATTGGGTTTGGGTTTTTTGGTGGTTCCTATTTGGTGGAAGGAAAAGTTAGCAAACATGAGCTGCCCTCCAATTCGAGGATAGAATCCAAGCCTAAATCAACATGGTCTTACCCTACTTCTGAACCAGGCTCCTGTGGCTCCCAGCTCTCTGAAACCATCTCCCTGCTGCCACAGCAAACCCCTGATCCTGTCCCATCCTTCCCTATCCACTGTGTCCTGGAAACAAGGGTTCCTACCATACCGTTCCCTGTCTTCATTTTGGGTTACAGTCTTCTGCTATGGAACCTTCTAGTATTTCTCTCATCCCCAACTAGGGATGTCTGGTCATTCCCCCATATTCTTCCAATTCTTTGCCAGCTATTATCTTTGCCAAGATAATTTCCATCTTCACCCCAGCTACTGCTAAAGTGACTTTATCATTTATGCAGATGGGCCATTTCACATTCTGGTCTGTCTCTTGACCTCTTCAAACACAGAAAACTGCACTCACCCCAGCCAAGCACCCCCACAGCCACACTCTGCCAGGGCACTGAGCTCCACTGCAATGCCAATGCCATTCATTCAAAGTGCCACTTGCCGCTACATCCCACAGCCCTCCCTCCTTCCGGAATCTTTGTACTTTATTCCATTAAAATCAGCTCTTTCATTTCACTATGATTTCTACTCTCTAACCCCCTCCAGGTTATCCATCTTCACTGGCTTCTCACAAACCAAGACCTTTCATTGCTTGGTCCAGCGTTTCAGTTTCCCTTCTACCAGTGCTCTCCACCCTCTTCCCTTCCATTGGATTAATTTCATGGGCCTGCTTCCTCTGCACCTTGTCTCGACCTGAGCACAGCTACAGAAATACCCACAAACAGACTGGCGCCTTTACAGGTTTTGAGTCTTCAGCCTCCACTGAGCTCTCCATGCAGCCTGATGCTGTTGTCCTGTCTCCTCCGTTCTCCTCAGGCCCAGGCATCGCCATGACCCTTGCACTCTCACGAGATGCCTGATCTCTTGCCTCCCAGAGAAAAAGTGACCATTATCGGCATCAGCTCTAACTCACTGCCCCCCTTCAGCTCTCTGTGAAGCCTCCCATCTTTCCCTCGTTGTTTCTCCTAAGAAAGGGTGGCTGTTTAAAGCCAGTTGGACATCCACCTCCAATTTCTCCCCTCTGCCCTCCCCCCGTCTCCTACACACCCACTCCCACCTCTCCTACACGCCCCGCCTACCCTCAACACTGACACTTCATGCTTTGCGTGAAAACACACCCACATTTCTCTACTATGAAACCAACCCATCACCTTAGGTTTCTTAACTTGGGGTCTGGGTTTCAGGGAGTCGCTTGCATGAAAACACATGCAAAATTTGGTACCTATGGAGGATACATTCCAATACTTTATCATGGGTGATTCATGACATAAAAATGTTTGGTTACCAACGAATGTTCCACAATTCTTTTTTTAGCTGTCAATCTCATTCTCTCTTTGACTTCAGAGCCAAGATTTTTTGGAAAGTCTGTAGTTTCCATTTTTGTCAAATCACTACTATGTAGTTTCTTCCCTCTTCACCAGTGAAATTTGCAAAGGGCCCTTCATGACTAATCCAGTGAATATGCACAGTCTCCATCTTCCTTGAAGGTACTGACCACATGGCCCTCCCCTGGTTTCCATGACTTCACACACCCTGCGGCTCCTTTTGGCTCCTCTTCTGGTTTCTCTTCTGCTCTTCCCTTAAAGACCGCAGTTCCTTGGGCGTCTGTCCTTGACCTTTGCTATTTACATTCTATATACTCTCCAAGGGTGATCTCATGACCCCCCAAGGCTTAAAATACCACTGACATGCTAGTGATTATCAGAAGTATCTCCAGGACAGACCTTCGTCCAAGCCTCATGCTGAGATATCCAGGACTCACTAGATACCTCCCTGAAGCATCCCAAACTCGGCATGTTGAAAGCTGGACACTGAAGTCTTATTTCCATCCCCACGCTCTTTAACTCATCCCCCTCCTTGCATTATCTTTTTGAGAACTGGTAGTATGCAGGTCAGAAAGCAACAGTTAGAACTGGACATGGAACAACAGACTGGTTCCAAATAGGAAAAGGAGTACGTCAAGGCTGTATATTGTCACCCTGCTTATTTAACTTATATGCAGAGTACATCATGAGAAACGCTGGACTGGAAGAAGCACAAGCTGGAATCAAGATTGCCAGGAGAAATACCAATAACCTCAGATATGCAGATGACACCACCCTTAAGGCAGAAAGTGAAGAGGAAATAAAAAGCCTCTTGATGAAGGTGAAAGTAGAGAGTGAAAAAGTTGGCTTAAAGCTCAACATCCAGAAAACAAAGATCATAGCATCCGGTCCCATCACTTCATGGGAAATAGATGAGGAAACAGTGGAAACAGTGTCAGACTTTATTTTGGGGGGCTCCAAAATCACTACAGATGGTGACTGCAGCCATGAAATTAAAAGATGATTACTCCTTGGAAGGAAAGTTATGACCAACCTAGATAGCATATTCAAAAGCAGAGAAATTACTTTGCCAACAAAGGCCTGTCTAGTCAAGGCTATGGTTTTTCCTGTGGTCATGTATGGATGTGAGAGTTGGACTGTGAAGAAGGCTGAGCACCGAAGAATTGATGCTTTTGAACTGTGGTGTTGGAGAAGACTCTTGAGAGTCCCTTGGACTGCAAGGAGATCCAACCAGTCCATTCTGAAGGAGATCAGCCCCAGGATTTCTTTGGACGGAATGATGCTAAAGCTGAAACTCCAGTACTTTGGCCACCTCATGTGAAGAGTTGACTCACTGGAAAAGACCCTGATGCTGGGAAGGATTGGGGGCAGGAGGAGAAGGGGATGACAGAGGATGAGATGGCTGGATGGCATCACTGACTCGATGGACGTTGAGTCTGGGTAAACTCCGGGAGTTGGTGATGGACAGGGAGGCCTGGCGTGCTGCGATTCATGGCGTCGCAAAGAGTCGGACACGACTGAGCGACTGAACTGAACTGAACTGAACCACTACCCAGGGGACTGCCAAACTGAAATGTTCAACAGTATCCTTAACCAGTATATCAGTAGACTGTCCATCTAGAAAGGACACAATACAGAAGGAAAGTCAAAATAAATGTTTGTTTTTTCAAGTCTAAATATCCATTATAAGTGGATACTATCTGCGGGGTAAATGCATTTATCTGATTTTCTAGCGAAAAAAAAAAACAAAAACAAAAAAACACGGCCTCCAAGTGTTCACACATTCTGTCTGCTGCCTCCCTTACCTGCCTCTCCAGGCTCATCTCTCATCCACCTACTTCCTACCATCCGAAACTCATGTTTGGCAGTCTAGCAAAACATTCGGTGCTGTCTGACTTTGTTCACTATTCCCTTTGTTTGCACTTGCAAAGTGAAGTCAGTTTATGCACCTGATGAGCTCATATCATCTTTCAAAACTCAACACAGATGTCACTTCCCTCAGAAACCCTCCCAAGAGTCATTCCTCTGCTATTCCCGGGACTTTTTCTTCTGCTCTAAGTATCTTATAAATATGTCAAGTGTTCCACTGATATGCAGCATTGGAAGTTACTTATGTTTTTTCTCTCTGTTAAATTATGAGTTTCTAGAGATCAAAGAGTCTGCCTTGGTTTTATTAATTCTCCAAGACTTGTCATAATAGCATATACAAATACTAACAATAGCGGAACTTCCCTGGCAGTTTAGTGGTTAAGACTCGCCACTTCCATTACAGGGGGCACAGTTTGATTCCAGGCCAGGGGACTACAATCCTGCATGTTGCACAGGGTGTGGCCAAAAAATAAGGATAGATATAGATATATAGTTGCTGTTTAGTTGCTAAACTAAAAGAGTCGTGACAACTCTTTTGTGAGCCCATGGATTGTAGCCTGCCAGGCTTCTCTGTGTATGGGATTTCCCAGACAAGAATACTGAGTGGGTTTCCATTTCCTTCTCTAGAGGATCTTCCTGACCTAGGGGTTTAACCCAAGTCTCCTGCATTGGCAGGCAGATTTTTATTTTTACCACTGAGCCAGCTGGGAAGTCAAATAAAGTTGTAGCTAGCATAGAGAATCCCAGGGATGGGGGAGCCTGGTGGGCTGCCATCTATGGGGTCGCACAGAGTTGGACACGACTGAAGTGACTTAGCAGCAGCAGCAGCAGCATTTATTAAAGGATCTAGGGTTCTATGTCCTAAACAGGAATATCAATATCACAATTTTGCATGAACTGCCCAATCCTTAAACATGTAACCAATGAGTGAATGAACAGAGCTCCTTAATTAATACAGGAGAAATGGGATACTCACTTTTTTCATCTCTATAAATATTAATGCTATGATCATTCTCATACCACAGACCTCAGTAAATAATAATTGAATAAAATCAATTAATTGATCAGTGAATCACATAGAAAGCAAATAATGTGCATTTAATTTTATAATATCTCACTTTTATGTGGCCCATTCCTGTTTGTGAAACATTTTCATTTAAACTGTGATATTTAATAATGGGGGTTTCTCTGGTGGCTCATATAGTTAAGAACCCACCTGCCAATGCGGGAGATGCAAGAGACGTGGGTTCAATCCCTGGGTCAGGAAGATCCCCTGGAGAAAGGAATGGCAACCCATTCCAATAATCTTGTCTGGAAGATTACATGGACAGAGGAGTCTGGCTGGCTACAGTCCATGGTGTCGCAGAGTCGGACATGACTGAGCGACTAAACTGAACTGAACTGAGTGACTATACTTTCAAACTGAAGCTTGGAGCTGGTGAATCACATGACCAAAATCACAGCTCATGAATGTAAAGTCAAGGACTTGACCCAGACTGTCCCCTTCCAATCCCCATCCCACTGTAGCTGCCCCCTCCCTCCCTGGGCTCAATTCCAGACTCATAAATTGATTTCCTTCAGTGGCATGTGGGCTTCCCAGGCAGCACTAGTAGTAAAGAATTTGCCTGCCAATGCTGGAGACTTAAAAGGCAGAGATTCAATCCCTGGCTCGGGAAGATCCCCTGGAGTAGGAAATGGCAACCCATTCCAGTATTCCTGCCTGAAGAATACCATGGACAGAGGAGCCTGGTGGGCTATAGTCCATGGGGTCCCAAAGAGTCAGACACGACTGAAGCGACTTAGCAGGCACGCAAGCGGCATGTACATCCCAGGCAGAGGTTTTCAAAGACATCTGAAGCAGTCCTGCATTTACGGAGGTATGAGCTTGTGGTTGGTGAGTAATCACCTTTTACATTGCTAACTGCAAAGACACTTATCAAGAAATGTCTAAGAAAAAAGCATACCCAAGAAACCAGACTCTGTCCACGTCCTCACGGCAAATCACTAAATGGGTCACAAGCAGAATTTCCTAGTGGAAAGTCAAAGGCTCAGGTTGAATCTGATTTCTGTCAAAGAAGTTTGACTCTTATCAAGTGGAGGCCCCAAATTCCACCCCCATATAAAGGCTTCCTGGGAGGTGGCAGGACAGCTGGATTACTCAGAGCATCTGAACTCCTCTTCCTTGGAGTCACCGAGTGATCCTAGGAAGGTGGGAGAAACGTGCAGAAACTCAGAGGAACACATGCATCGAGGACCAACATGAGTTGAGTGGAGTAATTTCAATAATGCAGAGGCTTCTCTAGGGACACTGAGCTCTTGCATGGGACAGTGGCCACCATGACCTCTCAGTGGACTGTGGGTAACTTGTGCAAGGCCACAGAGTTGGTTTAAGCCCAGGCAGGCAGGCTCTCAAGATAGCACTCCCACCCTCCGCCTCTCCAGCCACTGTGGGGGCAGGAGCTGCTGAGCTGTCCCCACTGACCCCTTACTCACTGGACATGTTAGGTATCATGCTAAACACTCATCCTGCCTGATTCACCCAAATCAGAGAGCAACTCATGGATGCAGGGGATATGATGAAGAGCGCCTCGAAGAACCCAAGGCTCAGAGAAGTGAAGGGACTGAACCAGGTTACATAGAGGAGGAACAGAACTGGAATTGAAACCCAGATTTGCCCAATGCCAAGGTCTCTCCGCTTCACTGCTTCTGCTTCTAAAAACATCTACCAAGAGCTTTCTGCTTCCCTCTGGGTAAGTTATCACAAAAACAGAAGAAAATAAAAAACCACGCCTCAAAGTGTAACCGAACCAGTCATTAGAATTACCAAAATAGAAAAGTTGAAAGAGAAGTATAGAGGCCATTGAAGCTACCCCCTCCCACAGCGAGGGAATCTCCAACACGCTTGAGTACTCCACTGACGGGGACCTCATCCTCTCCACCTCACACCATCACAGCAGGACCAGTAATGCCTCTTCCTCCATCCTCTGACCCCACCCCTCTCATCTCATCCCCTGCTGCCCACTCCATGAAGCAACACCTACATGGAAGCCCTCCCACAGTCCCCCTGTGCTAGGCTCCTCTCCACTTCTGGACTCCACTCATCAGGGAGGGAAGGTGACTCCTTCCTTGACAAATGAGATTCTGTTCCACCAAGGAGGCCAGAGAATTCAGCACAGGCTCCTGACAGCTCAGCGGTAAAGAATCCTCCTGCAATGCAGGGGACACAGGTTCGATCCCTGGGTTGGGAAGTCTCCCCTGGAGAAGGAATTGGCAACCCACCCCAACATTTTTGCCTGGAGAAATCCCACGAACAGGAGAGCCTGGCAGACTACAGTCCATGGGGTTGCAAGAGTCAGACATGACTTATCGACTAAACAACAACAACAATTAAAAAAATAACAAAATAAAAACTTTGTGTAGCACTAGCCACTGGTAACATAGTATTACCATTTTTAATCAACAGAATTATTATAACCCATAAAAATAAAAGAAATCTACCACTGTTGATGGATTGCTTTCAGAGATGGTTTAATTCATAATCAGCTCACAGTGATTAGAGTGGTCCTAGGAGGAGTAACCATTCTGAAATATTTCCCCTCAAATGCTTAACAAAGGGTCTGAATTTCCACTTTTAAAAATTAAATCTTCCTGGTTTACCCACTTCTTAAAATGTGACCACTCTTGGGGAAAATATTATTATACAAAAGAAGGTAGGTCCTAGGTTGGCATATTTTGTTTTTTACCCTATTTCCCTTCAGTTCGATTGAGCCAATCCTTGATGGACTAGGCACAAAACTTGTGCTGTCTGAGAAGGAAATTATCAAGGTAAATCCTTTGTTTTCTCCAGTCTCTAAGATCTAACAAAGGTTTAAGACACAATTATTCAGTAAACATTAATCAAATGTCTCCCAGACACACCATGTACAGTTGCACAGGTTGTAC
The DNA here is from genome assembly GCF_019923935.1 of Bubalus bubalis. Taxonomy (NCBI): domain Eukaryota; kingdom Metazoa; phylum Chordata; class Mammalia; order Artiodactyla; family Bovidae; genus Bubalus; species Bubalus bubalis. The sequence goes on along the minus strand of NC_059171.1, from coordinate 73,686,342 downwards.
ACTGTACAAGCGCAGGGGGAGCATTCACAAAGATGGCCTGTGAAAAGGATCCCTTAGAACTGGCAGTGCTTGACCGAATCTAGCTATTCCAACAAGGCCAAACTTCATCAGGCACTGTGGCAGCAATTTTACACATAAGGCATCTTTAAAGTCCAATAACAACCTCCTTGAAGACACCATCATCTCCATTTTATAACAACTGAAACTCATAAATGAAGTCACTCAGTCATGTCCGACTCTTTGTGACCCCATGGACTGTAGCCCACCAGGCTCCTCCGTCCATGGGCTTCTCCAGGCAAGAATACTGGAGTGGGTTGCCATTTCCTTCTCCCAGGAATCTTCCCAACCCAGGGATCGAACCCATGTCTCCTGCATTGCAGGTGTGTGCTTTAACCTCTGAGCCACCAGGGAAGCCCTTACCAGGGAAACTCATAAGTATCCCTTAAATTGGTCAAGTTCACAACCTAAGGAGGGCAAAGACAGAATTCCTACATCCCATGTGATTTCTAAATCCATTCACCTGGTTACCATTTATTAATCTATTCATACTTTCAACAAGCATTAACTGAATCACTATTAGCTTTAAACTACTAACCTAGAGCAAAATGAATATTTATATTTTTCTTTAAAAAAGCAAATAATTGTAAATAAAATAAGATTGAGCATCTACTAGACACTTTGCTAAGTGTTTAGGATCAAACCATGAATTACAAAATATCTACCCTTTGCAGCATGAAATCTCACAAGCAAGCAAACAAGAGAAATATGTTTATTCATTTAGGGACTATTTCCTGAGAACTGACTAGGTACAGTCATGTTTCTAGGGGCTAAAATATAGCAGTGAACAAGACAGATAAAAGCCCCTGCCCCGTGTGGCTTCCCTTTTAGAGGAGGGCAAACAGTTACTCAGGAAGTACACAAGGGAGAAGGTTTCACAGCACAAAGATATGCAGACGCTAAGGCAGGGTAAAGGGGTAGGGAGTGCTAAAGAGGCTGCTTTGATGGGGATGGTTGAGGGTGACGTTAGCTCAGAGCCAAGGAGGCACCAGCCCCAAAGAGATACTAGGATGAAGGCTCCATGGAGCAGGGCTTTCTGAGGCTCCGTTCATGGCTCTGGCCCTAGTACCCAGTGCCCGGCAGAGTAAGTGCTCACCAAACACTAAACACTTGAACGAATAAGCGAATGAATGGGGGGTGGCAGCTGAGGCAGAAGAACCATAACTGTGCCCCAAATCCTGCACTTCACCAGCTGGCCCGAGGCTTCCTCCTGCCTCCGTGGCGAGAAATGAAGCCTTCCAAGCTGAGGGCCAGTTTCTGCCTGTGTCCCACTTTACTTCCCTCTGCTGTGGCTGGGATTCCAGTCTGCCAGCCGTTTCTCCATCTCAGTCCCTGGGTCTCCGAGCAGCAGGGCATGGGTCCAGGGGAGCTGCCCGATGTGAGGCTCTGCCCAGAGCACACACAATCCTGCTAGTCATAGCCACCCAGGCAGCGCGGGGCCGGGGCAGGTGGGCGTCCCGGCTGCAAGCACTGGTCTAGGTGGGCACTGCCGCTGCCAGCTAGACTCAGTGCTCTCAACAGGCTGCAGACAGGAAAGAGTGAGTGCCTGCCAACCTCGCCTCGCTGGGCCCTGGGATATGGACTCTACCTCTGGACACTACTTCCCATGAATAGGGACAGAGTTTATACTGTGAGGTCCAGAGAAAGGCTGTGTGTCTCTGTGTACATGTGCACACATCAGCTCTGCATTTTGGAAAGGAGATTTAAGTTTTATGCAAACATGAGGCAATGTTGGAGTCAGTGCCTGCTCACATGGCCCTTTCAGCCCAAGGACCAGAAGGATGAAGAACTGGCGTGTGTGTGGGTTAACGCATCACCACGCTAGTGGCTATGGCAGACAGGTGACAGGGCCCCAGGGTTGCTGCAGGACAAAGTTGTTAACAGCTCCCATCCCAGCCTCAAATGAGCCCCAGATGAGATCATTAAAGTATAGCGCCCCTGGGATGCAGGCTGTGATGTCCTCCAGACCCCCCTTCAGGAATGAAGGGCTCTTCCCCAGCTGCTGGCAGAGACCCCTGCAGGAAGGGTGGCACCCCAGAAGGGCAGCCATATCTATGTGTGGCCAATGTGAGGGTGTAACAAGTTTAAAGGTCATCCCAGCATCCCCAGAGATCAACTGAGCTAAAGTCACACTGAAGCTCAAGTTCTCTCTCCATCCTTCTCTTTTCCTCTTCACCCCCTTGATTCCACTTCCTAAAAAATGATCTGCGTTCTGATTGCCGAGTCTGATTCCTGGGGGACCCAACCAGCAACAGTCAGCATCTTCAGTGGAGAGACTCTGGGTTTGGATCAGATTGGGTTTGAATCCCAGCTCTACCATTCATGCATTCATGAATTCTATGACCCTGGGCCTCTCTGACCCACAGTTTCCAAGTCTTTAAAATGGACATAAGGGTGCACACCTCCTAGGGTATGAAAATATGGAAGTACTTCGCACAGTGATTGACAGATTAAGTTGCTAGATACACAATAATGGAAATATTCATGGCTTTATAGCTCTGACCTTAACTGGCTGTGACTTGGGAGAGTCACTCTTTCTCTCTGCCTGTTTCCTCCTCTGTAAAAGGATGGGTTTGGGCTTGGGAATTATTACAGACATTTCTTGAACACCCAGTCTTACCAGGTTCTGTGCCGAGCCTTGTACTCTTTATTCTACGACACAAGCCTACTGGACTGATATTTCACCATCCTCACTTTACAGAGGCCAACAGAGGCTTGAGGAGGCTGAGGAATCTGGCCCCGGAGTGCCCAGTGGTTAAGTGATGGGGCAGGATTGGAAGCCGGGTGGATGGACTTCAAAGCCCATGGCCGCACCAGAATGCCCCGATGTTTCCTTCAATCAGAAACATACTCCCTGCCAGTGCTGGCATTTTTTAGGATCACACAATTCTGTCTCCAGCTTAATGGAAAACATTTGCAGAACAGATCAACTGAATTCCATCAGCCCCTTGGCACAGCCAGGAAAGGACGGAGGCCAAGCAGACAAAGTTGATTGACTACAATTGTGTGTCCCCAAGAAAGACTGTTGGCACAGCCACTTCTATCTCCATCAACCTGGAATTCAGACTTTGTCACTGTTGCTGAGCTCCAGGCTGGGGAAGCTGAGCAGGGCAGACTTTGACCAGGCATCTTCTTCAGCCACACCTCTCACCCTCTCAAGCTGCAGCCTCACCCACACCCTTGATCTGCCGGTAGCAACCTGTGCTCACAGTCAAGAGCTGGGGTGTACTTTAAAGGGTGTTTTGAATTCCTCAGATGAAAGAAACTCAGAGCATAGACACAATTTTCTAAAACTCACATTCTGTGTTTTCCTCTGGCTTGCACTCTAAATACTCAGTTTGTTTCAATGATACCACTGAAAGAAGAGCTTCTGAAATAGTGAATGACAAGCAATTATCCTGGGAATCACCCCTTGAAAGACCCCAGGCTTGGCCTGCAGGGAACAGGGAGATAGTGGCCATCGTACAGGAAGCCTCCAACATCCTGAACATCGCTCTGGACTGGTTGTCATGGATCTTTTAAGAAGCAATGGACCTTTTCTCTTACAAAGAAACAGCATCTTTGCCGTTTTGCCTATTTTAAAAAAACATACAATTTTCCCTATGAGAGTAAAATGGCTCTAGACACATAGATGACACAATTATCCTTATTTTCTCAAAGCCTAGCTTGTCCACACACCATGCATCTCCACTTCAGTCCAAATGGAGAGTGTTTGAGTCTTTTTGAAGCTCATTATGGAGGTGGCTCAGGGGTAAAGAATCCACCTGCAATGTAGGAGACTCGAGTTCAATCCCTGGGTCAGGTAGATGCCCTGGAGGAAGAAGTGGCCACCCATTCCAGTATTCTTGCCTGGAGAATCCCATGGACAGAGGAGCCTGGAGGGCTACAGTCCACGAGTCACAAAGAGTTGGATCCAACTGACAGACTAACACTTCCACTTTGCTGTCTTCAAACCCGCTAATGTGTTAGAAACCTTCTTTGGAGCAACACAAACCAAGACCTTAGAGAGGTCCCTAGCACAGAGTATGTACCCAAGACAGGCCCCTGAGGTTTCCACAGGTCATCTTCGACTCCTCCATCCACATTAATCCGTCCATCATCGCATCAGAATCCCCCTTTTCAAGCAGATGTTGAAGGGGCAGCTTATACACACAACTTCATAACAGAAACAAGGCCAAAACTTTAGAAGGTCTCCGGACAAGTCTGAGATGGGGAAGTTCATCTCTGTCACCCTTTCCAGAAGCTCAAACCAAACATTTTCATCTAACTCTTAGTGGGGCCAGATACACATGGGTTCCAGTCCCAGTGTGCTCATTTACCCTAATGGAGCCTCGGACCCCTTATTTGAAAAAAAGACCCTGTGACCATCTCACTTTCTTTTGAGCATGAAATGATTTATGCAATGTTTGGTATTTAATAAATACTTCCTTTTCTCCCTGAATAAAAAGTGCATAAAGATGAGGGATTTACATATGCCTGGTGTATATTTGCATGTGTGTGCACACACATGCACGCACACCATCCGTGTCAGCATCACATAGAGGCACCAATACCCTGAAGGCAGAATGACGCTCCCGCCTCTGACACATCAAACGAACAAGCTCACACTCTTAATTTCAACCTGGGAGCTCTGTGCGCAGGTGGAATGTTGGCCCCACACCTCTTCTGCTTTCAAACCACACTCGTCCAAGGCATATTTGAAAATACTGTGACATCTCATTCCACTTTCAAAACATCTACCCAGATCCATAGACTTTGTGTGTTCATGAAGAGTGATGTGGAATTCTACACCCTTTTTCTTTTGTTGGTGATCCAAGTCTCAGTAATACAAATCTTACCAAAAACAGACTGGAAGCATTGTAAAGTCACCTGAAGATGCTTATACGTTGATTGATTCCTATCTTACAGTATACATTTGACATAAGATATCAACACTTTCTTTATCCATAAATTTAATAAATGATTTCTTAGTGATAGTATTTAAGAATTCTAAGGACGTGATGAAAAAAAACACTTTGATTCACTGCTAGCAAGTATGAAACTACAATCAAGTGTTTGGGACTAATTTGGCAATATAGACCTAGAGTTTTAAAATCTAGAGTTTTCAAGCCCAGTAATTCTGCTTCAGAGAAGATACTCCCTCCACCACCAGGAAATAATCTGGACATTGCAAAGAGCTTTATGCACAAAGGGATTCTTATGATGTTTTCATGGTGGTGAGGAGTCAAAAACAATCAAATGCCCAGAAATAGAGGAATGAGTTAGTGAATTACATGACAGTCGTGGCTGATACTGTTCTGTCTTTGATTCTTCATCACCAGAGTGGCAACATTTTAGGGGTAAGAGCTTGATCGAATGAATGAATGAATATACACGTGTATGCACGAATGGTCAGCACATCTACAGCAGTTTGGAAATCTACACGTTATGCAATATTAGGTAAAAACAAAACGTTGACAAGAGATTACAACTACTTTTCACACACACACAAAAATCTAAATAAACCAAATAATTAACTGACATGGAGTAACTTCTAAATAATCCTGCGATTTTTTTTCCCCTTCTGTATTCTGGCATCGTTTGCATTTTTCTGTAACTAACAAATAGGAAGATAGAACCTGCCTTTAGAGGTTGGTGTGATGATCGAAAGTCTTAGACATGAAATCTGTAAGTGCTTAGACATTGATATTCTTTATAGAATGCTCAGGGGGATAAAAGTACACACAAAGTCAGCTCTTTTCACTGGGTGAAGGAAGTGACGACACAGTTGAGGACATTTATACTCTCAACCCAGCCCTGACTAGAAACCATTCTCCCCCACACGAGCCACATTCTGTCCCTTCAGCCAGGGCCATAATGACACACGTCTAGCACCCCTCAGACATCGTGTCGCCGGACAGGAATGATGAGAACCTCGAGTTTCCTGACTAAGCAGAAGCAGAAGTGGGTTGCGCAGTGAGGCCCACGCTGGCCTGCCCACTCCCGCCCTGCCCCACCTGGTGCCTAGCACCCCACGCTTCCCACCACCCAGGCAGCACATGGGGCCAGCGGTGGTGGGCATGGGGCCAGGTGTGGGAGGGCAGCCTCAGCCTGCCCGTGCTCCAGAGCTTGGGGCCAGTGCCCGGCCTCTGAGGTCACTGTGCCACTCGGGGGCACCCGGGGCTCTGAGCCCCAACTCCTCTGCACATGGAAGACCTGACTCCTGTCACTTTGGGCCGAAACACCACGGCTCCTGACATGGCCCCAGGGTCGTGCAGGCCTCGCCACCACGCCATACAATGAAAACAAACCTCAGAATGAAAGCAGGAGTACCAGGAAACCCCCAACACGCGGACCTTCAAGTTGCAGACTTTCAAAGATGCAAGCGTCCGTGCGCATGCCCAATCACGTAAGTTAGTTCATGCGTCTGGCGTACACGGTCAGGCGCGTGCGTCCTCTACAAGCGGTAGTGTTTTGTGTACTTTACTGTACAGAACTGCATAGCGTACAATAGTGCGGTATCTTCACTTCAACCCCAAGATGTCCAGAAACAAGCGTAAAGGCAGCGGTGAAACAGCTGGCACTGCTAAGACGCGCCGGCCGTGGTGTTGTACTACGATACTTTTCAAGGTAGTGGACTGTAAGATTAAACATGTTTCATTTTTTGTGTTTGTTTTGTATGCATTATTTGTGCAAAAAGCATTATAAACCTATTTCAGTACACTACTGTATAGCCCATTGTGTTAGCTGGGTACCTAGGCTAACTTTGTCAGACTTATGAACATGCTCTTGGGATGGAACTCATACATGTGTGGCAGACTTATTGTACTGGGCTCCCGTCCCACTCAGCCTCGGCTTGGCTGCGTTGTTTGGCCGTCACTTAACCATTGCAAGTTTCCTCGTCTATTAAATGGGCGTGGTGCTGGTATTTGCTCTTTCCATGCATGTGTCTAACTGAAAGGAGCTTGAGGTCAGAAACGTGATGGGCTCCCGTGAGCTATAAACTCCTGGACGGAAGTGAGGAGAAAGTCAGCTTCACACAGGAGAGACAAAGACCATGGACTCACCATTCTCCGTGAGGGTAGGCAGAGCCACCGAAGGGCAAAAACTGGGAGCATCACTTCGAGAAACTGAAAAGAAGACAAAGACAGCCTTTTAGCTCTTTGTGACTCTTTGGATCATTGAGCCCCGAAGGCAGGAAGAGTGGTCTTACTCAGTGACACAAAGTAGTGTGTGGAAGGCAAGACAGTGTGCCCAGCACCTGGTCCCACTCCCCTGTGGCCAGGATGGGGTGGATTGAGATGAAGGGACATCCTAACAACTCAGGAGCTTAAAGCAACCAAGGGCCTCCTCTCCCTTGAGCCACGTACCTGCTGCAGGTGCTGGGGGCTCTCCTCTGTGTCAACCCCCTTCAAGCCCCTGGCAAGGGGAGGTTCCATCACACCCCTGCCTCCCAGACGCTGCAGCGGGGCAAGGACAAGGCTAGCCCTGCTCTCACAGCTTTGCCTACGAGTGACATGTAGCACTTATTTTCACACCATTTGCAAAGCCAGAGGTGCAAAAGTACAGACCAGCCATGTTCCAGAGAGTGGTCACCTAGAGATATGCAGTGAACAAGGGAAATGCCCACGTCACTGCTTAGCTGACTCACTTAGGGGCAGCATTTAGCCCCTCTGGGCCTCAGTTTCCACATCTGTACGATGGGGATGACACAGCCTATGCTGAGAATTGCCGTGAGCATGACAGGAGGTAGTATCGGTCCCAGCACAGGGTGAAGGCCACAAGGCGGCAGCCCTTCATGGCAGGCAGCATGGCAGGTGGAAAGAACCTGGAGTAGGTGGGCAGACAGACCTGGGCTCCAACCTCCATGTGCCGCCTAGAAGCAGGGCAAATGGACAGGTGATCTGGCTTCTTCTATCCCCAGCTTCGGGCGCTGGTATGAGGCGATGATTCGGAATTAAACGAGAAAGTGCACACACCCAGGAGGTGCCCATCAGTGCTGACTGCCCCCTCCCCTACCTCTCTCCTTACTGAACAGATCACAGTCTTCAAAGCCACTGCATCCTTTTCTCCCAACGGCCCAGACCAGGAGTGTGGCCAGAACTTCTCCCTCTCTGAGCTACAGGGCAGCATGGTCAGCAGTCAAGGGTCATGGGTGAGGCTCAGGGTCAAGGGTCAGGAACCCAGGGTGACCTTCCTTGTCCTCACCTTCCCTGTCTGTAAAATGGGAGTAATGATAGTATCTCATTTAGGGCTCTGAGGCTTAGATGAGTTAGTGTATGTGAAGATTTGGGCATACAGTAAGCACTCAATAAATGCTGGCCACTATTTACTCTTAATATCACCCTTTTAGGGACTTCTTGGCAGTCTAGTGGTTAAGGCTCTGAGCTTCCAACACAGGGGGTGTGGGTTCCATGCCTAGCTGGGGAACAAGGATCCCACATGCCTTGGGGCATGGCCAAAAGAAAAAAATAAAATAAAATTTAAAATTTCAGCACTACTGAAATTGTAGGTGAAGCAAAATTTAAAAAAAAATATATCAGTCTTTTGTAGTAACACATCCTTGTCATTGATGCTCAGGCTTGTCTACCTCCACGAAAGCCTTGAGTCAGAGTCACGTTCCATCTGGTCCCCAAAGCCCGGGTTTGGGTCCCCTCCCATCCCCTCTCCTCCTCTGCCTTCCTCACTTTCGTCAGGCATGCCATGACCCAGCCTCCATTAGTTCTAGAGCCTCAGTTATTGTCCATTCTGCTTGGCTCCATCTGCCTAAAAGCACCTGCTCCCGGTCATCATTCTAGAGCCTGGTTCCCAGGCTTCAGCAGACACTGGAATCCCCTGGAGGGCTTGGTGACCCACACTGTGTGAGCTTCACCCCCAGAGTGTCTGGTCCAGCAGGTGTGGGCTGGGGCCCAAGATCCAGCATTTCTAATAAGTTCCCAGGTGATGCTGACCCTGTTGGTCCACAGACTCACTCTGAGGGTCACTGAGCCAAGGCTTCTGTCACTCAGCGTCCTGTGGGCTCCTCACACAAAACTCAGAACCACCCACCACCCTCCACAGTACCCAGGGGGCCAGTGTGTTCATTTAAATGTCCATCTTTGCTTTCTCAGAGCAAAGACCCTGAGAGTCAGCACACTCCAGAGAACAATTATTTGATGGATCTGTAACAAGGGCATTCAGACATCCACCCCCTTGGGCCCAGTGATTCTCCTTCTGGAAGTCTGTCTGGAAATTCAAAGCAAGCTCAGTTTGCGAAGGAAAGATTTATACAACATAATGAATGGCCAGAAACTCTATATACCCAAGGCTGTGAGAACAGTTAGGCAAGCTGTCCACAGGGAGAATTACCATATTCACATCCAGGGATTTATCACCTAGATCTGCTGCTATTGCCTTACTTACTCTTTCTCAGCCCCCACAGTGCTTCCTGACAGGGTGCTATCAACCCTCTGGGTGGGACCTTCTTCAGTGTACAGGAATAGCTGAACCCTGAAAGTTCTCAGCTTCCCTGGGCCCCCTGGGGCACTGAAAATCTCAACAGCCTCATTCCCTGGGGGCCCTCTTACAGAGAATCGCACTGTGCAACTTTGAGCCAGTTGCTCAGTTAATTTATGCTTGTTAAGCAAGAGGATGGCAACCCTTCTTGCTTCTTCCCAACTCTGCTTTCAGTGACATCAAGCAGGTGGCCTGAAATGGGCTGCAGCCGGGGTATTTACACCACGGAAAGTGGCAACAACGACACCTCGCCCTGCACCTGCCCAGCCCTCCCTAATTGTAACACATTTGCCAGCAGACCAGAAAATGAGGATAAGGAGAGACCCCACCTCATCACGTGGTTTGGGGACTAAATAAGACGCTGCCCGCCAAACACTAGCCTAGCCAAGGAGCCGACAGGGTGCTAAGCAAATGGCAGATGCACGTGCTGGGATGTGAGTGATGCTGAGGAATGAATTAGACAGTAAACTCTCCTACATGTGGTAGTTTCTATGTGGGCTGCAGACAGGCATAATTAGAAGAGCTGGTCACTTCCTTTCCAAGTCATTCCCGTATCTAGAACATCTATCTACAGGGTCCAAGTGCACTTGTTTAGCAGAAGAGGAGAGGAAGTGGGAGGATTCTATTGGTTTTTTTTAGAAGCCGCATTTGACTTTGTAAACAAACCAAAAAGACCCTGCCCCACTTGCAGGCCACACGTGGCTGCAGGGGGTGGGAGGAGGGGGTGGGGAGGGGTTTGAACAGCAGCTCAGTTCCCCTCTGAGAGCAGCCAGCGGGTACCGGAGCCCCAGAGGCGCCCCCTTGCAAGCAGCCCAGAGCCCCAAAACAGCTGGACCACAGAGCAGCCTCTTCCCTTTCCATTCCCACCCTGGCTGTTAAGACGCTTCCTCTTTGAGTACTGCCGACCTCCCCGGAAGGGGCTGCAAACAGCCTCATTTGCATCCACAGTCACTCAGCCTGGGCCTCTGGGTTCTGTCCTCAGATCCCTGGAACTTTCTGTTCACGCTGGACAGCAGTGAGAAATCACATGGCTCTCTGGGCGGCCCCTCTGGGCGCTCGCTGCTCTAGGTTGCTGCCTCTCTCCGGCTCCTAGGAACTTGACTTCCATTTTCGTTCTGAGAGCACAGCTCAGTACCAGGGTCGGGTTGCCTGCATGCAGGTCTCTGGGGGTCCATCCGGGGCTTGCAGGGCAGGACCATGGCCATCCTACCCACTGTTCCTGCACCCTCCACCCGATGTGCCTTCATCTTGGCCCAGATGCCCCCTGGAGTGGCTCTGGCGCAATCCCTTGTAGAACAACATTTCTTGGCCCCCTTTTGTGCTCCAGAAGCCCCCTTGCATCTCCCCACAGTAAGACAAGCCAGAGGGCTGAGTCGTTCTTTGGGACAAAGGGAGTAATTACTCCTGATGAGGGGCTAGGAGAGCACCAGCCCCACAGCGGTCCTAGCAAACTCGGGGAGAGCACTGCAGAAGTGTTTCTGGCATCACTAAGTGCCTGAGAAATGTTCCTTCTCTCACGTCTGCCTCCCAGGCCAGGCTTGACCCTTTGGGGAAGGACCTTCTATCGCTGGTGCTTCCAGGGTGTTTGACGTGTAAGTAGGGGCTTCCCTGGAGGCTCATGGTAAAGACTCCACCTGCAATGCAGAAGACCCAGGTTTGATCTCTGGGTCGGGAAGATCCCCTGAAGGAGAGTATGGCAACACACTCCAGTATTATTCCTGGAGAATCCCATGGACAGAGGGGCCTGGCAGGCTACAGTCCATGGGGTTGCAAAGAGTTGGACACAACTGAGCATCAGAACATATTATTATTATATTAGGAGCTCAACAAACAGCCCTTCCTTTCCCCTTCTTCTGTCCAGTTCTTTAGGTACAGGCCCCCGGTTACGCTTTTCGTGTCTGGTTCTCAGCCTGGAGTCAAGTCAGGAGTCCATGCTCATCACTCAACATAGACGTCAGAGAGAAGGCATGCTTTCTGTCCATCTAAGTAACTATGTGCCGGTGTATATATGAAAGTGAAAGTGGCTCAGTCGTGTCCGACTCATTGCGACCCCACAAACTGTAGCCTGCCAGGATCCTCTGTCCATGGAATTCTCCCAGTCAGAACATTGGAGTAGGTAGCCATTCCCTTCTCCAGAGGATTTTCCCAACTCAGAGATCAAAGCCAGGTCTCCTGCATTGCAGGTGAATATGTATGTGTGTGTGTGTGTGTGTGTGTGTGTGTGTGTGTGTGTGTGTATACATGTATGTATGTATGTATCTACCTGTCCATCATCTGTTTATTTATCTATCTGCTCATAGATCTATCATCTATCTATCTTGGTGTCGATCTATCCATCCATCTGTCCTCTCTCTCTGGGTTTGGGTTTCTGCCCTGAGGTCCTTGACCACGCTCCCTGTCTCACCGTGCACTGTGCACCCCTCTTGTCTCTGCCTCTCTGAGTTTGACGACAGGGTCCCCCCAGCAGTATCTCAGGAAGAATCTGACTCTCCCCTGAAGTACCTGCTCTCAGAGGTCAGTGCTCAAGGTCATGACCCCTCCCCCAAAAAAACCATAGATGGCAGAAGGCTACACGACCAAGCCATGGATTTGAAGCCAGGGCAAAATCTACTACAGAAGTTCTTTGCAAGAATTCCTTTGTAAAACCCACGTTTCCTGTGCCAATGCTGACTGAGAGGTCGCCCTTCAGGCGCAGGACCCTCTGTACAGCCTCGCTGCTCCTGCGGGCCCCCTTCTTCCTGTGACTGTGCGTGACTGTCTAATACGAAGACGAGGATGGGGAGAAAGTAATGACAATGTCAGCTTGTTTGTTGGGTTTTCCAGAGTTACACTGGTGCAGTTTTATCTACAACAGAAAACAGAATACAAGGCCATACTAAGGTGCAGAATCCAGAAGATGACTGACTGTGTTTTGGGTCAAAATATATCAGAAATCAAAAGGTGACTTTGTACTGGATCAGTGTGACTGAACTACAAGAACAGTCTAATTAATGGAACCAGTTTCCTTGAATAATATTCCTTTTCTCTGCCTGGGTCTTAGGAGGAGATCATTCATCGTCTTAAGACCTACCCCACCACCCGCTTCTGATGAAGATGACTTAAGGGAGAAAGATAGACTGGCGAGAACCTAGTTTTGGTCTGATGGGAGCCATGGGTCACACCAGGTCACCAAAACTCCGTGTCAGCCAGCCCTCTTTCTTCCACTCTTTTGAAACTGGAGATTCAGAGCCACCCACACCAGAGTGGCCTTGAGCCATACACATCTCAGGGTGTTTTCCAGCCAGAGGTCCTGAGAAGCTGATGCCATTGTGGCATTTTAAAATCTTTCACCCCACTCACCCAAGCACTGAAAACAGGCGGTGTGCAGTGTGGAAACCTGCCTGCGAGGGCGGCTCCAGGCCAGCAGACCAAAACCTACAGGGAGTGGTCCCTGAAGCATGAAAGAGGGCTTGCAGGAGGCTGTCAGTAATGGATCTCCACCTCTCGGAAGCAGAGCTAGTTTCTTGTTCCTGTACTCCCACAACACCTTATGCATGTCTGTTCTGGTCCTGAGTCTAGGACGCTACAGTTAATCATATGCGCCCACGACCTCCTTACTAGGATGTGAGCATCTATAATAAGAAAAATGACTACATCTTATTAATTTCACATTTCCTATTGCCCAGCACAATGTATGACTCAGTATGGACACTCAAAAGAGTTTCAAAACTTCTAAACTTATGAGCAATCCAGAACTAGAATGGCTTATTTAGTTACAGTCTGTAATTGCTCCTTAGGGTTTCCCAGGTGGCTCAGTGGTAAAGAATCCACAGGAGATGTGGGTTGGATCCCTGGGTCAGGAAGATTCCCTGGAGAAGGAAATGGCCAACCCACACCAGTATTCTCATCTGGGAAAACTCAAGGACAGAGGAGCCTAGCAGGCTACAGTTCCCAGGGCCACAAAGTTGGACACAACTGAGCAATTAAACAGCAACAACATCAATTATTCCTTAAGTTGAGCACCTGGAGGATAGGAATCATATCGTATTCATACTCAGCCATTACATCTTAGTGAATATGTCACATAGCTGAATATAGCTATATCATTTGGTTATACAGTTGGTTATTTGAACCTGGTTCTTTTTGACAAAGTCCAACAATCCTGAGTCCAAATTCCATCATTTACCTGCTCTGTATGACTTTGGGAAAGTGACTAAGCCTCCATGGACCTCTGTTTCCTCATCTAACAGTGCTTGTAAGGATTAGATGGGATAACACTTATAAAGTGCTGGCATTCAGCCAGGCATACTCACAAGAAGATTCCAAAGAACAGAGGCTGGATTTAGAAAACCAGAGATCCCCGAGGCACGGCTGATGCTCAGTCAATGCCCTGGTCAGAACTCCTGAGTCCTCAGCCTGACCCTTTGAAATATATGTCGGAAAAAGTTAATAGTCTCTGCAGTCAGATAGAAAGAAACAGAACAGATGGAAAAGAGTTGGGACAATAACCACCTTGAATACTTTTCCTGGCCCACTCCTGCCAAGAAGTTGTAACACTCTGGTCTGATTCCCATATTTCTGAACAAATGAATTATGTCTTAGCTTCTTTTTACCCAGCCCTTCCCTGCGCAATGGAAAGATGAAAAATGACATTTTCCAGCCTTTGGTAGGTAGGGTGAGGAGATGGGAAGAGGTGTGAGAGGAAAGATGGGCAAGGAGGCATTGAGTGGTGAGAGTTCAGTTCTGAAGGCCCTAAATACCCAGAGCTGGCTTTGGATCTCCTGCGGAGCCACCAACCTAGGCAGGTGTTCATGCCCAGCCTCTGTGAGTTAGTTAAAGCCTCCTCTATATGGCACATTACCCCTCCTCCCCCTCATGGAAACCCAGGGCTTCCCCAGTGGCTCAGCGGTAAAGAATCCACCTGCAATGCAGGAGCTGCAGGAGACATGGGTTTGATCCCTGGGTGGGGAAGATCCCCTGGAGGAGGGCATGGGAACCTACCCCAGGATTCTTGCCTACAGAATCCCATGGATAGAGGCGCCTTCTTGGCTGCAGTCCATGGGGTCGCAAAGAGTCGGACCTAACTGAGCAACTTAGCACACATGCATAGAAACCCACTGAGGCTATTTCATCATACAGTCCTGATGTTTTTCTTAAAACACTTCAAGATGTTAAGATAAAATAAAAGTCATAAAATAGAGTGAACTCAGAACACAGGATGCTCAAGGAGCGAGCAAAGAGGATTCCACTCAGCCTGATAACAACCAACTCCAAAAAAATCTGCTTCGAAGTGACAAAATGTCTTGGGATTAGTAGACTCATGTTGAAGTGTCAAGGACCAGATTCCACCAAGGAGCCCGGTCCCAGGTCTCTAGGGTTGGACATGGTTCTGGAACACGTGGCCAACCTACCATTGATTTCATTTATTAGTTTATTAGTCAGTTTTATTTTTTCAATTTATTAGTCAATTGCCTCTATGGCCAGTTGACTTGAGCTGGGGGAAAACCAGCCAGACAGTGCGTCTAGACAGTTTCACATCCAAGAGCTCGTGGGATGTGGAAGACCCACCAGGCACAGCATAAAAAGGGGAAGAGAGAAGTTTGGAGTCGTCAGAGCTGGGTTTGTGACCTGACTCTGCTTGCTGCTGGCTATGTGGCTTGGGTCAAATAACTTCCACTTTCTGCACCATACTCTCTTCATCTTAAAATGGAGGAAATAATGTCCACTCCCCAGGGGCACTGAGCAATAATTGTGTAGCTGTTCAGGGCAGGTCACTTACCAGGCTTCTGGTACCATCCGAAGGGGTAGGTACGGACCTCAGTGTCTGGGGAGCCACAGTCCAGAATGCGCCAGACCCCTCCATATTCCTCGCTGCATGTCTGAAGGCCCAAGCTGTTCAGAGTTAGGCATGTCACCTCTCCTCCTGGAGCAAAAGGTAACCAGGACCAGGGAAATGATCATGATGGGAGATTCTAACTGAATGAGATAAATTCTGCAAACTCATCCTTCGGCAGACATGTGGGGTGAAGCGCCCTATTCCAGGGATGATCTTAGCCACTGATGAAAACCCTGCTACCTTAGTGAGTTTCTGGTCTAAGAACACGGTGGTGGGGGCAACACACGCTTGTCAAGCATCCTTCATGCGCCCGGAGCTGTGCTAAGGCTCTGTATGCATCATACCGCTCATCCCCACAGAAGCCTTTGAGGAGGCTGGCACTTGTATCTGTATTTACAGAAGAGGAAACGGAGACTCAGAGAGACTCAGTGGCTCATCCAGGATCATTCGTCTAGTATGTGACAGAATCAAGTTTCAAATGCAGATCATATGGAGGGATTCCAAGTTCAGCCCACCAAGCTACCTGACCCAGGTCTTGAAAAGCAAGCAGAAGACAGTTCAGTGAGCCGTGGCAGGAAGGCTACTTGGGTCAGGCGGAAGTGTGGTGTCCAGCTGACTGGGTACGGGACCAGCAACCCTGTCCCAGCTACCACATTTACCAGCCACCTGCCCTTTCTCAAGCCCCCACGAGGTGATGCTGTGGATTAGGTCAGACCATAGACGTGAACAGGGCTTCCCTGGTGGCTCAGATGGTAAAGGATCCACCTGCCCACCAACGGAGGAGATGCGAGTTCCATCCCTGGGTTAGGAAGTTCCCCTGGAGAAGGAGACAGCAACCCACTCCAGTATCCTTGCCTGGGAAATCCCATGGACAGAGGAGCCTGGTGGGCTACAGACCATGGGGTCACAAAAGAATCGGACACGACTGAGCGACCAAACAACAACAGAGATGTGAACATGTTTCTAGACTGTAAAGTGCCGGGTACTTTACAGAAGGAGTTCTTGTCACCATTACCTTTTAACTGAGAAACATTCAGAAAGCCAAAGCCGGTGCAGCACGGGTCCACGTCACACAATCGCTCACATTCGAAGAAGCTGGCAGAAGAGGAGAAAGAGCAGGCCTGAAGGTTTGTGCTGGAAGGGATCCTCGAGGTGGGCTGACTCGCTGTCATTCTGACTTCTGGGGGCCTGCTCTCTGTGACAACTCTTCCCTGAGTCCAGACACACAAGCTCTGCTCCTGCAACCCCCGACCCAGCACCAGGGCCAGGCAGATCCCTGTTTTCCACCCTCCCTTTCTTCCCCACTCCCATCAGCATGGGCAGTGCCCAGCCAGATATCTTTTATCATCTTTTAATCTCCATTTTCGAAAGCCAATCTTAAATGCCAGCAGCAGGGCATAGTTTCATATATTAACAACACTTTGTAGATCCATAGTTCATAGATCGATGACTCTTAAATTCTAACTTCTACCCGGAGAACTTAGTTGAAATTCACATTCGTGAGCCCCCTGTAAATGCTGATTCGGGTGGTCCAGGGTAGGACCCAGGACCGCGGGTTGTAAGAAGCCCTCTGGTGATTCTGATAGGTGAGATTCACAGACTAGTGGAGAGAAACACTAGTCACGTTCAATGAAAACAACTAAGTTATAGCTAATTAAATCAATAACAAAATATATTTTTTTTAATTTTCTTAATTTTTTTTTTTCAGCTGTACTGTGTAGCATGTGGGATCTTAGTTCCCCGACCAGCAATCGAATCCATGCCCCCTGCGTTGGGAGTGCAGAGTCTCAACCACTGCATCACCAGGGAGGTCCCACAGGATACATTTTTAAATAAAAAATTAAATAAAAGTCCTTATATGCCTCTGACCCTGTAAAAAGTTCTGCTTGCTCTCTGGGTTCTGAATGCAGCAGGGAGACTTTGCTGATCAAGTTTATTTCAATGCTTGAAAATTTGTATTAACTGATTAAAAAAAAAAAAAAAAAACCATGGGTCAAGTTCCCCTTTTGCATCAGCTGACCTTAGGTTCAGGGCTAAATGTTGTGTTGATCATTAGTCGCTGACCTTAGCCACCTTAGTCAATAAAGTAAATAGTGAAAGTCCCTCAGTTGTGTCGGGCTCTTTGTGACCCCATGGACTGTATAGTCCATGGAATTCTCTAGGCCAGAATACTGGAGTGGATAGCCTTTCCCTTCTCCAGGGGATCTTCCCAACCCAGGGATAGAACCCAGGCTTCCCGCATGTTGCCTATTTATTCCTTTTTCACCCTTTGCTTTGCGTTTTGCATTTTTCATGCTTGTGTCTTTAACTGATATTATATCACCTTCTTTATGAAAATAGAAGGGTCTTCATAGTAAGTATTGTAGAGGGCAGGGATGAACGGAAGTAGCTTACCCACTGGAAATGGATTTGTCAGACGTAGGCACTTTGTTTCTAATGGAAATTCCCGTCAGCTTTTGGAATGGTAGGCGAGTGTAAAAATTCTTCACTCTATCTTGCAGCACAACTACACAGAGGAGGAAAGACATCTTATTATTTAACGGGAGATGCACTGTGACCAGAAAAATACTTCTGTAGGGGACAAAGTATACAAACCCATACTGAGAGCTTCTGATTAAAGACAGCATATTAAACCCATAGACTTACTCTCTGTTCTCTCCCCAAATCTCACTAAAATCATAGTAAAGGGATTTTTATAAAGGCATACACCCACAAGGCAAAAGAGAATAGGAGATCAGACAGAGCGACAAATTTTGGGAGCTAGAAAAAATACAGAGGAGGAAAAATTGACCTCATAAACCTAAGAAGGCTGAATTCTTGACTCTTCTGTGGGAAGAAGCAACGCTATACACCTGCGGGGCTTCCCAGGTGGCTCAGTGATAAAGAATCTGCCTGCCAATGTAGGAGTTGCAGGAGACAAGGGTTCAATCCCAGGGTCAGGAAGATCTTTGAAACAGGAAATGGCAACACTCCAGTATATAGTCTGGAAAATCCCATGAACAGAGGAGCCTGGCAGGCTACAGTCCGTGTGTGCTAAGTTGCTTCAGTCATGTCTGATGCTATGTGACCCTGTGGACTGTAGCCCACCAGGCTCTGCTGTCCATGGGATTCTCCAGGCAAGAATACTGGAGTGGGTTGCCATGCCCTCCTCCAGGGGATCTTCCTAATCCAGGGATCGAACCGCGTCTCTTATGTCTCCTGCATTGGCAGGTGGATTCCTTACCACTAGTGCCACCTGGGAAAGCCCTAGGCTACAGTCCATAGGGTCACAAAGAGTCAGACATGACTGAGCGTGCGCGCGCGCGCACACACACACACACACATCTTCTGGAGTCCTGAAAGGTTTATGTATCCACAGTACTGGGATGAAAGTGAGCTGATGCAGAATGGCCTGGAAGTCATTTAAAGAAGCAGGTATGTCTCCAGAGGTGGTCTCTTTTTCCAACAACTACCCCTTCCCACTGTACAAAAGTGAGGTCTCTCAGGGGCCCCAGAGTGAGTTACAGTGCAGAGAGGACCTTGCTGAAGCCAGGGAATTTTTTTTCCAGTTAGTCTAGGTGGTGAATATTGAGACTCCTTCATTTTTCCAACCTTGTTTGGCGTGTAAACCACAAGCAGCCAGGCTCATGCCCCCAGGCCAGATATTATACAAGATCCCTCTGGAGGAAGGGCCTAAACACAAAGATGTGAAAGTGTTCGTCGCTCAGTCGTGGTGAACTCTTTGCGACCCTGTGGACTGTAGCCCGCCAGGCTCCTCTGTCCATGGGATTTTCCAGGCAAGAATACTGGAGTGGGTTGCCATTCCCTTCTTCACGGGATCTTCCCAATGAAGGGATCGAAGCTAGGTCTTCTGCATTGCAGACAGATTCTTTACCATCCAAGCCACCAAGGAAGTCCACATAGATGTGAGGGATTCCCCAAAGGGCAACCCAACTACGTCCTCTTACAAAGAAAGCCAAGGTCAACACGCTCCCATCATACACTCAGAGCTTCCCAGTTAGCTTCTGGGCCCCTCTCTTACATTGAAGTGGAAAACCAAGGGTCACCAGATACCTGAGAAAGGCTTCCAGCAAAGAAGACAGAACAGTAAGCGGAAGATCACAGCACCGCAGAAGAAATGAAAACTGTGCAAGGTGACTCCCTCTCCCCAGAGTATCACTGATGTTCCCAGAGGCTAAAATCAACTTCTGTCTTGTTGAAGCCACAGCTGTTGGGATTTTCTCTGATAAATATCCAATGGGAATTCCAACTGCTATATGCAATAAACATGATTTCTAAGAGCAGCGGAGTCCAGAGCAAGCGTCTTCTCTCTGGTCAATCTGATACATTTCTAAATGCCTCTGCATCTCTACAAAAAGCCTGGGTAACTTCCCTTAGGAAAGAAGAAGAGCTGATCAGGATATTTCTAAAACCACAGAGTCAGCAGCCCACTGAAAATGCAGTTTGGGATGATCCAACCAAGCGCTCACTTTTCTTCCTGTAGAGGGCACTTGGCCTTTGGGGCAGGATCAGCCTGCAGCCCTTGGGACTGGACTCCAGGATATCGTCACACACCTGGGCCTCCGGGTAGAGGGTGCAGGTGAAGTACAAGGGTTGACTGTCCGTTACCTCTGCCAGCTGACAGAAAGAGGGCTCTCCAACACAGCCTACAGGCAAGACAGAAGTCGGGTGTTAGTCCCTGGGAGGCTGTCGGGGGAGGGTTATCCCTGCAGGATCTTCTGGGAGGAAATGCCCTGTGGGGATTTCCTCCCAGGAAGGGCTGAGGCCCAAGTCAGAGGAGGCTGTCCAGTCTGGAAGGCTCAAGAAAAAAACCAGGGTTCTGCCAGCTGGAAAACAGGGAGTCCAGGTGGCTCTGAACCAATGCAGAGCCAGGAAGGTGAGGGGTCAGCTGAAATTCAGCAATATGGGAGGAGAGAGGGTGAAATTCCATTGAGTCTGCCAGGACCATCTCAGAGGCAGTCAGGGTCTCAGACTACAGACCACAGGATGTAAAACTTGGTGACACTGTGAATAGTCTCCCCTGCTCCCACTCTTGTGTCCAACTTTGCTCTGGTACATGTGAGCTCCTTGAGAGGGAGGGGTATGACTGATTCACTTTTTATTTTCTCATCCCCAAGGTCAAACACAGAGCCTAGAACATAACACATACTCAACACAGGACACACCTATTGGGTAGAGAATAGATAGATGAATGGATGGATGGATTGTTGGATAGATAGATGGATGGATGGATGGATTTTTGGATAGATGGATAAATGGGTGGATGGATAGGTGGATGGATGGATGGATTGTTGGATAGATGGATAAATGGATGGATGGATAGGTATGGATGGATGGATAGATGAATGGATGGATGGATTGTTGGATAGATGGATGGATGGATGGATTGTTGGATGGATGGATGGATGGATGTATAGATAGATGGATGGATGGATTAATAGGTGGATGGGTGGATGGATTAACAGATGAACTGATGGATGGATGGATGGATTGTTGGATAAATGGATGGATGGACTGTTGGACAGATGGATGGATGGATGGATGGATGGATGATTGATTGGATGATAGGTTCTGGGAGCAGAGTAGATACTGACTGCACAGTTAGCTTCTGAAGATGTGGTTATGTTCTGTCTCCTGTATCACTCATGACACTAATACTGAAGCGATCTCTGAGTTTGATCTTGTCTATGTCTCAAGAGTTGTTAAACTAGCCCTGTGTTGCCTGACCACAGGGTGGAGAAGAAGGTAGATGAGAGCTAAGATACTCACGAGAAAGGCACCACAGGTTTGCCTGCTGAAGTGAAAATAAGTGTTTGAAAAGCCAGTGTTGCTGACTGGGCAGGGATACGTTTCGATCGACAATGACCTGGATAAGGTCCACAGGGGAAAAAAGGCCTGTTGTTAAATCTGAAAAAGAAAGGGCGAGTCAACTTCCTTTGGCTTTATCTCATGGCAAATCTCTCTGTCTGTCTGTCTGTCTCTCTCTTTCTGACTCTTTCTCTCTCACATATGCATGTGCACGCGTGCGCGCACGCACGCACACACACACACACACACACACACACACACACACTTGCAGGCTCAGTGACCCCAGAGCCGGTTTGGAGTCAATATGGCTGGGAGTCTGGTAAGGCAAGAAAAGTTCAGAGGGTCCCAGAAAGTCCTAAAAATTGTGGAGTTGCAAAATCTTAGAATCTTTGTTGGGGAGTAAACCTGGGAGCCATCTGGGTCAACTTTTCACTAAGGCAGGACTCTTGCTTACGACACTTCTGGCCCATTTCCCTGCAGACTCGTGTGACTTGTCTGTCCTGACCGCAGCAGCCCACCCCACAGTTAGGAAGTCGAGGAGTCAAATCTGCCTCTTTGTAAATGTGAACCACTGATACACCCTCTGTCTTCCCAAGCCAGGTGGAATTTCTGTCTCCCTCCCAAATGGCAGCCTTCATCTGTGAAGACAGCTCTCAGCTCTGCTCAGCCCCAGACTTGAAAGTTCCAGCTTACCCATCATGGGTCCATTCACTGATCAGACCCTTGGCATCACCACCTTGTCTCCACAGCCAAACCCCCAAGTATATCAAGAAGTTTGAGGTGGGTACCTGTTTCTGATGGAGATGCTGGCCTTGGTTCCGTGTCTCTTCTGCATCCCATAGACTCAGACCGAGACCCCATGTCAGAATCTAGGAGAGAAAAAGGGATTATTGTTCTAATATTTGGGAGGAAAGGGGAGGTATTCTTCTGGTCAAAATGATAATGACAGTGTGAGAAATCGTCATGGTCCACAGCCAGGGGTCCCAATAAGATCTGAAAAAAATCCAGTGGCATAGTTCTGTATTCTTTGGCTTTTTATGGAACATCAACCAACTTCTCCATAAGAGAACTATTATTGTCCTTGATGCTGGAATTATCAATGTTTGCAAAATCCTCCAGAGTTAACAGAGTATGTTCATAAACATTGGTCTTCCCAAGACTCCATGAAGGTAAGGAGTAAGATTTCCATTTTACTCTTGAGGAAACTGAGACTCAGAGACTTGAAATAACTTATTCCAGAACAGGCAGGTGGAGAGTAGATGAAATGGAATTCAAAAGAGTTAAATAAACTCCCAAGTCAGTAACAGGTCTTCCATGATGGGGGAACTGGGTTTTGGGTGGGCCTTGGGATGCTTCTGTTTAGTGGGGCAAATGTCCTGGGGAGAAGCAAGTCCTTAATTTTCCACCAGCTAGCAAGCATTTAAAAGAATTTTATTTTATTTTTTTTAAATTGAAGTATAGTTATATACAATATTATAAAAGTTGTTCATGTTCAATCATTCAGTCATGTCCAACTCTTTGCAATCCCATGGACTGTAACCCACAAGGCTCCTCTGTCCATTGAATTCTCCAGGCAAGAATACTGGAGTGGATGGTCATTTCCTTCTCCAGGGGATCTTCCCAACCCAGGGATCAAATCCAAGTCTCCTGCATTGGCAGATGGATTCTTTACTGCTTTGTTTGTCCTCCTTTGAGTTTATGAACATTGACCAAGTGCCTACTCAGAGCCAGGGACTGTGAAAGGCATGTGGGGTGGGTCTAACATGATGAGAGAGATGGCTGAGCCCCCAGGAGGGAGGTGCCTGGGTCTGAGCCCCCAGGAGAAAGGCCTCCTGTAGGGTGTGGTCCTCAGAGCCCCCGTCCTACTGACAGGGACCCGTGTGGCCAGTGCACTTGATCTCCCAGGACCCAGTGCTTACTCCATCCCTCCTTGGCTTTCCACACTTTCCATTTTTATTTTACACTTTGGTGTCTGATGAGAATTGAGGCCCTTCTCTCCACACAGGGTACTCACTTGGACAGTAAATCTCGACATTTTCTTTCTGGGGAGCAGAGTGCCCCATGAATGAGAAGTAGGGCCACACGGCCTCCTGTGATGGGTGTCCTGCTCACCACCCTCCCCACCACAGAGCTCACCTTTCCAGAGATAAACCTGCTGGAAGCTGGTCAAGGTGTCCTGGGTTCCTTCCAGGGGGGTCAGACCTGCAAAGAAGATGTTTATTTGTATGAGCTCGAGTGTTCGATTGTGCTTGCTCCTACTAGGGACTCACCATGACCACAACTGCTTCACCACCCTGACACTGAGGACCCTCCTGAGCCTGACACTGTTTCCCGTACAAGGTGCATCCCAAAGTCTTCTTGGAGCTCTCTTCCAGCTGCTAGTACAAAATCAAAGCTGACCAGAGTATAGCTGCTAGCATAACTGATGCCATCTTGGGCCCATGCAGTTCCTCCTATTCTTCCACTGAAGCCTAGGACTGTCCAGGGTGGTAAATCAGTTCTCTGTCATCAAGGGCTTTGTAGTTAATATATAGTATTTAACAATTGTTGGGCTTCCCAGGCGGCTCTGGTGGCAGAATCTGCCTGCCAATGTAGGAGACACAGGTTTGATTCCTAGGTCGGAAAGATCCCCTAGAGGAGGAAAATGGCAATCCATTCTAGTATTCTTGCCTGAAAAATTCTGTGGACAAGAGGAGCCTGGAGGACTATACAGTTCATGCGGTTGCAAAGAGTCAGACATGACTGAGCAGCTGAACACACACACAACGATTGTTAGGTCCAGGTGGCCTCCATGCTCTGGTAGCCTCCAAACAATGACAAAGACCTTGGCTGATGTATTCCCAGCACCCATGAGACTAGCTACTATTCATAAACCTTGACTTAGGAATGCATGCCTTGTTCCCAAGCACATACCTCTATTTGCTTTTGTTGTTCAGTCAGTCTCTCAGTCGTGTCTGACTCTTTGTGACCCTATGGACTATAGCCCACCCAGGATCCTCTGTCCATGGGATTCCCACAGCAAAGATATTGGAGTGGGCTGCCAATTCCTTGTCCAGGGGATCTTCCTGGGCTAGGAATTGAACCCGAGTCTCCTGTATAGGTAGGCAGATTCTTTACCATTGAGCCACCAAGGACATACTCCTACGTGTGTATGTGTGCTCAGTCGTGTTCAACTCTTTGGGACCCTAGATTAATTATAAATCATCCCAGGGGCTCCTCAACAGTGCAGAGTGTAGCTACTAATGGTTCTAGATCACTGATGTTGGATCCCCATCCAACCCTCTGAGTAAGTTACCCTGTAATAAATTGACCCATTGATTATTTGGAGCTGCCTGCCTCATTTCCCACTGTCAAGATACCTTCTCGGTTCAGTGGGCACTTTTCCTTCCCTCCGCCCTCTTAGGGCACCAAGGGGACTACAAGGGGAAGGGTCATGGTGCTGTGACGCTTAGCATCACTTAAGGAACTGTGGATTGGTCTAAAGAGACCAGAACTTAAAGAAGACTCAACAGTTGGATTAATTTTCCATTTCACTTAAGTCCTCTGAGATTCTCACCTCATTGGCAACTGGGGATGGTATTTGTGAGGCCAAGAATTTCTATCTTCAGTATCATGCTTGACCATAATTTTCCAGCTCCTTAAATATACTTCCAGAGGCTGATAATTGAGCCTTATTTCTCTTTTTCTCACCAACACGTAGCATAACCCCTGGTATAGAACCAGTGTTCAGCACATTCATGAACATGAAGAGGAATGAGTAAGGAAAACAAAGCAGTCAGTGGCTTTCAGAGTCCACCAAGTGAACACAGAGCCTCACTGCACGAGCACAGGAAGGCTGACCGTGAGACTAGTTTTCCTACTGTGAGCTTCTGATCCCGCAATCCATTCCTCAAAGCCTCTCCAGTTCTATATTGTTGATGGTGAGAAGGTACAGAGAACAGAAGCAAACATGATTCCTCCTTTTCCTGGCTAATGGTTTAGATTGCCCAGACATCGTTCCATGCCTTCCACAAGAACTGAGTTAAAACTTCCCCATTACATAAGCAGGCCTGCAGACTCTGATGCATGTAATCTGCTCTCTCTGTAATCAAGGCTGCAGGAATACACACACATTTAGAATGGTGGCAGTTTGGCATGGAGCCTGATTCTTGAGTGTTGGTGGGTGTTATGTGATC
Source organism: Bubalus bubalis (assembly GCF_019923935.1). Lineage (NCBI taxonomy): Eukaryota > Metazoa > Chordata > Mammalia > Artiodactyla > Bovidae > Bubalus > Bubalus bubalis. The sequence continues at coordinate 73,661,013 of NC_059171.1, read as the reverse complement.
TTAATTGACTTCAAGCCCCTTCTGCAGAGATCCTGTGCTGCATCTGGGGTGGTTAGCTTGACTCTAAAAACCTGGAAGTGCTGTTGTTCAGTTGCTAAGTCAAGTCCAACTCTTTGTGACCCCATGGACTGCAGCATGTCAGGCTTCCCTGTTTTTCACTATCTCCTGGAGTTTGCTTAGACTCATGTCCATTGAGTCAGTGATGCCATCCAACCATTTCATCCTCTGTCACTTCCTTCCCCTCCTGCTGTCAATCTTTCCCAGCATCAAGGCCTTTTCCAACGAGTTAGCTCTTTGTATCAGGTGGCCAAAGCATTGGAGCTTCAGCTTCAGTCCTTCCAATGAATATTCAGGGTTGATTTTCTTTAGGATTGACTGAACTGGGGGTGGGCAGGTTCCTAAACTGGAAAGCCCAGGTTTCAGAGTCTACCTTTTACTGGCCATTTTCTCTTCTCTGTGTTATTCTCCCCCAATGTCTCTGCTTCTATTCCTTGTCCTTCCTACATAAACTACACTCCTGAGCCCTGGTCCCAGGCTCTGCTTGGTGCTAAAGACGGCTACTGTAAAGAACTAACAGGGCCTTCCCGTGTGTAGGTATCCACCATACATCCACTCCAGAGTCACCCAGTGATAACAGGGCCATGTGAGTTCCTCCCTCTCAGCCCCAGCATCCCAGGAAAATGATAATCATTTATACAAAACAGAATCCCATGAAGAGAATGCCAGCCAGTGAGCTGAGCCTCACCATGAACCAACAAAATAAAGCTTTGGGATTATAGAACAAACCCAGGAGTACTTCTGCCAAGGTCTATTTTTTCCCATCAAATTCTTAATCCCTATGGGTATTAAAGAATGTTTAATCTATTTTTTTATATTCATTTGCACTACAAGATATTGTCAGAAATGAGACAGAGCTTAGAGATTACTAAGCCTTTTTTCTTAGAAACAAGAAGATCAATCTAGCCAACACCAAATAGTTGAAAACATCCAGAGATGTCCATTGGGAATTTAGGAGAGGCAGACTCAAAAGCCTCTTGATGAAAGTGAAAGAGGAGAGTGAAAAAGTTGGCTTAAAGCTCAACATTCAGAAAACGAAGATCATGGCATCTGGTCCCATCACTTCATGGGAAATAGATGGGGAAACAGTGGAAACAGTGTCAGACTTTATTTTGGGGGGCTCCAAAATCACTACAGATGGTGACTGCAGCCATGAAATTAAAAGACGTTTACTCCTTGGAAGAAAAGTTATGACCAACCTAGACAGCATATTGAAAAGCAAAGACATTACTTTGCCAACAAAGGTCCATCTAGTCAAGGCTATGGTTTTTCCAGTAGTCATGTATGGATATGAAATTTGGACTGTGAAAAAAGCTGAGTGCTGAAGAATTGATGCTTTTGAACTGTGGTGTTGGAGAAGACTCTTGAGAGTCCCTTGGACTGCAAGGAGATCCAACCAGTCCATGCTGAAGGAGATCAGTCCTGGGTGTTCTTTGGAAGGAATGATGCTAAAGCTGAAACTCCAGTACTTTGGCCACCTCATGCGAAGAGTTGACTCATTGGAAAAGACTCTGATACTGGGAGAGATTGGGAGCAGGAGGAGAAGGGGACGACAGAGGATGAGATGGCTGGATGGCATCGCTGACTTGATGGATGTGAGTGTGAGTGAACTCCGGGAGTTGGTGATGGACAGGGAGGCCTGGCGTGCTGCAATTCATGGGGTCACAAAGAGTCAGACACGACTGAGCGACTGAACTGAGACTCTGAGTGGATTTCTCTACTGAGACACATGGCAACCCAGGCACAAAGGTTATAGAGAAAGCTAGTGACAGGAAAGAGAAACCTCACAGCCAGTGAAAAGTGCCGATAAGATGGATTCCAGGTGATTCATGGGGTTGTTTGTTTGGAGATATATTTGTTTGTTCTGGGTAATATCAGAAGTCTACCCTAAACTCCTCTGGAGTGAGAAAGGGTTGGTTGGCTTAACAGAAGAGGAGACACGTCCCTCAGCGCTCTCCCAAATGAGCCTACTCACAAAATTCTCCTTCCTCTGTTTTGCTACCTTTTATATCATCCAAGTAGGTGGGGGGTCTGGGAAATGGTTCTTGAGAATTTACTTTGAAAGTCTACAGTGATTCCTCACTTGGAAATGCCATACCTATTGTGTATTGATGTCTGGATGAAAATTCAATTTTAATACCCTGTTTCATACATACATAAAATTGTGCTATGGTGGTGTGCTTATAGTTGTGCTTATAGTGGCTAAGTTGTGTCCGACTCTTGCAACCGCATGGACTGCAGCCCTCCAGGCTCCTCTGTCCATGGGATTTCCCAGGCAAGAATACCGAGTGGGTTGCCATTTCCTTCTCCAGGGGATCTTCCCAACCCAGGGATCAAACCCTAGTCCCCTGCACTGGCAGGCAGTCTCCTGCATTGCAGGCAAACTCTTTACTGACTGAGCCACCAGGGAAGCCCAAAATTGTGCTATAGAACATTAAAAAAAAATAGTAAAGACATGCTAAGGGGGATTCTGTGTCCAGTGATCTGTCATCAGTCCATATGATGGGCAAATAGGAAGCCCACTACACTTTAATAATGCCCCTATCGGTCACCCCAACTAGCCTGTGAGTCCCTTGAGAGCAGAAACCACTCTCCCCATCTCAGTGATCCAACTGCCTGACTGGGCTCCTCACAGCCAGCTGCTTCTCAGGACGAGAGGCAGATGGGTGAGCTCAGCAGTTCCCCTCCCCACGCTGTCCTGCAACCCCCACTCAGCACGGCAGCACACGCTCGACCCTCCACCTCTCCTGCACCTTTTGTTCCCTTTCCCCCACAGTCCTTCAAAATCTTGAAGGAGAACATGCTGGTAGCTGAGATTCGTCACCCAATGACTGCAGTGCGGCGGCCCCAGAGGTACGGCCCGGCAGCAAAATTTTCTGTTACCAGGCTCCTTAGTTTGCCGCTGTCATAGGAAGATCCCTCTGAGGCACTTTCTGCTTCCAGCCAAGGAGATGCAGGACCATCTCAGCAGATAGAGAGTGCCGCCCCTGATGACTCTGATCCCCGAAGCTGGAGTTGAAGCCCTAGCCACGGCAATTAATGCAAAGATAGCTTCTTGAAATGTGACACGTCACAGCTTTGAACCTCACTCCCATGAGCAAAAGTGTGATACAACCTCACACTTCTGCCTCAGGTGGCCTCGGTCTCAACCAGACTGTCAAACACAGATCAACTGAGCTGATGGAAAATGCTTTGTAAAATGCAACACAGATACTGACGTGCTTACTATTTGAATTTAGGGTGTTTCTAAATTCCATTTCGAAATTTCTAAATTTCCATTTCTAAATTTCCATTCGCTAACGCTTTCTAAGTAAATGCTCATTCTCCGTGAACCAGGCCACCTGCCAAAGCAGGTCCTCAGCGTACCTGTGAGCTGACCGACGAGAGTGGATGTCCGAACCGGACACCAGACGTCCCACAGAGCGCCTCTGTTGGATGTGCGGGCGGGGGACCAGGGACTTGGGGTTCAGAAAACCACACCGTAAACTTCAGCCTGTAGTGCATGTTAGCAATCCTTGTTCGATGGGAATTTTCTGGGAAGAATACTGGAGTGGGTAGCTATTTCCTCCTCCAGGGGATCTTCCGGAAACAGGGATCAAACCCCATGTTCTTGCATCTGCTGCATTGGCAGGAGGATTCTTTACCACTGAGGCACCTGGGAAGCCCTGCTTCATTGTGTAAGATATTAAAAAGCACACCCCTATTTTGCAGATGAAAACCCTGAGGTTCGGGGTTGGGGGGGTTAGATGATTTGAACAAGGTTATGCAACTGGTCAGGGAGGAGGAAGCAGGATTCAACTGCAATGTTTTCAATGCAAACCACTGCTCCAGCATCTCCAGTATCTACCCAGTGCCCATCTGGGCAGTACTCCAAGGGCTTCACGTGCATTCTTCCTAGGATCCTCCCAACCTCCCCAAGCATCAGAAATCACCATAAAACTCATTTTTTAATTAGAAAAACCAAGACATAGAGAGATCATACAATGAGTAAGCATTCACTTTGGGATTTTCCTCCCGAGGTCTGATTCCAGAGTCTGTATTTTAATGAGCATCTAACCATTTGCTAAATGGAAGGAGGAGGTTGACCCTCAACCACCCCTGGGATGGATAGAGTTCCTCTTTATTGCCCCTATACCCTCTCATGTTCTCCCAATCCAGTCTACACTGTCTCCATCAGCTGTTCAGATATCTGGAATTCTCACTCCTCTTTCCTTTCATCAATATCTGCCATTAGGAACGGGTTTTTTCAGCTATTCGCACTTTAGTAAGAATTTTAATCCCTATGTTTATCTTCTCAGGGGTTAATTGTACTTGAGGCTGACTTCCTATTGTGGAAAGGAAGGATCTGTGCCCTACGGTTCCCAACTGGAGGTGACCTCCAAATCACTCTGTGTACAAAGCAACCTTCAATCTGGAACATCACGAATATGACTGAGGCTGTCTGAAACTTGCAGCAAAGGGTTCCCTTCATAAAGCTCCGCCTGGACCCCAAGATATGCATATACACCCAGGGCCCCGGAAAAAAACTTCAGAAGTAATCACTCCGTCTCAGGGAGGCCAGACGAGGGCACAGTCTTCACTTCTTGGGCATGGACCAAGCACACGCTCTGTGTTAAGCAATTCACTCTGGATTTATTGCCCACGAATGGATCATATGTCTTTCTTCAAATGCTCATTTTCACCCTGGGTTACCTCTCAGAATAACGGATCCCAAATGTTTACTTTCCATCATAGAAATAAACGATTTTATTTTATTTACCACAAAAGAAATGAATCCTCATGGAATTCCACCAAATTCTGTAATATTGTTTTTCCAGGCTTTGGTAAATAGGCATTCCACAGGTCCTGTGTGCACTCTCTGTGCCAGGTCTTATGTTCCATAGTGTGAATCCAGAAGTTCATAAGACACAGAGCTTATTATATACTATATAATAAGTCTAGTTCTTAAAATGTAACCAAAAATGACAGATTTTTTAATGATATCATGTAACATTAATACTGCGTCAAATACAATACTAAGTTCTACATGGGTATCATCTGAAAGTATGATATAAGGAAGCAGTTAAGAAAGTCACTTTGGAGGCCTTTGGAGGCAGAATGCCTGGTTTCAGGTCCCAACCCTTCTACTTACAAGCTCGGAGACCCTGGGAAGCCCTCACTTGTTTGCCTCAGTGTCTACAGCTGTAAAATGGGAACAATGGTAATACTTTGCCTCCCCCAAAGCACCGTGTTGAGGATCCGTGAGTTAGAACAGGTCGAGACCTTGGAGCAGGGCCTGGCTCTTAGTAAGCACGATGGAACACATTTCTATGACTACTGTTATTGTCTACCCTCTCCTTTCATCTTCACAGCAACCCAGTGAGCGAGGAGCTGTCATTACCCCATTAGCAACCAGACCTGCAGACATGTACTGGCTAGCTCAAGGCCACACAGCTGGTGTCCAAAACCGTAATTCAACACCACAGGGCAAACTCTCAGCTGGGCCAGGGAGGGCAGCTTCCAGACAAAGGCTCAGTCTCAGTGCATTGCCCACTGCCCTGCACTTCCTAAAGAACCAACACACGAATCACGCTCGAAGCTCCACAGAGGAGGAAGGGATAAGCTCTGTGGGTAGTCAGGGAGGGCTCTTGGAGGAGCTCACTGCCATTAGAGTCCAAGAGCTGCAGCACATTGAGAAGCAGAGCATGGAAACTTCTCCATGCTCTGCAGAAGGCAGGACCTGGTCTCTGCCAGCCCTTAGAGGACCACTTCCAGGGGATCTCACGGCTCTTTTGACAGGCCAGCCCCCTCCCTCCTCTTTCTGGCTGACACCAGCGTGTGCTTTCGCCCCTCCCTACTCAGAGGGTGGACTGGAACCATGGGGTCCAGTTCTGACATTCAAGGGCTGGCAGATAAATACAGGAGAGAGGAGATAAGATGCAGCCAGGCTACCTTCGACCTCACACTGGATCTGAAGAGGTAAGTGAACAACTGGTCCTTTAAACTCAATCTCTCAAGGTCAGAAGAGAACTTCCAGGTCACCTACTCAGAGCTCCTCAGACTTAGTGTATGTGGCATCATCAGACAGCCTGTTAGAGTGGATCCCTGGGGGTTTGGGGAGAGGCCTGAGAACATGTATCTCTCCTGATCCCCCAGTGATGCTGAGCCTGCCTGCTGGTCCTGACCACACTAAGGCGCACTGGTGTGGTCCATCCTGACTCAGGACAGAGCGGTCTCAGCCCCTCCCAGGTAGACATCTGCAGGTGGAGGCTGCCCAGGGCCAGAGGAGGCAGAGAGAGCTGACTGCCTGCTGGGGCTGCAGGTGCTAACGCTCCTCCCTGTAAAATGAGAGGTGGGGCGTATGATCTCAGGGTGACCTTTAGATCCAACAATTACATGCTTGAGGAAAAGTTTGGAAGAGCTTCTCAAAGACAGAAGACCAAGGAGCCAGCTCAAGGATTGTTTCCATCAGTTGAGCCCAGGTCGGGGGCCCCGCAGTTCCTTGTGCCACTCTAACCAGGCTGGGAGGTTTGACGGTTATCGCCTGGAATTCCTTAACTGTCAGAGGGGGAAATATGCCCAGGGGGCACTCATCTGGGAGACAGATTGCATTTTGGGCTCCAGTTCTTCCAGTTACAGTTGGCCCCCTTGGATCCACACATTTTACACAGGACTCTGCAGTCGCTCCCGCTAAAGAATGGAGTGTTTCCCCAGCCCTGACTTCAGGTCAGGCCAGCGTAATGAGGTCTTGGTGACAGTGTCAGACCCAAGTCTCAACCTTCAGTGGCCTGGCTTCTTTTCCCTGTTCTCTCCCTCTCCTGGGACTTCCCAGGTGGCACTAGCGGTAAAGAACCCGCCTGCCAGTGCAGGAGACACAGGAGATGTGGGTTGGATCCCTGGGTTGGGAAGATCCCCTGGATGAGCGCAACCCACTCCAGGATTCTTGCCTGGAGCATCCCATGGACAGAGGAGCCTGGTGGGCTACAGTCCATTCACAAAGAGTCAGACACGACTGAAGCCACTTAGCACGCACGCACGCTCCCACTTCTGCCCACAGGAGAATACGCTCATCTAGAAGGCGAGGCACTGAAGCAGGGCCAGGCCACCGCCATCAAGTCCAAACGACATCATCCAACTGCCAAGCGACCCCAGGATGTGAGAAAGCGTGGCCAAGGTCAGCGCAGCCATCCCACTGAGCCTGCCTGAGCCAACCTGAGGCCCCAGAGCTGCACCACGCTTCTCACGCAGCACTGCTGAGATGCTCTCTGGTTGTTTTTTATGCAGCATTTTGGTACAAATTCTTTTCAGAAGGATAAATTCCTCAGGGTACAGAGAGGGCTCCCAGCAGAGAAGCAGACCTTGCTGGTGAGCATAGATCACTGTGAAGGAATGCACCCGGAGTGAAAGCAGATACTTACCCCCTATCTCCTGTCCTCCCAGACGCAGCGTCACCTGGCGGCTATCCTGGTCGTAGGTCACTCCGGGACAGGAAGCATTAGCCTGGGCTTCCGCAGGGTCCCTCCAGTCTCTGACATGGCACAGCAGGACATCGGGGGAGCTCAGCAACCCACAGAGGAGGGGACCTGCAGAGTCATGAGATGGAGGAGAGGTGGGTGTGATGGCGACCAAGCAGGGGCCCCTTGCAGATGCACGTCTGTGCCCTGAGAAGCTCGTAGGATGCAGGCAGGGAACCAGTCCTCAGGAATGGACACAGGAATTCAGGAGCCTGCTTTTGACTTGGCCCATCCTTCCCTGATCATCCTGTAGTTGTCTTACCAGCCAAGTCCAGAGAGGAGGGCCACCACTCCCTCCTCACAGGATCAGCAGCAGTGACACCTCTGATATGACCAGGGCTCCTAATGCCAGCATCCTCTGTCTCCACTTCCAGATTTTTGAGGCTTCAAGGAAATAAACAGTGCCCACCCCCCCCACCCCCCGCACCACCATTTTTCATTCTCTCTGTGTCTCTCTCTTCCACACACACAATCAATCTTGAGAGCTCAGGATTATTTTTTTTAATTTATTTATTATTGTTATTATTCTGGCCGCACCACGCGGCGTGTGGGGTCTCAGTTCCCTGACCAGGCATTGACTCCACACAGCCAGCACTGGAAAGCAGAGTCTTAACCACTGGACCGGTAAGGAAGTCCAAGGAAGGAGTATTTAGAGTCAAAGTGCTGCTGCTGCTGCTAAGTCACTTCAGTCGTGTCCAACTCTGTGCAACCCCAAAGACGGCAGCCCACCAGGCTCCCCCGTCCCTGGGATTCTCCAGGCATGAACACCAGAGTGGGTTGCCATTTCCTTCTCCAGTGCATGAAAGTGAAAAGTGAAAGTGAAGTCGCTCAGTCATGTCCGACTGTTAGCGACCCCATGGACTACAGCCCACCAGGCTCTTCCATCCATGGGATTTTCCAGGCAAGAGTATTGGAAATAGTTCTGTCAAAGTACAGAACTATTAAAATCCAGGAGCTGTACACTCATGGCACAAGCCTTCCTGGTAGGAAATGAACTCCTCGTCTCTGGGTGGACGCAAGCCAAGGCTGAGCACCCATGTCCCTGGGATGCATAGACGATCCATTACTAGATTTGGCAGTTGGAAAGCATTGGACCACTTTGTCTTGACTATATCTTCTAACTCTGAATCTTAAAAAAGCTGCCCCAATGTTATGACTTTATTTAGTAGCAGAAAGACCTACCTGTCCCCTAACTGAATTTGATAGTGATTTTAGTTAGATTAATAAAGGTAAATCAAATGTTGGGATGCCTGTGACATGTCAGCCACTATGGTCAATGTTTTAAGAATATTAATTCCCTTAATTCTTATTATTTTTTATCTTCTTCTCCAGATGAGGAAATTAAGCCTCATGTAAGTACATTGTTTAAGTTTATTGAGATTTAGAAATTAAGTAATTTATATACCAAATGAATGTATATACTATATACCAATTTATATAATTTATATACCATATACACCATTGCATGGTATATAATTTAAACCATATACACCATTACATGGTATACAATTTATACCATACATACCATTATATGGTATATAATTTATATACCATATACCCATTTGGATACATAACCCTGTTAGGTAGTACAGTTGTTCAGATTCTCCTGGGGGGAAAAAAATGGAAATCCACCACTTCACATCTCCCATCCCCTCCATTATCCTAATTTATGTCCAAATGCAGATACACTTCAAACTTCTCTCACCAGAATAGATGACTCACCAATGTCCGGCTTATAAATTTGACATTTTGTTCTCTCCTGTCCCACTTTTAACTGAGTAGCTAAAAATCACCATCACCGTTACTATCAACAGCATCTCGGTGGTGAACGTTTACCTCAGAGACCCACTAACTCACTCGGTGGTTCTCAAACCGCTTAGACCATCATATCAGAGTCACAGAAAGGGCTTTGAAAATGCTTGTTCCTCAGCACTAACCACAGAGGTGCTGACTCGGCAGTCTGTGCAGGTCAGTGGAGGTGGGCTGCACTTGGGAACAAGCCCTTGTGAACAGCACCACCCATGTGGCTGAACCCCAGGATCCCTGGGCTGGTGAGGCTGCTTCATCTCACAGGTGGGGCAACAGACGCCCGGAAAGGGAGGCTGGTTCATCCCAGCTGGAGCACGGGGCTGCAGGGAAGCATAAGAGCCTGCGGAGCGCCCAGAGGAACCTGAGCTCTGTGGCTGCCCGTCTCATAAACCAAGAACGAGAATCATGGACTTAAACAGGAGGCAGGCCGTGTCTTCCCTCCGCCTCTCAGAGCTGGGAAGAGAAACGCAGGCTGCTTTCTTCTTTAACTAGCATTCACTGAGCACTGTGGGTGTCTGAGAGGTGGGCACCGGCTGGAGATTTGAAATCACTTTGCTGATCCCACAGGCCGGCTTCCGTTACGATGCCAGGAGCCTCAGGCCCCGCAAGTGTTGCTGAACCCCACTTCCCAGTGGCTTCAGCTACTTGTCAAGGTACAAGGAGGCTCATGAATGTAGGTCTGGAAGTCTCATGAGTTTTCACTAATAATTATCAGCAGAAACAAAGCCATTTCAGGGTGGGAGGTTGGCAGGGGTGGGAGTCTTGCCGGGGAGGAAGGGACAAGGGAGCAGGGAGACTCTTCCAGAAATTAAGTGCCTTCCCAGACAGCAGGAAGAGGATTCTGCTCCTGGTCATGAGCAGATCCAGCCAAAGCTTCACAAGTTAAAATTCCAGGTCTGCCCATCAGACAAGACTGGGAAACATATCTGCCTGCTGGTTGATGTGTGTCTTGAAGAAAAGCTTAACTTGCAGCATTTCGAGGTCGCTGTTCAAACCCAAATAATTTACAGATTAGGGTTACATTGGAGGGGAAGGCGCGTAAGCTGCTAGCCAGAAATGTCATGGAAAATAAAGGATCGTGTGGGCTTATGGCTCCATGGAACAAAATAATTATTCTGTATATGATCCTAAGGAAAATGAAATCAACATTTCCAACTTGAAAAACCCTATGGTCTGGTGAGTAATTGGACATCTGGGGAAATTGTGGTGTCCTCAGAAAAAACATTTAGTTTAAAGAAGGCAGAAGTCATCCTGGATTTGAATTGCAGGGTTTCTAAATATAGGCTGATATAGAGACATATACAGACACACCTCATAGCTATTGCGGGTCTGGCTCCAGATCACCACAATAAAGTGAATATTGCAATAAAGTGAGTCACATGAATTTTTGGTTTCCCAGTGCATATAAAAGTTATGTTCACTTTGTTCTGTAGTTTACTAAGTGTGCAATAGCATTACGTCTAAAAAAACAAAATGCGTACTTACTTTAAAAGTACTTAATATGCTAACCATCATCTGAGTCTTCACTGAGCTGTAATCTTTTCACAACAGTAACATCAAAGATCACTGATCACAGATCACCATAACAAATGTAATAATAATGAAAGAACCTGACATATTTCAAGAATTACCAAAATGTGACATAGAGAGACCCAAAGTAAGCAAAAGCTGCTGGAAAAATGGCACCGATAGATTAGCTTGATGCAGGTTTGCCATAAACCTTCCATTTGTGCATCTGCAAAAGCACAACTAAGAGAAGTACAATAAAACGAGGTGTGCCTGTGCACACACGTCTCTAAACACCTCATGCGTGCATGTGTGCTCAGTTGCTAAGTCGTGTCCAACTCTTTTGTGACCTCGTGGACTGTAGCCCACGAGGCTTCTCTGTCCATGGGATTCTCCAGGAAAGAATACTGGAGTGGGTTGCCATTTCTTCCTCCAGGGGATCTTCCTGACTCAGGGATCAAACTCACATCTCTTGGGTGTCCCACACTGGCAGGCAGATTCTTTACCTGCCGAGCCACCTGGGAAGCCCTCTAAACGCTACCCAGCCCGCAAAGCCTGGACTAAGTCTCTCCTCTTCTAGACAGCCCTCCCTGACCATCAAGTCCCCTTGGCATCTTCCTCTTTTGCAGTTAAGTCTCCCAAGGCCTCAGACACTCATGTCACCTTCTGTATCAAGCCTGCTACACAGCAGAGCTCCACACACACTTGGATATGTCATAAGCTTGGGTGACCAGGAGCAGCTGGTTTAAATTCTCTGAGCCTCAGTTTCTCAGCTTGTAAAAATGGAGCTGGAAATACTTCCCCTGAAAACAGCAGCAAGAAGAAACGTGGTGTTGCCATGTAAAGCGGCCAACACAGTACGTGACCTTTTGGAAGGGTCACAATTGTCCCTCATTTTGTAAATATCACCTTCTAAATGACGGTGGTCCCCTCATGCCTGTTGCTCCCTACAGCATTCCCCGTGCTGTGCATACTGGCTTTGGCAACCCCATGCCTTCCTCAAATTTTACAGACCACAGGTCATGGAAGAGGGAGGAGGCTCTGGCCCTCACTGTCACCTTACCTCCTTGGACCTGCACGAGGGTGAAGCCATCGCAACAGGAATCACGATCACAGGCGAGAAGACAGAAGAGATGGACCTCGGCCAGACTGGCTCCTGAGGCTGAGAAGGTGACGGGGCTGTACATTCCAGAGAGTGCACTTTGGAAACCAGTTTGTTCAAATCTTTTCTGACCTGTGATGGTGAACTCTTGGCCTGGGAGAAAAGCAGAAAGATAAACTTTTTCGAGCTCTAAAAGGAATGCAGACTGTGCTGGTCAAACGACAGTGGACCCTCTGACCACAACAGGTACAGAGTTTGGTCCAGAGAGATGCCCTCTGTGTCATAAAACCCCTGGACCTCCCATGTGTGCAGAGCATGGAGACGTGGCCCCAAGTCCCAGATAAATGCCCGCCACACCTTGGAGGGTCTGCAGGGGAGATGTGGAGAACGGGCATTGATTATGGTTTTATCACCAGTAAATATCTTTTTGAGCTCTAACTGTACACAGACACCAGACCACACGCTTTACCCAGACAACCTCATTTCACACCCAGCGCTCTTGAGCTCGGCTCGGCCTGCTCTGCCATCATGCGCGTTTCTGTAACACAGTGATTTGAACGCGTGGTGCTCAGGCAGGTTGGCTGCTGCGACGCTGAGCCGCACTGGTTGATCTGCAGTGTCCCCCGCATGTCCCTGCCCTGTGCCATCAAACCACAGGCCCATGCACTTACACACGCAGCTGAAGACAGCAAGCTGCAGACACACAGCGCTATGCGATACCCATCAGCCCATGGGCTTCTTCTTGCCTCAGACGGGCCAGTGGCTCTGTCTTCGAAGTGATGACTGCAATTCTCCCTTCTTTGTGCATCTGGCCCTCGTTGCCACAGCTCAGCATCCTCAACCCTTCCCCTCTCCCTCCACCATCAAGCTACCCTGCCCTTCACATTTATGGGAGCGTTTCTTTGTGATGGATTCAGGATGTCTTTTTTTTTTTTTTTTTAAGTTTTGCTAACATTTTAAATAAGACTGCTATTGTTTTTGTCAGTCCTCTGGCTAGAAGTGGCATGGTTTGGGTTTCTTCTGTCCCTCAGTCTAGTTTTTCCATAAGCTCAGTTATTTTTAGAGCATCCTTTTGCAAATATGAGGGGCTTTAATCAGATATAGATATATATATATATATATATATATATATATATATATACACACACACACATATATTTCACTATAGCCAAAATGTCTGTTCTGTTATTATATCCATTTTAGATTTGAGGAAAGAGAGCCTTAGCAAGTGAGCAGTCTGGCCTAGGTTTACACAGCTCATCGGTGGCAGAAAAAACACCAGAGCCTGTGCTCTATGTCACCCTGACCTCTCAGTGGCCTAGCAGGTCAACAGGTCTTAACCAACTCACGCACCTAAAGCTGGGGGAGACCTTACAGCTTAGAGTGCAAGCTTCAGAATCAGACAGACCCAAGTGCAAATCTTCGCAGCACCCCAGGCGTGTGAGTTCTTAGGTCCTCAAAACCTCAGCTTTTCCTCCTGTAACCAGGCATGTAACCCTCACAGATGATGCTGAGTGGATGAAAAGATAGACTGGACGTTAAAGGGCTGAGCCATGAACCTGGCCCTTAGCTGACACTCAGCAGATATATTACAGGTGTCCAAAAAAGCCAGCATCTTTTCCTCCAAGCCCTGGATCACTCAGCCCCTGCTGCCTGACTGCCCTCTAACTGTGCCAGGCCCATCCTACACCAAAGCCCAGCTTAACTTAAAGAGCCCATATCCCAGCTTTATTGGGTTAGAATTCACCTCTCACCCTCGATCTCTCTTACACTCTGTCTGTGCCTCTACTAAGGCTCTGCCATCCTTCACCCAGCAGTTAAGCCACTTGGGACAGCAGCTGCTGCCACACCAGCTGTGATTCCTGGACCCAGTCCTGCTGTCAGAGGCGGGAGTTGCCAGCCATGTGTGACTCCTTGAATATCAATTCCAGTTCATCAGAGTCATGTTGCAATAGCCACATTCCAAATGCCCAGTGGCCACGTGGCTACCGGCTGTCATGTTGGACAGCAGAGACTTATGGAACATTTCCATGCCTGCAGAGAATGCTGCCCGGACGGTAGGGCCACGTCTCAGCTCACAGGGCATCCTCCACACAGCCCTGCACAGAGGACCTCCTGCCCTGAAATGTGGACACGTGGGCCCCTCCTCATCCTTCGTTCTGACATCCCCCTTCTCTGAAGTTCCTTCACTGAGCACCCAAAGCAGTTTGTGTCCATTTTTCTTTTCCTTTTTAAATTGTCATAAAATATACATAATAAACGATTTACCATTTTAACCATTTTTAAGTGTACAGTTCAAAGGCAAAAAGGTACATGCACAGGATCTGCAGCATCACCACCATCTACTGCCAGAACGTTTTTCATCCTCCCAACTGAAACTCTGTCCCCATCAAATGCTATCTCTGCATCCCACTTCCCCCAGCCCCTAGTAACCACTATTCCTCTCTCTTCTCCGTGAATGTGTCTCTTCTAGGTACCTTACATCCATCTTTACCCCAATGTCCTATTTCATTTTCATCAAAGCACTTATCACCCTCTGAAGTGCTCTTGTTGTTAGATCAATTCCTCTATCAGCTATGATTCTGATTTTGATCACTGCTGCATCCCCAGCACCTGCTGAAGTGCATATCCTACCATGGGCACTGGGTAGACACATATGGGGTCTGCTGTGCTGGGTTCACCCACACGGTGGCCGAGTCCTGAGCAATGGAGCAGGTCTGGGAGATCCTCCCGAGCTGGGGGAGGCGGGGCCTGAAGTCTTGGGTCCCCTGGATGGAGTGTGACCAGATGCTTCCTGTTTCTAGGCTTCTTCTGTGAAACAAGGGCTAGACAATCTCCAAGGAATCCTCAGGCCCTGACTCCCTTTGACTCTGCAAAAGCATGTGGCTCTTCCTCCATGGTCAAGAGCATGGACTTGGGCAGAGGATGGCCCCGAGGGACAAGCCAAATTGTACCATCTTCCAGGTCCCCTAAGCTCCAGCATGTGGATGGACATGCTGACTACCTACTGGGCACCACAGAATTTTCGAGACACCTTCAAAACCGTGTCCTTTCTACCTCAGCGGTGGCACTGTATTCCCACTTTTACAGAAAGTAAAATAAAGAAGGCATTCCTGATCAAAGAACTAGTAAGTTGGGGGTGAATCTAAACCCAGATCAAATTTACCCCTACCTCCCTTCTCTTTCCATTACACCACGATCCAGAATGGCTGGGTCTGTGTGTTTTCTGCTTGAAAAAAAAAAAAAGCAAAACAAAACAAAAAAGGGCAGAAAACAGTTCTGTCCTTGATTTAGTTTGGCAGCAAAGAAGCTTCACAATTTCCCTTGCAATTTTCTTCTAAAGTATAAACTTTCAGGAGATGAGGAGAAAAAAATAACAAACACTTAAAAAGAAATACAAATGTATTTAAAAAAAAAATGATAAAAGGCCAAAGTAGAGTTTTCAAGAACATTTTTGAGAGGGGTTACTTGTTTTATTTGGGTTTTCTTTTTCAGAAAATGATCTCTGTGCTCTGTCATTTTTCAAAACAGGTAGTAAAAATAATTGGAATAAACACTGGGGCAGAAATTCTAAAACCCTGGCCAGAGATCAGAGAAGACAGAGCCCTGCTGGATTCCATTCTCCCAGGGGAGCTCCCATTTAAGACAGGATGGAGGTATTAGGCTAAAGAAGGACCAGAGGCGAAAGGACACAGTCGCTTGTCCCTGCCGTAGACTGAGTCTGCTATCGAGGTCAGCTGAGGCACTGGGCCCGGGCCGACCAATCCTCTGCAAATGCCAGCTGCTCACAGAGCAAGTCTGTGGCTGCTGGTGGCCAGGCTGCCTGCCCAGAACCAAGGACCCAGGGGAGTGACACGCTTGCCACCTTCATTCCAACCCCCTAGCCCTCGCTCAGGCTCCCTGCCCTGTCTTCCTGTCCACAGCCATAGCCTCGGATCTTTGGGAAACCACTGGCAAGAGTGAAAAGGATCGTAGAAACCTCCACTTGCGCTTGCTCTTCACCACATGCCTCACACTGTTTAAAAAGCATCGCATCATTCTAAAACACCCTCTTTCCCACCTCCCAACAACCTCAGTCCACCTGCAACTCCTGTTTGACTAATGCAGGCACAGCAGCCGGTGATGCCAAGGAACCTGCCCAAGATCACAGAGCTGGCGGCAGTAGGGCCGGGGTCAGCCCATCAGGTGGGCTCCAGGCCCTCACCCTTAACCGCGGGAAGCGAGGCCAGGGAGCCCTGACTAGCAAAGGTATCACAGCTCGCGGGCAGAGCCGAGTCGTGGCCCGGTGGACAGGGTAGAAATATGCATGCCATAGGATTCTTGGGAGAGGCCCACCGCTCCTCCCACACGTGCTACAGTGACCAAGAAGGGTCGCCCTGTGTGAGGCCGCCCCCCTCTGTGAGGCCGCATGGGGGATTCAGACACACAGGTTCAAACCCAGATCTCCGATTTCTAGCAATATGTACGACCTTGGGCCACTTTCTTAATCACTTTGAGCCCCAGTTTCCTCATCTGTAAAACAAGGATTATGATACCGTTTTCACCTTTCTTCGAGAATCTCTGTGAGGGGAGGAATGAAAGGATGTTTGGGGAAGTGAGCCATAAACTATAAATTATGAGATGCCCTTGCTACTCAAAACGCGGCCCATGAACCAGCAGCTTTGGCGCCCCTGAGAAGCTATTTGAAAGGCAGATCTTGGCCTTACCTTGAGTTACTGAGCAAGAATACTGGAGTGGGTTGACATTTCCTACGCCAGGGGATCTTCCCATCCAAGGGATCCAACCCGGGTCTCTTATGTCTGTCGCCTTGGCAGACAGGTTCTTTACAACTAGCGCTACCTGGGATGGCTCAGTGGTACTGCGCATGCGCACTACATAGGGAGGCGGTCCTGAGTGCTGGGCGGAGAAAGACAAGTGCGTGGAGGTCTGGACTGCTTGTGAGCTTCCAGGGAGAGTAGAGAGGAAAGGGGATGGGGTGGAGTTCCCTGAGAGGGAGGGTTGGTACAGGCAGCTGCAGGGAGCTCAGGGCCCATGGCCCTACTGGGAATGCCCCCGTATCACAGGCAGACTCATGGGTCTGCACGGGGCACAGGGGTGGACTCAGCTGACTTTGCCTGCAGCTTTTGTGTCTGCTCTGCAACTCAGCCCCTCCCCTGCAGGAGGGCCTCCCCAGTCCCTTGGGGCCGGGGGCAGTGTGGCTCCCCTCTAAACTCACCCTGTGGAAAAGAAGCTCCAAATGCTAAACACGTGAAGCCAATGGGCCACCCCGCCACCCCGACCCCCCACCCCCCTTGCCAGCCATGCAGCTCATCAACCTACCCTTTTTCAAATACACAGCTAGAGGGTCTCCTTCCCTGCTCCTCACTTTCACCTGACACTGAAGACTTCCAAAGCTGGTGGCCTGAGAGGTCCCCAGCGCGTCTTCACTCTGAAGATGGAAAGAAGCTCCATTAAAGTCCTGTGATGTTTAACATAATAATAAGTTCAGCAAACGTTGACCAAACTCTACCCAAAGTTAGGCTCGGGGGCTACAGAGATAAATAAGAGAGGAACCCTCCTCCTTAATTTCTCCCTTTCTACTGGATCGCACAGACAGGTAAGCAGCAAATTCCAGCCAGAGTGTTAGCTGCAAAGATACATGTCATAAAAGAGGAGATAATTACCCCTGAAAAAGGAGTGCTTAATTATTTGTGTGTGTGTGGAGCGGCTGGGGGGTGGGGGGGCGGAGGATTATCTCTTGTAACTTCTAAAACAGCTCTGTTGGGTAGGTGTTATTGATATGTGCATTTTAAAATAAGGAAACACAGGCTTAAAGAGGATGCATAGATTGCAAAATCCACACAGCTAATTATGGAGTGGAAGGATAAGAATCCCGGTTGGATTTCATTTCCTAAACACAGCCCCTGGGCGACACTGCCAGTTTAGGTGTTCTGGGGGGAGGGCAATCAGGAGCGGTTAATTCTATTGCAAAACAGAAGCTAGAAAATTTTCCCAGAAAAAGTGAATCCAGGCGGGTTCTGATGTATAAATAAGAGTTTGTCGGGTGGAAACAAGAGAAGGGGGATTTTAAGCAGAGGATGTGGCAGAGATGGAGACCTGGGATCCCACAGGTGTTTTGATTAACTAGGTCCAGTGGTTCTCAGGGACTGTCTGTTACAGGGATGGGAGGCAGGTGGTGGGTGGGAGGGAGAGAGAGAGGCAGGGGCCAGCCTGTGGAAGACCTTGTTTGGCATATGTGGTGAGGATCAGGCGAAGACTCTTTGGCTTGAAAATAAGGAGGTTCGACTTCTGTAAACCGTGGCGTTCTCGTTTGTCTCTGATCTCTGGTCCCAGCGCTCTTGCTGTGTGGGTTTGGTAGGATAAATCTGTATTCACTGTGTCTTGTTTCTAGTACTTTGCCTCCTCCAAAGTTACCCAACTTTGAGTTTCCCAGTTCGATTTTGGGAATTTGGGGAGGGCAGAAGCTCAAACAAAGGCTATTGGAAAGCAATCACTCTCCTTGCTTTTTAGATAAAAATTAAACTCATTGAACAGATGGTGATATGGAGAGGGAAGAAAGGCCTTTAAGCAGGAAACATTCCTGCAGGTGGAAAGGATCTGAGTTTTAGGTCCCAGATTACAGGAGCCCTGATCCCATCTGCTGAAATGGTTGAAACCCTACCAGCTTTGACTTATAGAAAGAACAATTTCATGTGGTTCTAATATTTAACTTTTCTTTTCCTTTTTAAAGTTATAATCATGTTTTACTTCTACAGTGAGAAAGAATGCTTGAGTCTGGGACTCAGATGGTATTTGGGGCTTTGGACAATGTCCTGGTGTGTCCAGTGACCCAAGTTGCCCAGTGAGATAAGCTGGTGGGGGACAGGGGGAAGGGGCTCATTACTATGACCCTCTTCTGATGAATCTATCAGGAAGTGATGCTGCTCAGATAAATAGTCCCTATGTCAGCTTCATCCTGAGCCATCACCGGTCCCCTGCAGTTTCAGTTTCCCAAAATCCCATCATTTTGAAGAAATGGAGGTAACATGGGACCACTTATTGCTAATCTCATTCCATCGTCTGCTCAGAGTGGTGTCGATTCAATGAAGGCATTTCTGACGTAGGACAGACCCAAGACAGAGCCTCCATGTGGCTGCCACAACTCACCCGACCGGAAGTCGTGCAGGCGATGTTGTCACTTGCCCAAGCATAGAAATCACAGGACACTTCTGATCCTGCTGTGGACACCGTGAGGAAGCCGCAGGCCTCGTCCAGTGCACAGTCTGCAAGAACCAGGGGACAGTCACCCACCTGTCTCTCAGGCGATACAGAGGACAGACAGACACAAATGCCTACTCCCTGCCCCTCAAACACACACACACACACACACACACACAGTAACAATGACTACTCATGGAGGACTGGAGGATTATGAGAAAATTCTTGTAAAGATGAATGCTCAATATGTGGTATTTGTTATTATTCATCTCTGGCCTCACCCTTGAAATAGACAGCTGCATCTCCTGAGCTGGACTAAATGCTCCACAAAGAACAAATGTCCCTCAGTGCTTCTCCCTTAACATCTGGCAGAGCCTCATTCTTGGCAGGCAGCAGATGCACTATAAACTCAGAACTAAAATTATGAGTTAGATGTACATTTTGGAAATCAGTTGATTTACAGAGTATTTCTGAAGAAGTATATTTGATTATGATCTCGAAGGTTATATGTAACATGTCTTGCAAGATCAGCACCATGTATTCCTATGGCACCACCCACGTGCCCGGCCCCCCATTGCCCCTCACCTGCCAAGCACTGCATCAGTGAGGACTCAGAACTGGGAACTTCAGACCTGACCATCACAGCCACATCAGCATTGAAGATCACCTTAGATTCTGGAAGCTTCTCAAATTTCCGCATCACTGAAATGTAAGCATATCCATGAAACTTGACTCTGAAGAGTCTGGGGTCTCTGCAGAGAAGCCAAAAGGAAATTTAGGTCAAGAAATCACTTCCCACCCATTGCATTTGCTCACATGGGTGCTGCAAAAAGACAAATTCCCTTTGAAGGGTAGTTCCAGAAGCTACCTCATAGCTAACACTGAGCGCTATCACTCACCATGTCTCCTCTTTTTCATCTCAGTGTCTGGAAGTAAGAATATCTATTATATGTTAATCCTCACAACTCCCTTTTTCACATTGATACTGATTTTCTACATAAATTTATATTTCCTTGTCCTTATCTTTGAAAGCTAATGATATCTCATAATTATTTTATTTATAATGATACAAATGAAATATCTTATTTATAATGATATCTCATGTTTATTTTTAAACAACTTGACCTCTTTCTGGAAAGAAGTAAATTATTTTTAAAAGACAAAGCATGTGCACATGGGTTCGTGTAAGTCTGAATATGCAGCATGTGGCGCAGACATTTTTATGATAGCATTTGTCTAAATGATACGTTAGCATCTGTTTTTCTAGGTCCCATCAACACACCTGAGCTCCTGTCTGTCACAATGACACAGTCACGAGCTCATGGAACTAGACAAGAGAGGAGAAAGAAAGAAAATTTCTCAAGGCTATAAAACTTGGAACTCACCCTTTACCAAGCAAAAAATCCATGGCAGGTAACGAGCTCTCAAGGAATGAAACTCATCTTACAAGCCAAAATGCTCAAAAGCACCAATATTTTGCAGGTAACTATCAAAAAATAAGCCCTGAAGTACATGAGTACTGATTTTTTTTGAAGATGTGGTGATAAATATGTATGAGTCAGACACAACTGAGCAACTAAGCATAACACATGTAAGCCCTCATTCTCACACACACCCATTGCTTTAAAAATGAGACCGTGTCTGAGTTGATTTTCATCATGTCAGTACATTCAAGGCCATCCTAAGTAATCTGTTCTCAGTTTTCATAATAAGTGTGGGGGGGAAAGAAGTGTGTTTGGAGTGGAGATGGGAGAGGGGAGTATTAATATAATAGAAATGACAGGTGTTAAGCCTTTGGAAACTTTGATACGAAAAACTCTCATTTTACAAAGTGGCCCTCATCGATCTAGAAGTGGCCAAGTTCATGTGCTCAGTCCATAATCAGCCCTTCCCATCTCCTCCTTTCTTCTTTATTTTTTGTACTCCTTGATATTTTGTTTATAGGGACCAGAAGCTCCAGTCCAGCAAATACCATCTTACACTCAGCCCAGTGTCCCTAAG
The DNA here is from genome assembly GCF_019923935.1 of Bubalus bubalis. Classification (NCBI taxonomy): domain Eukaryota; kingdom Metazoa; phylum Chordata; class Mammalia; order Artiodactyla; family Bovidae; genus Bubalus; species Bubalus bubalis. The sequence continues at coordinate 73,639,848 of NC_059171.1, read as the reverse complement.
GCTTGGTTGGTATAGACAAGAAGCTCACAGCCTTCTGGGAGACTAAATAAAATTTGAGAAGTTTTTCAGTTTCCAATTAAATTAGTCTCAGGAGCCATAAATGCGATAAGTTTATCACTTCAATTAGAGAATCGACTGGTTTTCACCGATTGAGTGATGGAGATCTCAACATTGCAGAGCTCTAAGAAAAAACTCATTGACAAAGAGGATAGAAGCAATCTATGAACTGAGTTACCAAGGAGTCCTTGAAATATTGAGTTAGGATGCAAATGTATACATGCTCTTATTGTAATATCCCACATGCCTTATAGTCATTTACAAATTTACATATGTAACATATTTACAGATGTCTTGGGAAAAGCATTAAAGGTCAGCATCAAGGCACATCGCCCTATTTGGTCACGATTCCTCCACGGCTTGTGGAACTGGCCACAGGAGTTCAAGTGGTGGGAAAATCCCCTTCCTCTAGGTGCCCTTTAGGAGACTGTTCTGATCACACATGCTCAGGCGCTCAGTCGTGTTCAGCTCTTTGTGACCCCATGGACTGTAGCCCACCAGGCTCCTCTGTCCATGGGATTGTACTGGAGTGGGTTGCCATTTCCTCTTCCAGGGGATCTTCCCCACCCAGAAATCTAACCTGTGACTTCGGTATCTCCTGCATTGGCAAATGGATTCTTTACCACTGAGCCATCTAAGAAGCATAAGTTCTGAAGAAGCCCAGATAATTAGAGCCATTCATTCATTGTGTCTCCAGTATTCTTGCTGAGTAAGTTTGGAGCTTTGCTTAAGAAGCCAGAGATTCGGAGAACCTATCTGGAGGCTATTCCTACAGCACCTCAGGGAGGCATCGTCAAAGTTGGCAAAGCTGAGCCGTGTTCCTTGTAAACGTTTCTGATGCCACTGATGGAACGGGCTTTTCTGCTCCAGATGAATGCAGGCCAGAGCAAGCCAGGAAATGCTTTACAAAGTGTGCATTCCAATCCACACAGCTGAGCTGGTGGTAGGGATGCAAAGAAGGCTGGAGTTAAGATGCAAGCACCCAGAACAGCAGTCATCACCACGGTCCTTGGGCAAGTGGCCTTCCCTCTGAGAACATTCTCTCCCTCATTTGTAAAAGACAGCAAAGATCTGCCTGAGTCCTTAAAGCTCTAACTGTCCTTAAAGCTCTAACTCCCCTGACTGCTATTTCTGCCCAAGAGGAGGGATTGTAGAAAAAAGCAATAAAGATTTTCACTGGATTTACCATGAGATTTTATCCATGGACATGAAAGTTTGTTCATGGACACACATGCACAAATCCTTGGCATTTATTAGTTCTTTGCTAAGTCATTTCATCTCCATCTTGCTGATGGGGAAACTCTTGAAGGGGACTTGTCCAGCATTACAAGACCCGTAAAGGGCACCATGGGATTAAATGAGTTCTGAGCCCCGTCCCGTTACACTTGGGACTGTAGGACACCTATCGGTTCACTTAGGGCTTTTGTATCCATTATCTCATCGAAGAGCTGGGCTCAGTGAGCGTTTGTAATTGTCATAGGATGATATTGACCCTCACTGTGTCTCAGGAAGTGAGCAGGAGGCTGCTGGAGTGATGAGGCTCAGAGAAGCTGAGCGATTTGCCCTGGGTCACCCAGCAAGTAAGTTCTGGAAGAAAGATTGGCCCTTGGGTCTTCCCCTAACATCCCACTGAGGGAGAAACAATGACCACTTTTAGGGGCAAGCTGCCCACAAGAAAGGAAACCTCAGCAGATGAATGGCTTTTAAATTCATTTCTCATGAAGCTGAGTACTTAGGGGTGAGGTTTCATGATGTCAGAAATATTTTTTTCCAGTGATTAAAAGAGAGAAAGAGCAAAACAATAACAATTTTTGGATCTGAGTGATGAATATTTTTTCATCCTACTAATCTTTCAATACCTACGTAGTTTAGAAGTTTTCAAAATAAAATGCTGGTACAAACACATCTTGCGTGTCTCTCCCACTTTAGAAAGCCCAGTGGGATTGCATGCCCTGTTCCCAGGAGTGGCTAAATGAGTGGACTGTGCGTACCCAGACACTGGGCGTCCACCAGGGGGGCCTCTGTCTCCGTCCAGGGCAGCCTCCGCCCCTCGCCGTCCACACAGAAGGCCTCCTCACTGGTCCTGTCCCTCTGGCTGGCTCGGTACTGGCCGTCCTGGTCACACTGCAGGCCCACCTCGTTCTTCTGACAGTCGGTGACACCTGGAACCAAAGATGAACACAACCATCAGTGTCGTTGGGTCTTCCCTGGTGGTCCAGTGGTTAAGACTCCATGCTTCCATGGCAGGAGGGGTAGAGGTTCCATCTCTGGCTCTGCATGGCCAAAAAAAAAAAAAAAAAAACTATTGGTGTTGTGCTTCCTATCTGCCCGGCTCCCAGTCCTTGATCAGACATCCAAGTCCCATGTCTGAGCCAGACACACTCCCCCAGCCTCAAACTTGTCAGTGTCCCCACCCTGACCGAAGGACAATGTCTGGGCTCGCCTTTGGGCCACAAGGGCCTCTGTGACCTGGCCCCGCCCATCTGACCCTCCGCCTGCACCTGTGTGTCCACATCAGTGGGTACCACCAGCTCTGATACCATTTTCTGGACCCTGACCCTGACTCTGCCCCCTGGTTCTTCTCCTGGTGCCCAGCTCTCCCTGGTTCTCAGGGAGTTAACTCTTTGCCACCCAGTTCTCATTTCCTCAGGGAAGTCCCTTGACGCCCGAGTGTCACACCCTGTCCTCTGGACCCGCATCTCTGCTCAGAGCCGAGAGCATGATGATTATTTCCATCAGTCTGCAGAACGGCTGGTTCGCAGCTGTCTGCCTCCCTCCCCAGCGGGCAGGGACCTCACCTGGGTCTGCTTCCTGTTATAGCCCAGTGTCTTGCTCAGTGTCTGACACGTATGTAATACAAGCCCGCCCTGCCCACCCTGGGCTTTGATACTGTGATTTATAATAGAAATACGTATCTGGTCTTGATCCGCCATGTCTGGAAGTGGACGTTCAGAGAAAGGAGGTGACTCGGCCAAGGTCACAACAGTAGGAGGGAGAGTGGGGAGCAAAGGGGAGCAAATGCATTTGGGGCGGGGGTCCTGAGCCCCCGCCTCCTGCTCAGCTGCCCACCGTATGTGTATGCAGCATGCCGTCCACAAACAAGGACCAGTGCATGGCAGGGAACCCCTTCCCAGAAAGGATCCCTCGGGCCGTGTGACGGCACCTCACATCATCCCAGACTGGAACCCACGTGTGAACATCAAGGACGCTGTGTTCCCAGAGAAGAATCTCTTCTCTAGAAGGGATGCTGGACTTCTGGCCTCGGGAAATCCTCTGACCTCTTACTTCCTTGGAAATACCGCCCTATTTCTACTGCTCTCCTGACCAAAGAAGACCTCCTCTATCACAGAAGGGGACTTGATCTCTTTTGATTAATTATTTTACAACTCCAAACACGACTCAGATTTCAAATAGTAGTAGCCACAGTTGCCTCATGTTGACACCATTTCAGAGTATCATGAAAAGATGCATGAGGCAAGTTATGGGTCCGGGCGAGGGAAAACCCAACCTTCCCCAGGTGACTGTTAAGTAATAGACCGAGTGAAATCACATGACATACGGGAAGGCCGCCGTAAACACAGACCCGACAGATCCATGGGCCCAGAAAGGGAATATGAGCTACACGGTGGTGGTGACCGTAAGTGGAAAACATCTTCCACGTCTAAATCTGATAACACTGACTTACAAAAATCGGAAGTTTCAGAATCAGACTATACCAAGATCAAAGGCCAGTTATGTCACTTTTGGGGCAACTTTCACACTATCTGAGCGACTTTAGCTAAGTCTCATCAGATGAGTCTTGGCTTTCTTACACGTAAAAGTTGAGCTCATAATGTTTATCTAAAAGGAGAATTGGGAGGATTGACTGAGACAACACTAGTGAAGTGTCTGGCCTGGGTTTTAACAGAGCAAAGACATTCAAAGGTGGTGCCCCTTTGATTATGCTATGGACCCAGTGGTGCTCAAGGGTGGGCAATTTTGCCCCCCCCCCCCCATTTAAGAGATACTTGGCATTGTTTGGAGACAGTTCGGTTGTCACAATTTGGTATGCATGAAGGAGGTGCTTCCAGGATCTGACAGGTAAGGACCAGTGCTGCTGCTGAATAAACACCCTCTCACACAAGGGACAGCCCCCCCAAATGAAGAACTGTCTGTCTCCAGATTCCAGGAGTGCCAAGGCTGAGGTGTCCTGCTGTATTCGCATGGCACTGTAGGGTTTCTCTTTCGGGCAGGACCCGTGAGGACTTACAGTGAGTCTGGCTGAAAGCTCCAGCATAAACGGTAGTTCTGCCCTCAGGACAGGGGACACAGGCCAGGCTCCCTGCCTGTTCTTGGTAGAATCCAGCAGGACAGGGAACACACTGCTCATCCTGAAAATAGCTTCCTTCTGGACACTTGACTGGAAGAGATCAACAGAGCAATGAGGTTAAAAAACAAGACACCTGCTGTACAATTACAACCTCAGAATGCATTGGATCTGCGAAATTCCAAAATCAGACAAGAACTCATTCATTTAGCAAATGCCCACTGAGAATGCACTGTGCATCAGGCTCCAAGAGTCAAGGATAAGCCGTGAAGAAGGTCCACAAGGTTCCTGCTCTCCAGGAGCTGAAAGGGCTGGTAGGATGAGAGGGTGTCTGACAAGAATGTCAGATACGAGTGAGATAAAGCAGGAGCAGAGGGCATGATAGTGAGGAAGGCCCCTCTGAGAGACAACTTGTAAGATCTGATGAGTGAGGAGTATGCCAGGCAAGGATGCAGAAGAGAATTTCAGACAGAGGGAACAGCAAGTGAGAAAATCCTGAGGCAGGAATAAGTTTGGATTCTCCAAGGAATGAAAAGAGAAAAGCCAAACAGAGCCAGCTATTGAGTTAAAGCTTAGTGGACAAAGAGAAGGATGTCATGAGATGAAGTTGGAGAACATCTTTAAAGATGAGCACCAAAGAGGTTTAAACCTTTAAAGATGTTGCCATGGGAATGCGGTGGCGAACAGTGGGGGGTGCAAACTTTGGGGTCAGACCCAATAAAGTCCCCCTCCTCCCTGTGCCTAAATGACTGTGGACTTCTCTGAGGCTCCATTTTCTCCTCTATAACATTTTGTTGTTTATTCACTAAGTCATGTCCAACTGTTGGCAATCCCACGGATGTAGCCCGCAAGGCTCCTCTGTCCATGGGATTTCCCAGGCAAGAATACTGGAGTGGGTTGCCATTTCCTTTTCCAGGGGAATCTTCTCGACCCAGGAATCAAATCCATATCTCCTACACTGGCAGGCAGATCCTTTAGCAATGAGCCACCTGGAAAGCCCTCTCTGTAAAATAGGGATTCATTATATTATCCCACTGGAGTGTGGTAGTGATGTGCAGAAAGCACGTGCCATAATCCAGACTCCACAGGTGCTCAGTCTACAGGTGAGGGAGTTGTTCCTTGTAGCCTCAACTCCTGCTGTCTCTACACAGGGTGCCCTCCCTGTGGGGTGATCGCAACCATTCAGCACCATCTGACTCCACTCACATGGCCTCTTCCTCTGGGTCACTCAGTGATGGCGGGGCTCAGACCTGGGGCCACCAGGAGGTGAGATGCCCAGGGCACGGGATCGACAGAGGCCCTCATGGTTAGGGTATTGAGGCTCTGATTTCCTCAGAAACCCCAGGTGTGACCCTGGGAGTGGGGACCTGCTCCTGTCCGCACCCTGGACGCCTCCCTCCCCTCCTTCACTTCCTGCCTGTGCGCCCTGTCAGTCTGCAGACTCTCAGGGCCTCTGTCCCTCTGACTCTAACACTCGAAGCCCTTCTTACTGTGCTTCCTCCAACACGATACGAGCTGCGAAACAGAAACCCAAACTGGACAGACGCCCGTCTCATAAAGGTTCTAAGTTGGCGTCCAAGAGCTCTGCTCCCCGGCTTGGGTATGAACTTGGCCACACTGATTCGGACAGCTCAGACAAGGGATGGCAGAAAGAGGTTCCCTCTTGCCTTTTTTCTTGGTTCAGGGTTGGGCTCCTGAGAGTTGGTCAAGTAACTTCCAGAAGAAGTGAGCTGTTACTCAGGGAGGGTGGGAGTCAAAAGCATGCCTGCTCTTGGGAGCACTGTCTTGGTGTCTGGCGCTTCTCTGTGTACCTACTGCATGTATATCACCTCAGCACATACGGGAGTTTGCATGTTACCCCCATTTCACAGATGAGAAAGCTGAGCCTCCGGACATTCATGCACGATGCCCCTTTACCCACTGCAAGGGGGAGTGGGGAAGTAAAGTCATAGAATATGCCAAGCACGGTGCCAGGTGTGTCACCAGCCACCACCTTTCACGGTCACCACCTTATGGAAAAGGTATCAGTGCCATTTTAGTCTGGAGAAAACTTATGTTCAAGGTCAAGTTCAACCAGGCATCGAGGCGATACGGGTGGGATCGCAGTCCCATTCTCACCAAACCAAAGCCTTTTCTCCACCCACCAATTCAGCCACCTTCTTTTGACGAAGAAATGAAGCCCATACATGTGGGACCAGCTAGAACGGAGCCCGCGTGGATCTGACAGCTACTCTCCTGCGTATGCATATGCGTGTAGTGTTTCTGAGTAAATCAGAAACCCAGGCCCACCTTGGAAACAGAACCGTGTGTTTTCCGGCCTGCCCGGCGCCATGCACACCCTCGCTCAGAGTGGAGTTTCGTTACTTCTATGAGTCACATTGTTGATCATCTCTAGTATTTTTACCTCCGTGCTGGGGTGTTTTTTTTGTTGTTTTTTTTTTTTTTAAGCAGTCTCCAAGTTCATTGCTGAAGGAAAACAAAACCTGTGCAGCAAGCCTGAATTGCTGCCTCCAAACCCCGGTGCAGCTGAAGGGGCAGAGAAATGATAGCTGAGATATTTGCTGCCATAAACGTAAGGGCTCTCAACCACGCACAAGGAAGCCGTGTTGTGTTTCTCTCCATCTCTGACGTCAAGTGTCCTTTCCACCCAAACAAACCCTTGTAAACATCACGGTGAGCCTCCTGCTCTAGCAGGTAGGTCCTCTTCACAGAAACAATTGGGTGTTTATCCATCAGCTAAATCCCCTCATGGAACTCACTGGAAAACCCCTGAAGCCTCAGTTCCCTCCTCTGTAAAATGAGGCCATTTGGCCCAAGTTTGTGAGTTTTGCAAAGCTTTGGGGTTATGCCATCCCTCCTGCCAACCGGATCCCAGGGTCCCCAAATCAGGCAGCTACATTCGTGCTGAAGAAAATTACCTGAGGGCAGGGAACAGTCCTTCCCTCCTTAGCCTGCTTTGCTCAAGCCCACCCCTGGCCTGGCCCTGTCACTCTCCAATTTAAAATTCCCCCATTGTGACCCCACCAGACCAAGCCCCTTGCTGTGCCCCCAGGCACCTCCACGCTGGTTCCCGCCGACCATTCCAGCTCCATCTTTTGCCACGTTCCCCACACCCACATTCTCCAACCGCACGAACCATGTGCTGCTGCTGCTGCTGCTAAGTCGCTTCAGTCGTGTTCGACTCTGTGTGTGCGCTGGCCCCATAAAATCCACAGCACTTCCTAACTGCCTGCTTTTGCACTAATCTCCATTTCTGGAGTGTCCATCACTTTAGCAGCCTCAACACAGGGGTGCACACACACATATACACACACATACATACATACACACCACTGCTTGTCTGCTCTTATCCAAGCAGCAATTTCTACTCACCAGCCTTTGCTAGCCCGGTAAGCCTTCTCTGACTGCCCTGACCGTGATGCAAAAGGCTTTTCACATGATATTTTAGCTGTCTTTTCACTTAACCTCGCCTCAGCTAGACTGTGAGCTCTTTGAAAATAAGGCTATGACTTTTGGTTCCCTGAGTATTTCACATTATGTGTTTGACACATAATTGCATTTTGAAAGTTTGGATGGGATAGATGGAAAGATGGATGGATGGAAGGATTAATGGAAGGATGGACGGAGGGATAGAGGGATGGACGGAAGGATAGAGAGATGGAAGGAAGGAAGAAGGAGGGAGGAAGAAAGAGGAAGGAAGAAAGGAAAGGAGGAAGGGGGGAAGGAAACAAGACGCAACTTGTTACTTTAGGAAAAAATCCATAGAGAACTAGCTCTATAATAAGAACTTGCAGTGAATGAGTGAGCTAATGTTGTCCAGAACGAAAATGGAAAATCCAGACAGTTTCCCTGGGATTCTCCTTAACGGGCCAATTTGGCATGAAGGCTGCCCACAGGTAATTCTGAGGAAAAGCCATTTGGCTGGCCTTGAGGCAAGAGGGTGAACGTAACTGACCCCATGGGAGTTGCAAACAAAGCCTCCCGCCCCTGCAGCAGGTACTGTGTAGGTCAAGACGGCCCTGCCTGACGGAGTCACGGGAGGCAGATACTCCCATTGGTCCCCGTGAGTCACCGCCCTCCCAGGGGACCATCCAGATTAACCCCCCAAGACGGCACACAGAAACCCTGCCTCATCTCCACAGGACAATGCTCTGCTTGTAGCCTTACAGCTGTGTTCCAGATGCACTTCAGAAGGGAAAAGAGTCAGTTAGAACAGAAACAAGGATCAGAGGGCATGATTTCACCAAGAGCCCTTGTTGAGAAGGGAAACTTGTGAATCTGAGGACAGAACAAAGATTTTGGAACCAGCACAGCTGAGTTGAAATCTCTCGTAGCCAACTGACAACAAAACCATCTGCTGAATTTTCACTATGTGTGAATAGACGTGCTTTGTATCGATTATATTCTGCTATGCAAATTGCAACCCCCCCACCATGAAATAGATATTACTGTCCCTGGTTTCCAGATGATTTCTAGTGAAGATGGGCAGTGTCCCAAGAACCCACACTGCGAAAGTGGTGGAACCATGGCTTGAACCTAGATCTGACTTCCAAGACTTCCAGCTTCCTGACACTGTCAATTGTACTCCCCCCACTGCTTTGTCCAGCCCATGGGATTAAAGATACTGGACTCTCTGGACCAGAGCAATGCAGAAACTCAGCAGAGGATGGATGTTGTCATGGATACTGGAGGAAACCCGGGGCTTTTGTGAATTCCATTCTGGACCTTTCTGAGCATTTGGAGTAAGGGGTGGGGATGAATGGCGTGCTCAACAGTTCCTTGTGAATCAGTAAAAAGCTGCCGCAGTTGACAAACAGAATGTAGGTTTATGTAGAACTAGGATGGGCAGACTGCAGCCTTTGGGCCAAATACTGCTCACCTGCTGTTTGGCAAATGAACTTTTACTTAGAACACAGCGTTTTTCTCCCCACTATGGATGACTTGAGTCCTCGAGACAGAAAGAGAATGGTTTGCAAAGCCTAAAAGACTTGCTTTGGCTCTTTACAGAGAAAGGTGGTCACCTCCTGGAGCAATTGCAGGCCCGGCCAGACCTTTCTCTCGGCCCCTTCCCCAGGCCCACCCTGGGGGTCCCACTCTCTGGAGCCTGGTCACCCCAGGCCAGGTTCTGATTCCCAGTCCCTCACTGCTCAACACCCACCAGGAAAGTCTGCCTGAACTCCTGGTTCAGCTTTTCCTCCCATCTCCTACTTGAGCAGGACTGTCTGTCCTGGGAGACAGGAAATGCTCATCTAATCATCAATCAAGGTCCCTAGAGAAAACCCAGGCCCCGATTCCAGGCCACCCCCTTTATTTTACAAGGAAATGGGGAACCGGCACTTGACAGGCCCCTCTTGCCATCTCCTGTTGCCCCACCTCTTGGCTGCGTGTTCCAGAGGGGGCACCCAAGGTCACTGAGCCTCAGAGGGGGCTCTCAGATCCCCTTATCAACACCACCTGGGGTGATCCTAAAAACACCCTCCTCCCAACACACACACACACACGCTCTCTCTCTCACATATACACACACTCTCACACATACACTCTCACACATACACACATTCACACACTCTCTCACACATACACACATTCACACACACTCTCATACATACACACACACAACACACTCATACATACACACATTCAGACACTCACACACACACACCCATATGTACACACTCTCACACACACACTCATACACGTAAACATACACAGACTCACACACTCTCTCACACACACATATACACACTCACACACTCACACACATTATCTCACACATACACACACTCACAATACACATGGTCAGATGTACACACACACTCTCTCATACACTCTCACACACACACACACACATACACACCCTCACACACACTCGAGTCTTTTCTTGGCAGTGGAGCCCAGGGCCCTTCACAGCGAGTCTGAGGACCCAGCGCCAGGTGCTGCAGAGACCCCCACTGCAGTGACCCTCTTCACCCCCCCTGGGGGTGGCACCATCCACACCTGCTTCTGCTTCTTGTTCTCTTTGTTTGGGCAGCTCTTCGAGGTGGAAGGATCATGAGGGCTGGTCCCGGAGGACCTAGGGTGACTCATCCACAGAGAACCAAACCCCTTCTTTGAGTCAGCCCTGCTCTAGGCACTGCAGACCCATGGCCTCCCCTCATCTGGCCTCCACCCCTTCACCTGTCCAGCGGGAGGATGACCTGCCACCGGGGGCAACTGTGATGGCCGAGTATTGGTGACGATGCCTCGTCAACTGCAAGATCCTCTGTAAACATTAGCAAGAAGCGTTGTCTCTGGTTTCTGTGCTGAGGTAGCAGCATGTGATATCCAGTGTGGAGCTTAGAACTTGGCATGGATTTCACGAGAGGAGAGGCCTTGTAGCTTTTGTGTGGCAACCAATATCAATAGTGGAAAAATAAATAAATGAGAAACATCTTCTCTCTCTTCAGCTCCATAAAAAAGCCTCTGTGTCTCACGTCATGTGGGAGGCAGCTTCTCACTGTGAGACCCTGGAAGCTTCGGTAGCAGATGGAACAATGGCCCCCAAAGAGGTCCACGTCCTAGTCCCTGGAAACTGTAAACACGTGAGGTCACGTGGCAAAGGGAGTCCAAGGTTGCAGATGGAAATAAGGTCGCTAGTCAACTAGCCTTAAAAGAGGGAGAGAGTGCTGGATTATCCAGCTGTGTGTAGTCACACATACAGCTGATTCACTTTGTTGTACAGCAGAAACTAGCACAACTCTACAAAGCAATTACACTCCAATAAAATAAACTAAAAAATAAATTTAAAGAAAAGAAATGAAAGAATGGACTTCCCTGGTCTTACAGTGCATAGGAATTCACCTGCCAACACGGGGACATGGGTTTGATCCTTGGTCTGGGAAGATTCCACATGCCAAGGAGCAACTAAGTCCGTGAGCCATGACTGCTGAAGGCTGTCTGTCCCAGAGCCCACACTGCACAACAAGAGAAGCCGCCATAGCAAGAAGCCTGCACGCCGCAAGGAAGGGCTGCCCTCACCCGAGCAACCAGAGAAAGCCCATATGCAGCGACAAAGACCCAGCACAACCAAAGATAAATAAATAGATAGATAAAAAATTTAAACAACCATTACTTTGAAAAAAAGAAGCAAGAGAAGCGTCCAAGGGAGCTGTGATGGCAGAGGAACGGCCTAAGAACTACAGCACTTCCAGCTTTGAAGATGAAGGAAGGAAGCCAAGGGCCGAGAAACGTGGGCACCTTCTAGAAGCTGGAAAACAACGCAGGAAACTGATTCCCTCCCAGGGTCTCCGGCAGGAATGCAGCCGGACGACACCTGGATTTGGCCCATGTGAGAATTCAAACCACAGAACAGCAGCATATAAGCAGGTGGTGTTTTAAACCGCGATGCTTGCAGCCATGTGTTATAGCAGCGACAGGAAAGGCACAGAGCTCCCATTCAGGGAGCCGGCAGGCACGGGTCAGTGAGGGTGCTTCCAAGGCTGCTCATGTGTCAGGCCAAGAACAGCCCCGTGACCTCCACCAGGACTCCCTGCCCCGGAGCCACCATGCCCTGGGCTGATCGCTGGCCATCCGGGGCTGGTGGTGAGAAAGGTCCTGCTGTAGCCAGACTGGGGTAAGTCACAGAGCATGCGCAGGGTGGACGCCGGCCTTCTCCACAAACGCAGCGCAGCCCAGGCTGCGGGTCTGTGCTCGGCAGGGGCGAAGCGGACGGATAACCCCAAACACGGGGCTGCTTCCTTCTGCCATGCTGCTCCCCGTTTTAGCTACTACCTGGTGGGCGATAACTACATGCCCACACTCACAGCTGGACATCTGAAATGTTTCCACTGAACGAATAAATAAGGGGTTCCCCACTCTGCATGTCGGAATAACCTCCCTCAGAGCTCTGTGGCCATCCCCCCAACTGGCACGGCCCAGTAACAGTGGTCCAGGGAGACAGGAGGCACCTACCACACCCCAGTGCATCCTGACTGGCATTGCTGGTGGTCACAACTCGGCCGAATCCTTCCAGGCACCCAAACTGTGTTCTGGGAGAGGTGCCAAAGCGGTCCCCTTGGAGGAAGCGGATGGAGGTGTCTGCTGAGAACGTCTTGGAATCTAGATGAAGCTGGAATGTTCCGCTCTGAATCAGATCTGCAAAGCGCCCAGCGAGATTCTTGCCTGCCAAGGCCTCCTCTGCAAGACAAGAGGAGACAGGGTGTCACCTCACTGTTCCTGCTGGGGTTGGTCCAGGTGCAGAGCTTCCAGAATGTCCACGTTGAAAAGATACACAGGTCTTACCCAGTGTCTCAATTTACAGACGGAGAAACTGAGGTTCAGAAAAGGGGCTTGATTGACCCAAAGTCACACAGAACCAGAAGCGCATATAGGACTCCAATCCAGGTCTCCAGCTCATGCTATTTCTGCGACAGCAGCGTGACCCTCAGTGCTTCCCAGGTGGTGCTAATGGGACAAAACCTGACTGCCAATGCAGGAGGCATGAGACTTTAGGGTTCAGTCCCTGGGTTGGGAAGATCTCCTGGAGGACGGAATGGCAACCCACTCCAGTATCCTTGCCTGGAGAATCCCATGGACAGAAGAGCCTGGTGGGCTATAGTCCACAGGGTCACAAATAATCAGACACGACTGAAGTGACTTTGCAAGCACACATGCAATGTGACCCTCGCTGGTAGAGAATATCAGGACCCCAGTCACTCATCTAACATGCATTATCCAGGTATACAGCTGTCTCAGCCTTTGCCAAGCCACCATCTCTGAGCCTCAGTTTCCCCATCTGAAAAATGGGCTGGGAAGTCCCCTTTTGAGGTTGGTGGGGATTACAAAACAGGACGTGATGGGGCCGCTCGAAGGGAAAGTGGAGCCTCCACCTCAACGTTCAGCTTAAAGCTGGCAACATTCCAGCTGTGGAACTACGAGGGTTTCCTAGGAAGGAAGCAGGTGGGCAAGCCCCACACCTGGAGCTGGGACACCCCAGCACACAACGAACATCCCCGCTACGACGGCTACTGTGAAGGAAACCCCAGGCCATGGATGCCAGGAATAAACATCACATCCATCTGCAGCTTCAAACACACTGAAATTGTGCAGCCTGTTGCCAGAGAACAACAAAAAGGGGCTCTTAATTCATAATGCTGGGGTTTCTCTGGCAGCTCAGCGGTAAATAATCCGCCTACCAATGCAGAGACGTAAGAGATGTAGGTTCAATCCCTGGGTCGGGAAGATCCCCTGGAGAAGGACATGGCAACCCGCTCCAGTATTCTTCCTGGAGAATCCCATGGACAAAGGAGTCTGGAGGGCTACAGTCCACAGGGTCACAAATGAGTCTGACATGACTTATAGAGTAAATAACAACAACAGAATTCATAATGCTTTGGGGAGGAGTGGTATTAATAATTACTGTCACAAGCTCTGCAGAATGGCTGAGATACAGCCTGCCTCCTGGGTTACATTCTGGTCTCTTCTTCGACTTCTCCCTCATAGAGCAGCGGTCAAGCTCCACCCAGGCCTGACCCTGGGTGTTTGGCCACAAGATAGTGCAGGAGAAATAGGAGAAGTTCTCACCCTCTAGTCAGAAGACCATGGGTTGTGTCCCACCCTGGCTCAGAATAACAATCATGAAGTCCACGCTACTCCCTCTTAAGTCTTTCTATTCTCAATTCATCCATACCATCACTGCACAGTTCCAAATAGTGTACTGATGGATGTAAACAGTGTCAGTGGTCTGAGAAGTTCTCTGATTGGAAGTAGAATGAGCAAAAATTATAAACCAACAAGGACTCCCTCACCCTACCTCATTGTCCCCTTCCTCACATGTGTCTTCCTTCTCTGTGCCCAGAAAACCAAGAGAAGAATTAGAAAACATTCTCAAAAGTAGTCAGAGGGTATTATTATATTTAGCACTAGTCAGCCATGGGCCAGAACTCTATTGCTTTTTATAAACTTCTCAGTAACCAGCTCCACCCACGGGCCAGGCACGTGGTGGGCTCTCTGGCCCCACAGGGAGGCGCTGGGGCCGCACTGGCTCCATCCGATGGACGGAGACACTGAGACCCAAGGAGTCTGCATGGTCTCAGGGCAGCAGTGTAAGAAAACATACCAACGTCCCGCAGGTCTGGGAGAGAGGCGGGGGGTGCATCTGCAAGCCGCAGTTTCCACGTGATGTTGACTCCTAACCGCTCCCTGCTCAGACACTCCACCTTCACCGAGGAGTCGTCACACACAGGGATGGAGACAGGGGTTCCTGCCATCTTCACCTGCATGGAGATGCAGACGGGAGTTCAGGAACATGAAGCCAGGAGCCAGCTTTGCCGAGCCTACGCCGGGCACCGAAACTGGCTTATCGTACTGTTGGAGGAGGTTCCGGAGAGAACAAGACTGCCCCTAGACCTGGGAGCTGGCCCTGAGGCAGTTGGAACTCCTGGGCCCTCCCCTGTCCTTCGAAAGGCTGCTCTGCACCCCCACAGCCTTGCGGGAGCCATTTGGGAGGGCACAGCCTTGAGAGAGCCGGAAACTGAGGTTCTGGGTCCAGAGAGGTTGAATCACCTGCCTTTGTCACACAGCTTGTAGACAGAGGTGTTAAGTGGCATTAAGAGCCAATGTACATGGGGAAAGGATCAAAAAGCAGTAGATACATGTACATGTGAAAATAAGATAGACTACAAAAAATATACTTAGAAAAAAATGTAAAGATTCTCAGAAAATAATAAAAAGGGCACGCGCGTGCACACACACACACACAGATAAAGAAAGCTCAGACACTCCAAATTCATGGGGCCATAATTCACTGGAGAAACAATTTCTGCCGACTGCCCAAGTCCTCGCAAGACCCACACCCAGCAGGACACGACCCTCCCTCCCGGGAAGCACCCACTGGCTCCTCCAGTGTGACCACGCAGCCTGGCTTCTTGCCCCACCTAAGGACGCCCCACAGTGCCCGCTGACCATCTGCAGGGCAGGGTGGGAGGATGCATGGTGGTAGGGCCCGGTTAACTCGAGGGCAGCACCAGGCAGGGCCTCTCTGTGCACTCTTTGCATCGTGCTCTTTCAAAGGCAACAGCCAGGAGCTTCTGTGTGGAGTCCTGGGGGTGTCAGTTTATCAGAAGCTGGGGCATCAGAGGTGAATGAGAAGGTGAATGAGAAGGTGCTATGTAAAAGCAGGGGATTCTGTGGCTCTACCATTTCTCAGTTGTGTGACTGCCCAACTATTTTAACTCATCACAAAACGGTAATAATAATAGGGTCCCCGTGAGGTCTGCATTAGCTATGCCATGCCAAGGGGTGCAGAGTGCCTGGCACAGTCTAAGTGCTCGGCACACATTTGGAGTGGCATCTGTGCGCAGACAGAATGGCCAGTGAGACCAATCCCACCTCTACCTCTGTGTCATTAGCCTTGTCTGAGCTGCTTTCTCATCCTAAGTCTCAGTGGGTGAAATGAATGAGGGTTGAACTGCAGGTTCATTTGAGCCCTGAGGTTCTCTGCCCAAAGACCCTGAGCTCAGTCCGAGCCCCGCTTGTGGGCACATACCTGGATCTGACAGAAGCCATGGGCCGTGAGCTCATCTAACAGGAAGACCTGGAACGCCAGCAGCAAGCCCGAGTAGTCGGCACTGCACACCTTGCCCGGAGGGAGCAGGAGCTGGAACTGCGCTTGGGTCTGGAGAGTCTGCCAGAACTGGGGCCCTGCGGGCGAGCACCAGAGGTCAGCAGACAAGGGCAAAGAGCTATGGGGTTCTTTTGGTTTTTTTTTCTCTGCAAAAACAAACCCTTCTTCATTTTACTTGGAGTCCACAAGTGCTGCCATCTTGCATTGTCAGCCTCTGGGTCTAGCTACTTTCCAGCACGCCAGCTTGTCTCTGAAATCACTTAGCACCCTCACAGCAAGCTCAGTCCTGCCTCAGCCTCTAAACCCAGGCTGAGATCCTGGACATTCTTCTTGGAAAATCTTCCATAATACCTTGCACTCAAACAGGGCCATGACACCTGCTTTGGCCAGTTGAGAGTAGATACCGCAGCCTATGTGCAAGACTAAAGTTGTGCAGTCTGCAACCTACACAAACGTACACAGCAAGCCTGCACTCCATTTTAGGAGTTCAGGACCCACACCTCTCTTCCCCCAAGTCCCTTACTCATGACAAGTCTAGCTCTGATTTCTAGCTACTCAGTCACCATCAGGGGGACAAGTCACTTATTTGTCCAAAACACATTCTGAACTTTTTTCTGGATAGCATTCTCTATTTCAGAATGCTTTGTGACAAATTTGTGTCCTTTGCTCCCCTGCCGGCCACCCAGAGCCTTGTGACAGTCAGTCCCAGAATCTGGGTCTCTCTCCTGAAAGCCCCTCCTGTTGCCCTGGGTGGACCTAGCACTGGTCCCTGTGCTGACCCTGCCCTGCCTGGCTGTGAGTAAGTACAGCCAGCCTTTGCCTAGGCGGACGCAGTCAGAGTTTGGTGTCGCGTCACAGCCACGAGCATGTGAAAGTGGGTTCGCTGTGAGAGCAGGAAAAAGGAGCTGCCCATATTTAAATACAGCCCAAGTCCACGGTGATCAGAATAGATGCCATAGCCTGGAGCTACGGATGGACTCGGGGGAGGTGGGGAGGGGAGAGGCTGGGGGGAGGCGGGGAGGGGAGAGGCTGGGGGCAGGCGGGGAGGGGAGAGGCTGGGGGCAGGCGGGGAGGGGAGAGGCTGGGGGCAGGCGGGGAGGGGAGAGGCTGGGGGCAGGCGGGGAGGGGAGAGGCTGGGGGCAGGCGGGGAGGGGAGAGGCTGGTGTGGCAGTGTCACTGTGACCCCAGGAGCCAGATCAGCAGCTCTAGCTTGTCAGCATCATAGTAAGCAACATGGCCACTTAAGCATCTACACCTTGAGAACAGTCTTGTATCCAGGACTTCCCATGGGAGCCAGAAACAATGGAATGTGTCTCAGGGAGCAGATTGCTCCAGAGAAGCCACAAATAAAGCTTTGCCCCAGGGGCCTGGGAAACACACTTGATCATTCTAGAAGAAAATGCTGCATTGAGCGCTCTGTTCTGCTCTGATGCCACACGCTACCCTCAGGTGGGGAAAATGAAGGCCTCGGCCCCAAGCCCTGGGGGTGGGGAGCAGGACTCCAGGCGGACCTTTCTAGGGCCACTCACGTTGGCAGGCGCGGGGCTGGGGCGGCCGGGACTCCCAGCGTCTCCTCTGCACGCTGCACAGCAGCGTCTCCGGTGGGAAGGCACTCCGGTAGCCCTGGCCGCACCGTAGTTGGCACTGCTGCCCGGCGGCTGCGCCCAGGCCTGAGGCGCGTTCACACAGGATAGCCCCGCCAGCCACGTCTGCCACGCTGAAGGGCAGCGGGCACTGCGGACCTGGGGGGAGGAAAGGGGCGCCTGTGGGTACCTACCCGGCATCAACACTGAGCACCTCCACCTCCCATTTCTGCTCATGAGCACGAGGTCCCCCTCACCCTCCCTTCCCTCAGGCCAGCCTGGGCCCACCCACTCCCTCTTCACCCTCCTGTTGGCTAATCCCATTCTCTCTCATTTTAACAGACACCCTTGGGTCAGGGAAGATCCCCTGGAGAAGGGAACGCTACCCACCCCAGTATTCTTGCCTGGAGAACTCTACGGACAGAGGAGATGGGCGGGCTACAGTCCATGGGGTCACCAAGAGTCAGACATGACAGAGTGACTAACACTTTGATAGCACTTTTGAGCAGAAAAGGAAATGGAAATGGCAAGCCACTCCAGTATTCTTGCCTGGAAAATCCCATGGACAGAGGAGCCTGACAGGCTACAGTTCATGGGGTCACAAAGAGTCAGACACGACTGAGCGACTTCACTGCAACTTCAACTTCACTTTGAGCAGAGATGACTCTCACATCTTCAACTCCACTCAGGCCCTCTGGAGCACCTTCCCATCTCTAAGTCCAGTTCCCACCCAGTCTCCTCCACCTCAGAGCCAACAGGGCCAGGCTCAGCGTCTGCTGCCCACGCCTTCCCACGCCTGCTCCAGCTTCAGCAATCCCAGCTTGAAACCTGGTGCCTTTAGGCAGAAACATGGCAGCCAACCCAGAGGGCCCCACTGCCTCTGCCCACCAGCTCAGCTGTGGCTCACAGCTTCTTGACTTCTCTTCATCCCCACCATATATCCTTCATTTAGACATGTGTCATCTCCCTGAACGGCCACTGAAGCTTCCTCACAGCTCCGTGTGTTTGGGCCTCACCCCCTGCCCTCTGCTCCCATGTTCAATCCACTCCCCCCGCCAGCAGAGAAATGTATGGAGCTGGACTTGGTTCTCAAGTCTCCCGAGTGCCTGCTGGCCTGACTTCCTCTCTGCTCTGGTCTCCTCTCCAGCCTCGCTTTGCCCCAGGGCAGAGTTGCTATTTCCCAACTATATGTATTGTACAGCCCATGACCTTCCTTTTCCTATCTGCTTATCTGCCTAGAAGATTTCTTTTTGGGTCGTCAGTTATCAGTTCAACCGCTTTAACTTTCTAACAATTTTCACGGTTCTTCTAGGCTTGCTTTAGCCACCTTTATCCAAGCCTTCAGGCCCCCTGGAGTAGACTGCCTTGTGAACAATTATACAAGACTATCTGCATTCCAGTCTCCCCGCTGGACTGAGCCACAGAAGGGGAGAGGATGTCTCTCCTCTGTTTACCCAGGGCCCAAGGCTGACCTGGACCACAAGCTCCAGGAGTGTGTGTTAAATCAATAGATAATGAGTAAATTAAAAAACAGACATGGTCAGTGACAATTTCATACCTGGCTAAAGATAGTTAATTATCTGACTCTAGAGCACAGCCTTGCTGCCTATACATATCTGGCTTTAAAGCTTGCAAGCCTCGCATGACTCACGGTTACCTGGGGTCCTCAGATGGAAAATGACTCACTTGGGTTTTCAGGGTGCAGCCTGGGCCCCTGTCTAATAAGGACAATGGCCCCTGGACAAGACTGTGTGCTGGTATTTGCAGTGGGCTCATGGAGTTGGCTCTTAGCCACCAGGCTAAGCAGTTTACAGAGACTATTTGAATTAACCCTAACAATGGTGATAAGAAATAGCTATGATTCCCCCTCCCCATGCCCACAAGTTACATATTGGGAACTTGAGATTAAGGGACTCACCCAGGGTTACCCAGAAAGGGTGTTGGCAGAGCTGACACTTGAGTCTATCTGTCTGACCCCGTCATCTGAGCTTTCTCCCCACACTCTGTAGCAAGTCAGCAGGAAGAAGCTTTGGGGAACTCAAAGTGCTTGCTGTTCCACTTGCTAGCTGGGTGGCTTTCAACACATTAATGACCCTTTGTGAGTCCCAGTTTTGCCATCTATAAAATGGAAAGTAGGACTCTTCTATCTATTTACCTGCATCCCTGGGGGGGGGGGCAAAAATGGGGCGTATGATGTGACAAGCACATTTTAGTAGGTGAATCTCTGCACAGGTGAGCTACGATCATGGAATCCTGGCAGGGCCAAGACACAGGGGGTCTTTCAGACCCCAGAAGAGCTGTGCTCCCAGACCTGTTCCTGCAGGACACTCAGCAGTCTGTTCCTTGGGTCCCAACAGTGCAGACCACTCTTCGATGTCCTGTAAGTTCAATGCGTCTGATGCTAAGGCTGACACTCATTGCTCTCGGCAACACCCAGCAAGGGGCTCTTCTCATAAACACCCATCAAGCACCTGCTATGTTCCCTGCATGGTGGCAGTGGCTGAGCGTTTTGAACAGAACCCATAGAGACTGGGAGACTCAAGGTCTTGGGAGAAAAGGCGTGTAGTGAGAGCCCTGGGCACGCACCGCAGGTTTGAGGAAGGAGACAGAGCCCCGCAAAGAGAGCATTGACTCTTCCTTCCCACCGTTTTTTTGAAGACTCCCCTCTCTCTTTACAAATATAAATATCACTCTACAAATGTAAAAATTCTCTTTACACATAGAAATCACTAGACTTAATTAAATATGTCTGCACTTCCAA
Source organism: Bubalus bubalis (assembly GCF_019923935.1). NCBI lineage: Eukaryota > Metazoa > Chordata > Mammalia > Artiodactyla > Bovidae > Bubalus > Bubalus bubalis. Next base: position 73,619,539 of record NC_059171.1, on the reverse strand, counting down.
AATGTTCCCTAGAGACTGCAAATGTTAAAAAATAATAATAATAATAAGGCAACAAAACAGTAAGAACAACAGAAGAAAGGCAACTGCCATAAAATTAGTCATTTTGTGCAGCATTTCTCAACTGTGCCAGACCCAACATCCCAACTGGTAATAAATATTTCGCAATGTCTTCATTTACTGCTCTGGAACAAAAGTCACAGATAATGTAACCTACTTGTGCACACACATTTTAAAATGACTACAGTGTCCTGTGACTTGAGAACACAGGAAAAAGTAAAGGTAAGTAATTGATAATTCAATAATATGTTTAATAAGTAATAATGTATTTCAATATTATATATTCATGTACAGTTCAATATTTTATACCCAAATGATCTTTTAAAGTAGAAACAAAAATAGATAAATCAACACCTCCACTGATTCCTGAAGCTCCCCGGCTGGGATGGACCCCTCTGAGGTCCCCCCACTGAGATCCTGCCGTCTGGACCCTCCTCCCCACTTGAGGATGGGGAGACCAAGACCTGGCACCCCCCAGGAGGCCAGCACCCAAGCTTCACTGGCTCGGGAGATTGCCACAAGGGCTCGCCTTGGTTTGAGCTCCTGAATATTCACTGGAAGGGCTGATGCTGAAGCTGAAGCTCCAATACTTTGGCCACCTGATGCGAAGAACTGACTCATTGGAAAAGACCCTGATGCTGGGAAAGACTGAAGGCAGGAGGAGAAGGGGACGACAGAGGATGAGACAGTTGGATGGCATCACTGACTCAATGGACATGAGTTTGAGTAAACTCCAGGAGTTGGCGATGGACAGGGAAGCCTGCTGTGCTGCAGTCCATGGGGTTGCAAAGAGTCGGACAGCACTGAGCGACTGAACTGAACTGAGACAGAGTTTCAACGTCACGGGGTCAACTGCAATCCCTCACACAGATCCCTTGTCTCCCCTCCTTCCCTCACTGTCCTGACACCTTTGGTGACCCCTTCACCCCAGCCAGGGCCAAAGAAGGGATGATAGGACCCCCACCAGCCCGGGGGCATCACCACTTACTCTCACAGGCTGGCTGGCTCCCGGCCACGCGGGTCCCGGGTACCTCCTCTCCACTGCCCAGGACGCACCAGCAGCTGCCCTGGGCCGGGTCGCACTGCACTGGGGAGAAGCCTCCATCCTCTGCCGTGCAGGCCGGGCTGTAGCCGGGGCTGGTTCTCCTGGAGGGGACTCCACTCTGGAGCACTTCACAGAGGCTCGGGCCTTGACGCAAAGACAAACCACATGTGTTCTCTGCCTGCATGGCTGTCACAGCCCTGGTGACCACCCACCACCCACTGCCACCTGCCTACAGGGCCCCTGGGGTCTGGGGCGGCCTCCCTACTAGGGTGTTGCACTCAGACACTCAGCTTTGTACTCCCCTCTCCACTCCATGCACGTGCACACACACACACACACACACACACACACACACACATTGCCTGTCTTCAAGGAGCTTAGAATCTTAGAGGATACTTAACAAGTAAGTGAGCAACTGCAGTTGAGATGCTAAGGATGATAATGGGGTGTGCAGGGCAGTTTACGAGCCCATAGGGCAGGAGTGAGCTCTGCTGGGAAAGACAGAGAGGCCTACAAGCCTTCTTTGAGGGACTGATGGGTGGACGGAGTAAGAGTTAGCCAGCTGGGGTTGTGGGTTTGCAAAGGCTGCACCAGACCATAAAGGCCCAAGGAAAAGAGTGACTACCTGCTTGAAAAGCCTGATTATAGTTTACTATTCCTGGACCTGATGCTGAGATGGAGAAATAAGAGAAGCCCAAGAAGATACAGGAGCCTACACAGAGAGGTCCAGAAACCTCAGCAAGGAGCCTGGGCCTGAGGACCACAGGGAGCATTGATGGGCTCCAGGCAGAGGACAGCCACACATGTGCCCTTTAGAGACACCGTCTTAACCTCACTGTGGAAAGCAGATTGCTGGACCAGGCTGGAGGACGAGGGGCCAGGCAAGAGCCCCGGTATCAGGGCTGCACAGCGGACTGCATGAAGGCAGCGGTGCCCACTCTAATAGAGACCAGTGCTGGTTTGTGCCTCTAGTTACCCCAAACCCTGCTATATGTATTACTCCCAAGAACCCACTGAGGTGGGGGAATCGTGCCCCTATTTCATAGGTGAGAAAACTGAGGCGCAGTGGGGTTAGAGGCTTTCACAGCTCTGGAATGGCCAAGCTGGGACGTGAAGCCAGCTCTTGGGGCTCCGTACCTCATGCTCACGGGGTGGGGGCTGGAGAGTGATGCGGAAGGGCCAGTACTCACACTGGGCGCTGCTGTTTTTGCCAGGGGGCACGCCCTCTCCTGAGGCCGGATCCACACACCAGGTGCCAGCCTCCGACACCTGCAGCCTGGCAAACTCTCCTGTCTGAGACAAAACCGAGGTGGTGTCACCCAGCAAAGATGCTTCTGTAAACTGATAAGTCAGGAGCCAGACATCAAGGATATTTCTCCCGAAACTACTGGCGATGGCTTTTCCAGACTTTGGGGAGGGGCTGGACGGGGCTGTCCTGTTCGAGACCCTTTACGTACGTTGTCTGAATTCATGGCTGTAACATCCGCATGAGACAAGAACTGCAGTGCACCCATTTTTAGAGTGGGGAAAACAGGCTCACTCAGAGAGAGAAAGTGATACAGCACCATCCAGCTGGGAGTGGCTGACCCAGGCTGGGCCCAAGCCTGCCCAGCCCCAGAGCCCAGCTACTGTCTTGAAAGCATCCCCCTAGTTTCAGAAACGATTTTCAACCTGCATCCCTTGGAGAAAAGGGGTCTGTAACAGAAAAGAAAGACAAGGGAGGAGGCAGTCCCCTGCCTTTGCCCAGGGCCCATCTCTCCTCGGCCAGCTGGGGATGCTGGGCAAGCTCCTCCAGTTCACTGGGGCAAGTTTCCTCATCTAAAAAGAGTGGAGATGGGACCAGATGGACCCATGCACTCCTGGAGAAGACCGTGTCCTCTCTCCTGTGTGTGCAGCTGCAGGCAGAAGGGAGGCCAGTTTTTCCAAGCTCCCTGGGACCACTGAGGGTTTCCTTGAACTTTCCGAGGCCACTTGTTCGTTCTATACTCTGCTGTGCCATTTTCACAGATGATAAATGACCATCTTAACGACACCCGACATTTACAGAGACCATAATCAGGAGGCCCCCAGGGTGTCCTTCCGGTCCCTGATGTAGGTAGAGAGCCTACGTCCCCCTTCTACTCAGCGAGACCCAGGGAAATCAGATGAGGTGCCCCCAGGTGCATGGCTTTCAAGCCGCACAGGTAGGATGCAAACCCAAGCAAAGGTTTGGGAAAATATGGGAGTGTGAAGATCTACAACTGAGAACACACTAGCTGCTAACATGACTTCTGCTGAGGAGCCGGTCCAACACACAGCCATCCAGTGTGGGCACTGGGCATCTTGGGTCCTGCTTCCTGGCACTTGGGTCCTTCCAGGAGCCAGCCTGGAGAACCACACGATCGGAGGTTCTCTGGGAGCTGGTCTGAATCACTTTTCCCTCTGTCAGAACTATGCTTCCTGCCTCTCCTTCTCCACAGGTGGGCTTGCAGGCTCTGATGATGGAGCAGACTCTCATTTCAGGGGTAGGGAGCTGCCAGCCAAGACAAAAGACTAGATCTGCTAATTTCTCTACAAAATTCTTCCGTAATCAGGGTCCATGTTTATAGCACCAAACAGTATGAATAACAGTGAGGAACAGTAACAAGGAAACTTTTGCTCAGTAATCTGCATTTTATGAACCTCTGCACTGCTGATTTCATCTAACTTCCTTGGAGCCTCTGCGAGCCCAGCAGAGTGGGGGTGGTGTTCCTATCACCCCTACTTCAGGGTACGGGGCCTGAGCCACAGGGAGTTCCATCAGCTGGTACCTGAGTGGTTGGTTCCAGCAAGAAGTCTCTCTCTAAGAGCTTTCACATCAGTCACTGCCCTAAATCATGACCACCAGGGAGCTGGAGAGGGAAATATTACAGTCTTCCATTTATGTTGAGAAGCTGAACTATGATGAGCACGTTGACGTGGCCACATGGTTTATGTATGTGTATATTATTCTTCAAAGGGTTTTCACTAAAGGTTATTTCCTAAAAGCCTCAAAACAGTCCTAGCGCTAGGGAAGATTAAAATGTGGCCTGATCTTAGGATAACACAAAGCCCAGAGAAGCACAGAGACGGTAGATAAATTGCCCAAGGTCATACAGCTTGGGCCTCCAGGTGGCTCAGTGTTAAAGGATCTGCCTGCCAATGCAGGACATGCAAGAGACGTGGGTTTGATACCTGGCTCAGGAAGATCCCCTGGAGGAGGAAGTGGTAACCTACTCCAGTATTCTTGCTTGGAAAATTCCACGGACAGAGAGTCCTGGCGGGCTACAGTCCATGGGGTCATAAAAGAGTCAAACACGACTGATCAGCTAAACATCACCACCACCACATAGCTTGGATCAGCCAGGGCTGGGACAAAACCCGAGGCCTAGAATTCCTTGTGAGTTTTCAATTAAAACAAGTTTATTGAAAACTAGAAAATTCGCCATCCAGAAAGTTCTGGCTTCTGGAACCTTCTTGGGCCTTCAGAGACTTACCTCTAAGCAGGTCGGGATGAACAGGTCTTTAGGAGATGGTTCTGCTTGGACACCAGCCTGTTTCCAGCTGGAAAGCAGCCCACTGGCTCGCGATCTCTCGCAGCTGGTGGGGCCTGGGTGGGGAGAGAGGGGAGCTCTCTACAGGCTGGCCGCAGGCGCTGAGGGCAGGTGGGGAGCCCAGGCTGGCCCCGAGTGTTGGAGCCATGCATCTGGGTGGGTGGAGGTGCCTTATGCAGAGAGCTGGGACCCCAGAGAAGCAGGCTGAGGGTCGGGGACAGAGACCCACATGGGACATTTCATCTCTGAGACATAAAGTGAGTGCTTGATTACATGGGTCCAGACTCAGAAGAGAGGTTGGACTATGGACCAGACATGAGGTCATTGTAGAAAACACAGAAATAGATGAAACTTCCCAGGAAGCAGGTGTCGGGAGGTGGACCTGGGGCTCCTTGCCCACACCCAGCTCCCTCCCTCCACCTGGGAAATGAGGAGCACCATTAGGAACTACAACCAAGGTCAGGGAACTCTTCCAGGCCTGGGGACTTGGGGGTGTGTGGTCTGCCTGCTCTCGGGGGTTGATCTGAAGCGCTGGCCCACGGAGCCTCCCCAGGCAGGGCGCCCACTAGAAGGCCCGCTGGCCGGTCCGGAGGCCCCACTTACACTGCGGGATCTGCCGGGAGCGGGCAGTCAGCGAGGCGGGGACGTACTCTCCCTTCCCGTCCACACACCAGCAGTGCCCTGGAAAAAAGCCCCAGCCAGAAGTTCAGGAAGTGCCCAAGGGCCCTGCCCTGAGGGTCCTGCAATACACACTACCATATACAAAAGAGATAACAAATAAGCACTTGCTGTATAGCACAGGAAACTCTACTCAATACTCCATAGTGGCCTATATGGGAAAAGAATCTGAAAAAGAGTGGGTTTAGGTATAACCTACTCACTTTGTTGTACAGCAGAAACTACTGTAACATAGCATTACAAATCAACCATACTCTAATCAAAATTTTAAAAATTCCTAGCAGTGCCAATAAGTTCTCTCACCCAAACCCCTACCTGCCTGCTCTCCCTAACATGGTCCACAATCAGAGGCCCTAACACCCAGAAACCCCAACAGCTACCCACTTGATCTTCAGGCAGGTAGAAGGTTGCCACTCCCATTGTACAGATGAAACAATCAGATGGCAGAAGAATTAAGGGACTTGCCATCAGCTGCGGAAGAGAGGCCTAGAGTCCACTTTGCTTTGCCCTAATAGTGCAGGGCTCTTTCCTTTCTCTCTTTTTAGGGCTCTTTTCTCCACATGAAAAGGAGGGGTGTCCCTCAGCCTCCCCAGGGCGCCTGCCCGCCTCACCTGTCGTGGCATGGCACTGCACAGGCTCCCAGCCTCCGAAGGCATCACACTGCGGCAGGTAGGGGCTGGACCGCACAGGGCTGGATGCTCGTGGGGACTCGGCCAGGGTCACCAGGCGTCTCTGGTAGAAGTCAAAGGCTGGAGTCAGGAGAGAGGAAGAGAGAGGTGAGCACTGGACGGGCAAAGCCTAGGCCGAGAGGACTCTGTCCTGAGAACAGCCACCTCGTCCTTTCCCAACATAGGCAGCCTTTTGATTTCTGTGACAAACATTTCCACCCCAAAACAAGACAGAGGCTCATCAAGGTGGCCCTCACCAGATTGCCCTTTAAAATTAAAATGAAAAAAATTAAAATGCCGGCTGATGGGAATTCCCTGGCAGTCCAGTGGTTGGGACTCCACGCTTCCACTGCAGGGGGCACGGGTTTGATCCCTCGTCAGGGAACTAAGATCCCACAAGCAACATTGTGCAACCAAAGAAGTAAAACAATGTCAGCCAAGTTTGAAGGAATCACTGTTCCTCCTTCAGGAATTCTCATCTAGAGCCCATCAGGTTAAGGCAGAATCTCCAGGCACATGGGAGAACAGTGATCGCTGAGAACACTGACGGCATGTTACGGAACTGACTTTCCTCCTGTGCCCACCCCTCCTCCCTAGAGACCCCGGGACACCACTACTGGGTTCTGTGGGTCAAAGACGCTTTGCGGCCCTCAGTCTCTTTCTGGGCTGGGCCTTCAATCCCCAGACTCCCCAGGCTCCAGAAGTCTGCACACCAAGAGCTTCCTCTCCTCTGCACAGTTAGAGATGCCCCTTCTCATCTGAAGGGGTGACCAGGAAAGGGACCAACCCTGGTTGTTCTCTACAGACACTTCCTTTTTTCCCAATGGCGTCAGACTTGCAAAAGCAGAGCTGGTGGCTTGGTGGAAGGGAACTTCCTTAGCCTGACTTCTGAGCAATGTGCCACCATGACATTCAGCCAATAAATTCCCATGGGGCCAACGCTTCTCTCTCTTCCTCTAAATTTCCCTCCCTGACAGAAGTGGTCACCACTCAAGGGAATCAACCCCTCCTCCCCTCTTTGATTACATGACAACTTGCCCAGGCACAACATTTTTTTAAAAACTGGGTTCCTGCCCAAAGCAGAATCTCCAACTCTCTGAGGAACAGAGGGGAAAAAAAATAAAGTACCTGGGGAGGGAAGGAGAGAGAAGAAGAAGAAAGAAGCAAGGAGGATGGTTAGGCATCCTTTTCCAGGTCCCCACATTCTGTCAGCGCTGTGCGAGACCCAGGATGTAAAGAGTAAGGTGGGCATCTTGTCCTCCAGCAGAGGTGGCTGGGGAGGGGGAGGAAACAAAGATGGCTCTGGGGAGACTCTCATGTGGGGTTAGGGGAATAAAGGCAAGGGAAGCCCAATGCCAAGGGGGCAGCAGAACTGCCAGGAAGGTGAGGGCAGGGAGGCTCCAGCCTGTGGGCACAGGTGCTCTTTGTCTTGGTCCAGATGTTACAGGGGGAGCAGTGGGAGCAGGGGACAGAGGCGTGGGGCCCAAACCACCAGCATCGCATCCAGGCTCCGCTAGTTGCTGGTTGGATGAACTTGGACACGTGACTTAACCTCCGTTTCCACTTCTGAAAAGAATCACGGATGGTGATTACAGAATCGCTCTCATGGGACTGTCAGAGGATCAGATGCAAAGATCTGGTAAAGATCTACTTAGCACAGAAAGTGCTTGGCCAGGGGTACGTGTCAAGCAATGCTGAGCTGGTCCCAGGCCAGAGTGGTGTCAGCCTTCTGAGCATAGGTCTCTGCCATGAGCAGGGACCAAGTGGTGCTTTTTGGAGTGAACTACCTGGATTAGATTTGATCACATGAGGAAGGTGCCTAAACCCAGAGCGTGTTTCCTCAGTTTAGGAGGGCTCTTCTACTTTCCTCCTAGGAGGTGTTACTGAGTCCTTGGAAATGGAGGGAAACTTCAGAACCAGCCACAGGGGAGTAGGAGCGTTCGGGGCTCACACATTTGAATATTTTAACCCAAGTACTTGGCTTCCCAGTGGGCTACAGGCGCCATATGCAATACAAAATACAGAGCCCTGCCCCCAGGTGGCTCTGTTGGAGGACTGGGCACCATCTTGGAGGGGTGGGAAAACTTCCAGCTTTATCACAAAAGACATTTGTCTTCTCCGGAACTCATGGGCCAGGGGAAACAACGGCTCTAAAGATGACCAAAGAGGAACTCGTTCAAACTCTCTCTTCCTCCAAAGAAGAAACAAGAAACCAGAAGCATGGGGCACTCACTGGACTGAGCTGCCAGTCGAATGGCATAATCGCTCCCGCTCAGAAACTTCTCCAAGAAAGTCTCCCGAGACAGGGAGAGCGGAGGAAAGGCCAGCTCCTCATCAGTCAGCCGGATTCCTTTGGCCGCAAGGAAACTCTCTCCCAGAGGGAAGCGAGAACTGTTGGAATATGTGACAATCTCTTCTGCTTCCCTGATGAACTGCAGGACGCGAAGCTTCACTTCCTCACAAGGGCCAGGACCTGGGGAGGAAAGGCAGATGGATCCACCCGCCACGTGGAGCTCACTCAGACCCCTCTGAAGTATGTACACACATCAACATACACACGCATTTCTGCCTCAGCTGTTCCCTTCACCCCAACTCTTCCCACAACCTGGAATGTTCTTTCTGTTTCGTCTCTGCAATTGGATTCACCGCACTGACGGCATACCCACTTTGTGAGATGATTAGTAATAGCTAATGTGTATTCCACACCAGGAACTCACATGCTGGGACCTTGCTGGGCTCGTTCAGGGTTCCTTCTAGCTTCTGACCAGCCTCATCCACACACCAGCAGCTCCGGAGGTCAAAGTGTGCCAGAGGGGCGCTAAAGTCTGAGTAGGGCCCTGGGTATCGGTCAAGCTGGCCGTTTAGGATCTGCCAGAAGAGGTAGGGTTCCAGAAACACGTTCCCTCCAGGCTGGGTCTGGTTCCCTTCCAACACCGACACTGGGACATCTTGGAAAGAAGAGTATCTCGCCAGCCCTGGGAAGACGCCTTGTTGGCCAGCCTCGTACAGATTTTGAATGAAGAGACGGAAGTTTCTGGAAGCTGCTTCTCTGTAGCTCATGATCTTCATCAGCAGTTCTGTCGGGGTCAGTGCCTGGCTAGCACTGTTCTGAGCCTCCCAGCGTTCATACCACTCGAAGGCCTGCTCGGGGGGCCCGTCGCATTGCACGGGGCTCCACTGCCCACTGGCACTGCACTGCGGGATGTAGATGCTGGAGAGGGTGGGCAGCGTGCTGGGATTGGAGACCAGGGTCCGCACCGTCCCAAGGAAGGCTCGCTCAGCCTGTAACTGACAGGGGCTGGGGCCTGGGGAGGAATGAAACACAGGTACGTCAGGTTAATAAGCCCCAAAGACCAAGATGCATATGTGCTAAGTCATTTCAGTTGTGTCTGACTCTTTGCCACTCCATGGACTGGCAAAGGGGACCACCCCTTGGCACGCCAGGCTCCTCTGTCCATGGGATTCTCCAGGCAAGAATACTGGACTGAGTTGCATTTCCTTCTCCAGAGGGAACTTCCCGACCCAGGAATTGAAGCCCTTATCTGTCCAAACTCCATCTAAAACCTTACACAGCCATAGAAACCCCATCAACCTTAAATTTGTAAATATTCAGAGAGAGAGAGCCTGCCCATCACTAAATCAGTGCAGTTGAGACCAGCTGTTGTCAGCACTGCAGAAATTTTATGTGCCAGCTTCTTAAGGCCAAATTAATCTCCCAACTCCACTCTTTGGAATGGTTAACATTATCAAGACCTTTCTGGATAATGTTTAAATCAGCCAGCAAATTTCACCATTAGCAGAAGTTTGGGCTTTAGCTACAACTGATGCATCATGTCAGGGCCCTAGGGGAGAATCAGAGTCTGCAGGTTGAACACTCAACAGACTCACATTTCTTGAGCTCTCCAAGCGCACTTCGAGTTCCAGGAATAGGCTGACCCTCGGTGTCCACACAGTAGCACTCTGAGTTGAAGCACTGGACAGGGAGAAAGTTCCCCTCACTGGTACAAGCAGGAACAAACAGGCTGGACCCAGCCGGCTGGCTACCCAGGAGGCTCTGCATGCGCGCCCTCTGCTTTTCACACTCCGTGGGGCACCGGGGTCGTCCACCTCTAACCCGGGAGCCGGCAAGTTCTCGGCCCTGGGCGTCCACGCACCAGCAGTCTCCGGCGAAGCACTGGACCTCCTCGTAGCTCCCTTCCGCAGTGCATGCCGGGACGAAAAGGCTGCCATGTGCCTGCCCGCAGCCCTGAGAGCTGAACACCATTTCCATCACGTCACCTAAATCCCTCGCTGTGTCCTCTGGCACAGAAATAGCATGCTGCAAGAAGAGAAGGAATTCTGGAAGCTCCAGGAAGGAAGAAAGGAATTGCAGGGCATTTTGGTTCTCTTGTAAGTTGACTTCAAAGCCAAAGCTGCCCACAACTGGCTTCCTCAGGGCAACGTCTATCTTAGAGGCTTTGGGGGCTTCGGAGGCAGGATTTGAATTCAGTTCCACGGAGAGGGGCTTGGCCAGATTGGCTAGTGCCCGTCCATCCTGGAAGCCTGGGAGACCCAGCTGCTGGAAAAAGTGACTGAAGTTAAATGTGCCTCTTGTGCCCAGGGCTCCAGACAAGTTAAACTGGCCGACATTCACCAAAAATCTCCCCCCGAAGAGGTTTTGCTGCAGCCGCTTTGCGTTGGTGGTGAACTGCAGGGCGAGGCGGGCCAGCTCTCGGGAGGGAAAGAGCCCTCTAATGGCTTCCTTGAGGAGACTTTCTGGGGCGACAAACCGTGTGTCCCGTCCTTGCAGCATTGGCTGGAAAATTCCGGAATCCAGAAAGAGCTCCTTGATGGAGGGCGGGCAGGATGAGGCAAATCTGGCGAATCTCTGAGACACCGGTCTTTCCTCGGGAGCCAAGAACAAGCTGCGCCGGCTGAAGTAGCCAAAGGGCCCAAAGCGGAGTCTGGAAAAGGCCCGCCGCCTCTCGGAGGGACAGGACTGGTCTTCAGCTGCAGGGGGAATGCAAGCAGGGACACAAATGGAGAGAGAGTATCACCATCACCAGTGACCCTGACGCAAGCCCGTGAGCTTTCTGGTTTACTATTGTTTAATAAGCACTGTCTGACTCCTTGCGACCCTATGGGCTGTAGCCTGCCAGTCTCTTCTGTCCATGGGATTTCCCAGAAAAGAAGACTGGAGTGGGTTGCCATTTCCTTCTCCAGGGTATCTTCCCGACCCAGGGATTGAACCCGTGTCTCCTGCTTGGCAGGTGGACAAAAACAGCAGCAACAGCATTTCTGACACAGCCCTCAGATCTTTCTGGTAGAAAGATGAAAGAAGTCAGTCAAGGATTGAATCTCTGCCTCCTTTCTCCATATCCTTCTGCTTGTTGCTTCCCCCTGAGCAGAGTCTGTGACCCCCATCTTGGGGAGTGAGGACTCCAGGTGACTTGACTTCCTCTCCTTGATTCCACTCGAGGGTGACCCCTTCCTAAGAGAGGGCTCAGAGACACTGGCCCACTTTCTGGAAACCTGCCCACACACTCATCAAATGTGCCCACTGGCATGATATCTGCCCACCCGGTGGGTGCCCTGCCTTGCCCAATACTCATGTCTGCCTGGAACCTCCAACTGTGATCTCATTTGGAAAGAGCATCTCTGCGGATGTCATTAGTTAAAATGAGGTCATACTGGTTTAGGGTGGGTCCTTAAAGAATGGTGTCCTTAAAGAATGCCATGTGAATACACAGAGGAGACACACAGGGAGAAAAACACAGGAAGAGGGAAGGCAGAGACTAGGGTGATGCAGCTGTTAGCTAATGAATGCCAGAGACTGCCAGCATACACCAGAAGCTGGCAAGGACTCTACCCTGGAGCTTTCCGAGGGAACACAGCCCTGCCCACACCTTGATTTCAGACTTCTGGCCTCCAGGACGGTGAGAAAATAAATGTCTGTTGTTTTAAGCCATTCAGTTTGTGGTCATTTGTTATGGCCACCCTAGGAAACTCCTGCACCAACAAATTCCTGTTTGTTTTTAATGGAATGTTGTTTTCCAGGGTTCTCCTATTGTAACCCTCAATGGCCTTTAACGCTTCATTATAATGCTCTTCAAGAGGCTGTCTATTCCTCCATGGGGATCATCTTATCTAGGCTAACTAGTTCATCGTCTGTTTGAGGTTAAAAACCATACTTTAAATTCTATTGATATTTTCCATAATAAGAAACATTTTCCTATGTTTTAATATGCAGTATTAGAGGAATTGGGCTTCCCTCGTGGCTCAGTGATAAAGAAACTGTCTACCAACGCAGGAGATTCGGGTTCGATCCCTGGGTCGGGAAGATCACCTGGAAAAAGAAATAGCAACCCACTCCAGCATTCTTGTCTGGGAAATCCCATGGAGAGAGGAGCCTGGCGGGCTACAGTCCATGAGGTCAGAATCAGACACAACTGAGCGACTAAACAAGGTTACAGGAATTATGGTGTTTCCCGAAGTATAATGTGATAACGCCCGCTCCGCAAACACACTCAGCACAGTCTTCCAGACTTCTTGAGCTTTCCTTGAAATTATTAATTAGTAATCAACTCCATCGGAGAAGGCCACGGCACCCCACTCCAGTACTCTTGCCTGGAAAATCCCATGGACGGAGGAGCCTGGTTGGCTGCAGTCCATGGTGTTTCGAAGAGTCGGACATGACTGAGCGACCTCACTTCCTCTTTTCACTTTCATGCATTGGAGAAGGAAATGGCAACCCACTCCAGTGTTCTTGCCTGGAGCATCCCAGGGACGGGGGAGCCTGGTGGGCTGCCGTCTATGGGGTCGCACAGAGTCGGACACGACTGACGTGACTTAGCAGCAGCCGCAGCAGCAATCAACTCCATGCATGGTCAGGTCATTCTGTCTGAATATCCCAAGTCAACGGTCATGATATTCAGAAAAAAGTTTTTAAATTCAAACTCTGATCATCTCAGTCACATAGGTGGAAGGGGGAAAACTCCATTTTTCTCCATAAAACCATAAATCTTAGCTGTTCTTTTCAACTCACCCGCCCCCAACTTTTCAAAATAATTCATTCCCCTCAGTTCAGACGGGTGCCAAAAAGAAAGTCAGCCAATTTCACTCTGTAACCAGGCAACAGAGTAAGATCTGGAACATGCGGTCAGAGAGAGTGAGAGAGACTGGCAACATCTGAACATATAACACATCCGTCCACAAGGCCAGGGCTTCCTCTAATGGGTATTACAGGAAGGCAGGGAAGAAACCAAGCTCACATCTCTGCTTTCTCTCTCTCCAAATTAAGAGCATACCCTGCCCATTTATTTGTTATGTAGTGTTACCAAGGCAAAGAAAAAGATCAGATATTGGTTTCTTGTGGCACATGTTTCCATGGTAATGAGACTGATACATCAGATGGAAAAAGTAGAATATATATATATATATATATATATATATATATATGATCTATGCATTTGGAAGTACTTTTGGTTTTAACGTGGAAGACCATAGTTCTTCATTTTCACCTGGAATTAGGGAACGGTGTTCTCTGGGTTCTAACAGAACCAGAGTGTAATTGTAAAGGCTACCTTCAAGGCAGAGCTTCACAACGTTCTTTTTCTACATCTTCACACTTAGCCCAAAGCATGGTACCCAACACAGTGCTGAGAACTCAAAATGTTAAGTTGGAGAAATCAAATGGTTTCCTAGGAAGTCACTGAAAGAATGTTAACACATGTCTATTTCGAGGCTCTGAAAAGACTGTCGTCCTCCTTCACTGTCTCACATCTTGCTGAGTCCATCCAGCTCACCCCAACTGGGAGCCTATGAGTGCTCCTAGACTCCTCCTGCTCCAGCGCTAACACCCTTCAGGCCTCAGTGTAAGGAGGAACGGAGTCTGATGCAACGCCTGGCCACCTGTCTCAAGTTCACACCCTTGTCCCCAGCCCGCTGCTTCTGCTTCAGTATTGCTTCCTGTCCTGGGCTGAATAGTGTCTCCCTAGAATTCACATCCCTCCTGGAACTTCAGAATGTGATCTTCTATGGATGTAGGGCCATGTAGGTGTAATTAGTTCACATGGGGTCACACTTGGGTAAGGCAGCAGTCACTCAGTAGTATCCGACTCTTTTAAACCTCATGGACTTTAGCCTGCCAGGCTCATCTGTCCGTGGGATTTTCCAGGCAATAATGCTGGAGTGGGTTGCCATTCCCTTCTCCAGGGGATCTTCCTGATCCAGGGATCAAACCCACGTTTCTTGAATCTCTTGCATCTCCTGCATTGGTGGGTGGATTCTTTACCACTGGCGCCACCTGGGAAGTCCATACTAAAGTGGGTTTTTAATCCTATATGACTGGTATCATTACAAGAGGAGGAACGAGACACAGAAGCAGACAAACAAGGCAGACAGCCATGTGATGACGGAGGCAGAGTGTGGAGTTCTGCAGTCACAAGCCAAAGATTGTTGGTGTAAAAAAGAACGAAATAATGCTATTTGCAGCAACATGGATGAACTAGAGTATGGGCAACTAGAGATGGCCATATTGAGTGAAGTAAGTCAGACAGAGGAGGACAAATATCATATATTGTTTATAGGTGAAATCTAAAAATGGGTACAAATGAACTTACCTACAAAGCAGAAATAAAAAGAGTTATAGATGTAGAAAACAAATTTGGGGTTACTAGGGGGTAGGAGGTGCTACAGAAGGATAAATTGTGAGACTGAGATGGACATATACACGCTGCTGGTGGTTTAGTCACTAAGTCCGGTCTGGGTCTTGCAGCCCCATGGACTATAGCCACCAGACTCCTCTGTCCATAGGACTCCCCAGGCAGGAATAATGGAATAGGTTGTGATTTCCTCCTCCTCCAGGGGATCTTCCCAACCCAGGGATCAAACTTGGCTCTCCTGCTTTGCAGGCAGATTCTTAACTAAGCCACTAGGGAAGCCCGACATATACACACTGCTGCTGCTAAGCTGCTGCTAAGTCACTTCAGTCGTGTCCGACTCTGCGCGACCCCATAGACGGCAGCCCACCAGGCTCCCATGTCCTTGGGATTCTCCAGGCAAGAACACTGGAGTGGGTTGCCATTTCCTTCTCCAATGCATGAAAGTGAAAAGTGAAAGTGAAATCGCTCAGTAGTGTCCGACCCTCAGCGACCCCATGGACTGCAGCCTTTTAGGCTCCTCCATTCATGGGATTTTCCAGGCAAGAGTACTGGAGTGGGGTACATATACACACTATATAAAATGGATAACTAATAAAGACCTACTGTATAGCACAGGAAACTGTATTCAATTCTCTATAGTGGCCTATATGGGAAAATAATCTAAAAAAGAGAAGATATATGCATAAATGATTCACTGTTCTGTACACTTGAAACTAACACAGCATTGTAAATCAACTACACTCCAATAAAAGCTTTTTAAAAAAGAAAGTAAAACAACTAAGTTTCTGGCTAAAAAACAAAAACAAAAAAGATTGTTGGTGACTATCACAACCAGGAAAAAACAAGGATTTTCTCCTGAAGCCTTTGGAGCGAGCACTGCCTTGCTGACACATTGATTTTAGATATCCAGCCTTTAGAACTGCGCAAGAATACATTTCTGCTGTTCTAAGCCATTCCATGGGTGGTCATTTGCTACAGTCACCTCAGGAAAGTAATACAGGCCACTCGTCTCTCTTTAGGACACCTCAATGACCTTTAGATGCCTACTGCCTGCAGCCTGATGCTCCTGTTCAATCTCTCCTCCAAAATGCCTGGGCTGCCTTTCCACACCACCCACACAGGGCACTCTCCAGCTTCAAAGCCCTCAACAGCTTCTGTGAAAGCTGGAGGATGAAGCCCCCAAGGCTCTGCTTGATATGAAAGGCCTCATGACCCGTGCCTTTCAGAGTCCCCCAACCAAAACAGGAGCTTCCCAGGTGGCTTGGTGGTAAAGAATCTGCCTTCCAAAGCAGGAGAATTAGGTTTGATCCTGGGCTGGAAAGATCCCCTGGGAGAGGAAATGGCAACTCACTCCAGTATTCTTGTTTGGGAAATCCCATGGACAGAAGAACCTGGCAGGCTATAGTCCATGGGATCACAAGAGTCGGACACAACTGAGCTCACATGCACACACACACACACACACACACCCAAACATGCTCCAGCAAGTTTTTTGTCTCTCTCCTTCTTGCAGAGTCCATGTTCCTTAGCACATGTGAAAGTCACTCAGTCGTGTCCCTTAGCACACCAACGCCTATCACAGATCCTCCTCAACTAGGATGGAATGACCTCCTGATAAATTCGTCATAAGTTGAAAATATCATTAAGTCAAAAACGCATTGAATTCCTATCAGCATAGTTTAGCCCCGCCTACATTAAACATGCTCAGAACACTTGCATGAGCATACAGCTGGGTAAGATCATCTGAACACCAAGCCCATTTTGTAATCAAGTTTCAAATATCTCATGGGTGGACCACACCATGCAACTTGCAAGATCTTAGTTCCCCAAGCAGGGATTGAACCTGGGCCCCAGCAGTGCGCCAAATCCTAACCACTGGACTGCCAGCGAATTATTGAATAACTGTACTGGAAGGGAAAAATGGAATAGCTGTCTGCGTACAGAATTGTTGTAAGTGTATGGGGTACAATCGTGTGGCTGACTGGGACCTGTGGCTTACTGCCACTGGTTAGCATCATGAGACAGTTCCATGCCACATATCCCTAGGCCAGGAAATGTTCAAGATTCAAAGCACTATTTCCACTGAACATGTATCATTTTTGCACTGTCGTGAAGTCTAAAAATTGTTAAGTCCAGCCACCGTTAAGTCAGGCCCCATCCATATTTATGTCCCTATAATTTCGCTTCCCCAGCCCTGACTCTAGTGAACACCTCTCTTTATTTTCATCCTTCAGGAAGCATCTTTAGTTTAGAAGAAGCTCCTCAAGTGTCACCTCTGCCATGAGGCCCTCCTGGGTGTCTCCTCGCCAGACAGGCACAGATAGAATTGACCCCTGCTGCCCTGTGCTCCTGGACCTGTCAGCACATGCTTTTCTTGCGGCACCGTACACTTAATTCTCTCCTGTCTTACTATTCTCTGAGCTCCCTGAGGGAGCACGCATGTCTGATACGGGATGAGAAACATAATGGAAATTAATAATGATAGACGGGTTTCCATCCTGTTGAACTTAAAGAGTCTGTGGGGCACCCCTCGCAGGCAATGGAATGAATGTGATCTGGAAAGGTCAGTCTGGAGAGAGAGATACAGTAACATGACCTGACGAGAACAAGGCGGGGAGGCTTGGAGAGGACACCCACCACAGGACGGAGGCTCCCCTCGCCGCCGCGTCCCCGGGATCTCCTGTCCCCGGCTGTCCACGCACCAGCACGGCCCTCCCCGCTGGCACTGTGCCGCCTGGTACTCCCCGTCCGGGCGGCAGCTCGGTACGTAGGGGTGACGGAAGCTGGTGGCTGCAAACCGCTCCACTTCACATTTCGTGGGGCCTACGAGAAATCCAGGCAGGAAAGGCAGTGTGTTTACAGCACGCATTCTGGACGCTGGTAAAGTCAATTTAATCCCCACGCCCGCTCCGGTAGGACAGCCACGGAGGCTGCAGGGACATGAAAGCCGAGTGGTTTCCTCCTAGCGGAAACACATCTGCCTCCAGCTTGTACTCACATCGGAATCTGCCGGAGATGACTAGCTGCACTGCTAGGAACCGTCTCTGCAATATCCGGTACAGAGTGGTCTCAGCGAAGGTGGAAGCAAGGTCCAGGCCGGCAAAAATAGTGTCATAAATTTCATCGAGTAACAGCTCCAAACCTGAGCCAAGAAAGCAAGCGTTTGGAAGGGATGGGTTCATTCAGAAAGGAGGCCCTGACCTCACCACCATGTAGACAGATATAACAGTCCATCCGCTATTTCTGCTTTACAGGGAGTGACAGTTAGGCTTTCAGGAGGGTGTGCTTACCTGTCTCAGCCAGTTCCCGCCCTTGGCTATCCGCACAGTAACAATACCCAGACACCTCTGGAAACCTGCTCCGGAAGGAACTAAAGGTCACAAATGCATCTGGGAACCTGCAAGACAATAGCATTCGTGGTCACCGCCTCACACAAGGCAAGTCATCACAAGCTCTTCCAGCAGAAATAAATTAACGTGGCCTCATCTCATCTGAGGAGGAGACTGTTAGATAGCATCACTGACTCAATGGACTTGAATCTGAGCAAACTCCAGGAGAAAATAGAGGACAGAGGAGCCTGGCGTGCTTCAGTCCATGGTGTCACAGAGAGTCAGGCATGACTTGGTAACTGAAAAACAACAGCAACCATCTTATCTGGGAACAAGAACTGTCTGCTTCTTTGTTTCATGCCATTTGCTCCATGCTTCCTGTAGTCAATGTATTTTTTTCTAAATTGGTTTTCCCTGACCAGAGTGAGGCTGGACCTGTGAAAATGAAGCTGTCCTTGACTGTCACCTACCAATTAGTGTTTTTCTCAGTCGTGGGCTTTGACCAATTTATGCCCGAGCATGTGTCTCATAGGATCAAGCAGAAAACAGTTAATCAGCATTGCAATAACGAGTTCCTTTACTAGAATAGAACTCTCGAGACAAAGGGCCAAGTGTGCTTTACAAACATATGGTACACATTGCAGATGATCTCATTCGGGGAGATCACATGACTTCAGAGCCCTTTACGACTTCTCAAGAGCTGGAAAAGAAGCCAGGCTCCACCACAGGAAATTCTTATGTAGGACATTTCCCAGTCCCATAGTCGAAGAAAACACCAAATCACTGTGACATCACTAACAAGGGCTATACTTCATTTCCATAAGTTGAGGGAAAAGATGCCTAAATCATGCCTGGCCCGACAATTGCTACACGGAGCTAATTGGCTGGGCTACCCAACCTAGAAGTAATAGGAAGCTCAAGTGATAAAAAGTTGTACCCACGTGCAATGACATAGCAGCCAGAGAGGAGCTGCTCATCTCTATGTAACACAGAGAAATTAGTTTTTAATGCTCCATATAGCAAGTCTATATGGAGAAGGAAATGGCAGCCCACTCCAGTAGTCTTGCCTGGAGAATCCCATGGACAAAGGAGCCTGGAGGGCTACAGTCCATGGGGTTGCAAAGAGTCGGACACGACTGAGTGACTAACACACACATAACAAGTCTATGAAACCAAGCAGAGTACGTTTCCACCTGTATCTGGAAATATATTCCCAACCAATAAATTAGAAGAAGTATAACAGCAGCCCTCTGCACAGAAAGGTCTATTGCTGTGTGATATATTCGAGCAAAGCGTTGAAGACAACCTTCACGTCCAAAGCTATGAAAATTGAAAGTGAATTATGGTAAAT
The DNA here is from genome assembly GCF_019923935.1 of Bubalus bubalis. Lineage (NCBI taxonomy): Eukaryota > Metazoa > Chordata > Mammalia > Artiodactyla > Bovidae > Bubalus > Bubalus bubalis. Next base: position 73,600,218 of record NC_059171.1, on the reverse strand, counting down.
CCCCTAAATGAATGCATGCATAACATTATGTAAAAAGGGTAGACTACAAAATGGCATGTGCATACACTACAATTGTTCCTATTCAAATGAACCAGAATCGGAAGGGAATATATTTCCAGGAACTTCTCAGAACCTCAACACAGAGTGCACATGTCGTAGTTAATCTGAAAGGAAATGAATACACAAAACAAAACCTATGTACACACAGATTATAGAATTACGGATTTTTTCCAGATTGTTGGTCTGTAATTGTGCGTACATGGGTTAAATTAAAAAGAACATTACAGTCAGTGAGTTGCATGAGTATGAGTGTTTGTCGCACAGTCGTGTCCAACTCTTCAAGACCCCATGGACTGGAGCCTGCCACGCTCCTCTGTCCATGTGATTTCCGAGGCAAAAATACTGGAGTGGGTTGCCATTTCCTGTTCTAGGAAGTTGCATGAAGTCTTTCAGTCATGTCCAACTCTTTGCGACCCCGTGGACCGTAGTCTACCAGGTTCCTCTGTCCATGGGATTTTCCAGGCAATAGTCCTGGAGTGGGTCGCCATTTCCTTCTCCAGGGGATCTTCCCAACCCAGGGCTCGAACCCAGGTCTCCCGCATTGTAGACAGACGCTTTACCATCTGAGCCAAGAAGCTAAAGACACACGTGGCCCAATTGCTCACACTGACTGGAGGAATATGACAGAAGTTCATTCATTGGAACCTGGGATAAATTCAATTCTAAACGTGTTAAAACATTATGATAATCACTTCCCTTTATTAAGCATTACTTTGTAAAAGACAATCTGCAAAATGTTTAATTGACATTCATTTAATCCACTTAACTGTCCTAAAAGCAAGGTGGTATTTTTTTGTGTGCTCATTTCAGAGGTTAAAGAAGTGAGGTATGTTGGCCACCATCTAAAGTAGTGGTGGGAGCTGGAGTTCAAATCCAGGCTGTCACCACCAAGTGACTCTGTTAGTGGGGTTACTCAGTGTGCCTGGCTGCTCCCTGCTCCTGCCCATCTCCCGAGAAGCAGTCCTCTGCTCTGACACTCTTCCCTCTGCTGGATCCTGGGTTTTCCTGGCATCTAACAGACAGGGACTGGGCTCCCGGCTGGCCCAAAGTTCTGCAGGCTATTCCAGCATGAGGCACAGGAAGTTTAAAACCACATTCCACCAATTCAACCCCAAGACCCACCTTGACCTTCAACTAAAGGAAAAGGATGCTTCCCTTTTGTTGAATGAAAAGCAACATCTCAGGATGATGATCAAAGAGTCCTCAAGAAGGAAAATTGTAGTGGAGGGTGAAATGATGGTGTTTCTGCATTTATGCTCAGGTTGTGGCCAACACAGAGTTAAAGAAATCACAAATAAGGCTCCATGAAATATAATGTCAGTCCCAACCAGGTGTCTGGTCTTGCCCACCTGCACTGCAGGATTCATGCCCTTGGACTCAGGTAGCCAGCACCCTTACTCAGTCAGACACTCCCACCCCTCTCATGATGGCCGGTCCCTCCAGATATCCAGCCTTTGATGAAGACCAGCAGATCCCCCCTCAAAATCAAGAGCTGTGATGACTCCCACAATGCCTGGTTCATGGCAGACCCCTCTGCAGACCCTGCAGAGAGACCAGTGAGCATAACAGGCGATCATGAGTCCATGAGGGTTTCTGTACACAGTTGCTCTCCTATTCGGGTAACCAGTCCCCTTTACTGCATATTAAGGTGCATCGGCTCCTTCTCACTGGGTCATCTGTGTATCAGGAGTTGCCAGTGCATCTGAGGAAGTTTGGATGAGCTCTGTCACTAAGGACAAGTGCCGATAAAGAGACCAGTTGACCAAGTCTTACCTCAGATCACTAAGGCGTGATCATGGCATCAGCTCTTAACCAGGGTTACTTAACCAGAATGTACTTCCTTAGCCAGTGGTTAGGCAAGGGCCTTGTGAAAGATGGGGAAAGGGGGATAAGGACCAGCAAAGCTTACTCCCCACCATGACATGGTTTTTTTTCCTAAATTCACCAGCCAAACAGGTGTAGTTAGCAGCTGCTCTTTTCAAGAGGCAAAAGGATCTGCTTCAAATGGGCAAATGCTGTGGTCAAGTTCAAGCGTAAATCATCACCCACCATATCAAGAACCCACAACAAACATGTTGGCAAGTGAGACTTCCGGGCTCCCTGTGGCCCCATGGAAATGGGTCAACTGCCTTACACCACTTCTGCATGTGAATTTCCCAAAGAAATCTCTTCAGATTTGTTGAGGTCCTTTAATGGACCGGAACCTGGTGGTCCGGAGTCAACCAATAAGAAAGTAAAGGAGAAAGAAAGAGGCTGATATTCCTTGGTTTATGCAGAAAACCAATAAAGCCCCTGCATGGGGCTTGCTCTGTTCATGGAGGCCTCAGGCGCCCTCTCGATGGGGTGAAGGTGCAGAGCGCCTTCTCGAGAGGGTCTTAGAAGCCCGGGCAGGAAAGTGAACTCAGAGAACCTCTGCGCTCCAGGAAATCAGCCTGAAAAAGAGAGAGGGAGAGAGAGAGAGAGAGAGAGGAAAGAGAGAGAGAGAGAAACAGGGACCAAAGCTCTGATGGAGCAAAGGGGTTTTATTCAACATTGTGTGAGTATTTATACTGTCTTAAAAGGCAGCTATTTTCAGCAGAGATAAAATCAAAACTTGCAAGTTATCAAGGAAACATGAGGTCATCCATATGAACGAGAGAGGGTTGTAAATAATCACTTTTACCATGTAGTTCATAAAAAGGAAGAGGGTACTTATCACCATATAGAAAAACTAACGAAGGAAATGCCTGGATTCCTCAGCCCCCGGGAGAGGCTTGCCTCTCCTCTTAATTCCTGAGGATCCAGGAATTAATAAGGAACCGAGAATTCCTGACAGATCCAAAACAGCACACAGGAAACCTCCTGTTACATGCTTCCTGACACAGATTCAGTATTCCAAAAGCAAATTTGTGACTTTTCCTTTCCAGACTCTTCCTCTTCTGCCAACCAGAAACCAGACCTTGGAGTCATCCTTGACTTTTTCTCTCCCTCACCCTTCCTCTCTGTTCCTTCCCCAAGTTCCATGAATCCCACCAAGTCAATATTTCTCCATCAATCCCACTCCATCCCACCATCACCCTCTCCATCACCTGCTGTGGTTCAAATTGACAGCCCCTCTCACCTGGAATAGTACAGTGGCCTCCAAACTTACAGGGTCATCTCTAGGTACCCACTGCTCTTCCTTGACTGCAATCCATTCTTTTTAAAATCCAACTCTGATGGTTCATTACATATCTCCAACCCTCACCTAGTTCTAAAATTCTTGATGAAATATTCAGGACACACTTAAACTGAAAAATTACTCCTTGCTTATCTGAAATTCAAGTATCACTGGCCATCTGGCATTTTTTCACCTGACAACCATCCAGGATACTATGTCTATACTTTCCACATAGCCTCTGGGGCTCCTGACACTTTGCCCACTGGAGAAGCTGGGGCTGGCACTGCCCAGGTCTGCTTATCAGAAAATTCCTGAGCATGGCTGGGCTTCCAGTAACCAACTATCTGACCCTTCCCATGACCTTCTTAAATCAGAATTCACTCAGAGACATGCTTGCTTACATAAAAGAAAAGCTCCCATTTCAGGGGTAAGTTTTTTGGTTCTTTAACAATAGATGCTTAGTCCTGAACTTTTGCCTTTTAGTTGACTGCCCTCTGGTGGACAAAGCTGTGAATTGCACCTCAAGCAGGCACCTGCAAGTTCTTTGAGAATTGTCGGACACGACTGAGCGATTTCACTTTCTCTTTTCATTTTCATGCATTGGAGAAGGAAATGGCAACCCACTCCAGTGTTCTTGCCTGGAGAATCCCAGGGACGGGGGAGCCTGGTGGGCTGCCGTCTATGGGGTCGCACAGAGTCGGACACGACTGAAGCGACTTAGCCCCATCAGCAGCAGCAGCATACACAATATGCCAGCAAGTTTGGAAAACTCAGCAATGGCCACAGGACTGGAAAAGGTCAGTTTTCATTCCAATACCAAAGAAGGCAATGCCAAAGAATGTCCAAACTACCGCACAATTACATTCATCTCTCCAAGCCAGGCTTCAACATTTCGTGAACCGAGAAATTCGATATTCAAGCTGGATTTAGAAAAGTGACAGGAACCAGAGATCAAATTGCCAACATCTGTTGGATCACTGAAAAAGCAAGAGAGTTCCAGAAAAAATGTCTACTTCCACTTCATTGACTATACCAAAGCCTTTGACTAAGTGGATCAATCACAACAAACTGTGGGAAATTCTTAAAGAGATGGGAATACCAGACCACCTTATCTGCCTCCTGAGAAATCTGTATGCAGGTCAGGAAGCAACAGAACCGGACATGAAACAATGAACTGGTTCCAAATTGGGAAAGGAGTACATCAAGGCTGTATATTGTCACCCTGCTTATTTAACTTATATGCAGAGTTCATCATGCAAAATTTCGGGCTGGATGAAGGACAAGCTGGAATCAAGATTTCCGGGAGAAATATCAATAACCTCAGATATGCAGATGACACCACCCTTACGGCAGAAAGCGAAGAACTAAAGAGCCTCTTGATGAAAGTGAAAGAGGAGAGTGAAAGGCTGGCTTAAAACTCAACATTCAAAAACTAAGATCATGGCATCCGATCCCATCACTTCATGGCAAATAGATGGGGAAACAATGGAAACAATGTCAGACTTCATTTTCTTGGGCTCCAAAATCACTGCCGATGGTAGCTGCAGCCATGAAATTAAAAGACGCTTGCTCCTTGGAAGGAAAGTTATGACCAACCTAGACAGCATATTAAAAAGCAGAGACATTATTTTGCCGACAAAGGTCCCCATAATCAAGGCTATGGTTATTCCAGTGGTCATGTATGGATGTGAGAGTTGGACTATAAAGAAAGCAGAGCACCGAAGAATTGATGCTTTTGAACTGTGGTGTTGGAGAAGACTCTTGAGAGTCCCTTGGACTGCAAGGAGAGCCAACCAGTCAATCCTCAAGGAAATCAGTCCTGAATATTCATTGGAAGGACTGATGCTGAAGCTGAAACTCCAATACTTTGGCCACCTGATGCGAAGAACTGACTCACTAGAAAAGACAATCTGATGCTGGGAGGGAAGTGGGAGGGAGGAGAAGGGGACGACAGAGGATGAGATGGCTGGATGGCATCACCTCCTTGATGGACATTTGAGTTTGAGCAAGCTCCAGGAGTTGGTGATGGATAGGGAAGCCTGGCGTGCTGCAGTCTATGGGGTCACACACAAGAGTCAGACATGACAGAGAGACTGAACTGAACTGAAAAGGAGCCAGACAGGTCTATAAGCCACAGATTGTGCTTCCTAGGGTGGGTTCCTTAATTTCTGTTCTTCAGATTCCCCACTGTGTGCTAGAGACCATCATTTTCCAGTTATTTTTATAAATATTGAAGTAGATGAAAGGATCCCAAATTCCACTGTATACTGTGAGTATCCAACTGAACTTGGACTGAGCACACATCAGTTTGCATTGCTGAGCATCAGTAAACCAGGACATTTAGAGATTCCAATATGCACATGGGCAGGCCATTTTCTAGGCCTGAGGTGGGTAGGGGAATGTAACCTACATTTGCAAAAGCTGGTGATGGATTCCCTACAAATGCATAATAATTTACAATTTTCGCAGTGGTTTCATAGGCAAGGGCTCAGCAGATCTTCACATGACTGATGAGCTGGCATTGTCCTTACAGATGGGAACACTGAGACTCAGAAATAAGTGACCCGGTGACTTTGCCAGCAGTGGCAGAGTCAGAACGAGGGTCACAGGGCAAACGCTATGGGGCCAGACAGGTAATGCCAACAGTTGGAGCAGGAGGAGTGTGGCGCATACAGGAAGAGGCCCACAGCGCAGGGTGGGGTGGGTTGCACTTGGTCCAAAAAGAATCAGCTTCTTGGTGCCCTGGGACAATGCATGCAGTCCCCAACCTTGTTCTTCAGAATCAAGAACTCAGAATTTTGTGTCTTGGGTTGAACATACAATATTGCTATGTTGGACTATTTTTACCTGCACAAACTGAAATTTCACAGGATTCAATTTAAAATTTCTCAGTTTTGAAAAGAGCACGCAGCTCGAATGAGTCTTGTCTCTGGGACAGTACCTGGTCACAGGCTGCGGATCCGTGACCCCTCTGGGCACAGCCCATGGGAATTCCCTCTCATAGGAAGGAAACTAGTGGTTTTGAAAGCCAGACACATAAAGCCTCAGGTTCTCTAAGAGAATTCCTACCAGTATTTACAAATTAATATTATTATTTATTTTCCTTCACAGTGTTTTGATTATATCTGAAGTCTGTGCAAGCCCTGTGTATTGATAAAGTCACCATCTTAAATAACCAGAAGCCATCCAGTCATTTGGGCCAAGAGCTATTAAAAAATACCATTTTTATATTTGTTATATAAATCTTTAAGCTTAAATAAGCTTAACAGGTGCACACATACATGCCATTTATAAGAATGCATCAATGTGGTCCACATTTTTCCTTTTCTGGGGATTCTCCCCTCCTGACTCCTCCTCCTCCACAGCAACCTGACCCTCAAGGTGGCTGAGGGAACCTCCCAGTATGTGTTTATTCATGTAATTCTCTGTCCTCACCGAATCCTATACAGACACAAGCATCATCATATAATCATATACACACACTTAGATTAGGACCTGTTTGCTTGTCTGTGTTCTAAAAACTAAATCCTCTTATATTATGTGCACCTTGTATCCTACACGATATTATCATAACGTGCTGCAGGACCCACTCCAAATCAACAGACGCAGTCTGAGTGCATTCTGTTTAAGGGCTTCGGAAATATTGACAGTGCCTTCCCTGATAGCTCAGTTGGTAAAGAATCCACCTGCAATGCAGGAGACTCCAATTCGATTCCTGGGTTAGGAAGACCCCTTGCAGAAGGGATAGGTTAACCCACTCCAGTATTCTTGGGCTTCCCTGGTGGCTCCGATGGTAAGGAATCTGCCTGCAATGCCAGACACTTGGGTTCAATCTCTGCATTGGGAAGATTCCCTGGAGAAGGGCATGGCAACCCACTCCAGTATTCTTGCCTGGAGAATCCCCATGGACAGAAGAACCTGGAGGGCTGCAGTCTATGGCGTCGCAAAGAGTTGGACACGACTGAGTGACTAAGCACAGCACAGCACGCTTTTATCCAGACACCCACCTGGGGTTGTCAATCACTCTGTTCCCAGTTTTTGGCCTCAATTAAAAAAAAAAAAATGCAGTGGACATTCTGCTGCTGCTGCTACTACTAAGTCACTTCAGTTGTGTCCGACTGTGTATGACCCCATAGATGGCAGCCCACCAGGCTCCACCGTCCCTGCGATTCTCCAGGCAAGAACACTGGAGTGGCTTGCCATTTCCTTCTCCAATGCATGGACATTCTAGTATATCCTAATAAAGAATCTTCATATTCTGGTGTTTTCATCTCTGTAGGCTGGCTGGGCCAGAGGGCTCATGTATTTTATTTGAGTAGCTATTGCCAGCTTGTTTTGTGGGAGACGCCGTGGGCCTTCAGTGTCCGTCACGGGAAAGTGAACAGGAGGCCTCTCTCAGTTCCATGGGCTGAATGTATCACACACACCCTTGCCAGCGCCCAGCCCCGCAGACAGCAGGAGCCTGGGCGGGAGACGGGAAGGCGTGGGCCGTGCTGGGCACACCCGGGGCCCTTACCTGTTGTAGCTGTGGACCAGGTCGAAAACCATCATGTCTGTGGTGTTGACGAACTTGCACTGCGTGGGCCTGAAGGCCCCATCTGGAGAACACTGGGGTGGCGACCTGTCGCCCACGCCGTGGAGGAGACGGCGGTTTCTTATCTCACAGCTCTTTGGACCTAAACGTTTCCAAGGAAACAATTTAAATCTATTTACTTTTCATTAATCTTTATTGGTGTATAGTTGCTTTACAATGTTGTGTTGGCTTCTGCTGTACAGCAGAGTGAATCGGCTCTATATTTACATATGTCCCCTCCTTGTTGGATTTCCTTCCCATGTAGGTCACCGCAGAGCATTGAGCAGAGCTGACTGTCCTACACGTAGATGCTCATTCGTCATCTATTTTACACATAATATCAAGAGTGTATGGCTGTCAGGTCCAATCTCCCAATTCATCCCACCACCCCCGTCTTTTCCCCCTTGGTGTCCATAGGTTTAGGAAACAATTTCTAATCCTCCCATATGAGGAGGCATATGTGCTTCTGCACATATGCTTGTGTGCCTACTATACACACGAGAGCATCCGGAACAGGGACGAAGGCCTGATGCTCCCGGAAATCCTACTTGTTAAGCCTGTGAATACTGCGGTCCACGGTGCAGAACTAGAAGGGAGAAAACCTTCCTGAAACGCCTTCCTTCTCGTGCTGAAGGCCAGCGCCCCCGCCTTTCCTCGGGGAGCCCTCACCCCGTTTCGGCCAGCTGTGGGGGCTGCCCCAGGCCTCCGCCTGCCCGGGGCCCCAGCGGTGGTACTTACACCGCTCCGGCCTCCCCCGCTGGCGGGTGCCGTACACCTCCATCCCCTCCGCGTCCACACACCAGCACTGCAGCCGCACGTCGCACTGCACGGGTGAGTAATCCCCCGAGTCCTGACACTGGGGTAGGTAGGACGCGGCTGTGCTGTTGATGTAGCTGCTGAGCAAAATCTGCTGCTTCTGCAGCTGGCAGAACGACAGACCTGCGGCGGCAAAGAGCGGTGTCAGAGGAGGGTGGGGGCATCACGCAGGGGTCCGAGCCCCGGAGGACCACACGCCCTCCCTAGGGGCGGGAAGGCAGGGTGGTCCTTCCCACCACCCAAGGAGGCTCCATGAGCTGGCAGCAGCCTCAGGGCCAGCATTCCGCCTGCCCAACTCTACATCCCAGGATTTCTTCTGACATCCGGCAGGCTGAGCTGGGAAGAGCAGATTTCATCGTGTCCCCTCAGTCCATGGGACACCCCAACAGCCCTGGAGCTGAAGAGGTGGGGTGTGAAGGGAGCACAGGCTGGCTGTTGATATCTTGTCTGAATACGAATTTCCCGCACAGCCTTGTGCGGGAAAGAAGACTCCCTGGGGGGAGTCTTCACCCCTCCGTGCCCAACTTGCCTTCTCTATAGAATTAAAATACAACTCATGGGAAAGACCCTGATGCTGGGAAAGACTGAAGGCAAAAGGACAAAGGAATGGCAGAGCATGGTTAGATAGCATCACCGACTCGATGGACATGAATTTGAGCAAACTGCAGGAGATAGTGGAAGACAGAGGAGCCTGGCGTGCTGCAGCCTCTAGGGTTGCAAAGATTCGGACACGACTTAGCGACTGAACAACAAGCCTACTTCAGGTGGGTGAGGACTAGTCACACTGGTGATTGCTGCTCCCACTCAATACCTACTGGGGCCAGGTGTCTTTTGCGCAATTTAAATTCTCACGACCATCAGAGCTGACCCTACAGCAGCTCCCGTATTCATGTTACAGACAAGGAACTGGAGTTCAGTGGGAGCAGGGCACCCAACAGAGGTCACTCGGCAGGACTGCGGGAGTCAGCTTGCTCCCCAAGCCAGCAAGCTGGCCCCCAAAACCAGCGCTGCAACGGAGCTTGGCTCTTTTACAGGATAACTGGTTTGAAGCTCAATCTCACCATTTTAAGATGAGCGGCTTAAACTGACCCTTGTTTTAGCTTTACTGTGACACGCTTCTTTGACCACTCATCATAGCAATTATTTTAACAGGAAAGTTTTTGCCTTCGGTCTCAAATCTTAGAAACATCCCAGTTGAGAAAACACTTCCTGTGCAAGAGGGTGCTTTCTGGTTTCAGAGGACTTTGAAGTCTTTACCCTGATGCATCTTTAGCATCAGATATGGGGCCTGGCACAGGGGGACGTCAGAGGCTACTTGCTGAACACATGACTTGATTGTCCCATTGATTTTCACAGTAGTCCCGTAGGAGGTAGGGCCTAATTCAAAGAGGATGATCCCGCAGCCCAGAGGGAGACTAGCCTGGTTGCACCCAAGCCCAGGGCTGTATTCAGGGTGTGAGCTGCCCCTCGCGGTTCCTCCCCTTCCTACTTACAGGCCGCAGGCCGCCCAGGTTGCCGGCTACCAGGCACTTCCCTGCCATCAGCGTCCACACACCAGCAGGAGGCCCCATCCTTCCCGCACTGGACGGTCCTGGGGACAGGAGTCTCAATCAGGTACCCTTCCTCCTTCTTCTTCCCTCCACGCTTTAATTCATTTCAGTTAGGAAAAAGACTGGTGTGGAGCGGGACTGGTGACTCCAGTTGAAGTCAGGGAGGAGAGGGGGCATCTGAGCATAAATCGTTGGATCACTGGAGAGTAAACCACCGCCGCCGCCGCCACCCCATGCACCCTTGTTAAAACAATTACGGTAAAAAGTTTTGGCAGGAAAGGAAGGGACGTCTTTGGTTCTGGCTGGAGGGAAGCATGGATTGGGGCGACAGAGGTCAGATGACTCGGTGTTGACAGGCCTGGGGAGCGCTCCAGTGACGGTGGCCGCAGGTCAGTTTCAGGGAGGAGCGTAAAGGGCAGGGGGCAGGGACAGGAAGAAGATGGGCTTTAAGGCCCCTGGGTCCACACGGCTGGAGGAGGCCTTACTGGAAGCTGCCGTCCTCGGTGCACTGGGGGACGTAGTCTTCTTGCTTCAGAAAAGCCCTCTCCCTCTGCAGCTCGCATGGGCGGAGAGGCTGGGCGTCCACCTGGTACTCTGCACAAAGGAAGAGATGCCGCTTATGAGAGAGAATCTGCTGCCTGGATTCCAGTAACGGAGACGGGCTCGCCGAAGACACAGACACTCTTCCGGGTTTTATCTCTACCACCAACAGCAAGTATATTTCAACTTGCAGTTTTGCGGCTACTCACAAGTTTGACATTAACTCCCCTGATCCCCTGGGAGGTGATATCACCGTCTTACCCAGGTGGCCCTGAGACTTGGCCGGGAAAGTAGCCTGTTCAGGATCACACCACTGGCAAGAGAAGGATTCACAGTGGACCCTTGGACTGTGCGTTCCCCAAGACCATGGTTGGGTCAGAGAACACCGTAAAAGAAGTACTCTTGAGTTTATCCAGGTACTCCTTGCAGACAGAGCACCTTCCTGGCCTCGATGGAGAATGCATGTAATGTGCAAGGGCTTATTTAGAAATCACAGTCACAACTGCTTCATTTCCAGAGAGGAAACAAGCTGAGACTTTATTCAAAGTCAACGCTAAGTGGCTGAGCCTCAGCTATAATAGAACTCAGGTCTATTTCACACCACGGGTAGATTTGTGGTTTTCATTACCTGCTAATACCCCACATGGACAACCTAGGACTTGAGATTGTAAAGATAATTTCAAAAACAAACAAACAAAAAAACCAGTCAATCCCAGCATTTGCTAACAGGGTGGGGTGAGGGGAACTAGAATCCAACCGGGAAGATCTAGTTTCCCATCTCCTCTCCACTGATCACTGACTCTGTGACTTCTCAGACCCTCTGTCTCTTCATCTGAAAAGGAAAGACTGCATAACTGACCTCGGGACACTGAGGATTAAATGAGGTCACATATGTTCCAAGGCCCTGGGGCAGGTCCTGGCTAACAAGGAGTTGGCCTGAGAGGTCCCTCCCAACCCGATGCTCTGAGACCGCAGGGTCAGAACTTACCAAAGATGTTGGCTGACGCCAAGCAGACTAAGTCCAGCAGACCGAAGACCCATAGGGCCAGGGCCATCTTGGGAGCCCTTCCAGGGAGAAGGGTTAGAAGCTGCTGCCCACCTTAGGGCTCTGGCCAAGGAGCCTTTATAGCACTGCTGTGGGTACTTAGCCCCCACCCACAGGCACTCAGGGAAGCAGTGCCCGCCCTGTTTTCTCTGCTGGTCACAAGGAGGTCCTCCACCTGCGTCTGTTCCCCTGGAGGACACTCATGTGGCCAGTGTGGGGTGAAAATCTTGTGGAGGCTGTAGGGGAGCAGAACAAGGGAAGAGTGTGTGTGAAAGTCGCTCAGTCACATCTGACTCTCTGCAACCCCATGGACTGCATCCTGCCAGGCCCCTCTGTCCATGGGATTCTCCAGGCCAGAATACTGGATTGGGTAGCCATTCCCTTCTCCAGGGGATCTTCCCAACCCAGGGATCGAACCCAGGTCTCCCACATTGCAGGTGGATTCTTGACCATCTGAGCCACCAGGGAAGAACTGGGGGCATGGCTTCATAATTCATCTTCAGGGGTAAAGGCCAAAGTTAACAACTTGGTGGGCCACACGTTCAGGCCCACCGTGAAAGAAACACAATGCTCCCTCCCTCCTCATCCATGCTCCTTCCTTCCCTCCTAGCAATGTTTCTTTAGAGTCTGATAGAGAAGCAGACACTATTCTAGGCCATGAGGATATGGCAGGGAACAAAACAGGCAGATCCATTAACACAGAATGTAGAGATTTTGATGAGAAAGCCAAACACACGCACAGTCATATTCGTAGTCATCCCCCTTTCCCCTCTGTCCCAGGACGTCAGACAACCAAAAGGCAGCAGGAAGCCTGTCTTCCACACAAAGCCTGTACATCAGTGAGCTTTCTCCAGTGGCTTCTCCCATCAAAGGGGTGGGGGATGGAGACAGGCTCCATGGGTGTTCAGAAGGTAGGCGGGCAGGTGTGGGAGAGCACTTGGGAGTGGGGGAGATCACAATGAGCCTTAGGTTTTAGGTAAAGATGATTTGAGAAGACGTGCTGGCATTTACTGGAGAATTAGAATCCCCCAGCTTGGCCCTCTCCAGCCCCCATTGGATGCTAAGTTGCTTCGGTTGTGTCTGACTCTTTGCAACCCCATGGACTACAGCCCGCCAGGCTCTTCTGTCCTTGGGATTCTCCAGGCAAGAATCCTGGAGCGGGTTGCCATTTCCTTCTCCAGGGGATCTTCCTGATCCAGGGATAGAACCCGTGTCTTTTATGTCTCCTGCACTGGCAGGAGGGTTCTTTACCACTAGCACCACCTGGGGAGCCCACAGCCCCAATCACACAAGCCAAGTTCCGCCCAGGCTACAGAGACACTGTAATATTACCGTGAGCCTGGCCATGCGCAGCCCTTGCCAGCTCTCCAGGTCCAGGTGTTCTAAAGCAGATGAATTTTCTAAAATGTTGAAACCGGGACTTCCCAGGCAGTCAAGAAGTTAAGACTTGAACTTTCAATGCAGGGGGGCAAGGGTTCAGTCCCTGGTCGGGGAGCTAACATCCCCCACGCCTTGTGGCCAAAAAACCAAAACAAAACAGAAGCAACATGGTAACAAATTCAATAAAGATTTTAAAACTGGTCCACGTCAAAACAAATAAATAAAATCCTTTTAAAAAATAAGGCTGAGACCATGACTGAGGTCTACCAGAAAGCCCACTCCTCATGCTTCCCCCACCTATGCATGCAGGCAGGGTCTTGCACAGGCCAGCCTGTGTGCTGAGTCATTCTCACTGGCCTGGCCCCTGGGAAGAGGCACAGCAGAGTCAGTGAGGGTGAGAGCCGCCCGGGCTTCCTTCTGAGTCAGAACAGTGTACCTGGAAGGAGAGGTGCTTCTCTCCACTCCAGCAATGAAGCGGTGAGCTTGGAGAGAGCCACGCCAGGCACTGCCTCCACACTGTGAAAACCTCTTTCTCACGATGACTCAGCTCCTGCCATCATCTGATGCCCCGTGAGCCAAGAGGATGCTCTATGGAAACTTGGCGCCAACTCCTTGGTCTGGCCTCCGTGAGCCCGCTCCTGGCTCGGGCCTCCATCCTCTCTGCAGGCTCCTCATCTCTGGCCCTGTCACCTCTTTCTCCCTCTTGGATCCTCATACAATCACAGTGCCTTCTCGTTCATCTCCTTCATTCTTGAAGACTAGGGTGCTGTGTATAATAATCCTGATGGCTCAGCTGGTAATCCACCAGCAATGCAGGAGATACAGGAGACAGGGGTTTGATCCCTGGGTGGGCAAGATCCCATGGAGGAGGAAATGGCAACCCACTCCAGTACTCTTGCCTGGAGAATCCCATGGACAGAGGGGACCTGCAGGCTGCAGTCCACAGGGTTGCAGAGTCGGACACAACTGGGCAATTGAGCATGCATGCAATAAACATAGAGGACAAAGGGAGAATCACCGGAATCCAGGGGAGGAAATTGCTTCAAAGCAAACATCAGATGCCACGGTTTCTGGCTCTACAGAGAAGCACTTACCAGCCATCTCTCCTGGAATCCCGCTTGCTGCCACATTGCTGGGTCCCCTGCCACGGCTTTGGACAACTACTCTCATCTCCCACAGAACCAGTGACTCAAAGCCACATTCCTCTTTCTCCCAGGTTGCCAAAGCAATAATCGAAAGTCCTGGAACTTGACTTCTGCTTCCAGAAGATGAAATAGACACATTTTCCCCCTATTCCTTTGGCTAAGTACATTTAGAGCCCCTCGATATTATATGTAACACAAACAGAAGAAGACACTAAAAGATGGATAAGAAGACAGTCATCGAGCAACCTCAGAATGAGGTTGCCTCACACATCTCATACTCGTGTTAGAGAAACTAGCAACTAGAAATGCCAAGAAGCAAAGACCCCAGAAAAGCCCCACAAAAAGCCTTTTTGAGCCAAAGGCCAGGAAAAGGCAGCCTGCAAGACAGAAGATTTTTAGACAATAATTGTTCTATTCTTGCAAACCTCACAGAAAAAAAACAAATAAAAACTGTGGTTCCACCCCAACCCATGCCAACAAAAGCCAGCTAGGGAGCCTAGAATTCCATTCTTGCCAAGCTAAGGAGTCTCTCCAAGCTAGGATGGTGACTCAAAGGCCATGTGAGAAGCCAGAATTTTTACCCCAGCTGGGCAGTCATGAGCCCCCTCTACCCTGTGGGGTCAGTGGAGACCACACAGGCAGCCTGAACTTCCACCTGCCCCCAACCAGCAATAATAAGGATGCCGACCCTCCCAGCTAGGGTGGCATCAGCAGTGACCCACAGCAGAGCCTAAACACCCACACCCAAGGATCTCCATCAAAGTAGTCATGCTCACACCTCAATGAGATCCTCCCAAGAGTACCAAGGGCTTGGCCTTGGACAAGCTACCTAATCTCTCCATGCTCCGATTTCTCATCTATGAAGCTGTAATGTTATTAGTGCCCAAGCTTATAGGATGATGTGATTGCTAAATACATACATATAAGATGCATAGCACAGGGCTTGGCCCACCGTAAGCACCCAACATTATTTTTCTTGTAAAATTGAGAGATTTCCAGTGGTGGCGACCCCAGATATTGGTCTCATCTAAGGGGCATGTCTTTCCCTTCAACATATTTTAAGTCTCTTCACTTCCACTTCCTCTTTGAGTTTATGGTGGTACACTGAAGGTAGGTGTGCCTGGTGAAGCCTCGTCTGCCAGCGCGGGTGGGCGGACATCCCCAGCCCTGTCCCGCAGTGACCACTGTCCTGGAGTTTTAAGAAAGTGAAAGTCGCTCAGTCATGTCTGACTCTTTGTGACCCCATAGGCTGTAGCCCGCCAGGCTCCTCTGTCCATGGACTTCTCCAGCCCAGAATACTGGCATGGGTAGCCTTTCCCTTCTCCAGGGATCTTCCCAACTCAGGGATCAAACCGAGGTCTCCCACATTACAGGTGGATTCTTCACCATCTGAACCACCAGGGAAGCCCAGAATTTTAAGAGAGTGCCCTTAAACCTTAGCCTTGTAAATATTTCTTCCTCATCTTCATTTTTTTTTTTTTAAGCTGAAGAATAATCCCAGCTCATTGTATCCGCAGTTGATGGCACCAGGGAACTGGTGGGACCATGTCAACTGTAAGAAAAATGCACAATGTAAGAGTTGTGAGTTTGTTTTATTCAAGAACCTTACTGAGGACTATAGGGGCTTCCCTGGTGGCTCAGATGGTAAAGAATCTGCCTGCAATGGAGGAAACCCGGGTTCAATCCCTGGGTCAGGAAGATCCCCTGGAAAAGGGAATAGCAACCCACTCCAGTATTCTTGCCTGGAGAATCCCATGGACAGAGGAGCCTGGTACAGTCCATAGTGTTGCAAAGAGCTGCATACGACTGAGCAGCTTTCACTTACTGAGGACTGTAGCCTGGGAGATAGCCTTTGAGGATGTAGAAGCACCAGCTTCTAAGTGCTTTCTGGCTAGGGGATCCATGCATTTGGGCATACACCTTGGTTAAAGATCACTGCTAGTCGCAAAGAACAGATATCTTGAGTTAATCACTCAGTGCTCTTCAATGTATGGGAAGATGCAAGAATCTGAGTTCAGTAAAAAATCTTCCTGAGATATACATCTGTCTAAGGGGCTGTTTTCCCAAAGCACAGAGTGGCTCATCTCTTCTTCACCCTGAACTTTCTGCAGGGTGCTTTGCAGGTCACTGACCACAGTGGCTGACAACATAATCCTTGTGGAACTGGTGGTGAGCAATGCTCTTCTGCTTTGTTCACAACCAGAGCCTGATGCTCCTGAAGCACTGCTCTTCCTCACTTTTGACTCTTTGTGTTTTGAGCAATACATGTTTTGTTTTATTATTTTCCATAGTAGAGGAATATAATCCTGAAATTTCAATTTCCATGGTGGTTCCCCTTTTACTTTTAGGAAAGTTCAGACAATTTTCTAACACTCTGAATAGCTTCTTAAATCATTCACTTTTCTTCTCTGGTTCATTTTGGAGTAGTATTGTTTGCTAGATTTGAGTCTTTCTCTCTTGCCCCGCTTTGCTAACTGAAAATGCATATATTTAACAAATGTGTCTCTAGGTTTTGTCCTTTTGGGTCTCTTAGATTGAAAGAAATAAAATCAGGAACCTCTAGGACTGCCAAAGCATCAGTTATTCAGACCAATCTTGTCTGCTGCCACTTCTCCTGTCAAAGTCAAGGCATTTTCCCAACCAATCAAGAAACCAATCATGGATGCTATCTGGTTTTGCCTGGGTTCTCTTCAATATGTTTCTTATCTGTGTGCCTTTGTGTGTGTGTGTGTGTGTGTGTGTGTGTGTGTGAGCACGCAAGTGCCCTCAGTTGTGCCTGACTCTTTGTGACCCCATGGACTGTAGCCCGCCAGGCTCCTCTGTCCATGGGATTTTCCAGGCAAGAACACTGGAGAGGGTTGCCATTTCCTCCTCCAGGGGATCTTCCCGACCCAGGGATCGAGCCCTCGTCTCCTGCATTGGCAGGCGGGTTCTTTACCACTGAGCCACGTGGGAAGCCTGTGCCTTACTTTAAGAGGCATCATTTGATAAATTTCTCAGGCACATTCCTCAGGGCAGAAGTAGTATTTGTGCCTCCACCTCTGCATAAAGGTAGTTGCCTCACTTTGAAACTCTCAGAAATTACCTGGAGTCTTCTGTGCTGATCTTCATGGTCTAATCTTCCCACATCTGTCTAGATTTTCTATGAGCATTGCACACAGTGGCTCATTCAACGTGTTAGAGAGAAAACATTTTCCTATACTCTCCTGGGTTCTCCTGGCTAGTCTAAGAATTAGGTCAACATGAGACAAGTAACAGGGGAAAATCAAAAGTTTAGTAACACTTGTACATGGGAGAGACCCATGAGAAGTGAATAACGGGCCCAAACAGCCCAAATCCTCAACTTAAGTACTATCTTCAGCTACAGAAAAACAAGGATATTGGGGGTAGTGCTTTGGGACTTCGAAGGGGAGGAAAGCAATTGGCATGGAGATGCAAAAGCAAATGTTTGGTAAACAAATGCTTGCTGGGCCAGGAAGATTTAATGAGCCCCAGAGTGGACTGATGAACTATGGATGGAGGTTCGTGACACTATACAGGAGACAGGAATTAAGACCATCCCCAAGAAAAAGAAATGCAGAAAAGCAACATGGCTGTCTGAGGAGGCCTTACAAATAGCTGTGAAAAGAAGGGAAGCGAAAAGGAAACATATACCCATTTGAAAGCAGAGTTCCAAAGAATAGCAAGAAGAGATAAGAAAGTCTTCCTCAGTGATCAATGCAAAGAAATAGAGGGAAAAAATAGAAGGGGAAAGACACGAGATCGCTTCAAGAAAATCAGAGACACCAAGGGAACATTTTTTGCAAAGATGGGCTCAGTAAAGGACAGAAATGGTATGGACCTAACAGAAGCAGAAGATATTAAGAAGAGGTGGCAAGAATACACAGGAGAACTGTATAAAAAAGATCTTCATGACCCAAATAATCATGATGATGTGATCACTCACCTAGAGCCAGACATCCTGGAATGTGAAGTCAAGTGGGCCTTAGGAAGCATCACTACGAACAAAGCTAGTGAAGGTGATGGAATTCCAGTTGAGCTATTTCAAATCCTGAAAGATGATGCTGTGAAAGTGCTGCACTCTACATGCCAGCCAATTTGGAAAACTCAGCAGTGGCCACAGGACTGGAAAAGGTTAGTTTTCATTCCGATCCCAAAGAAAGGCAATGCCAAAGAATGCTCAAACTACCGCACAATTGCACTCATCTCACACGCTAGTAAAGTAATGCTCAAAATTCTCCAAGACAGGCTTCAGCAATACGTGAACCGTGAACTTCCAGATGTTCAAGCTGATTTTAGAAAAGGCAGAGGAACCAGAGATCAAATTGCCAACATCCACTGAATCATCGAAAAAGCAAGAGAGTTCCAGAAGAACATCTATTTCTGCTTTATTGACTATGCCAAAGCCTTTCACTGTGTGGATCACAATAAACTGTGGAAAATTCTGAAAGAGATGGGAATACCAGACCACCTGACCTGCCTCTTGAGAAATCTGTATGCAGGTCAGGAAGCAAGTTAGAACTGGACATGGAACAACAGACTGGTTCCAAATCAGGAAAGGAGTACGTCCAGGCTGTATATTGTCACCCTGCTTATTTAACTTATATGCAGAGTACATCATGAGAAACGCTGGGCTGGAGGAAGCACAAACTGGAATCAAGATTGCCAGGAGAAATCTCAATAACCTCAGATATGCAGATGACACCACCCTTATGGCAGAAAGTGAAGAAGAACTAAAGAGCCTCTTGATGAAAGTAAAAGAGGAGAGTGAAAAAGTTGGCTTAAAGCTCAACATTCAGAAAACTAAGATCATGGCATCTGGTCCCATCACTTCATGGCAAATAGATGGGGAAACAATGGAAACAGTGGCTGACTTTATTTTTCTGGGCTCCAAAATCATTGCCGATGGTGATTGCAGCCATGAAATTAAAAGATGCTTACTCCTTGGAAGGAAAGTTATGACCAACCTGCTGCTGCTGCCGCTAAGTCGCTTCAGTTGTGTCCGACTCTGTGCGACCCCATAGATGGCAGCCCACCAGGCTTCCCCGTCCTTGGGATTCTCCAGGCAAGAACACTGGTGTGGGTTGCCATTTCCTTCTCCAATGCATGAAAGTGAAAAGTGAAAGTGAAGTGGCTCAGTCGTGTCCGACTCTTAGCGACCCCATGGACTGCAGCCTACCAGGCTCCCCTGTCCATGGGATTTTCCAGGCTAGAGTACTGGAATGGGGTGCCAGACAACATATTAAAAAGCAGAGACATTACTTTGCCAACAAAGGTCCGTCTAGTCAAGGCTATGGTTTTTCCAGTAGTCATGTATGGATGTGAGAGTTGGACTATAAAGAAAGCTGAGCGCTGAAGAATTGATGCTTTTGAACTGTGGTGTTGGAGAAGACTCTTGAGAGTCCCTTGGACTACCAGGAGATCCAACCAGTCCATCCTAAAGGAAATCGGTCCTGGCTGTTCGTTGGAAGGACTGATGTTGAAGCTGAAACTCCAATATTTCGGCCATCTGATGCAAAGAACTGACTCATTGGAAAAGACCCTGATGCTGGGAGGGATTGGGGGCAGGAGGAGAAGGGGACGACAGAGGATGAGATGGTTGGATGGCATCACTGACTCAACAGACATGGGTTTGGGTGGACTCTGGGAGTTGGTGATTGACAGGGAGGCCTGGTGTGCTGCGGTTTATGGGGTCACAGAGTCGGACACGACTGAGCAACTGAACTGAACTGATAGTGGACTCTGATCTCTAGGCTGCTCAGTTTTCCCCACCAGACGTTGCCCATGTTCTCTGCAGTTCTCTGCAGTGACAGCTCTATTCTGGAGCAAGCCCTCTACCTAAATCCTTTCAGATAGCTATGAGCAAGATCAGTCTTCTCCTGAGTCTTTTGGGCCTTGATTGTTTTCAGCTCAAGATAATCCATATTGCCAGAGAGACATTTGGGGGATGGCAAAAAAATTGTTTCCCTACAAAGAGATGGTCCCCCCTCTCTATGAGCCTTCCATTTGTGACTTTAAGATAGAGCTTCTCAAAATAGTCCGCTGATCCTAGACCTGTCTGTCTTTGGAGAATTTCCAACAAAATAGAGCCAAGATCTGACCGTGCAGTCTGGTCTAGTCCTCTTTCTAGCGTCTCTTTTCAAGATAATTTTATCACCCATGCGACACCATCACTCACTCCTATCAACCTACAGTGGCCTTCCAAGCCCTGTTTTCTAATTGAAATCTGGCCAGTCTCCCTTGTAAGATCTCAGCCTTTCTCCCAAGCAACACTCTCTTATTCTTCTATCTTTGAAGTTTGTTTTCAATCTTCCAATGCTCCCACGCTGACTGTAAGAAGAATGCTTTTCTAATGAAGGCATTTTCTCCTTGATTTCCTGGGCAAGACTGACTCCTAGAGACAGTGTTTCAAGAATGAAACTTTAAATTGTCTGTAGGGTTGTCATAATTTTACTGAATTCTTCTCTTTCTCAAACTAAAAAGACAGCATAGTATAATTATCCCCTCGCATTCCTTTTTCTTATAACTTTTTAAATTATATACTTAGTTTTAGATTTACAGAAAAACTGAGCATACAGTACAGAAATTCCATTATACCCTTTCTCCAGTTTCTGCTAGTACTGACATCTTGCATTAGTGTGGTACGGTTGTCACAATTAATTAAACAATACTTATACATCATTTTTAACTAAAGTCCATAGTTTACATTGTTTCATTTTTTTTACTTTTCATTTTGAAATAATTTGTCAACTTGTTCCAAAGTTAAAATAGTAGTAGTGTTCCCAATACTCTTTAACCAATTTCACCTAATATTAACATCTTACATAACCATATCATAATTACCAAAACTAAGAAACTATCAATACAATACTATTAACAAAACTACAGACTTTTACAGGCTTCCACCAGCTTTTCCACCAGTAACTTTTCTTTTTTTTTTTCCTGTTCCAGGATCCAATCCAGGATCTAACATTTACCTATAATGTCTCCTTAGTTTCCTCCCTAGAAAATATTTGGAAATATTAAAAAATTCTAGGATTAATAAGTGAATTTAACAATGTCATCAGATACAAGATATTTTTTAAAAATCAATTTTATTTATATTCTAGTATTAAACATCTGAAAACAAAATTGAGAAAACAATTCCATTTACAATACCATCAGAAAGAATAAGATACTCAGAAACAAATTTAACAAAATAAGTGCAAAATCTGAACACTGAAAACTACAAAATATTGCTAGGGAAAAAAAGAAAAAACAAAAATGCTAAACACACCATGCTCTTGGATCAAAAGACTCAATAGTGTTAAGATGGTAACTTATCTGTAGATTCAGTGCAATTCCTGTCAAAAGTCCAGCAGGCTTTTAAAAGAAAGTAACAAATCTGAGAAGGGGATGACAGAGGATGAGATGGTTGGATGGCATCACTGACTTGAGGACATGAGTTTGAGCAAGCTCCGGGAGTTGGTGATGGACAGGGAGGCCTGGCGTGCTACAGTCCAAGGGGTCGCAAAGAGGCAGACACGACTGAGTGACTGAACTGAACAACTCTGATCTTAGAACTTCCATAGGAATGCAAAAAAAAAAAAAAAAAAACTAGAATTGGCAAAATACAGGCAAGAAAAAAGAACATAATTAAAGGAATTATACCTAATTGATTCCAAACCTTAAAGCTACAGTAATCAAGATAGTATGACATTTGACTAAGGACAGACATCTAGATCAATGAGAAGAGAATACAGTGTGGAAATAAACCTACATAATTATGGTCAATTGATTTTTGACAGAGACTGAGGTAATTCAAAGGGAAAAATAATATTTTCAACAAAGGGCACTGGAACAACTGGATACCCACATGCAAATGAAAATGAAGTATCACTGCACACCTATTAAAATAGCTAACATGCAGAACACTGGCAAACACCGAACACTGTCGAGGAAGGATGCGGAACAACAGGTACCCGCCTCCATTTGGCTGGCCGTATTTTTTAGGTCTATTTCTAGATACCCTATTCCGTACTACCAACCCACATCTGTCTTTATGCTACATCCACACTGTCCT
Organism: Bubalus bubalis; assembly: GCF_019923935.1. Taxonomy (NCBI): domain Eukaryota; kingdom Metazoa; phylum Chordata; class Mammalia; order Artiodactyla; family Bovidae; genus Bubalus; species Bubalus bubalis. The sequence continues at coordinate 73,577,908 of NC_059171.1, read as the reverse complement.
GGCTACTACAGCTTAACAACCTCCAAATCAGAAACCGCATGCCCTTCAACTCAAGTTCTTCTTTTTCAAAAGTACTCAGGATATTCTCGTTCCTTCACATTTCCATATAAAATTTGAATCAGTTTGCTAATTTCTACTTCAAAAAGTCTGCTGGGATTTCACTTGGGATTACATTCTATTAGTGTTTTGGGAGAACTGACATTTTAATAGTATTGTGTCTTCCATCCATGTTCTTAGTATTTCTATTTACCCCAGCTTTATTCTAGGCATTGTTTTGTAGTTTTCTGTGCACAGGTTCTGCATGTTTTTTCAGATTCACTGACATTTTTTTTTTATATTATCAAAAATGGCATTTTAAAAAATTCTAATCTCCAACAGCACCTTGCCAATGTAAAGAAATCTTAATTCTAGGGCATTTTTGGTAGGTTCCTTACACTTTTGCAAATACATGTCACCTGCAGATGTTTTTTCTTCCTAAGTGCTATGCCTTCTATTTTTCCTCTTTTATTGCCCAGTGCCCTATTGCACTAGGAGGGCCCACACATTAATGTTGGATAATAATGGTGATGGTATATACTCTGGGTTTGTTCGTTATTTTAGAGAAAGTATTCCTTTACCATTATGAGGTTTGTCTCCTGATAGATGCTCAATATTGTTATGCAAATTCTTATTCTAGTAGTTTTTAATCATGAATGGACACTGAAATTATGAAAACCCTTATCTTAGTTTAGTGAATTAACATAACTCATTAACTGTAAACCACCTTTGTATTCCTGTGGAATACCCAACTTGATCTTGATATATTACACTTCCTGTATATCACTGTATTCATGTAATTATTTTGTTGAGGACTGTGTCTATATTCTACACGTGTTACTCTGTAATTTCCTTTCCTTGCAGTGTTTTTTTCTGGTTCTGGCATGAGGTTAAAAAGTTGGTCTTGAAGAACACGTGTTTCTTTCCTGTCAGTGCTTGTGTAAAATCAAGGCTTCTTCCTTAAATGTTGGATATAATTTACATTTAGGCCTGGAATTTTGAAGGAACATTTTCAATTACAAATTCAATTTATTTAAGTCGATTTGCTAACTTCTATCTTTAAGGAATTTTTTCTTTCATGTAAGCTGTTAAATTTAGTAAGTGTTTTTTTCACTATATCCCTTTTAAAAATTGTATGTTTGCTATGTTGTAATGTTCCCTCTTCCATTCTAATTTTCGATCAGTCTATGTAGGAGTTAACCAGTTTTATTTTCCATGCAAAGAATCAGCTTTTTTGTTTATATTGATATTTCCCTTTTGTGTGTCCATTTGATACTTCATAGATTTCACACATTTCTTCCCATTTATTTTGGTTTTAAACTGCTTTATTTTTAAAATCTTAAACCAATGATTTTGTATCTTATTTAAAATTTCTCGTTTTTTAAAAAACTGAGGTATAATTGACATTAGTTTCAAGAGTACAGTATGATTCAAAATTTGCATATATTGCAAAATGATCACCACTGTAAGTCTAGTTAAAATCTGTACCTTGCTTTTTATTATAATCATTTAAAATGGTAAATTTCCTTCTAATATCAAGCTGCATCCCCCAAAATTTAACATTATGTGGTTTCCTTTTCATTCACCCATTTTCTAATTTAACATAACTTTTTTGAGTCATGGATTGTTTACAAGTATGTTGATAATTTCCAAATACTTTGGAGTTTTTTCAGATATTTAATACCAGTTTCCAGTATAATTTCATTATTGTTGGAGAACATGTTATACATTTCAATTTTAAATGAGTTGAGACCTATTTTATAGCCTAGTATGTAGTCCATCTCTTTGAGTGTTCCATGTGTATTAAAAAGGAAATTCATATTCTCATGTTGTTGGGTGGAATGTCCTCTCAACATCAATTAGGTTGAGTATTCATTTTTGTTCCAGTCTTCTGTCCTGATATTCTGGCTACTTGCTCCATCAATTAGTGTTAAAGGAGGGCTGAAATCTTCAACTATAATTATAGACTTCTCTATTTTATATTCAGTGATATTAGTGATTAGTTCACCAAGTATTTTGATATTCTATTAAGAAGCCTATAAATACAATTTTAAATTGCAATTCTTTTGTGTTTATGGACAAAAGTATGATAAAGACTTATAAGTATAAAAGAAGACAACATTCTATTAGGAAGTAAAATAAAAAGGCAAAAAATAGAATATAAAAACTGAAAATTTTCCAAATGTTAAAAAAGAGCTTGCCTGTGTACTTTTAAAACAGATGTTGGTAACTAACAAAAACGGTATTGATTCTATTCCAACACTGATAAGAGGGTGATTTTAATTGCCCAATATTTACAAATTAGAAATCACACTCTGCAACTGTTTAAATTTATGATGAGCAATTTCAAATGGCAGACTCAAAGCCCCACTGCCCACAGCAGTGCCCCAATTGTGCTTATTTACTTGGGCTTTTTCCTCCCTCTTCCCTCATTTTCTCTCTTCCTCACTTCAAACTTCCTTCGATGATCTAAGTACAATTCCTTAGCTGACTAAGTACACTCCAGTTTTGTCTCTGGATGTACTTTCAGGGTTACCCAAAGACAACAGGTACCAGAAACAGATGAGAATGTTTTGAAATTCCTATGGAGAGTTCACAGTCAAAAAACATTCAAAAACGACTGTTTTAATTGAAGGTTTCCCAGGTGGTGCTAGTGGTAAAGAATACACCTGCCAATGCAGAAGCAGCAAGAGATGTGGGTTTGACCCCTAAGTTGGGAAGATCCCTTGGAGTAGAAAATGGCAAACCCCTTCAGTATCTTTGCCTGGAGAATTCCATGGACAAAGGAGCCTTACAGTCCATGGGGCTGTAAAGAGTCAAGACATGACTAAGTGACTGAGCACACACACCCTATTTTAATTAACATATAGATTCTATTTCCCCCAAACCTCTCCACCTACAAGTCTATTTATCTTTTCTTTCGCCTCCATGGTTCCTGGTACTCTCTGACATCACTTATCTTGTTGAAAAAATATTTTTTTAATGTTTCCACTAGGCTATATAGACTGTGATTCTATTAACATTAATTTCATGTCCAACCATATAACTTAATGGCTGGCAAACAGATGACATTCAATGTGTCTACCATATTTAACTTTCAACTTTACAATTTACTGTATTTGCTTCATTAAACCCTCAAAAACCAGGTTCTAAGCTAGGTATTATTCCTTTTAACACATAAGAAAACCAAAGCTCAGAGAGGTTATTGCTAGTAAACTGCCAGAGCAAAAAATCTGAGAAGAGAATTACAGAGCTCCTTTCTGTTCCACCATAGGAAATGTATTGTCCACTGACATGGTCCCTCCATAGCTTGGTACAATGACACTATTAAGACATCGCCAGTGATGGACTGCTTCTCTTAGGAAGAGAAATCGAAGCCTGAAGTACTGTATGCATTTGAAGAGACACAACAAACAAAGGAGAATTTTCCAGAAGAAGAAAATAATATGAAGCAAGAGATGGAACCCATCTATGGAAATCATGAGGCTATATACTTAAATGAATTTGAGAACTGATTAGGCAAAGTACAAAAGATCCAGATTACACAGATCTAACTTGGTTTGGAATAGGGAGTCACTAAGGATTTCAGAAAAGAAATGACAAGAATATGTGAAACACACCTGCAAGGAGAAGAACACAAGCTGGAACAAAACTGGGCTTGCATCTTGAACCTGCCAAGTCTCTCAATGTTTCTAACCCTCAGCTTCCTGTCCTCCTCCTCAGCTTGAAAATGATCCTGTTCCACCTCTCCACAAAAGAACCAAATCAGACGCTACAGGTAACACGTACAATACCTGGCACAGAGCTGTCACTCAGTGTTAATCCCCTAGCCTGACAGTGATCATTTTGATGAATCAGAATGAAAATTATAATTTCAGAAGCCCATAGTATTACCGTCATGATGTGATTTTATAAAAAATGGTGTCCTACTACGTGGGACTCAGAAGGAAGATGACACCATCCACTTTGAGGAACCAGCACAACCAGTGAAGGAATGAACTGGGGTGGAGTTGGGGAGGGGGCTGTGAGTTTCCACCCAGGGCTCTTAGAAGATGTGACAGCAGAGAGAATGAAGCTGGCAGGAGATCCTGTTGGCTGGAGGGGAAATGGGGTCCTTCATCTTGAAAATATAGAATATGAACATCTTAGAGGATGTAAGTCAGTGGAAATAAGGTAAATGTGGGAAAAAGGATTTCAGCTTAAATAATGAGAATAATCAATTTCCTTTAAGGAAAGTGTACACTACTCTAAGTTTGAAAGTCAGCAGAACCACACAATGAGTATAAAGAAGTACAAACTTGTACTTATCAGTAGCATACTAAGAAGGATCTCTCCCTACAACGTCTGTCTACTCTGGGTGGCAATGAAAAGTTACCTTTTCAAGAAACACCCTCCCTAGTTTACTGCTTATATTTAGATATATACTCTCACATTTTTTTAAAGTAAGACTAAGTGGAAAGAAAACCAACTCCTCCGAAACCTCTCACACTGGATTGACTTCTCAAAAACAAATTCACTCACCTAAATACGGAAGGAGTCAGCAGCCTATAGTTGCTAAAATGCTTCAACCAATTGTTGATACACTCTGTATTACTAATAAATGGAGATGTGCGTACAAGTAATTCGATACAGATTTACTTTAAAACATAAATCAAAAACTTCAGACTCCCAATTCATACGCATTGAAGCAGAGCAAGAATTCAATATTCTAATTATTAATGAAACTTTTAGTTAGCTGGCTATCAAAGTGATCTAATTTTAAGATGTCCCAAGAAAAAATGCACATTAATTTAACTGTGGTCATCAGGGGCTGAGAATATGAGTGTTACTGGGCACAAAAGGTCCCTCGAGCATGTGACAAGAATCTGGGCAACACCGGTGTTCACAGCCTGTTAAGAATGTTATTTGTTCCATTTTGAAAAACAGATAAATGTCTAGAATTTAACCATAATAGGGAAAAGATTAGGGTCATTATTTTAAAACACAAATGAATATCATAAAGTATCAACTTTGAAAAAGAGACATTAGAAAGTTTACTCCACACATGAAATACAGGCATTATCTTTTTTTACTTTAATATTCAAATTTAATAACTACCTTGTATCTCCTCTACTAAAGCTTTTCATTTCTCAGTAAGATTTCTGACAACGTTAATGCATCATAAGTAAATACATAGGGCTGTATTTTATGTCTGTGATCTTTGGCACATGTGTCAAGTTGGAGAATCTCAAAAGGCAATAAAAATTTCTAATTACTACTTTGCACATTCTTTTAATCATCTTTACATCAAAATATAAGGCCGCAAAAAGGCAAGCTGAAATTTTATGATATGTGGAATTGTTTTAATAAAGAGTTTTACATACAGTACCTTACATATAGAACAGTGTGTTTGCAGTTTTAAATAATATCTGAATGTACAGTGGCATGTATTCTTATCAAAGATAAATTCAAGTTGACTGTCTATCAGTTCTAAAATGCATTTATACAGATTGCTAGAACTGATAAACAGGATGAGGCATAAAATATTCAAGTGTTAACATGTCATCAAATAGCCTCCTCTTAACAGTCTTTTCTCTCCCCTTTTTAAAAAAGTTTCAAAACCTATACATAACATTTTTAATTTTTTAAAAACAGTCTGTTAAAAGGTAACATTTCATGTTAACCACCAACTCTTATAGACTATAGTAATAAAACTAGATATGTGTAGATATAAATATGTCGATTATGTACACATGTATGCTGAGTGTTTGTTTCAAACAAGCATACACACTGAACGCACACCTGCGCGAGCACGGGGGCGGCGCACGGCTCGCAAGAGCACTGACAGACAGAGGCCGGGCCGAGATCCAGCAGAGCTAACGCAGCAACTTAGTTGCCTTTGGTTTCAGAAATCTGTCCATTTGTGATCAAAGCTACAAGTTTTGAGTGCCTCATGTATTTTTTAAAAATAAAATTCATCTTCAGAAATGAAGCTTTTCCAGTATTCCACTACCAGCAGTTTAAAAAAAAAAAAATCCACAGCCACAAATTATTTCGTTATTTTTGTCACTCCTCATCCCAGCTGAGGTTATTTACATTTTTTTTTTCTGAAGGCAAATATCAAGCACATTCAGGATCAAACTGTACGTTGAAACCTGAATGCTGAACTCTGAATATATATATTCTATATATAGTATATGGGATAGACACGTCTCTGATGGACTGATGGCATTATGTAAGACTTGGGTGAGAGAACTCCCACAGTATTTAAATCTCTCTTTCCAGCAGTATCGTTATTTGGCACACTGACAATTCTGCGAGCCATTCTGTTTTTACAATGAGCTTCTAATGCCAGCAATGGATTCCAATTATTTCACTGTTTTTAAAATATATTCATAATGAAGTAAGGATGCCACAACTGTTTTCCTCAGAAGTGAGACTTCTACTGTCAGTTTTCTGGTTAAGGACATTCATCACCTAAGAAACAGTTCATGATCCCATAAAAGTTTAAATACTCTGAACTTCAGTGCAGCTGGATCAACTGCAGAGAAGACAGTTCTTACAACAACCTGACAGAACTCTCCACAATTTAAATCTCCTCTACAATTTTCGTTTTGGCCAAATGCTGGTTTATAAACTTACATCTTTCACTAAGAACTATATGAATGCACCATATTTCTTTCTACAGGTATCTCGTGTTTCATGTTAGCAACTACTCAAAAATCCTGCCAATCTGATTCCCTCAGCATAGATTCTAATCTACCTCCACTGACCCTGGGCATATGGCACATTATCATTTGTATCTAGCTCATGAATGCTTTTTAATATTAGCTTCCCTGATAAAGTTGTTCTTCACTTTCCTTTCCAAGGTGCCATCCTATTGATGGCACAAATCAGTAAATGACCAAACATCACTAAGCTTTTAAACTATCCACTTAGCAGCCATGTGGATAATAAAAGCGAGTCGACTGAACAGAGCCCCATTCTTTGCATCGTGTTCACTGCCGTCATACAGAGCAGAGAGTGGCTATCTGCTGTACTTTTCCCATGTCAATTAGGAGCTGTTTGATGTGGCGTTTAAGCTGGGGCAGCCTTGCAAGAGGATCGGGTGGCTCCAACTCCCCTGTGAAATCAAGCCAGCTTTCCAGAACTACAAGAGAGAAGAGAACACACACATTTACATGGCAACTGAAAACACAGTCAGAATATGGTATAATGAGAAGGCTGAAAAGTGATGCAGAAAGACTTCACTTCCCTTTCTCTAGAAAGCTGCAAGCCACCTCTGAGCCGTTAAGCATCCTCTATCCCTCAGCCCATCTTGGTAACCTTTATCTGTTGTTTTATCTGTCATTATTTTAGGTAATTTTCCCCTTTATAGATATAAAGTAACTTCATTTTGAGTGTCTCCTTTTACTCGCTTCTAGAACAGAAAACAACGTCCCCTGTTCCTGCTCAAGATTACTATTAATTTAGGCTTAAATCATTTCCATTTTAAATGCAACTCAGCTACCCTAACCTTTTTTAGTCCATAAGTTCTTTTTAACAAAGGAGGTGGCAACTTCTTAGTGTCCTCTTGAACCACTACTTTAAAAAAATGCAAACATGCTAGATATCTAGGCAGAATGCAATTAGTTACATTTTATCCTTTTTATTAATAATAGAAAATGGCATCAAGCTGCATTTTTTTTCTTCTTTAAAAATCTACTTAAAACTAAACTAATTCTGCTGCTGCTGCTGCCGCTAAGTCACTTCAGTCGCGTCTGACTCTGTGTGACCCCATAGGCAGCAGCCCACCAGGCTCCCCCGTCCCTGGGATTCTCCAGGCAAGAACACTGGAATGGGTTGCCATTTCCTTCTCCAATGTATGAAAGTGAAAAGTGAAAGTGAAGTCGCTCAGTGACCCCATGGACTGCAGCCTACCAGGCTCCTCCGCCCATGGGAATTTCCAGGCAAGAGTACTGGAGTGGGGTGCCATTGCCTTCTCCGGACTTGAGACTAAAATACCCTAAATGCCAGATATGCTAAGTACAATGTAAAGGAAGCAATAAAGCTCCATCAGTGTGGTCACTGTCTGCAGTTTTTGTCCCATAATTTAAAAGACTTTAAGGAACGTCATGTTATTCATAAGCACAATAAAAACACTTTACAGACTACAGCAACTGTGTTTCAGATCCTTCATAAATTACCGTCAACTTCCTTTTCTATGAGGTCCATCCTGCTGGTGACTTCTTTCTGCACGTTCTCTATGTGCGTAAGGAGATTGAGCTGCCACTGAAGATGCGAGTCTCCCGGGTCTTCAGTGCTCTTTTTATCATTATAAACAAATACTGTATTCCTTTCAGCTGGATTCTTCTCCAAAGAACCAATGGAAACAAAGAATTGGATGAAATGTAATGTCATGTCACACAGGGTAAGATACATTAACAACCTCATTACCCAAGAGGATAGGTTAAAATCCAATCTGACCCCCAGAATCTTCTTAAAGGAAGTAGAAGCACATAATTAAATTACACCTGATGGCCCTAAAAAAGCAGACATGCCTGCTGTGTCTCTTCCCAATGCCTAGCCCAGGGCTACACAGGGTAGAAGGCCTTCAATCAAACCTGGTAAAGAAATGAAGGAGCTAGTTATACATGTAACTAGGAAGCCCAGATAATTTAGACTGACTCCTTCCTCAATTAATCTAAACTGTGTTTAAGTGGAGTAAAGGCAAAAAGCAATATGAAAAAAAATTACGGAAGCTGGCAGAAGCCAGTATAGTGTCCTTAGCTGCACACTAGAATTTATTACTGCAGCTAAGTCAATGAGATGAGGGGAAGATAAAAATCCTTTAAAAATTTAACAAGTGCAGACTGCTTAACACACACACAAAATCTGAGCTCAGATTCACCAGCAATAACTCACTTCATAAGATGAATATTAATTTGACAAATAATTTACCACAAAATTTCATGTAATACAAGCTATTCAAATTCAGTTAAGTGTTTACTTATAGAACTTACTTGATAAAAGAGGCCAGAAAAATAAAGAACTGATTTTAAAGCAGTATTGCTAATTGAAAATCAATAAAAAATGAAGGCATGACATCTCTAAGTCATGAATAGGAAATAAATTTATAAATATTCAATGTATACAGAGCTACAGGAATTCAGGTTATGGCATAATAGGACTGATATACAAATATGCTAAAGTTTAAAAAGACAACCGGACTGACACTTCTCATCTGAAACATGTACAAAAGAACACAAGTTATATTAATATACACACACCCATATGCACTTTCATGTTTTTAACACATAGATGTTCTCTGGGAAAAAATGCGGTTCATGGTTTTTAGAGACATCTATGTGTACTTATAAAATTAGAACTTTCGTTAAGGCAAAAGTTTAATGAATTACTGTATTTCTGAATTAGGGGATAATTAAGTGTTCAAAAGGTCAGTGTGTTCTTGGAGAGATAGCAAAGAATGTCTTTACCCTAACAAGGTACTTATGAACTTGGAAATATAAGTAAAATCTGGGAACTCAGTACGCCTTATTTCACAAAATTTTCTTTTGTTCTATCGTATTTCTAAGCAAAGACAAATGAATTACTTATACCTTTCCGGGCCTTCCATCTTCTTTTACTGGATATCGTAAACGGTTTTTCTCTCTCGTGTGAAATTCTTGTTCTTCTTCAAAACTACTAACATCATCATCATCTGAGCTCCCAGGATCTGCGAGAGATTTGCAGTCTGGACCAAAACTTTGTGGCTTTTGGTAGCTGTGCTCACTTGTTATATAAGTTCCTTCCATTTTTAGGGGTAAACGAGGTGGTTCTTTGTGGTTCTGTACATGATACTTCTTTTCTTCCACATTAACTATGTTTTGCACTGTTATTTTTTTCTCCACCCCAGCAACCACTTGATCTTGATCTTTCTTCTTCCCGGAACAAGCCCAGAGACAAAGGTCGGGATGATGTTTATTCCTTAAAACAAAGTGGGAGAAACAGTTCAGGGGGGAAAAAAAAGTGTAGTAATAAGTTTTTTGTTGTTGCTGTTGTTTTAGGTTTTTTTTTTTATGTGGACCTTTGCACCTGACACGAAGAGCCAACTCACTGGAAAAGACCCTGATGTTGGGAAAGACTGAGGGCAAGAGGAGAAGGGGGCAACAGAGGATGAGATGGATGGATGGTATCACTGAGTCAATGGACATGAGTCTGAGCAAACTCCGGGAGAGTGAAGGACAGAGAAGCCTGGCATGCTGCAGTCCATGGAGTCACAAGAGTTGAACGCAACTTAGCAACTAAACAACAACAACGTTTGCACACAAGTGGGGATATCAGTTAGATCAATTTCTAGATACGGAATTGCTAGAAAATGTCTGCACATTTTAATTCTGACAAGTACTGCCAAAGTGGCCTCCAAAGAGCTTGTACTAATTATGTGCTAACAGTCCAAGATAATGTGTCTTTACCACCATCCTCACTGAACCCTCAAGCATGATACTGCACAATTGATTCTGTAATAATTAAAATTCTGCAGTAAGTAAAAGAGGAATCCTTTCCTCAAATTCTATAGTGAGGAAAAGAAGGACAATCTGGAGACATAAACCCAAATCTTGTTTCTGAAGCTATAAATTTTATCTTTTAGACCCCTCATTATTTAATATCCAGAAAATACTATAATTCTTCAACAGTAGAAGGCACAGTAGAAGGAGAGCTAGACTTGTAACTCAATAGTCCAATGGGTAGAGTCCTGCTCTGCCTCACAGGAGGAGCTTGGATGAGTTTACAGAACCTCTGTCTTTGATCACCCAGCTATCAAAGTAAGGTCATTATTGTAAGGATTAAATGAAATATCATAAGAAACCAACAATTTCAGGGACCTAGTACTTTCAATAAATACTGCTGCTGCTGCTGCCAAGTCACTCCAGTCATGTCCGACTCTGTGCAACCCCGTAGAAGGCAGCCCACCAGGCTCCCCCGTCCCTGGGATTCTCCAGGCAAGAACACTGGAGTGGGTTGCCATTTCCTTCTCCAGTGCATGAAAGTGAAAGTGAAAGTGAAGTCGCTCAGTAGTGTCCAACTCTTAGCGACCCCATGGACTGCAGCCTACCAGGCTCCTCCATCCATGGGATTTTCCAGGCAAGAGTACTGGAGTGGGGTGCCATTGCCTTCTAGCTAGTGATAATAACTACTATTAGTAGAAACATTAACATAAACAGAACCTATAGGCATGAGGCAAAATCTGTCCAGTTGAAATCTTTACTGAAATTACAAATGTTCTGAAATTCACATTGGTATCAAGGACAACCACATTTTTTTTTTAAAGCCTAACTTTATAAATTAGTTTCTCTCTTGAGTTTTAGCATTTGCATGACTTTTTTATGAAGAAATTCATCTTCAGGTTTATGACATCCAACAGAAGCAAATTTCATTTGTTACTGAGAACTTATCCCTCCACTAAGCTCTAGGAATAAAATGAGTAAGACACAATCCCGACCTTCCAGGAACTCAAGGCTTAGTAAGGGAAGACAGACATAAACAAGGTACACCAAAGTGCCTGATACCAGGATGCATGGAGTCTACCAAGGACATGATCAGTTCCAGTTGGCCAGTAAAGCAACTACACTCCAGTAAAAATTAGTTAGAAACAAAAAACAACTGACTTAGCTTGAATTAAAACTTACACCTAACCGAACCCCTCCCCTTGGCCGCCCTTCACTTACTTGAGTATTCCGATCTTCAGCTGTAACCCGTGCAGGACTTCTGTAACACCATAGACGTCAGCAAGCAGGTGGTGTGTGGAAACTATCTTTTTGGCATTGAGGTGAGAGTAATTTTCTTTTAAAAATGATAACCCACACATTCTCCCATTATTCAACCAATCCTTATCGTAGCGATACTTTGCACTCCATCTCTGACCTGTAGATGAAATTGAGATTACAGTGACGAAGGAGTCCATTCACTCAAGACTTCCCTTCAACTGCTAGCAGACCAATATCACTCAGTAAACGAGGCAAGCTCTAGGACTAAGAACAAATTCCAAAGACGAGCAAGGCCAGTGTTTCGAGCAGTTGGCGCTGTTTAGAGTTCTTCCCACAGTCAGATTTCCTGTCCAGTAAGGAAGACAAACTCCATTAAGGATGTAGTCAGTGGCAGGTCACACCTGCAGAGGAACCTTGAGAGTTGCTTTCTATTTTTTATGTATCTGTCTTCTGTTCTCTAAAAAAGGTTGAAAGGGGTAGATAGAAACTAGTTGAACTGGATGAAACAGAATTCTAGTTAAGTAAATAGGGACCCCTCCTTCATGTCTAAGAGCTCTGTATCTATAGAATCTGATATAATCCTATATCTTCACTATCAACAGTGACTATATCCAGTTACAACTAGCTGCTTCTATGTCTGTGTCCCCTACTACACAGTGAGCGAGTGGATGGCACGGTTACCTCTTACCTCATCTTACCTCTAACCACAGAGACTGGCAAACAGGAGGAATCCCATAAATGCTGCTAGATGAATGAATGAACAAATGCCTACATTCATGAAGGTTTAAATAACTCTCCTGCTTCTTCGTGTTATTCATCTGATAGACACAAGAAAAGGCAGCAGCCTTTATCTGAGATGCCTCCATGGGTTCTGCCAGGGAGCTGGAAGCGCACACCACATGCAGGACACTGCTGCTCAGAGCCCCTGCGGCGAGGAAGGCCCAGGTGCAGGGGAGGCAGGTGCAGGAGCTCCTCCCAGTGCCGCCAGTCTAACCGTCTTGAGCACAAGGCACGTGATGCCCAGGGTCCTACTTGCCTCATCAGTGAAACAAAGGGGTCGGCCGTGGTCCCTGGGCATCCCACCTGCTCTAATACTGCAAGGTCATGCAGCACTCCCAGAAGCTCATTCAAAACCCCATCAGGAGGAGCCTGAGTTCAGGCTATGAATGCATTCAAATAACCATGTATTAGCCTATTTAGAAATCAACAGACAGGAGTACATTAGAGAGATAGTTCTTCTCCAGGAAAAAGCCACAACCCAGTCCTTCCTGTAAGGCGTTAAATTATGCTGATGAATTTATGCTAACGTTTTAAGTAATTGATGTGGAAAATAAAACTTAACAGCAAAAAACACTTTTAAGTTTTAACAAGGAAGCAGTGTCTAGCTGACTCGGAAGGTGGGATGTCAGGCGGCGGACGTACAGTGGGACCTGTAAGCGCAGGAGGGATGGAGGCTTACCCGGGGGGTCCCGGCAGATGTAGCAGAGGTACTGCTCCGGGATGCTCTCCTCCAGCAGCCCCATGCACACGCTGTGCTGCCAGCACAGGCACTCTTCACACTGCCGGAAGACAACCGCGCTTTACTTGCCGGGAACCGAGACAAGCCCTTTCTCTTCAGCTAGCTGGCTGAGTCCTCCTGCAGCTTCGGCCCGCTCACTTCTTAATCCACGTCACAAAAGCGAGTCACGACTTACCATGAGCTTTACTTTACTTAAAGTAGACTATTTCAGGAACTTCCTCTTGTTGCACCCATTAATATGTGCTTTAGTAAATGGGTTTAATCACGTCAGTCAAAAACTATGTCTCCTATTTCCCACATCCTTAAAACTTAAAAATTGCTTATTAGAGAAATTAAAAAAAGAAAAAAGCAACTTTGAAGCAGTGTGTGAGGCAACAACCTCATGAAGTGCTACTTGTGTGGTGAACCTACAAAGCTGTAGTTCCCTTATTTGAGAAAACCACTGGAAATCAGGGAAAGTAAGAGTAAGAGGGAAGTTACTCTTTCTTCACTTCTAGAACTAACACCTCCAGATCTTCCAAACGTCATCACAAAACATGGGTTATGCTTTCCTTTTGTCTCAAAGATCCCTTTTCTACAGGGAGACGTGATATGTAAGGGTAATCCTTGCAACAAAGCTTTCCTTTAATCTTCGATATTGTGGAAACTCTGTTTCAATATCTACCTTGAAGGGTGACTAGACAACATAAATCACTAGACAACAGGATCCAGACCAGCAGAACAGTTCTATGGTTTCCCCTTTAGTGTGGAAGCTTAGCCATTTTAATGGCTCTTGGAAAGAATTTTAGCTCAAAAACCTCAAAATAAACACCCTGGAGACAGGTCTTTGGGTAAGAAAACTACACTTCATCTGAAGATGAGACCTGCCAGTCATTAAAACTGGTACTTTAAACGTGATGACAAGCTAGAAACCTCCATCTTCCAAAGGATGGGGAGGAAAAAGAATACAGATGCCCCCACGCACATGCCGAGCAACCTGGACCGACTGATTCCGTGTGAAGGGAAGACAGGTCACCTGAATCATAAAGCCATTCTCCTCGTCCAGCTCACAGATGCATCGCACAATTTCATTAAGGGCATCGTCTTCATCCTGAGACTCTTCGAAATTCGTTGAATCAAAGTCCTGATTGTACTCATCCCCACTGAGGAGCAAACTCTCCGTGGAAGAATCGTCCAGGAATTCCATGTCCGATAAGTCTAGAACATACATAAAAGTGCGCTCAGCACTGCTTTTTCCATTTTTATGTCATTTTCTAGAATGAAAGGCGCTATGGGAAGTACGTATAAGCTATTAAGTATTTAGACAGGGAGGACGGATGAATGGGAACAGAGTATTTGTTGCCAAAGAAACATATGATTTTTGAAGCTTGGGTGACTGTGATTGTTTTACATTTTATGTTAATACCATTATAACTGACTCAGAAAGTATCCTCTAGTCCAGGTGCTTATAGAAGTGAAGGCCAAAGTGGATATTAATAATTAAAATAGGCAGTCTTCAAATGCTTTCACAAACATTATCCCTTCTGATCCTCACAACAATGGGTCACAGAAAGAGGTTTTATTATTTGCACCATACAGATACACAGTACTTCAGGGAAGTGAAGGAGCCTGCCTAGGAGCTAACAGCAATACGACTCTTTAACAATCTCAGGAACAGTAACCACCACTGCACTTCAGAGACAGACCACATGAAGCACTTTATATGTAAGACACAACCTGCCTGGCAGTGCAGCCAGTGTGTGGTAACGCCAATCGCGTGCCAGGACTGCCTGATTCTAGAGCCTGTGCACTCACGGACCTCACCGGATTTCTTAAACCGGGATTATGAGTTCCCTGAGGAATTTAATAACATTCTAAATTTCTTTTTGATAAAAATCCTCAAAAAAAAAAAAAAGTACATCCCAGAAGTTAGATTATATGGATGACCACTACAAAGACTCTATTTAAGTGCTAGGTTTTAGGTTTGTTCTTGTAACAGGGTCAAATCAAAGACTACCATTTAGCTCAGGCTACTCAGGAAAAATAACTGAGGCAAATATAAGGAAATACTAGAGTGATGACAAAGGGAAAGAAATGACGGCAGGACACTAGAGGTGTGCTGGAGTGTGGGTGGAGAAATGCTGGGGAACCTGAGTCGTCCCACTGCCCGGAGGCTGCTAAACGGGGGCCACCCTCAGAGCAGAGAGGGCTCCTTCCTCTCTACCTCACCTCTCTAACTTGCAGTCATGTGCTCAGACATTCCTCCACTGCTGTTTATTCACCTCCCCTTTCTAGAATGTCAAGCGTCCAGGAGAACAAGGGCTTTTGCACTGCTGACTGCTCCGCAGCCAGTGCTCAGAGTGAAGCCTGATATATACGACAGCCACTCCAGAATGTTTCTGGAAGTGGGGAGGAGGGAGTCGTGATATACAGAAAATTTCCTTTTCAGACTTAATCACATCAGATGTAAGCTGCCTGAACTCAAAGCACGTAATTCATGCTATTTGTATTCTAAATATTTCACATGCTTTAGAGTTTCCTTATCAGCTTCCAATCTTGGCTATTTTCTCCCTGACTCAATGTTTTTGAATGTTTTGTTTCTGATTTATAAAAAGTTAATGTTTTATAGAAAAACACATATTTTTTTCTCCTTAGAATCTTGGGACATCTTGGAGAGTGAGGTCAGTAGAAATGAGGATAATGGTAAAGAAATACAAGAAAATATTCAAGCAGCAAGAAGTAAATCAATTAGCTATTATAAAATATTTCAATATTAACAATCTGAGTAAGAAATTTCACTTATTCATACTCTTCCTAATTTAAATCCAAAATCTGTATTTTTCTCTTGGGCTTTCCTGAACACAAGTTCATGTTTCAAAATGACAGACTAGAACACAGATAAACAGTTTCAAACACTGCTGAACACATACATGGTATTAAACGGATGGCAATCATAACAGTAATGAATTTAATTTAAAAACTATTACCCTTAAAAGGAATTAGGGTATATCTTACATGGGCTTGTATAACCAAAACAGCCAGGCTTTATGGTGTTAGAAGGCAAATTTGATATATTGGCCAGAAAATCCAGTCTGACTAACTCACATCAAAGCAATATTTGGCTGAATTCTGGAGCCTAACTAAATGGGTCACAGGGTTGAAAGTTAAGTAAGAAAAGCAGGTACAGGTTCCCTCTCGCACTGGACCACCACCTGATGGCAGCTCCACCAAGCGGCCCCAGCACACTGCTGCGCCCAGAACTATCACTCCTGTTTCCAAACAATATTCCCCAAGTGCGCTGTCCAGGTCAGCACTGCCTGGGAACTTGTCAGAACCCAGAAATTCTCTGGGTAAGGCCCAGAGATCGGGTGTAAGAAGTTCTCTAGCTGGTTCTGATGTACCCTCACATTTGAGAACCTCCCCACTTTCCTTCTCAGGGCTCAGCACTTGAACATGTGAAGGGCAAGGGAAGCCAACTGACCGGAGGGCACACGCTCAGGACGCGCTTTCCAGCCACGCTCACCTGTTCTAGTTCCGGCCACACCACTCGCCCATCCCCCACTCTCCATCATTCTGCATAAACAGGCAACCGTCAGACCTTGATGACTCACAGGATGGGGGTTACCTGATTTTCAACACCGGCTACCAGGGCTATCTTGCCAGGATCTGCCCTCCCCAAACCCCCAGACCTGTACCCTGCTGCAGCACCTAAAATACCTGGTATTTTAGCCCCACACCAATGAATATAATGTACACCTGAGGTTAAGAACCACTGGCCCAAAAGGGAAAAGGGCATGGACCTTTTCCCTAGTCCTCCCTCCCCTGTTTTTCTTAGATTTGAGATTTAAAAAATCTCACAAGTGCTATGTGCTTATTTTAGGGTCAAGGGAAGAATAAACTTTTCTCTATCATGAGCTAGAGGGGAATTGGGCCTGGAAGAGAGCAGGCGGTAACAGTGCCAAAGAGAAAACATGACCTGGCATCCGCCATGCAGGGCACTCAATAAGACAGGGCACCCCCTAAACAGTCCTGGGATTTCACACAGGATGGAGCCCCGTCCTTGACCTTCCATTCCCTGACTGCTGGAGCTCTGGTCTCAAGCCACTGCTATCAATGTCTATAGTTAAGAGTCTCTCTTCCCATTGCTTAGAACACTGACAGGAGAGACTCCTCACCCCCTCCACCATCGGGACTCGACTTGCAGGAAAACCTGAGCCATTCCAACTCCAGGGCTCATGTCATCGCCTAACTGGCTTTCTGTCAACATGCCTAACACCTGAATGTGTTCAGATCACTGCCTGGACCACATTTCCAGACTTTTGGTTACAGAAATATCTGTGATCCGGAATTCAAAGTGTCTTTTTAAACTAGGATAAAAATCTGGCAGAAAAAGCATTTTCTTAGGAGTTAAGATAGACCTTGGTTTGAATTTTAATTCCAATGCTAATTAGCCCTATAAGTTACTTAACCTATAAGCCTCTGCTTGTTTACGCAGTGTGGGTAACAATATCTATTTTATAAGCTGGTAGTGAAGAATATGAAAATACATGTAAAAACACCCACAGAAGACCAATACACGGTGGACACTAATTGTTTCCTTACCGCCTGTCCTACAATTAAGTAGAAATGCTCACTTTACTTCATATAAATTTTAAAAGTAGCTAAATTTCTAACGTTGAGGTTTTCATATTGGTTTATAGAGTAACTTTTTAAATTGTGGGCCCTGCTCAGACAGGACCTGATCAAGTATGCGCTGTTCTCAGTTCCACATTTAAGAATCGTTAAGACTTTGTTTTAAGCATTATATGGTTACACATACTTTCACCACTAAGATCAACTGACAAGATTGCCCTTGGGTACTGATATGTTGTATTTTTCTCCGTAAACATGCTTCGCAGAGCCAGAGAACTCCCAGAAGATCGAGTTAGTGGAGAAGAGCACCTTTCCAAAAATTCTAGGGAACTGTCTTCATAGTCTGAATAGTCTGCAACATAAGATACATAGAGAAATATTAATAAAGTATCAAGAAATCAAGAAGAGTCACTACAAAAATAATGAGAAGGTCATGTTTTATGACAAATAAACAAGCATGCCACCACTTTCTCTTCTCATCCACGAGCAGCTAGATCATCATGCATCTGATGAACTGGCTTTGGCAAGAACATTGGAAGATACACCCCAGGCAGTGTCTACCCAGCAGGGAGCACCAGGTTCTAACTGGTATCCACAAACTCTTATTAAGTAGTCCAGAAGTGAACAAGGATTATAGCTACATTTTCTCTTCATCATAATCACAGCTATGTCTGAAGCTAAGATGTGGAAGATGGAAATTAACTGTTTGCTTTTCTTTTTGGTAAAGAGATTCTCATGATGTCTAGCATGTCAATTATCATAGTGATAATTCAATCAATCAATTCTTCAGCAGAAAACCTCTGAACTACATTAAACGGTCCAGAAAGAAATTAGTCAAAGTTCTGTCTTCCTCAGCTTAGACTGAGTCGTGCAGAAGGACTGGCTGAGTTGGGTGCGGTCAGGGGGCAAAGACAGGAGAGGGTGTGAGTCTAGGCACATGGGGCGGCCACCAAGCAGAACCCTGGGCACACCTGAACGACGGGACAAGCCCGTGGCCAGAGCACAGTGAGGGAGGGAGGGAGGTAAGAAATGAGGCCAGAGTGACAGGAGCCAGATCACACTGAAGGTAAGATTTTTTTTTTTTTTTTTTGGTTTTAAAGGAACAAAAGTCAAAGTTTGTAAGGAAGAGCAGGATGTGACACCTGTGTTTTATAGCTGTGGAATGGAGGGGGGAGTCCAGGGAGCACAAACAGAAGTGGAGACACAGTTCAGAGGCAGTGGTACAGACCAGACAAGAAATGCTGGCAGGCTGGGCTGGGAGGATGGCGGCTGAGGTGACACTTGAAAGCAGACGCAGTGATCTGCAGACTGGAGGCGGAGGGCTGTGAGCCGCCATCATGGGCAATTTCCAGGTTTCTGCTTGAACAACCTGGTGCTGAAACTGGGGTTCTGAGACGGAGCGGAAGCATAAATAGGAGGTGGAGAAATCAGAAACGAAATGTGAGTTCAGCAGAGGGCTTCTGAAAGAAGGAAGATCCTACACATTGTCCGTACAAATCTAAACATGTGGTAGGGGTGGTGATGGGGGTGGTGGGGGCGGGGCATGGGAGACATGCCAGGATTCAAGAATAAAAAGACAGGCAGTTCTTCCATTTTGGCAGAGGTAAAAGAGAGGACATATTCAGGCAAGTACAAAGATGTGGTAGAGAAGAGATGAGCCAGTGTTCAACTGATGGCTTCCATTTCCTCAACTGAGTGTGAGGCAAAGGATGTAAACTAATGCAGATGAGGAAATAAATGAGAGGTAGAAAAGGCTGAAGAATCATAGAGAGTGGAAAGCAATGTTTACAAGAACAGTCCAATGCTGGTGCACACTGAGTCTCAGCCATTTGCAGCTGGTGGTTATGGGAGAAAGAATAATGGTCCCCTAAAATGTCTAAGGCCCAATCCCTAGAACCAGTGGATATGCTGAATCACATGGGGAATCAAGGGGAATTAAGGCTGCTGATGGAATCAAGCTGGTCATCAGCTGACTTTAAAGTAAGAGATTATCCTGAACTATCTGGGTTGGCCCAGCGTAATCACAAGGGTCCCTAAAAGAAAGAGGGAGGCAAAAGAGTCAGTGCCAGAGGGATGTAAACTAAGACAAGACCTGAGCCGCCACCGCTGGCTTTGAAGATGGTGGTGGGGGCGGGACATGAGCCAGGACATGCGGTGGCCTCTGGAATCTGGGAAAGGCAAGAAAACGGATTCTCCCTAGAGCCTTCAGAGAGGAGTGCAGTCCTGACATCTTGATTTTAGCCCAGTAAGACCCATTTTGGACTTATGGCCTCCAGAACCTTAAGATCATCAATGCATGTTGTTTCTGACTCACTGTTAGGTAGCGGTGTGTGGCAGCAGCAGTGGTCATCCTAAACACCATGGCATGGGCCATGTTCATCAAGGGCTCTCTAGGTGCCAAACAGGACCCTAAGTGTATTACGGGTACCAACTACTCTTAATCCTCACAGCTCTCCAACAAAAAACTACTGCTGTTAGTGCTGTTATACAAATGAAAAAACAGGCAGAAAAGGTTAAGCTGCCCAAGAAGACACAGCTATCAATGGCAAAGCCAACATTCGAACCCAGACAGTCTGACTACAAAAGCCTTACTCTTAACCAAAAAAGCATTATTAGTGGATTTTGCATCTGATACACACTGGGAAGCTTGTTAAAACCACTTTTTCCGGGCCTCACGCCCACTTCATTCAGCAGTGGGATGCTCCCAGACAATGCTCACACTGCCAGACCTGAGTTATCCCTCAGAGCCTCCCTGGAACTGCAAAGCTGCCAGCATCGCATTACTTGAGCACAGGTGTGGAAATGCGAAGGGGATCTACTAAATGCTAGCCAGGTACTGAGTACTTCATAACAATCACCTTATGACATCCTAACAATGAATCTACGTAGCAAAAACTATCATCACCATTTTACACACAAGGAAACTGAAGTGTATAGAATTTAAATAACTTAAGCTCTAAGAGTCGCAATCGGGATGTGAACTTGCACACTCGGCTCTCAAAAGCTGCCCTTTTACTGATTACATGTTACAACGCCCTCTCAGAGAAAGTGGAAGTATTGGTTCAGTACAAAAATGTTAGAAATCTCAATTTGGTATTAAAAATAAAACATGGAGGGCATTTAATCTCTGTACAGTATATTAGCATTGAACAAAATTTCCTAGCATCCTACACACACGCATGTTAAGTCGCTTCAGTTACGTCTGACTCTTTGTGACCCTGTGCACTGTAACTTACTGAGCTCCTCTGTCCACAGAATTCTCCAAGCAAGAATTCCAGAGCAGGTTGCCATGCCCTCCTCCAGCGTGATCTTTCCAACCCAGAGATCGGACCCATGTTTCTTATGTCTCCTTAAGTCTTCAGCAGGTGGGTTCTTTACCGCTAAGTGCCACTTGGGAAGCCCTAGCATTCTACACCGAACCTGTATTCCCCAGACTCATGCCCTATGGCTATTACGAATAGAGGTCTACTGCTATGTTTCAGGGTTAGAGCAAATGTCATCTTCTTCATAAAGCTTCACCAAGTAGAATTTATTTTGTATCAGTTTTACCACACACACAACACATCACGGTAGACATGTATGCATACTCCTTACCACTTCTAACATACATGTTTGCTTACAAACACTTAGAAAGGAATCTTTGTTTTTACTATACAATACTTTGGATTCTCTTTGCATTTCTCATTCTAGTTCTCTTAAACCTCTGTATGTCTTCAGTTTCCCCATATTTACAGATACATAAAAGACAAGGAGATGAAGCAATTTGCTTAAAATAACAAAGTTAAACACTGGCAAAGATGTCACTCTTAAAATCCCAACACAGCATTTTCTCACACACATGGACTGAACACAAAGTTAACTTTATATTATGTAAACTAAATCTGGTAATCAAAACATCTGTCAACCCACAGTTGTATGGAATAATTATAAAGGATCGTTTAACTACTATTTTCCATAGCTTCATTTAAACTAACAGGTAACTACTAAGGACTTAGTATGTTAACAGACACAACAAAGGAAGAATGCACAGCCTAGAAAACAATATTTAAGGCAAGGAGGTCAAAATTAACAACACAGCATGAAAATTAAGACTTAGAAGCTAGACTGCCTCAGTTTCAATCCACTTTTCTTCACTTA
This sequence comes from Bubalus bubalis, assembly GCF_019923935.1. NCBI lineage: Eukaryota > Metazoa > Chordata > Mammalia > Artiodactyla > Bovidae > Bubalus > Bubalus bubalis. The sequence goes on along the minus strand of NC_059171.1, from coordinate 73,555,879 downwards.
CTAGCCATGTGAGCTTGGACAACTCTCTTTATCCTTCTGTTTTAGTTAACTGTTTATAAAATGGGGATAACAGGCCCCACCATGAAAGGTTAATGTGGGGATTAAATGAACTAGTGTATGTAAAACACCTAGTATTTGGTACATAATAAGCATCACAGGATATGCAAAATTGCACTGAGTGGTAAAAGGAAAAGAATTTTTTAAACTCCTTGATCGTAGTAATTGCAGACTAAAATACATCTTCTATTAGGAACGCATGCAGTAATAATGTGAATTCTTTAAAATTTAAGATGTCCTTAAAATTTCAAAGTTATTTAAACCCCCCTATTTAAGTTTAAAGAACACTCTTCTAATTTAATCACCTGGGGGAAAGTGTCATTTCCAAGATGAATTAAACAGCCCAGAATAAATTTTCTTCAAATGTAATAATTAATTGCAAAGATGCTAGTGATTACCCGATCTAACACCTGCTGTGTACAAAGAGCAATGCTCCTATGCATCGCTAGTCTATACCAGGACTCTGTTTTCAAAGTTAAGATTTTCATTTATAGATCTGATTTTACAATGCAAAGATATAAGGTTCTTTTTAATTTAAAAACATGAACTTTTTTTTTAAAGGTTTATTTCTTTAATATGTGCTTAGTTGATCAGTCATGTCTGCCTCTTTATGGGCTGTAGGTCACTAGGCTCCTCTGTCCATGGGGATTCGCCAGGCAAGAATACTGTAGTGGGTTGCCATTTCCTCCTCTAGGGGATCTTCCCAACCCAGGGATCAAACCCATGTCTCCTGTGTCTCCTGCATAGTAGGCGAATTCTATACCACTGAACCATCAGGGAAACTCCACGGCTCTTTATAAATAGTGGCGCCATAGGTCATGGTAGGCTATAAGTCTGAGGTGCAAATTTACTCTGAACTTGTCCAGGACTTAGTCATCCCTGGAGAAGGAAATGGCAAACCATTCCAATATTCTTGCCTGGAGAATTATATGGACAGGGGAGCCTGGAAGGCTGCAGTCCATGGAGTGGAAAAGTCAAACATGACTAAGTGACTTTCACTTACTCATCCTAATCATTCTCCTTTCTTTAAGTCCATTCTCTTTTTTCTTCCTACAATCTCACTTGCGGTCACTATCCCTCACTCTGCTACCAAGTATGGCCTGCTTCTTACTTTGTTCTTCATCAGCCGCTCCTTGTCTGTTCCCCACTGTCACAGGTGCTTCAGAACACGAGATTCTGCATCTGCTACAGCGTATTGGGACAGTCCTGTTTGCTGATGCGACGTTCAGTTCAGTTCAGTCACTCAGTCATGTCCGACTCTTTGCAACCCCATGAATGGCAGCATGCCAGGCCTCCCTGTCCATCACCAACTCCCAGAGTTCACTCAGACTCACGTCCATTGAGCCAGTGACGCCATCCAGCCATCTCATCCTCTGTCGTCCCCTTCTCCTCCTGCCCCCAATCCCTCCCAGCATCAGAGTCTTTTCCAATGAGTCAACTCTTCGCATGAGGTGGCCAAAGTACTGCAGTTTCAGCTTTAGCATCATTCCTTCCAAAGAAATCCCAGGGCTGATCGCCTTTAGAATGGACTGGCTGGATCTCCTTGCAGTCCAAGGGACTCTCAAGAGTCTTCTCCAACACCACAGTTCAAAAGCATCAAGTCTTCAGCACTCAGCTTTCTTCACAGTCCAACTCTCACATCCATACATGACCACTGGAAAAACCATAGCCTTGACTAGATGGACCTTTGCTGGCAAAGTAATGTCTCTGCTTTTCAATATGCTATATAGGTTGGTCATAACTTTTCTTCCAAGGAATAAGCGTCTTTTAATTTCATGGCTGCAGTCACCATCTGCAGTGATTTTGGAGCCCCAAAAAATAAAGTCAGACACTGTTTCCACTGTTTGCCCATCTATTTCCCATGAAGTGGTGGGACCGGATGCCATGATCCTCGTTTTCTGAATGTTGAGCTTTAAGCCAACTTTTTCACTCTCTACTTTCACTTTCATCAAGAGGCTTTTTAGTTCCTCTTCACTTTGTGCCATAAGGGTGGTATCATCTGCATATCTGAGGTTATTGGTATTTCTCTCGGCAGTCTTGATTCCAGCTTGTGCTTCTTCCAGCCCAGCGATACAGTGGAAGTGAGAAATAGATTTAAGGGACTAGATCTGATAGATAGAGTGCCTAATGAACTATGGACGGAGGTTTGTGACATTGTACAGGAGACAGGGATCAAGACCATCCCCATGGAAAAGAAATGCAAAAAAGCAAAATGGCTGTCTGAGGAGGCCTTACAAATAGCTGTGAAAAGAAGAGAAGCGAAAAGCAAAGGAGAAAAGGAAAGATATAAGCATCTGAATGCAGAGTTCCAAAGAATAGCAAGAAGAGATAAGAAAGCCTTCCTCAGCGATCAATGCAAAGAAATAGAGGAAAACAACAGAATGGGAAAGACTAGAGATCTCTTCAAGAAAATTAAAGATACCAAGGGAACATTTCATGCAAAGATGGGCTCGATAAAGGACAGAAATGGTATGGACCTAACAGAAGCAGAAGATATTAAGAAGAGATGGCAACAATACAAAGAAGAACTGTACAAAAAAGATCTTCATGACCCAGATAATCACGATGGTGTGATCACTCACCTAGAGCCAGACATCCTGGAATGTGAAGTCAAGTGGGCCTTAGAAAGCATCACTACAAACAAAGCTGGTGGAGGTGATGGAATTCCAGTTGAGCTATTTCAAATCCTGAAAGATGATGCTGTGAAAGTGCTGCACTCAACATGTCAGCAAATTTGGAAAACTCAGCAATGGCCACAGGACTGGAAAAGGTCAGTTTTCATTCCAATCCCAAAGAAAGGCAATGCCAAAGAATGCTCAAACTACCACACAATTGCACTCATCTCACATGCTAGTAAAGTAATGCTCACAATTCTCCAAGCCAGGCTTCAGCAATACATGAACCGTGAATTTTCAGATGTTCAAGCTGGTTTTAGAAGAGGAACCAGAGATCAAATTGCCAACATCTGTTGGATTATCGAAAAAGCAAGAGAGTTCCAGAAAAACATCTATTTCTGCTTGATTGACTATGCCAAAGCCTTTGACTGTGTGGATCACAATAAACTGGAAAATTCTGAAAGAGATGGGAATACCAGACCACCTGACCTGCCTCTTGAAAAACCTATATGCAGGTCAGGAAGCAACAGTTAGAACTGGACATGGAACAGACTGCTTCCAAATAGGAAAAAGGAATACGTCAAGGCTGTATATTGTCACCCTGCTTATTTATTTAACTTATAGGATGCAACGTTAAGGTGACTTAAAAAAAGCATGCCCTTCCTGCCCTGATGCTTCGGTGTCTCCATTGGAATACCCAAGGCAGCCAAATACCCTCAGCTAGTTCATCTGGCATCTGTCCTGCAGTGTGACACTTGTCATTTCTGCATTCTGATGTATCATCACGGGAGAGAAGTCACTAAACAGGATCTGTGGTTCCTGGTTTCTGTTTACCTAACTTTTGGTTCTCTCCAGTATGGCTTCCACAGAGCTGTCTATGAAGGGGTGGGGTCAGACAGAAAAGCTGAAGAGCAAGGCAGAGTGTTTGGGAAGTGGGTTCAAGTTTTTCAATGCCATTTTGATCCCATATCTTCAAATTTACTTTGCTAAGTCACTTCAGTCGTGTCCGACTCTGTGCAACCCCATAAACGGCAGCCCACCAGGCTCCCCTGTCCCTGGGATTCTCCAGGCAAGAACACTGGAGTGGGTTGCCATTTCCTTCTCCAATGCATGAAAGTGAAAAGTGAAAGTGAAGTCGCTCAGTCGTGTCTGACCCTCAGCGACCCCATGGACTGAAGCCTTCCAGGCTCCTCCATCCATGGGATTTTCCAGGCAAGAGTACTGGAGTGGGGTGCCATTGCCTTCTTTAGAGTTAAAGAATACAGAAACTTTATATTCTGTGGGAAGATCAGATGCTATTTTTGACCTATAGAGAGAGCTAAAATCTGAAGAATTTACCAACAATGATTACAAATTCTGAAAGTACCTCATTGGCGTCATAGTTTCTGAAACTGTTTTTTAAGTATTTGATGCATATGGGGGAGAAATGGGTATGACATAAAGCAGGTAAATACTACAAAATACTTAGATACCCACCATGTACTCTGAGAGAGTATCACTGTCACTTTTGGAAGGTTCCTTTGTGCCACCTTTCAATGTGAATTAAAAAGTCCTTTCTCTACCTCAGAGGCAACACTAATTCTGAATTTCTATTCATCATTCTCTTGCATTCCTTTATGCTTTTGCTACATACATTGGAATCTCTAAAAAATATACTGCTTAGTTTTACAACTTTTCGATGTTTACATAAATGACATTGTAAAATTCTACATGTTTTCCTCTGTGACTTGATTTTTAGCTTATCCATTTTGTTCATGAGATTCCAATGGGTATAATCCATTTATTTTACACAGTGACACAGATTCCACTGAAGGGCAGGTGGACACAGGCCAATGCCAGTGCTACCATGAACATTCTTGCACATGTCTCCTGACAGACCGTGTGAGTTTAGTTCGGAATCTGGGGTCAACTCTACTCTCATCAGAAAAACATTGCGGCTTTCCCATGGTGGCTGTACCGCTGTCTCCACCTCCTCAGCACATCCGATACCATTCACCTCATAATTTCTGCCAATACGGCAGAGAGGAAATAGATTTCACTAGGTTCTAAAAGTTACATTAGGCAGCTTCACCTAAGAGTGTGCATTGTCTTGTATAATCACTTTCAGGTTTCCACTTCTGTGAAATACCTATTAAACTCTTTCGTCCATTTTCCTACTGGGTTTTCTTTCTCTTTTTGATCTGTAAGGGCTTGAAATACATTCTGAATACTAATACTCTGTCAGGTATTTATGTTATGATTATTTTCTTATGGTTTGTGTTGTTTTTTCATGCTCTCCATAAGGCTTCTGATGAACCAAAGTTCATTTCAGTCTAGTCACATTTTCAACCTTTTCTTTGGGTTAGCATTTTTCATTTTGAAATCTCTGCCCAAAGAGCACAAAGATGACTTACTATACTTTCGAAGTTCTATAGTTTTGTTTTTCACATAGGAAGTCTCATCAATATCAGTCTGATTGTTGTACATGGTATAAGGTTGGAGCCCAGTTTTATTGTCACTATATGCATTATAAATTATTCTAATACTAATTACTTACCTACCAAACTAAGATGTCAGCTTTGAATAAGTTTTGAAATATGTATGATCTGCTGTGGATTATTCTGTTCTTAACGTATTCTATTCCTTCAAAATACCTCCCTGCTTTGATAACTGAATAGTAACTCTCCTTATTCTTCTTCAAGAGTGACTATCTCATTCTTGGCTCTTTACTCTTCCATGTTAAGTTCAGAATCAGCAATGGATCTATAGATTTATTTCAAGTGGCACCTTTTCAACAGTAATCTACTACCCCATGAATATGAATCATTTCCCAATTATTTAGGCTTTCTTTATGTTTCTAAGTTTTACACTCTGCTATTCAAAGATTTTTTTTTTTTAATGTAAGTATACAGGAATTCATCAAATGGTTTTTCTACATTTATTGAAACTATGTTACTGTGGTGAATTTCATTAATTCATTTTCTAATGTCAAACCAACTTTGCATTCCAATCCTATATGGTCTTATTTTTAAACATCCTGCTAGATTTAATTCCCTGTGTTTTGCCTCTTTGTCCACAAATAAGAACAGCCTGTGACTGCCCTTTCCCATACTGTTCTCTTCTGATTTTGAGAGCAAAGCTATTTAAACCAATTAAAATAAATTTTGGGGCTTCCCAGGTGGTTCAGTGGTAAAGAACCCACTTGCCAATGCAGAAGACCTGGGTTCAATCCCTGGATCGGGAAGACCTCCTGAAGGAAGAAATGGCAACCCACTCCAATATTCTTGCCTGGGAAATCCTATGGACAGAGGAGCTTGGTGGGCTACAGTCCATGCATGGGGTCCCAAGAGAGTTGGATACAACTGAGCGCCTAAACAACAATAATAACAAACTGAATTTGGAGTTGTATGAGTTTCCCAGAGCTGCCCCCAACAAATTACCACAAAACTGGTGGACAGAAACAACAGAAGTTTATTCTCTCAGTTCTAGGGGCCAGAAGTCTAAAATTAGGTGTCATCATTTAATTTTGGCATTTTTCATTTTTTCCTACCTTTTTTTTAGTTCCTTAATTTCTGTTCATATGTTTATCATTCATGTTCACTTCTACTTTTTCTGGGCTTAATCTTTTCTAACCTCTTAAGCTGGAGGCTTAGCTGACTTTGAGCCTTCTTTTCTTTTGTAAGCATGTATGGCAATATTCTTCTCACAAGTGCAACCTTAACTACATTTTCAAGTGTTGATACATGTATAATATTTTCATCACCTGCCAGGTTCTTAACATCTTATTTTCCCTTTGGCATTGTTCTTTCATCCATGAATTATTTAAAAATATTCTGCTTGATTTCTAAACATATGGGCCTTTTTTTCTTTTCAATAGTGATTTTAAGATAACTCTCCAGGCAATAATACTGGAGTTGGCAGCCATTCCCTTCTCCAGGGGATCTTCCCAACCCAGGGATCAAACCTGGGTCTGCTGCATTACAGGGAGAATCTTCACCGTCTGAGCCACCAGAAAAGCCCTTAAAATATGTTGAGGTTTGCTTAAAGTTGCATCCCATGGTCCATTTTAATAAATGTCTGAGTCTATTTGAAAAAGCTGTCTACTCTGCAGCTGCTGAGTTCAGTGTCCTGGACAGGTCTGTTGGATCAACTACGCAGCTGCCATCTTTCTTATCCTTACAGACACTTCTGGGTTTTGTTAATTTATTAATTACTAAGAAAGATATGATGATGTTATTCAGTGATAAAACTTAGAAAGATGTAAAGTGAACTCAACCTTTATCACTATATGGTAACCTCCTATCTCTAAGAATGATTTTTTGCTTTAATGACTATTTTTTATGGTAACTTCCTATCTCTAAGAATGATTTTTGCTTTAATGACTATTTAGTGACAAGCTATTGTTAGAAAAATCATTTGTTTTTTCTCCAAGCTTTTCTAAAAATATTTTCCCTCACTTCTGGAAAGCTAATTCAAAGGACTTTAAATTCGAGATTGACAGAAATTCCTTCACAGCACACAGAGGGGTACTTGTTCAGGGTACCTAGTCCACCATAACGCTGGCAATGAAAGACTCTAGTCATTGCAAGGACTAATTTTACAGACCACTTAACTTACTGACTGGAGCTAAACAGGCAAGACAAAGGAAGGCTACTAGACGAACTGCTCAGCTCTCAAGAACATGGGAATACTGTCCTACCTCCACTTTGTAAAAGAGGATAGCTAAAAGAACCTTAGAATATTAAAAAATGGGAATCACCATTTTAGCGTACAGGCAGCCTTCTGTATCCACAGGTTTTGCAACTGTGGATTTAGCCAACTGCAGATCAGTTTTTATTTCCACAGATGTATGCAGAGCCCACAAGTATAAGAGGCTGACTACACCATGCCATTTGATACAAGAAACTGGAGCATCTGTGGATTTTGGTAACTGCTGGGAACTAATACCCCAGATACTGAGGAAGGACTGTACTTACCATGCTGCTTAGATTTCTTTTTCTTTTTCTTCTTCTTCTTCTGCTTTGGTTTGTAGTGATCTTTGTCCCTCTTCTCTTTTCTTTCTTTATCCTTTTCTTTTCTCTTACCTAAATGACAAAAAGTGAGTCAGTTAGTAATCATGACTGATCCCAAGTTGCTCCCTTGTGGTTAACCTAAAAGCAGCATTTATGGTTTAATCAGCTATTCCAGTCACCTGCCCAGAGTGGATGGATTCAATTAAACTGTTCCTGTCATGAGTCTGGAACTCCTGATTAGCTTACTGGGCTATAAGAGGGAATCTTCATTAGCAGTGTTGAGAAATCCCAACTCCTGACACCTTAAAGTTAACACAGACAGTAGTTAAAATTCTTAAATGAGTAATGTAACTCAGTTTCCTGATGTGGCAAGAAATATACTCCACAATTTAAGAAAAACTTGACCGAGGAGACTCAGCATTTCCACACAAAATTTAACAAGAAAATGTATTAGAAGATTAAAAAGTCTTGAAATTTTTTCTTTGGGAAAAATATTAAAAAAAACTAAGTCAAATCCACAAATAATTCCTTCAGTCTTTCAATATTTTCCACGTATATAAGAATGAAGATAAAAAGCACGAAGAAGTAAAAACTTAACTCATTAAACTAATTTTTTTCTTAAAATTTTAAAATATTTCTTTTTTCCCAATCATATGCACTTTAAAGAAAATGAACAGATGTTAAAACAGTATCCTAGAATACTTTATTTAAAACTAACTCATCACACATATTCAACTATTGTCCCAACTCAGAAAGGTTTAGCCCACAGCTTATCAACCACACTGAACCAACTTTGAGTAACTCAAGCTCCAGGGAGCTAATTTGTAGAATATTTAAGACTATTATCCATTATTCCAAAACTTATAGTCATGATAGCACAGAAGACAGAAAAGACAGCAGAGAACTTAGTATCTTTTTATAAAGAAAGTAAAAAAAAAAAAAAAAAAATGGCTGGGAAAAAGGCTATTTTATTTTACCATCCATTCTCTAAGGATCAACAATATTAAATGGCACCATATTTTTAAACAGTCATAATTTCAAAGATGTTCAAAAACATCAAGTTCTCAGAAAAAGCCTTAAGGTTCCTTGACAAAAAATACACATACTACTACAAGATATGTATTAGGAAACAACATATTTGGAGATGAATAAACTAATAAACACTAAAACAGAGGATCACTTACACCTACAGGAGCACTAACAGGTAAAAAGTAAGGGACAGACTACGTCCTCCCACTGCCAAGCCATCTACATCTTTTGCTTAAAGATTACTTTCTGTTCATACCAAATGCAGTTGAGGTTTTTTCTTCCAATTTCACTTTTTTTTCCATTTTCGATATTCCTGCAGGTTTAGGGGAAAAATATGTAAGTTTAGTCAGAAAAGGTTAAGAGTATGGGACAATGTTTTAAATTACAATTGCTCACAAAACTCTACCCAAGACTCTTTTCCCATAAAGGTCTACATTATTGCCTGAACTAGTAACAAAGAAGTGGCATTTCTTACTTCAAAGAAATAAGGATGATGTTTGGTCCTTCACACTATTCAGATTAGATTCCTAGTTCCACCATCTATTAGCTGCACAGTCTCGAGGAAATCATTTAATCTCTCTGTGCTTCAGTTTTCTTATCTGCCAAATAGGAACAAGAGTATCTACCTACTGCTGTTATCAGCACTACGTGAGTCAAAATATGTAAAATGATTAGTGTCTGATAAATAATGAGTGGTTTTTTTAACTTTTCTCCTTTATGGTGGAGTAATTTGAGACTGCACCATTTCTAGAAATAGCATAAATGTGGGTCTAAACATAAAAAAAATGTTAGGGTGAATGCACTGGGCCGTCAGTTAAGATCAACTCTGGCACCACAGCCTTTGGCAACCCAGGAGATGTTGGAATGCACTCCAGCAGTAGGTCCATGTAACATTTCTGCTCCTGTGACAATTATGACAAAATGCTATTCCTGTCATCCAAATGAAATATCAAATTTCATATTAAATTATACTGGTTTTCAACCATCTGCATAAATTTTTTAAACTAATATTTAACCTCTGTTGCCTAGAACAAATGAATACCTCTGAACTCCATCGAATGTGTTATGAGGTAATGAGAAAAGCCAAAACAGAATTATTCTATAAATCATTTTTGGTCTTTATCCAAATGTAAGATATAAAGGCTTATTAACACATAAAAAATATTCAACTTAATGGCACTTAGGTATTATTATCCAATAGTCCAAAATACATTCTTAAACCAACAGTACACCTCAATAACTGTGTTGCTGTTTAGACACACTAAACCAAACTTCTCAACTCATATTCAGCTATTCCCAATGCTAATATCTTATCTGTGTCTAGGGTTAATCTAAGAAAAAGACTCTAGCACACTTAAATACAATTTCAGTCTATTAAATTATGCTCTAATATCACCATTTATGAGTTCTTTGACTTTTAAATCACTCCAATAAAGTATCAAAAAAGCTAGCATTTGATTCACCTTACTGCAAATAATTTACATAAATTAAATAAAACACAACAAAAATATAAAAATACCACTCAACTTGAACTAAATGTTAATGAGGTGCTAATAACTGTTTCAAATTCAATAAAAATATTGGTAATTTCCCTGATAAAAAGATTTCTTATGACCAAAAAATGAAAAGAACATCAAAGAGAAATGAGATTAAACTTCCTTATTATCAAGTCTGTTGAACAAATGCCTCCATTTCCTTTCACTAATCACTGCTTACTAACAATGACTGCACACCATGACATTTTCAAAAATTTAATGCGGTATTCTTGACAATGACAAGGCATTTACGACAGAAACAATAAGAGATTTGCATTCTAAATCTTAAGTGATGGTAGAGATACACCAGAAGCAGCCCTTGACCATGATTTTTGCCCCCATAGGGCCCTAATCTCTGGGAGCATAGACAGTCTCCAGTGTGAAAGGTGGAAAACGTCCAGAATCCCCTGCGTGCAAGCTAAGCCACTTCAGTCACGTCCGACTCTTTGCAACCCCATAGACAGTAGCACGCCAGGCTCCTCTGTCCATGGAATTCTCCAGAGAGGAATACTGGAGTGGGCTGGCGTTTCCTACTCCAGGGGATCTTTCTGACCCAGGGATCAAACCTGCGTCTCTTACGCCTCCTGCACTGGCAGGCGGGTGGGTTCTCTGCCACTAGCGCCACCCGCATGTTGTGCCTGCGTGCTCAGTCACTCGTCATGTCAACTCTCTGCAGCCCTATGGACACAGACCTCCAGGTGCCTTTTTGTCCATGGGTTTCTCCAGGCAAGAATACTGGAGTGGATTGCCATGCCCTTCTCCAAGGGTTCTTCCAGACCCGGGAATCAAACCTGTGACTTCTGAGTCTCCTGTGTAGCAGGCAGGTTCTTTACCCACTGAGTCACCTGGGAAGCACCTGGGGTGATTCAAATGAAAGGAACTGCCTTTCAGGGACGCCTTTTCTGGCTGGAATGTGTGGGATCCCTCAGGCACTTGGAAAACAAACAACATGGTCTTGACCCTCAGCTCTGGAACACAGGTCAGCACAGCAGAACATACACAGAAATTATAATATCAGAGTGCATTCAGGAGGATCCGCTCTAGACTGTTTTCACATGTTCTGGCGGGTCCCAAACCTTTATATTTCCTTTTTTTTAATTGGAGGAAAACCGCTTTTCAACCTTATGTTGGTTTCTATATTTCTTAACTATAAAATTTCAAAAGTAAAACTAGGGAACTGAGAAAAGCTTGTCAACATTTAAACAAGGATATTCAAGTAAATATTCCTATAGGCAATAATGACAGGACTTTTAAAAACATTCATGCACAAATAGATTTAAAAATAGATCTATTTAAGAATTCCACAAAAGAACAAATGTCATTTTACGAGACATTCTCTACATTGTCTTTATTTCACCATGCACCAGAATTTGGGAACCAAAGTACTAGGTTATTAGTTAACAGAATAGTGATTTGTAACTAAATTTAATCAACAGACCTTTTTCAAACAAAATACTATATAATGGACAATATATATTACAACCCCACCCCCTAGCCCTGGCCAAACAAAAAACACGATAAAAAACAAATGGAGCTGGTGCACTGGGATGACCCAGAGGGATGGTATGGAGAGGGAGGTGGGAGGGGGGTTCAGGATTGGGAACACGTGTACACCCGTGGCGGATTCATGTTGATGTACGGCAAAACCAATACAATATTGTAAAGTAATTAGCCTCTAATTAAAATAAATAAATTTAAATTTAAAAAAATAATAAAAATAAAAAAAACAAATGGAGCTATTCAGATTAAAGCAAGAGAGACAGATCTCTGAGCCATATCTGCTTTCATGTCACGGAAAGCCCCGTAATGCAGAGTGGTTTCTTCAGTGTGTTAAATATCTGATTTTTCTGGCAATAAAAAAAGAGGCTATCCCTGAGACTCTCCATGGAAACCCCAGGCTTTGAATAAACCATGAACATTTGGTGTGGGGGTGGAAGTAGATTAAGGAGTCTCTGGTTGTGGTTTGGTTTGGTTTTGTACAATTTTGGAAAAAAAAAAAAAAAAAAATTGAAAGCCACCCTAAAACAAAAAGGCTTTCAGAAAATAAATGTGAAGTTGGTGTAAGATGATGGACTAACCACCATCATTTAAGATGCCTGCACAGCACCGGGCACAGGCGACTCGGCCACAAGTCAGTCTGATTGTTGGCCCACCCTTTCATACATTGAGCTTCCAGATTTAAACTCCGTAAAGAAGTGAAGTGAAGTCGCTCAGTCATGTCCGACTCTTTGCGACCCTGTGGACTGTAGCCCACCAGGCTCCTCCGTCCATGGGATTCTCCAGGCAAGAATACAAGAGGTTAGAGTAATTCAGTAATTGTCATACAGACATCCAGGAGATAAATAAGAAAACCAGCCAACATTCCCAGTTAGCAACAGAACTAAGAATAATAGAACTAAGACTCTATCCCTACCTAAAACTGATGGACTCTGTTAGATAAAGCATTCTGAAAATAAAATAGTTTTACAAGGGCACCAATGACTGTTTTTGTTGTAATGTGGGCAGCAATGTATTCTTAATCTTGTTCAGTCATATTGCATGCATGCTTCCCAGTAGAAGAACGTAGAGGATTAGTGCAAGTTCATTATCTCTACTAGAAAAATAACTAAAAGCAAGTGTTAACCTATTGAGAATAGGTGTATATAATAACTGTATAATCTGCATAGTATTATCAGTTCTTTATCTTGACTGCTAAACTCAGCAGTGAGAACATAATCTCCCACAAGAAAAAGTAAAACTCTGTTAAACTATTCCACAGTTAAGGACTAATATCCTCAGTCATTCTAAATACTCCAAGAATTTCAATTTGAAAAAAACACCCCAAAAAATGTCTTTGATACAAGCTCTGGGAAATAATGTTTTCTACAAGTTTTAAAATTCAACAGTAACAAAACTTATTTTTATAATTAAGATGGAACTGAACCAAGTAAACATAAAAAAAAAAAAGATGAAACAAAAACTCTTGGTATTTTGACTTCAGATGGAAGAAAACTTGGGGTGCAGAGAGAAGGCCTACAAACACTGCAAACCATTTTCAAGAGTAGCTAACAAAAATGTTAAGAGAAAAAAGGCACGCAGACCACTGAGAATTTCCATGCAAGTCAGACAGGTTCACAGAGTTTTAATCAAAAGGTGTCGATTAGAACACAACTTGAATTCTATTATTTCCCTCAAAAAATAAAAAATTAAAAGAGGTTAAGAGAAACAATCCCTCCCAACCCCACATTCAAATGCATTCAAATATGTTGTGACTGTGTTCAACCCTAATAAACAAGACTTTCAGTTAATTAACATTTAAAACCATGCATTTCCTTGATTTAAGCAATTAAAGTTGCCAGTCATCACCATACTTAAAATGGTCGTCACTCTTCAACGAATTTACAAATTCATCACATTATAAAACCAACTCCTCTCTACCTTTCACTTTCCCAAAGAACTACCTTGCTACTTGGACTTTCTCAAATAGTTATTTCTAATACTTACTTAAATAGGAAAAAAAAATCATGCCTTCCCTCTACCCCAGTGCATCTTAACCATTACAAGAAACAAGAACCACACTTCAATGATAATTAACTGTATCTCCACAAATATGCTAGAAATTCTGGAAACAACAACACTAGGCTAGCACTCTGATTAAAAACAAAATCACTGGAATCATGGATTTCCATGCACAATCACTACTTTGACATTTTAGGATACATCATCCAGCTGGCATAACTTAGGTATAATATACTATTTACACTGGTCTATCTTTCAGTCTTGTTACTATTAGAAAAAAATACATATATAAACCAAAATACAAATATTTTCAAATGCACAACTATAAATAATCTCCCCAATGAATATATATTTTAACTTGAACATATTTTTATATATTCAGTACAGCAACAAATTCCACATCGTCAAGGCACTCTTAAGAACTTTACTTCTTGAGGAAAAGTATCTTAAAGGTTAAGCGTAATTCAGAAATCTTGTGAAAACAGGGGAAAGAAAAATCAATTATCCACAGATAGAAGGGGCTTTTACAAAGTGTCCAAAGACAATGGATAAGATTTGGGAAATGACAAAAAATGTTTCAAAGCCTACATATCTCCAAATTTGGGCATCGGTTTTTAAAAAAATCAAGATATGGAAACACTATCGCATATAAAATAACTTCAATCTTTTTTTATTAATGGACTTGTAGAACACTGTATACTTACTATTAGTTACATTTTACTTTCAAAGAAGGAATAAGAAGGTAACAGCAGTAATGTAAAAAGCATGTTTCTTTAAGTTACTTCATTTTATTTTAACCAACAGCCACCAGAAAAGAGCAAGCTCTATTTCATACTTCACCCAAAGATTTGATAAAATGACTTCAGAGAAGACGCTATTAAAATCAATTATCCCCAATGCTCTTTGGCTGCAAATCAAAAACAGTTTTATGTTTTTTTCCCATTTCAGAACTGACTCAGTTCAGATCTCCTTCATCTATCTAATTCTAAATTAGTAACTTACTGGAAAGGTATTAGTATTTGCCTTTATTTTTGAATTGCACATACTCTATGCTTGAGGTTAAATCCTATAAAATTCCAAATAAAAGGATGTAAACATATAATGGAAATACAAATTAATATTCTGTCACATTAAAATATCAATTTGATAAGACACCTCAGAAAGGTTTCAAATAATTACAACAAGTATCATAAAATAATCAAAAAATGTCTTATAGAGTATGGTTGGTTTTACACATGAAACTCCCAAAATAACATTATAATCAATTATGGTTAAATTTGGGAGATTCTGCTCCAAAATATGGGACTATATTTAAGATAAAGGTATATCGTTAACTTAAGCTAAGTGTTTCTTAAACATTAAGTTCTATTACAAACACTGGAAAAGACCCCAATGCTGGGAGAGATTGAAGGCAGGAGGAGAAGGAGGTGACAGAGGATGACACGGTTGGATGGTATCACCGACTCAATGGACAGGAATTTCAGCAAACTCCAGGAGATGGTGAAGGACAGGGAAGACTGGAGTGCTGCAGTCCATAGGGTCATAAAGAGTTGGACACGACTTAGCGACTTAACAACATTCAGTAACTTATGCCAAGTGTTTCTCTAATTCTATTACACTTCTTAAACCTATAAAGTACTGATCCTGTTAAGTATTTTCTGGCTTCAAAACCAAGAACTTCTGTGATTATATTTAACTCTAGTAATTCCTAATTAGTAGAAACGGGATATAAGAAAAAAGTAGGGAGAAGCAAGTAAAGAGACAAAATAACAATTATGTCCAGGAAAAATGGTAGAAAATGGTCGCACAAAATGACTTTAAACCCCATTTTCCACAGCTGTTACATAAAACATTTATGAAGAGGAACAACATATTAAAAAATGTAATTTATACATCAAACTGGTTTTACCATATAAATGCAAGCCTAGCTAACTGTAAAAATGAATCTCTTTTACCTGAGGCTGCTGGAGCTCCTCTTGCATCAGTCACTGCTTTGGAAGAAAGATTTGTAAGCATCTGTGTATCTTCCTTTTCTGCTCTGAGGCATTCATTATGATAAGAGGGATCTGGGGCTAGCGGTGTTGTGACTTCCGAACCACGACTTAAGTCAAGAGGGAGACAGGGTCCCAATGACAAATGTGCAACGTCAGGTACTACACAGAATAAAGAACGCAATATGTTAACAGAGGTACACCGTCTCAGTTAATATCAGTGTGGATTAAAATGCTACATAAGTTAAACAGTGCCTGGTAATCAACAAAGAAGGCACTGAATGAACATTTGTAGAATCAAATGAAGTGCTTATCTACAAAGTCCAGAGATCTTAAGAAGGAAAAAAGCAGAAATCTCTTAATATTTTAATAATCTTTATCTCTTAAGCGTTTTCTTTGTCTTCTTTTATGTTTGGATCTATAGGAAATCAATATACATTACCCTCTGGTCCTGAAGACTCTTGCTGATTTTGAGAACTGATGGAGAATACTTTCCCATCAGTGGCTGGAGAGGGAGGAGAAACCTTTTCTACAGAATCATCAGGCATGGGCAAGGTGGCTAAACGCTGCGATCTTCTTCTCCGCTCACTATGCTTGAAAGGTCTAGGGGGGTTCACAGGCTGTGGAGGACCTAGAAAAAGATCTTCAATGTTCACGAAGCAGATACATGCCGGGATCATCTTATCATATTTAAGGAGAAAAAACGGGAAAAATGATTCAAATTCTGCCCTCTGATGTTGTTAAGGTATCCACAAGGAACAGCACATGTTCCAAAAGGAATCAAAGGCAAAAGCTGCCCTCATTCACAAGGGTTAACTTTTAAACTTTTAAAATCTAAAGCCTACTAGAATCAAAAGAAAATAACATGGAACATTCACTTCAGGTAGTTTCCCATGGAAAAGACTACAGTTTATTCTCTAATTGCAGATCGTTGGTTAGTTGCCACTCTTCCTTTGGGAAAATTATCTCTGTATAGCCAAAGATTTCTTAAAAAAAAAAAAAAAAAAAAATATATATATATATATTCCTTTTGCTATATTACAAATCTAGAATCTCTAAGGGAAAAAAAAGACAGGGGCATAGGTAACAAAATTCTGACATGCATTGTAGAGTTAGTGCTTTACTTGCTAAAGTAAAACTAATTTAAATAATTTTATCCCACCCTCATTCCCCCAAATGGATTTTTGTAAACATATGTTTGGGCCTGATTCATTAAAAAAAAAAAATAAACTGAACACAAATAACTTTAAGTACTCACTATGGGCAAAAAATGAGAATTTTTAAAAAATATGACAGTTCTTGCCCTCGTGTGTTTTTTGTTTTGTTTGGAAAAACTAACTCACTGAGTCACTTGAGCATCTTCTAGCTATATATTACACAAAAGCTTAGAAATTCTTTATAACCTTTCATTTTCTTTCTACACAGCACATATACATTTTGATTATTTAGAACAGGCAGGACTACATAAGCCAATATATTTATGTTAATTTAGAAGGAGAAAATAAGTGAGGTCTAAAAAAGTTGATGCTTTGGGTATTTAAAAGTACTTTTACAAAAATCAAAATGAAAAAGACATGGTGATAACTGAAAGAAAAGGATAAAATTCATTGTGTTTATAATACTAAAATACAAAACAATTCAAAATAAAATACCTATCAACGTCATCTGACATTTTAGTGACTACTAATGACATTATTTAATGATAAATACCATAAAGAAGTAAAGCTTAGGATGAAAACAACTGAGTTTTTCTGTTCCCATCCTTTCATTTATTAAACAGAACCAAATCAAAACAAAAAAGTACCAAAACCTTATCGAAAAATGAAAAATACAGTTGAGCAAAAAAATACAGCAACTGAATGGAAGAGAAATTTAATATATTTGACTGATAGAAGTCTTCTCAGGGCCACCAGTTTTAGTTGCTGTAGAAGATATGATATGGAGGAGTTCATAGGGAAAACTGTCATATTCATTTAATAATCAGGTTACTAATTCATTTGCTGTTATAAACAGCAAAACTATCTTTTACCCAGTGAATTTAGGTAATTATTTTTCATTGTCTCTAACTTAGAATACTAAAATATGAGAACCATAGGGTCAACACAAGTCTTGTCTTAAATATATCCAAACCCATGTTGAAAGGTTATGTTTAAAAGACTAAGTAAATGCTTCAAAGATTAGCAGTATTGAAACAGTAAAATCTTTAAAAATAAGATCAAGGAAACAGTTTTCTTCTTTCATTAGTAAAATTAATCTGAAGTCTGTGCTCTAAATCCTAGAAGAACTGAATAAAATGTATTGGGGGTGGGGTATAGACAAGTGGGGACAATGACTAAATCGACCCATAAGAATAGTCTTAGGAGTTCAGGAAAATATCCACATATCCACTATGGGTCTTTCTGTATCCCGTAATTTTTTTTTTTTGTAATGAATCAGGCCTCTAACTGTGTTGGATCATTAGTTGAGGAGAGTCAAACTACAGTGGAATTACGGTTACTAAATGCTGCGGTTTCTTAACCAGCAGTATAGTCACTGTCCCTCTGTACAATACATCAGTCAGAAATGTATATGGATTTTGCCCCTGAGAGAGTTTCAAGCCTTCCCTGTCATAGCCACTTAAGTTTGAATTTTTAAAATGCAACTTCATAAAAATACAATATAACTACAACCAAACTGTTTTTAATGTATCTTATAGGATAAGTAACTATTTTTTAAAAATCTGTGCTCACTAGTTTTATTTATCATTGAAGAAGAAAGCTGAGATACAAGCGTCAAATCCTCGACTTGTATTAATTCTGGGGAAAGTGGTGATTTAGGGGGTTTTATACACCCAGAAGAATCTCCAGATTCATGTTTGCATTTCTTGCTGCGAGCCTTCCCTGAAGACAAAGTTGAGGATAACAGTGCAGGTTTCTGAGTGTTGGCAGAACTGCTAATGTCAGCTTCATTTTTTTTCTGACTTTGAGGTTTAGGTGAAATCGCCTGAATAAATAATAAAAAATTGATATTTTTATTTTGGTTTCTTCATTTTTGTTCTTGTTTTCTATTTTTGATTGTTAAGCAACTTTAGTATCCAAAAACATTGTTAAGCAACATATAACATTTCTATTACAAATGAAAAACCAAAAAGAACCCCACAAATTATTAACTAAAAGTTGAATAGGCTGTCTTTAAAGGGATGCTGTCGACCTGTCTAAACTGGGGTTTTTTTTCAATGTATTATTTATAATATTCTCAGAATATAAAATGTTACCTTACTGGACAAATATGTTTGGTGTTAACTTAAAACATACCTCTTTGGAAATCATAATTACCAATGACAATAATAATCAGGTAAATAAACAAATTTCTGTTTTAGAGCATTAAAGGAATACATGTAAGCTTCTGATTTTCAGATTAAAAAAAAATAACACTGTCTTTGAGTTCAATGCAGAGGTTTAAGTAGACAATTTCCCTTTAAAGAAAGATCTCAACAGGAAAACAATGACCAAATTAACGAAACATTATCTTTAACTCATTTTAGTGCTGAAAGCTAGAGTTTCATAAGCATAATGCATCATGAAATCGAAGCCACCAGCAATACAGAGTTAAAAGACTAAAAAACAATACAAAACAAGCAACAACAGAAAAAAAAAAAAAAAAAAAAAAAAAACCAAGGAGTAAAACCAAGTGTAAGTTAAAAACATTGGATTTAAAAACAAAATACGTCGCATTCTTAGATGAGAGTTTTTACCTTCTTCCTGCCAACTGATACTTTTAAAAAAAAATTAGAACTTTGTCAGTTCTTTCATAAAGAATACCTTAATTCATTTGGCAGTAAAATGTCCTACATTTGTAAAATTATACGTGAATGTGTCCAAAGACTACAGAGAATAGCCACATCAGATGGACTTGCCCTCTATGGTGCTGGAATGCCTATACTGTATCTCTTTTTGACATATGTATCTGAGAGCAAAGTATGAGATACACTTAAAAAAAAAAAAAACAAAAAAAAAAACCCTATACTAAGATAGGCCTCTGTAGAGAATCAAACTGCTAGCTCTATGAACAACATGCTGGTCCCCAAGAAACCTTTTTTACTTCCCTATCTTTTGTGAGGGATGACCAACAGGTCTGCAGGCTGCAGTTTTCTGGAATATGAAAGGAACCAAATAGCTTTCTGTTCCCTGAAAATCCAAGGCGTTCATTTTTGGTAGAAAAACAGCGAATATCTGGTATTAAGCAGGGCACCTTTGACTGCGCTACAGATGGCATGTTAGACATACCACATTAAAAGGTGGGTGTCAAGCATCTCATTTACTCAACTGTCATCATTTATATTCTTGAATTTACTCATTACACACGTGTATAAGTGTAGATTCATCACTTGAAAAAAAAAAACTCCATATATAGAAAAGATTCCTAAGCTTATTATAAAAAGTGTTGCCAGAAAAGTAATTAGAGCCATTACTTGTAAATAAACAATTTTATTGTTCATCTTCACATATGTGAGACATCACTACAGCATCCATTACTCTCAAATTACAAAGTTATAAAACAAGATTTTAATACTTAAATTAATATCTTGATAAGGTGCTTAACTTCTAAACAAGGACAAATTAACATTCTTTAAAACTTACTGAATTATGCATCTAATGCAGGTTTTATCCAAAAGTAAAATATAACATAACAATTCCCTAATACAATTAAGTAATCTATAATTAATAATCTGAGAACTGGGGTTCAAGACCACAGAGTTTGAACTTTCTTAAAGTAAATAAATAAATTCCTTAGCACAGTAAGTTTGGGCCTTAGGCCTGTTATAAATCTACGTCATGAGTGAAATTATTTTACTCATTAGGGCAACATAGGTTAGTGACAATACCTCTTCTTCAAGTCATACCAACTGAGATGTAATTAAGAATTTTATAACTCGGCTTTTTAACTCTGAAGCAGGGCAAACAGTATAAGAATTAAGAGTTCGGTTACAAAACAGTTCACATTGAAATCATCCTGAATGACAAAAAAGGGGGCAACAGTATTATGTTCTTAAAAATCTAAAATAATTTACAAAATTTTCATTATTAATCACTGGTCTCTTTGTTACAAAACTGGCAAGGACTCTCAAAATCTTCTTAATTATGGAATAAAAACAGCCGAGTTACTCAATTTTTCTCCTTTTTAAGCTCAGTTTCAAAATGTTTTCTATACTTGTCTCTGAAAAGGGCACTGCCCTCTACACTAACTTCCACACATAATAATTTTCACAATCACATTCATCTCAGTAGGATTGTGCATAATGAAAGATTGACATTGTAATGAATTTTCCAGAAACATTTTATTACCCAAGTCCCTGACTTATTGCATTCTGAGAATACCATAAACAGTGGTGAAAATACAAAATATTGTTATATCTGGGACGTTGAATATAATAATACACAGTAAAAAAAAGTCATTTAAAATTTGGTTGATATACTGACAATAACGGCAAAGACTTAACCGTTTGATGACCACAGAAAATCAGAAGGCATGATTCACTGACATATTAATCAATTTAAAAGATCACTGATTTAATACAACATTAATGGAGGCACCAAAACAATGCACTATTATCAAATCAGGCCTAAAATAACCCTGAAAAACTCAATACAATATCAATTAAATTTGGACTGTTTTTTAAAACGCATATGGAGAAGACCAAAAGGTACTCAGGTACTCATTTTAAAGTCTTCTTTATTAGGCTACTAATAAAGAAAATTAAAATAATACAAAAAGGATATAGTAAAACTACATTAAGGCTCAGATTTTAAAACAGGAGAACCAAGGAAATCCAGTTATGGCTATTACTGTGTTCTTATAGTCTTACAGTGCCCCAAAAGGTAAGCCCTTAGAGAATGGAAAAGCATGCACAGTCTATTATATACAGGTATTGTGGGAATCTGAAGGTAGCCAAGGCAAAATCTAGCAACTGCAACCTTCATTTTCAAATTCCTCTATTAGGTGGTTTAAAGACAGACCCTTAATAGCTTTTTAAATTATTTTTGTAGTTATTAAAATATACATCCTAGCAAAAATGTATGGCTCATTGATCAATTCATAAAACACATAGTCAGTCTAACAACACCAATTGTTACAATATAAAAGAAACTTCTTACAAAAGAAGCTTTATAAGATGTCAAAAAACCCTGTTTTAACTCACAAATGAAAAGTATTTGTGTAAGGGTCTTTTCGTAAGCTAGTCAAAGGTGATCCAGCTGGAAGCCTGTATGCACCCTGGGAGGCGCATCTCCTGGCTTTTCACCACTGGGAGACAAAGGCTTTAATGCCAGCCTACTGAAAATAAACACTAAGTATGTAGTTTATCTGCATACCTTGGAGAAGGCAGAGTTAAAAATGTATCACCCATTATTTTCCTATCCCCATATCTGATCAAAAGGGTGATTTCAATTATGTGGATACTATAGCTCCATGATAATTCCAGCGGGGAACCTTGAAAACAATCAAATGCTACCGTTTCATACCTGCTCCAGCATTGGAGCCGTTTCATTGTAGTCTTCCTTTTTTTCAGCACCATCCACCCCAACAGCTTTGGATGCCAACAAACCTTGAGAAAAATCGTACAGAAATTGCTTATTAGAAAAGATATTGGCTTTCACATGAATTCTCCAAAATTTTAGCAGCTGAATCCCCTATACTTTTTTATAGGAAGTATACTCTCAGACGGTTACTTGTCAAATATACAAACATCTTTAATAATGACTCAAAGGGCTAAATTAGAACTTGAGAGTAGCTAACATAACAGTCTTCAAAATAAAAAAAGTTACCTTAAAATATCCTTTAAAAAAAAAAAATCACACACATACACGTTTATTCTGTACAAATTTAAATTTCTATGGATTAATATCCAAAAATCTAAGACTGCTTAAATCATTAATATCTTAGGCTTTGTCCATACAACTGAAATAAGATATGGAATTAATATTAAGATATAAGAAATCCTTTCAAACATCTAGAATATAAAATGATTGTTGTTGTTATATTATTAGCTTTTTATATACTCCCAATTTTTTATTTCACTTGGATTCTTTAACCTAAGCCTCACAAGTGTGTTTCTATACCCAGTTGTACCCGATCACTTACAAAAGTGGTGAGAACATGGATGGATTCCTTTTATGTTAATGGAAAAAGAGTATAGATCCTGCCTACATTTGGATTTCATATGATAGCCTCATTATACAATTGATGAAATAAACTGGGAGTTCCAGTTTTTTCCCATGTATACCTTTAATTTTCAATTTTAGAAGACAGAATATTTTATCCAGAGTATAGTTAACATTAAGAAACACTAAAACCTGGCTTTAATTTAGAAATTAAAGGCATTTACTCAGTCAAGAGTCTTTGGTAAGCACCAGATAGGTGCCCTCAATGGAGGCAAATTTATTAACATAACTCTTGTACACGTTTATTTCTTATGGCCACCACACACGTAAAAGGTCACCCAAAACCATTTCTGCTTCACTTCAAAAGAGAGGCACACAAAACTCTGGCTTCAAAGGAAGTATGTTTAACAGTCAACAACTTAACAATAAATTTACTTCAGCAATTATACTACTTGTAGTATTAAAGCTATCTATCCCAGGGACAGGGGAGCCTGGTGGGCTGCCGTCTATGGGGTCACACAGAGTCGGACACAACTGAAGTGACTTAGCAGCAGCAGCAGCATACCATTTTAAACAGGAGGAAAAAAGGGCCCCAAAATGCCACATAACTTTGAGTTATCCCTGTGCCAACGCCCCTTGACTCTTTCAGGTAACAATCTCTAAGATGTTAAGTAATGTAGGTAGAAATTCAAATATTAAAATTGCATTCTCAAGGTAAAAGTAGAATCAAGTGTTCTATCAGGCAAAAAGCACCTTTTTATTGTTAGATAATGAAGCTGAATATCTATCACTCAGAATTGTAATTCAAAATAGGAAACGCTGAGTATAAAATAATGGTTTTGATACATCAATGACTGGTATTAAAACTGCTATTGGTGCAGTTTGACATAATCCATATTGTTTAAGTCCCATACAGTTTTAAGTGTATATTCAAATGAAGGGAAAAAGACACAATGTATAAGTAGTTTCATAAAAATAGCTTATATATCATAAATTCAATTCTATCTGTATTAAAGTAACTTCTGAACACATTTTTAGATGACTAAAAATGATGTAAGCACAGAATTTATTTAACAAAACTGCATTCACTAGGTATTTCTTCTCTAGCTAATATTTTTTACATTAAATACTACTGAAAGTAAAACAAAAAAAATTAGGAAAATTAGCTTCTTCTTTTGTAGGGAATTGAGTAGAGGCCCTACTTCTATGGGTATTCAAAGAGAACAAATATTTGCTATTCAATCTACTGACTATACTTTTTTTGTTTCCCTTCATAAAGGTGGTGGAAATACTTTCAAATCACATAATAGATAAAACAGATCACAAACTAAAATTAAAACTTAAGTACTAGAAGTTTAAAAGAAACAAAATAATTTAGTCTTACTAACTGAATTTACATTTGGATATTACAGACCCAAATAATTAAAAGCAATTCTCACTTAATGGTTTGTGAAAGGAAAATAAAGCTTTGTAATGTTCTTATAAAAGCAATGGGGCATTTAATAAAAACTACTTAAAATTAGGTTAGAAGATGTAATACTTGGTAGCCAGTTAATTCAAAAGCTTCAAATATGATCAATAAAAAGGCTTTCATACTTTACATGCAAACCATCTTATACAAGAGTTATCAAATATAAACAAGGGACAAGAAACTTTTAAATGCCCTTGAAGAAGACGCTGACTACTGCTGCCTCAAGAAGCAGTCTAAAGTCTGTCATCATGACCAACTAACATTCTGGGAAGAAATGCAATAACCTTCCAAAATGACAAGAATTGGAGGGAAATAAAAAACAGAATTGACTTTTAGTTATTTGCAAGTATGTATTAAATATCAATATATTACTAACAAGTCATCATCCAAATAAGATATCTATGCCTGGAGAATCCCAGGGACGGGAAGCCTGGTGGGCTGCCGTCTATGGGTCCCACAGAGTTGGACACGACTGAAGCGACTTAGCTTAGCATACAGTAAATATCTTAACAGAATGCATTATGCAGTTTCAAGAAATTATTTATCAGGTAGAAGTAGAATACAGATTTTTATGAGTCCCATCTACAAAGTGATACTTTCTCAATATTCTACTTCAGCTATAAAATATACAGTTGGTCTCTCACTGACAATAGGAACAAACAGAACAGAGACCAAAGCATCTTAAAATGGTAACGAGGAGGAAAGAAAGAACAAAGCAGTTAAATTCATGCTCTGCTTTTCGGTCAGGGATTCCAAAATACAATACTATTGTTGAGATTAAGAATCAAACATCCTGAATATTATTATCAATAACATTACTGGCCAATTCAAACCTCTGAATTTTAAAATTATTTTTTACGTTCCTTAAGCTGTATAAATGTATCTAAACTGGCTTAAGGTCTAGAAACTCCTAGAACTATTACACACATGCCAGGCACCAACTGCTAATGTTTCTTCTTTTACTCTCTACCAATATGTATTTTAAAATCTACTCAAATTTGCTTGCAGTTCACTTGCAACTCTGTCCCAAAGTATAAACTCCTGAGCATCTTTGTAACATTGTTTTTTCTAAATCAGCATGCACAAAGTATATAATTATCAATAAGTTTATGACATAATGAAAACTAAGATTCTGGAAGAATATATATATATACACACACACACACACACACACACACAAACGCACACACTCTCTGCAACAATAATTTCCATGTCTACTTATTTAAAAATTTTGAAGCCATCCTATACCATTCCCTATATAGAAATCAGATTTGGAATCTCTGTAGGGTGTATATATGGTTAAGAAACAAAGAGTGAATAAATACATGAACTAAATTTATCCAGCAGCTGGTTCACTTATTTGCTGTAAGAACTACTTAAAAAATAAATTAAAAAGTGTGGTAGGGAAATAGAGCAGGGTGAGATGCTGCCATGTTACTTGGCTATTTCTCTCATCAGAAGAGGGACAAAAAGACACATATAAGTGAGCTTGATAAATTTAAAATATACCATAATTCCATAACAAAACTGCTACTTCCTATCAGTTCTCATCTCTCTTTTATGGTCTACAAACTAAATTTACTGTACAGAGGCAAGCCTGCATCTCAATCATCAGAAACAATCTTAAAACATCTATTATCTTTTTGCATGATACAGCTGTAACATGAAATCAGAAACAGACTGAGATGAAAAACTATTAAAAAGTTAACACATAACTTGAGTAAATAAAGGGAAAAGATCAGAACAGCTTCACACTTGTAAAACTTATGCCTTTCTACTGATGCCATAACTATTACTTGTTGATTTAAGATTCCCAAGAGGAAGTGAAGAAAAAGTTCCCCCACTACTCTTTTCAAGGCCATCGGAGATACTGCATCACTGTGAATTAAGCTGCTTTCTTACTTTACTTCTTTAAATAGTGAGCTTGAATTTCCTAGTAAATACATATTTTAAGTGTATATTGACTGAAACTAAAAGTATCCAGATTTTAGGGAAAAACACGATGCTGGTAAGCTGGCAGCTGAGCCACCAGTGGCACTTCCGTCTTCCTTGATCTTGGCTCTCCCAATAAGGCGTTTCAATCTGGGTATCACAGCAGTGAGAAGTACTAACCCACAGAACAGAGCTCTGGATCCCATTATTCTAAGACAAAACTGAGGTCTCAAGCTGCCAGCATAATAATCACTAGAATAACATTCATTAGCTTTCTCCAACATTAATAGTTTCTAAGGAAAAGGTGGAATGGGAATGGGTAGATTGATTTGAAATATTTCCTGTCCTGGGGCCAAATATATCCCTTATCAGAGAAAGGCACAAAAATGATATTAACAAATGGAAAGATTAAATACTCTCACCTGTTGAAACCAATTATAATTACTTAGATGAGTGGGCTTACCCTCTTTAGATAATGGTCAAAATGTTTAATTTACATTTATTCTTGGACCTGATGATGAAACCAACTTTTTCAAATTATTTAAAAGAATGTCAATGAAGATTTACATAGCTTTATTAGGCCAAAGGAACTAAAATTAATATCCTTAAAATTAAGAGCATGTGACTGATTATTAATTAAAATATTTTAGCAGCTCCTTCATAATATATGTGCTTCCCTGGTGCCTCTGGCAGTAAAAATCTGCCTACAATGTGGGAGACCCCAGTTTGACCCCCTGGATTGGGAAGATCTCCTAGAGAAGGGAACGGCTACCCACTCCAGTATTCTTGCCTGGAGGATTTCATGGACAGATGAGCCTGGCGAGCTACAGTCCATGGGGTCGCAAAGAATCAGACATGACTGAGCCACTAACACTTTATAATAGAACACGCAAAAAATTAAATATATTAACAATCTCTTTTAAAGATTAGAATCATTAGGCCTTGGAAGTATGGGGCTTAAATATGACTGGTCCCTTCTTCTGTGAACACTAACCAGGCTGGAATTTCCTGTGTTTTTCATCATTCTAGTATTCTACTTCCTAAACTACAACACGGCAGAGAGAAATAAGCCCAAATTCTAGAGACCAACCTGAAGGTCAGGATAGAAATTTTAAAAAGTTATAGAAGTTTTTTTTATTTTGGGAATTAACAGATTCAGGAGCTGAATTTAAGTCAGTACTTATCTTTCCAATGATCCCTAATGAGACCAGTCAAGAATAATAATGTTTGTATAATATTTAGAATCTTGGACAGTATGTCTCCACAAGTTGACAAAAGCAGATGATTCAATTTTTATAGAACTAATCCTGCCACCAAAGTGATTTTAAAACTACGGAATTTTACAACATATGACCCCGTGAAATTTTGCAACATATGACCCAGTGCATCCTCACAACATCCCTGTGAGGTAGGCAGAAGACAGGTGATACTGTTTCCATTTCACAAGAGAAAAAACCCATGGTGTCGAAAGGTGATGACCTTAAAGAAACAAAGCAACTGTTTTTCTTATTAATCAGTTAGCTACATTAAACCAAAAGATATATTTTCCTTTATTAAAAACAAACTACTGTAAAATCAAACCCTCCAATCCCCCCCACAAAAAGAATCATTGTAGTTTACCAGTAATCTTGTTAAGCCGAGCTCTCTTTGCCTGAAATGAGTTGCCTTGATTATTTTTCCTCTTGTTTGTTAATGTGCTCTCTGGCTGTGGAAAGACCATCTTTGGAACGTTCTCTACATGAAGTCCTACTTTTAATAGAATACATATATGAGAGTTTATCTAGAATCCAAAGTTAAAACACATGAATTATTTTAAGTAGCAAAACACTAAGATAAGCTTTGCACTTAAGTTTTTTTAATCTAGTGCTTAGACACAGAATTTGAAAAGACACAAATTTCTCCAGACAAATGTATTAGGGAAAAAAAAACAAAAAACAAACTAACTACTAAAGGCAGTTGTGCTTCGGGAATGACTTACTGCTTTTTCTGTATTATATATTGAAATACATGCAAAAGCATTTTAAAAGTTAAAGAAAACAAAACAAACAAAAAATCCCACACAAAAAGAATCTCAATACCCACTACCAAGAAGTTACAAATCAAAATCACAACTCATTTCTATTCCAGAATACTGAGGGTATCCATTGTCAAGTATCCATATTAGACCATTAACCTTCAGAGCTGTTAAAAAAGTTAACCGTCATTATGATGCTAGGGAAAAAAGCCCAATAATTCAACTGTATGTTCAAACTACAGGTAGCCAAAAGATCTGACAATTCACTATGTGAGTTTACCACTGCCATGGGGAGTGAACATAAAAACATATTTTGTACCAAAAGTTTCACTAGATGCAGGCAGATCTTCCTTCTTCTCAACTTCTGGTGTGGTTATAGAAGTTGAAGTTTCTTCCTTTTTTGAAGGTACTTTAAACCATTTTCTCTCATCTTTCTCTTTATCTTTATTGCTGTTAGCGCTGGTTCGAGGTTTGTTCCCTGTTTTATTCTTGGCTGCAGCTGCAGCAGCTGCTTTGACTAAAGCTATCCAATCCTCCAAAGGAAAAACACAAAACATGTGAAGCATTAAAAACTTAATTAAAATTACACTAATGAATAAAAACATGTATCACATTTTCAAAGCTACTTTCACAGGCACACAAATATGAAAATCAGATTAACTACATTTACAAGGTAGATCATCAATGTGTTAGATTATCAAATTTAATAATCTAATCAGTTATATGACCTCACATAAAATGGGAAAATACTTAATTTTATATTGATATTCAATAACAAATATCTTTTGATGGAATAAAATTTAAAATATAAGAAAACCTATGATAAATGTGGAAATATCTCATGACATTCTACCTTAGTACTTTAGGGTTTAAATGTCTGTTTCTTTTCTGTGATGCAACGTATTACAAAAATAATATGAAAAAAATGCTTATGTTTCAATTCTGCAAATATTAAAAGAAATGTACGGTCAGCCAGCACTAACTTTGGGTTCTGCATCCAGGGATTCAACCAACTGCAGAACAAAAATACTTGGGGGAAAAAAATTTCCAAAGTTCCAAAGTGCAGAACTTGAATTTGCCATGCTCCGGCCACTATTTACATAGCTTTTACATTGTGGTAGGCACTATAAGTAACCCGGAGATGATTTGGGAGGATGTGAGCAGGTTACATGCAATATGATGCCATTTTATATAAGAGACTTGAGCATCTACAGATTTTGGTATCCATGAGGGTCCTGGAAACAATTCCCTGCAGATAATGAGAAATGACTGTGTTCCCACAGAGCAAATGACTACTCTTTCATTAGGAAGAATGTATCACTCAAAGTAAGGCCAATTTCACAAAGGTCAAAGTATGATTTTATTATTTTTCAAAGTTTTTAAAGTTTGCACAACAATTAATCACAAGAGCTTGCCATATTACCAGTAAAGGAAAAAAAAAGCTACTTGACCAAGGTAAAGTATACACTGTCAGACTCTAGTTTAATTTCCCTCCCTTTACAACTTTCTGAATCTGTATTAGCTGTCATTCTTCTGAGATGCAAATATTTATGTTCTTGTGTTGATTTTTTTTTTTTAGTTTGTGACTAAATAATTTCTACTCTTTTACTTTGAACTAAAAACACTTATTCTTAGTCCAAGCAACTAAAAACAATTTCACAACATCAACTATATGTTAATTCATGGGTTGTATTAACAAACACAGGCCATTAAGCAAATCAAGTTGATGGCTGTTCAGTACTGAGAATATATGGTAAAGACAACAAGCCATTAAAGGGAAACAAACAAAATAAAAGCCTCTCTCCCCCATGACTGAAATGAACTGAAAACATCATGCAATTGCACCTAACACATTCCCACTGACCAATTTCCTATTGAATACCCTATTGATGTGCCAGGAAACATGCTAAGTTGATAGAAGATGCTGGCTGAAAACCTCAGGAACCCACTGGCCTGGAGTGACCACATTTTTGCTCCTGCCTGGAAGACACCCAATATGTAACTTCCCCATATTTTAAACAATGTCCCCAAAGCATGTCTTATTAGAAAGTGAATTATGACAAGGTTGTGAAACAAAATTTTATATCTCTAGTTTGTAAAACCAAACTAACAAAGAAAACCAGATACACCAGTACTATCCACCCCAAGTTTTACTCAGAACCACCTCTTTAGTCCTTCCCATAAGGAATTGACAGGCAGATAAAATTAACCATAAGACAATGTAACAGGACAGATAGTAGAGAATAAACAAAACACAGGCTTCTGGGGAAATGATAGATGATTTGAACCCTGAAAGAGGAATCTGCTGGGGAAAAAGTCAAAGAAAGAGAAATGGACTCTCCAAGCAAAAGGAAAACCATTAAACAAAGGCAAAGTGTATACGAATAGAAAAGAGAGGTTTAAGGCCAAAGAGCAATCTGGGTGACTTAAGTATTATGGCTAAGTTGAGCCTTGAGACTAACATTTAAGTAGAAGGAAAAAAACACCACCAACGCAAATGACTTATAGAGCTCCATCAACAAAGCAGAAAGAAAAAACAAGATTACACACAACAGACAAGCAAAGGAAAGTGCTAAATTCAGTCTTACTAAGAACAGGGCATTTAATTCTAGGTTTTGCATGTAGGGAAAACTTTAAGTTGTTAAGAGAAATGCCAAAAGATAAGGGTAAAAATTCCATGCCCAAATGTTTTCTCTCTCCAATAAAAAGAAAAATAGAAGAGATTAATGTTGTACTCTTCAAAAGTGAAATCGGATAAAACAGTTCTTGATCATAGGACATGTTAATCATGGGGATCACTGTAGTTGTGTGAGTAAAGAATTCTTCAATTATTTCATGCTTCCATTTTTTAACTGGAAAGATTCAATATCAAAAATAACTGGTGTGCTCCTTCCATGAATGAGAACTAAAGATGAGAACACAGAGCACTGTACTAGAATGAACACTGTCTGAAATCAGGTATGAGTTCAGAGATACTCTGCACACTATGGTTGAGTGGAATTTTAGGTGAGTCGCTGAATTCTCTCAGTTCTGAATTCCTCAACGATGAAATAGAAATACCAGCTATACCTATGTCAAATGATTTGCTATGAGAATCCAATACAGCAATGTATTAAAAAAAGTTCTAACAATAGTAAAGGACCTGATGAACATGCCAAGTCGCTTAGTCGTGTTCGACTCTTTGCGACCCCATGGACTGTAGCCCACCAGGCTCCTGAGTCCATGGGATTCTCCAGGCAAGAATACTGCAGTGGTTGCCTTTCCTTCTCCAGGGGATCTTCCTGACTCAGGTATCAAACCCCCATCTCTTAAGTCTCCTGCATTGCAGGTGGGTTCTTGACTACTAGCGCCACCTGGCCAGTCTCTTAACACTAGTGAGTTACGGTGTAAATTTTATATCAGCACACCCTCAAAAAGAAAAACAGGTGAGAAAAAACTACACAAAATTTAGAGAAAAACATTCCCATAGTGCATTTATTTGATTCCTCATCCTTTGCTGGTTAAGCAAAATAAATTTTACTGTTTATCTTTACAAAGAAATTCTCAAAGGACTCAAAACTTAGAAGATAGTATGCAAAGCTGGATTCTCTTACTACTGTTCAAACAACACCTGATTTATTATATGACCTAGGTGAAAACAAATCAAAAACTTGTGGGGAAAAAGATACTCAAAATATAAGGATATTTTATAAAAAACAATCCCATACATGTCTTTAATGTGCTTGTAATTAAAAACTATGAAAAAAAACAAAATTAAAAGAAATATACTAATATTTTCTTTTAGGAGTTTGTATTTTGATATTGATTTTAATGTTACCACACATCACGGTGTGACTAGAATACTCATTAAAAATAAAACATCCACTATGTCCAAAAAATTAGTTTTTATAACTTATTTTACCACAAACCAAACTGGTTCAGTGTCACTTTGGAAAAAATAGAGTTTTAAAGTTAGTGCCATCACATAAATATTTGAAAGAACAAAATAACAGTTTTAAAGCAAAAAAAAAGAAAAATTGAGAATTTTAAACAGTATATATTAAACTAAGTTGCCAATGTCTCAATCAATCTTTCTGTGTAGTAACCAAGGAATCACATCATTGAACACTTGAGAACATTTTATTTATATATACAAGTAGAAAAATACAAAGCAATTTCCTGATCAAAAGTGTTTCCATTTTAAATTGCATTTCCATATTAATTGAAGAAAAAAACTCTGCTACTTGATGTCAAAACTACATTTTTGAAAACCAGGTAATTTAAAACATTCCAGCTTCTCAGAAAACAAAAATAATGTTTCAACTCTGGTAGTCTACATCCCAAATACAGCAGTAGGTAGTCTGCTAAATGTATACACTTGACTGGAAATGACCAGGTGATTTCAACACAGTTTAAGATGACATTTTTCACCACATGGTATGCAACAAATATGTAGCATATTTCCATATTAGACATTTTTACAGATCACTTTCAATTTCTTAAAATTAATTGTAGGTCCAGGTGCTGAAAATCCCAAATAACAGCAGAACATAAAAGAAAACATTTTAAATTTCTACTGGCACCTTTTCTTTCCAGTATTTCAGGAAACATATTCAATCAATAGAATTATGGTTTTAACTTCATCCCAGATTCTCTTTCAAATGCTTACCGTTCATTCTTGCTTTGAGCAGTGACAGCATGTAATACACTGCTCACATCATGTAACTCAGAAAGCCCCACCTGAAACAGCCTAGAGTGTCAGGTAAGCGCCTTTTGAAAGAAAATTAATGACTATGATTTACAGAAGAAAAGAAGAAGATAAGAAACTCAATATAAAATTTTATATTAAAAATTAACTTTCTAAATGATAACCATATACCAGGAAAAATGAAACAGAATTAACAAAAAAGGCACTCACCTCACTTCCCATAGACTGGTTACACGATCCAGCTGGGTCGCTAGGACAACACCAGCTTAGTGGATGCTGGGCTTTCACCTGGAACAGAAACTAGTGACCTGTAACTTGGGCAGGTCTAAAACCAAAGAAGCAAAAATCAAGTGTATAACTGATTTTACATTCGAAGCTTCTCTTTCTTGCTGCTATTTGGGGCTATCAGCACATAATCCTACAATTAGTTCACTTTAAAATATATATATATGTGAAAGTATATATATATTTTATCAGTCACCATTCAAGAAGACATCCCTTTGGGAAGCTAGGAATGCTGAACACTCTTACCTGCCCCTTAGCATCCTCGGGCATGGCTTTAATGTGCATTCGTTTTAAACAACGAATTACTCCATCATAAAACTGAACTGTGAACGTTCCTGAAATAGGAGCGAGTCAGGATCATTAGAAAACATAATTCAGTCTTACAGCAACACCTGATATCAAACAAGTAATGCCCTGACACAAATAAACACCCTGTGACTGCAGTAACTGCAAACACACATCAAGTGTATGGAGTTTACAGTCTGTTTCACTGTAAAAATAACTCCGATTTCCCTTAAGGGGTGCACAAATCCCATCTTGATAAGTTAGCTGCATATAACTCTGATTTTTACTGGAGGATTTTAAAATTTATAACAAATATATGTTTAAATAACATATCAGTTATGTTATAATATACCTGAAGAAAATAAAATTATTATTTACAAAAGTGAATAATATTTCTAAGAATCAGCATTTGCTGTCTTTGAAAGTTTCTTTCTAAATAACAGAAAAATCAGGGAGAAAAATCTCAGGAAAGGATTATTCCTTTTCTCAGGGAAGGATTATTTCTTTGCAATATTAGTTAACTGGCAAACAAGAATTACAGATTCCTGGGATTTTAAGCTACACACCGTTTTACGTATCGTTGGCATGACAATCTTCCTGTGCCAATAAACACTGACCTCCGTGAAACGAAACGCTGCGTCCAATGACAGTTTATCAGCAGCACAGCCATTCCCCGAAACCCTGATTCCCATGTCTTTCCCACTAAACCATCCTGCTGTTGGGATTCATGATTCTATTTACATGACTATTTCAAAGGACACTCACTTTTCGTTACAGACTCCATGCTTTCATGCTTGTCAGTACCATCAGAAAACATATAAATTACACAGATTTTATATTTATGGAAATCCCAGTGTTCTTCTATCATTTCCTGTACCAAACCAATGTGGGCTGCGTGACACTTGATGTAAACAGATATTTGATCTTTACAAAAGAGGTATAAACAATTGGCATCAAAGCCAATACATCAATGTACAAAGATTTTCTTTTCTTTGTAATATGAATAATACCATTGATTTCATATCTTTCTATAATTACCATTACATACAAATCATGGACATAAAGAACTAAACCCAAATTACGAAAGAAACGGAGCAGCTGAAGAGCAAGAATGTGAAGAATTCAGGAAGACTGTGAGACTGAAAAACCACTTGTGCCCCTTACACTACCACCGTTCGTGCCCCTCCCTCCTCCTTCCTCACGTGGCACTGCAGATGAGGGCAAACTCTGCACCACACTGACCATGCACTCACCCCCCGCCTCTGAGGACAGTCTCCCCGCTGTGATGCCTTTTCCTTTCTCAACTCCAACCCACTCTTCAAGGATCAGCTCTTCAAATACCACCCATCATATGAAAACCTCCCTGATCACTCCAGCCTAAAGTGATTTGCCCCTTCTCTCCAACTCCTCCAAGACATATTATGTATACCTAAATGTCCACATTTGTTAGTTTTGTTTAGCTTTTGCAGTGAACAAAGTGCTCTGAGGGCTTCCTTTTTTAAGGGGGGAGGGGAAGGATGGTGGCAGTAGACCAAGGGAGGCTCATTCAGCCTGTGGGCCACACAGGAAAATCACTAAATTAATACCTCCCATAGAAAATGTTTAAAAACAAGTTATATCTGCCAATATTTCACTAAGGGCTTCCTCAAACTGCTCTTGAAATGGCAGAGGTTGCAATGAGTAACATCATTCTTCCACTGATGTAAGCTTAAATTTCTGTATTACATGCCTATGGACAAATGGGATAGGATAAACAATGAGGGTGGCTTGTTTCTGAGCATGTAGTACATGTGCATATGCATGTGCTTTGTAAAAGAAGCTTCACGCTTGTAAGAAAGGTCTCAAAGCTCTGCACGTTTAAAGAAATTTCTCATAATGAAAACAGAGAGCACTGTTTAATTCTGTTCTGTTTGGGTTGTTGTTGTTCAGTCGCCAAGTTCAAGTCTGACTCTTTGCAGCCCCATGGACTGCAGCACGCCAGGCTTCCCGGTCCTTCATGATCTCCCAGTGCTTACTCAAGCTCATGTCCATTGAGTAGGTGATGCAATCCAACCATCTCAGCCTCTGTCGCCCCCTTCTCTTTATGCCCTTAATCCTTCCCAGCAACAGGATCTTATCCAGTGAGTCAGTTCTTCGCATCAGGTGGCCAAAGAACTGCAGCTTTAGCTTCAGCATCCATCCTTCTAATGAACATTCAGGGCTGATTTCCTTTAGGACTGACTGGTTTGATCTCCTTGCAGTCCAAGGGACTCCTAAGAGTCTTCTCCAACACCACAATTTGAAAGCATCAATTATTCAGTGCTCAGCTTTCTTTACAGTTGAACTCTTACATCCATACATGACTACTGGAAAACTAGAGCTTTGACTAGATGGACCTTTTGTCAGCAAAATGATGTCTCCACTTTTTAATACACTGTCTAGGTCTGTCATAGCTTTTCTTCCAAGGAGCAAGGAATTAGTCATGGCTTTTCTTCTGTTTGGGTAAGATCCAATTATCTAACAAAATGGATTCATTACTTCTTTTCCTTCCAAAAATTGTTACTGACTCCCTAACTCTGTGCTAGACTCTGAACTAGATGCCTGAGGAGCCAATATAGGACATGGGAACGTGAGCTCTGAAATACAGCTTTCCAGAAGTTTAAGTAAACATTGATTTAAAGGCCCCACTAGGAAAGAAGTAACCTGAAAACTTAACTGAGATGTCCCTCAGGTGACTAGTAATAAGCTCACAGCCATATCTGTTATTTCAATTAACTAAAACAATAAATTAGACTAAGGCTTTTGTAAAGTTACATCATCAATTCTAGCCAGAAAACTGTAACTTACTTTTTCACACTTAACATTTTTTACTGTATTTCTTTTTAATTAAATGTTTTCTTTTTTTCTTCTTCTCTTACCTCGTAATTTTTCTCAAGTTTTTTGTTAAATTTTCAGCTTAAATCCTTAGCTAAATTCTTTAGCAAGACTACAAGATACTTCATATACCAATTTTGTTTCTTTCCTCCACCTCTTCTGTTCTTCTACAAACCTGAAAGGAATCCTTCACTCCAGTCACATCAAAGACTTGCAGTTCCTTAAAAACGGCATGTCTGTCTTCTATTCTTTTGTATATACCACTTCTTCTGCCAGAAAACCTCTTCAACCCTCCTTTTCTAGCTCATTTGTTTGGCTTTCAAGATACAAGGTAAAGTAAGTATCCCCTTACTTAAGTTAAATGCTCATCTTGCAAAAAATGTATCAATGTGGGTTTGTTTTTTGTTTTTGGTCCTGCTGCATGGCTTATGGGATCTTAAAATTCCCCACCAGGGACTGGACCCAGGCCCTCAGCAGTGAAAGTGCTGGGTCCTCACCACTGGACTGCCAGGGAATTCTCTCAATGTGTTTCTTTAGTAAAAAAATAAATGAGTGGTAGAGTTTGAGAAATCACTGTAATAGGAAAACAACATACTACTGATTTGGAAAATATACTTATAAGTATTTCACAATTATTATTTAAATGAGATTTGAAGTCAGAAATTTGAAATATTTACGTATATTTCCAATAATAATTTAAATATTAATTATAATCTGTTTCCAAATTAGTTGGTCTACAAGTTTTAAAATTAATTATCTGTGCAACAGATTTTCTTGTTTTATGCCACACTAGCACACCTGATTTCTGTGTTATTTTCCATGTATCTGGTAAATTCAGTAACTTCTCCTCTGTATTAATGTTAGATATCACAAAAGGCTGATAGGAAAATTAATTATGTACAAAAATTAATTAAAAGGGGGCAGGGAAAAAGATGCAAGAAAGGAAATCCTCATATTGATAAAGTTCCATACTCTTTCCTCAGAAAATATTGTACTGTTTTACTTCCAACCTGAACTGATTTAAATTTTCCTGTATCTTTGGCACTCAGGTAAAGATGTTCATAAAAATAATTTAGCCAGCAAACTAGAAACAGAGAAGCAGAAATAAAATGTGTATAATATAAGCCTGTCAACTGAAAGCTGAAAAATTTTAACCAACTACTAACCTAATTACTCTACTTAGGCAGCATATTACATATCATCTTATTCTATACAATATATAATGAATTAAATACATAACAAATTAAATTTTTGTCCTAAAAAAATATTAGACTAATTAAAGTATAAATCAAAGAGAAGTAACAGCTACATGTAACAACTACATGCGTTAATTAAAATTAGAAATATAGTTAAATTTTACTGTAAATCCCATCTTAATTCTCAGATCATTTCAAATACGTACCTTCTTTGTTAATCGCCTCAATCTTGGCAGGGTAATAGCGACAGTCTGTCCAACGAGCCAGAACCTCTTCTCCAGCTTTAAAATCCTATTTTAAACAACTTTTAAAAATCAATACCATGTATAATAAACAAGCATTTCCTTAATTAAAAAAAAAACAAGCTTTTGTAAAATTTAACAGAATTCCTTTAAAAAATACATCATTACATATCTAGCAAACAGAAAGGCTTGCTACTTACAAAGAAATCTTCCTCATCTTTTAGCCCTTCTTTTCTTAATGCAGGTCTCTCAAGGGGGCGCAACCTATTGCTATCCCAGTAAATCCACTCATCATAACGATGACTCCAGCGCTCAAAATGGACCAACATCTTGCCCTCCTCATAGTCAATTTTTTCAATTCGTGATGGATACCTCAAAAATAAAAAAAGCCATATCAGGAGAAAATTCTTACATTTGTTTACATAAAGCATGAACTGAAATACTGCTTACTATTATACCCATAAACAATATGGACCCATATTTTTAAACTACTGACCAACAAAGTTCGCTTTAGTCTTTGTCTTTTCTTTTTAATGATTGCTCTCAAGACCTACTGAAATATTAACAGTTCAATCCCAGCGGACATATAAATTATATTATTTATAATATAAATTATGCTATCTTGGGAAATAATTTGATAACATGCATCAAAAGCTTTAAACATATTCTTACTTTTGACTCAAAAATTCCAATTTTGGAACTATATACACAAAGCATGTATAACAAAAAAATAAAAACCATATGGTTAAAAAAAACCTGAAAACTGTCCATAACTATATAAACTATGGTATATCTGCTGAATGGAGTATCATACAGATTTTAAATGTAATGCTTACAAAGAATTTATAATGTAGGAAAATGTAAAAAAGCAGTACTGTGATTACTAGAATTATAAATATATAAAATGTTAAATAGTAATACATTGGTCGAGCAAAAAATGACACACATTTGTCTATGACAATAAAGTACTTTCTCTTTTCTATTTTTCATACTATCCAATATTTTATAATAAGTATTAATGCTGGTATGGAAATTTGAGTTAAAACTTCAATTTAAGAATATAGAAACAGTATCACATTGCTCTGTCTTCACATGTGCTGATTCTCCCAGGATTAATTCCAAAATAAAAATTAGTTAACCTGAAACTTTTAACAAAAAAAAGCTTCATAATTCTTAATGTATACAATATGTAATCTTTACAGAGACTCAAAGATTTTTCGAAAGTAACATTAGGTAACACTAAGAATTCAACAGCAGCACATAGTAGATTATTTAGCCATATGGTTTATTTTATACTTTTACTAGTTCTATCAGTTTTTTATTTCCCCTGTAGAATAAATATAAATCTATATTAACAAATTTAAATATAAAGCAAAACAGCCCTCACATAACTTTTAAATTAAGAACTGAGTACTACCTGCTTCACACATTTACGCTATTCAAGGCTTTTTATACATTTCAAGGGCCCCGAATCGTTCTCTGCTATAGCTTCTTTCCTCCCTTCAGTCTAATGACACTGACCTATTTGGAATTTCCTTAAACATACCATGCCTTGTCAAACACCTATGCTTTTGTCTGTTCTGTTCCTTCTGCCTAGACCTAAGCTGCCCTTCCCTTCCTCTGTACACTCATCATTCAAGACTTGATTTAACATGGAATCACCTGTGTGAAGACCCCCAACTCTACACCCCCTGGTACTCTCACTGCACCCATCTCATCACAATCATCTGTGAAGGATCCTAAACTGTGGGCTGTGAAGCATTTACAGCCCTTGAGACATTAAACATATGACACAAAAAAAGGGGTCCTATGGTCAAATAAGGTAGGAAAATACTGGATTAAATAAACCATTTTCTTTATTGAAGACTTCTTGGTTCTGTCAACAAGATTGGAATAAGGCATTCACTACGACCAAAGCATGTAACCCCTTTCATCACAAAGTATTTACTAACACTTCGCGAGGTAGGAGACATCTCAGAAACAGGATGTTAGCAATTACAAGGGCCTGTGAGTTTCGGGGACTGAGTCACGGTCACCTTTGTACCCCCAGCACTTTCACAGTGAGAGAGACACACTGGCTACTGCGGGAATGCTCAGGGTGAACAACTGATGTTAAAGAAAGAAAATCTGTACATTTCTTCAGAGCTGAGATAGCAGTTTCACTCTTTAGAGGGCATACATGTGATAAGGAAACATTCTGTTAAAGAGAAGCACAAACACAGGAAAACCTAGGGGCTCAACACACACTCCCTGAGGTGGACATGCCGATTCCCCATTTAGAATCAAAAATGCTTGTCTTCTGTAGTTTTGCTGATTTGTTTCTGCTGCTCTGGTTTTCAAATCAAAACAAAAAATGCCAATAGCATTAAGGGAAGCCTAGAGATAAGGTTCTTCTTTATTTTTCAACATTCACTAGCCATTTAACTACTATAAAAGGTGTTCTATCAATTATAAAAACTAAGTTTCTAATTTATGTGTTTATATCTTTTTGATTTTGAACAAGAAAATAAGAGGTTTATTCTATAAGTTCCTTCAAATTCTAAATGTATACAATTAAATGTATACAAACAAATGGCAGGTTAAAAGGAAACATAACTAACCCTTATCTTCAAGGAGCTTCGCTTAGAGTCAGATGAGCAGACAGAAGCTGCATGTTATTTCTGAGAGTCATAAATCCGTCAGGCCCTATGTTCTTCCTCTATTGAGCATCAGCTGATTTTTATATACCTTATCTCATCAGAGCCTGGTAACCATCCAAGGTACAGATAACACAGTCACCATTTAACAGATGAAGACTGTCCAAGGACACACATGTAAGAGTATTCAAAGTCAGAGCTAACTGGTACAAAGAGCCTACAGGAGAAATGCGGTAAGGCCTATATCAAAGTAATTATACCATACATGGTAAACTGTTAAGTTTATAAAACATTTTTTTTCTCCTTTGCATCAAGCTTTTAGTTCTGAACAACCATGAATTTTTCAGAGTTAATTCGATCATTAACATATTTTCTCACAAGTTAGTTTTCCCTGAAGATAGTGAGCAGTAGTACAATACGAATTTCAACTTTGATTTCTCTTTGCCTTTATTTTTTTTTAATTTGAATATAATTTGCTTTTTTTCACTGAAGTATAGTTGACTTTACCAAAATCCTACATAAGATGCAACAGTTAATATTTCAGAGAAAACTGGCGCCATGGTGACCATTCTTGGGAGAAGTTACCTATGTTGGTCTTGGTGGGAGACTTTAGGGATTCAGACTTAATCAACATGGTACAAAGGTAAAGTGTATACAATGCATTACTCATTTATTCAATCAATGTTCATTTACTTAAAACCATCATGTGATTCAGGGTTGAGCATCAGCTGGACAAGGAGGATTCAGACAAACAGAATGTGGTTTCTGTCTTCAAGGACCTCAGGACCAGAGACTTGGAGGGGCACTTTCAGGAAACAGTTCCCTTTGGTTAGACTATATGGTAAGTAGTAAGGTGAGTAAAGAAGAGTGGGAGCTCAGACTGGACTGATTAGCTAGGTTCAAACTAAAGGGCCCTGAAATAGTGAACCAGTGAAATGCCTCTTCATTCATTATATTCAAACAGGGAATCCTGTAAAGTCTGTACTTAATTTGGTTATCAGTTAACCTTAGAAAAAAACCCTAACATCAAGATCTTTGCTATCCATTTAAAATACACAAAATGGTAATTTAACATATAGCCCTATTATTATTTTATTCTATACAGTTAAATGATTTCCCTATTCAAGATGGCCCATAGTAATGCCTTGATACTCAGTGAATAAAAAATATTTCTGAACAAATGTATTCACAAATGCCTCTACATCTTGAACCATAGCAATTATTTTGATGCACAATGTATGTTTTATTATAACTGAGTATGGATGGAATGTAAAATTTTTCTTACTGAATTTGGAAGATGTAGTGATAATGTTTTTGTTTTTGCTTTTCAAAGGATGAATCATGGAAAGCTGTTAAGAGTAAAGAACAGTGACTAGGCTGAGTCCCAAATGTTTGCAAATGATTGGGAAAAAAAATCTGAAAAGTGGGAGACTGGAATTTCAGAGTTAAAACAATTAGGGATAAGAAGAAAACAAAAACAAATAACATAGTTGGCACCTCTCCAGGGTTCAAAAGAAACAGATGGAGAGAAGGCAACTAGGGCTATGATTCGTCAACGCCAAAATTCTACACAGAGCTCTACTATTCCTTATGACGATACAACAAAATATCATAAAATTTCCACATCTGTCTTCCCTATCATATCCCACTTTAAACTACTTGCACTGTTTAAATGATGTTAACCAGTGTAGAAATTAAGGGACTGCCTCCATTGCTCTGGGCCTATCTCACCCTTGTATGTCTTTTGCACTTGAATCTTAAGAGAACAGAGTTTACTCTGGGCAAACTTAGCAAGAAAAAATAATCCATCCTAAGTTGTTTATTAGGTTTAATGGAAACAAACAGCATTCAGAAACACTGAGAATGATCCTTGCTGAATTTAACAAAATTTTCATATGTGCAATTCTACTTCTGAGAAGGAAATGGCAACCCACTCCAGTGTTCCTGCCTGGAGAATCCCATGGGCAGAGGAGCCTGGCAGGCCATGGTCCATGGGGTCGCAGAGATTCAGACACAACTGAAGTGACTTGACTAAGCACGCAATCTCGCAATTGATTTCTTAGGACTCTTTCTGAATCAGTGTGGTCAAATTCTCTAATGGTCCAGTTCAACCGTGGCTGTAACAGCAGGGTAAAGTGAAGTGAAAGTCGCTCAGTCATGTCCGACTCTTTGTGACCCCATGGACTATACAGTCCATGGAATTCTCCAGGCCAGAACACTGGAGTGGGTAGCCTTTTTCTTCTCCAGCGGATCTTCCCAACCCAGGGATCGAACCTAGGTCTCCCGCACTGCAGGCGGATTCTTCACTGGCTGAGTCACAAGGGAAGCCCGACTAAAGCAAGACCATTATCAAAAACAAAAATTACTTTCACCTTCCACTTTATTGCCT
The DNA here is from genome assembly GCF_019923935.1 of Bubalus bubalis. Taxonomy (NCBI): domain Eukaryota; kingdom Metazoa; phylum Chordata; class Mammalia; order Artiodactyla; family Bovidae; genus Bubalus; species Bubalus bubalis. The sequence goes on along the minus strand of NC_059171.1, from coordinate 73,513,034 downwards.
CATCCAATAATACCAGCATTTTAACACTGTCACTGGTGCCTCCCACTTACCCAAGATGGGTCAGAGAGTAGCAAGCTTTATGGATTCTGAACTAACTCTGTAATTCATTAAAAACCAGACACTGAGCAAAGAGACTAGGTACACACTGAATAAACTGTATTGGTTCCCTATAACATCAACTCAAGTCTATTGTCAAAACATAAAGGAAATAAGAAACCTACAATGGGAATTACCATTACAGATGAATGACTACACTGGCTCATGTTATTAACTGTTTTACATGACAAGTCCTAACTGACAGCTAGATCAGGAGACCAAGATTCCCTGAGAATGTACGTAAAAAAACCGTTTGGCCCAGAAGTGTACAAGTATTCTCTTGAGAGGAGGGTTCCCAACTTTGATCAGATTTCCAAGGGGTTCATGATTCAAAAAAAAAAGTCCTCTGGAAAGCAAGACCATCTGTTAGCCCTCAGACCACAGGTGTTCCACATTCCTGGGAGCAAGGAAACGATGATGGGCACGCAGCTATGCCAGGACTATAACCTGACAGATTAAAGCACGTAAGCCAAAGGACATGGCTGTTAACTACTCATCAGTAGGTTACCACCCACTGAGCACTACCAAATATCCCAAAGACCATCAGAATTCACTCTGAGATTTCACTCATCATATGAACAAGGGCTGTGTTAATCAAAAAGGCAACTGACCCAATAAATTATTCAAATTATGTATTTTAAATAATAATCCTTGTTTATACTGGTAAAACAGTAAAATTTCTAATTTACACAAATTAAAAAATTGACAGTTCCTCATCCATTTAACTCGGCACTGAGTCTCTAATTCACTGAATGTCAGACACTAAAGTAGGAATAAAGCTACAAACAATCAACAAATTCAGGAGGGAGAGGAGAAGAAAAGGGAATCAAATAAGGTAATACAATTACAATATGATGTAATAGCTAATAAAGGTACACTGCAGTAGCACACAGAGAGAATACCTAAATCAGATGTTCTCTTGGATAAAGCAGTTCTTCAATTTTTAAAGGATGAAATACACTTGAAAAATGACTTCAATGTAATTTAAATGTTAGCAGGATCTCCAGGAGTTAGAATTAACAATTCAGAACAGTCTTGTGGATAGGAACTGCATTAGCAAGAAACCCTCAATGTGTCATAAAAAATGACCAAAACATATTATAAGGTATAGAAATAGAGACCTTCCTTACATATAATTGTCAGAAGAGGTTTATCTGCCAAATAATAAAAATTAATGTAGAATGAAGTCGAACGCAAACCTAAGATTCTTATAAGCTGCTAACCTTTTAAAATGTTTAGTTTCTTGGAAACACTTTAAATTTAATTATGCTTTGTAATTTTCAGGTGTTTCCTCACACATTAACGGATCACAACTACAATGTCACCTGCCAGAACAGCATTTTTAGATGACACGCTTCTAGGCACTGCATGCGAGTTTGTTTCACACTTGAACAACACGCTGAAAACAAAACCCTTTTGATTAATTCAAACTTGATATTCCACAATGAAGCATAAATCCAAAGAATCTAAATTTTAAGAACGCTCAGAGGATGGTTATATACATCAAAACTGCATCTGTTCCAACACTGAATTCCAAGGATCTCACCACATTATCCCTTAGGTCTTTTCAGAGCCATTCATCACGAAGACACACATACGACATAAAACAGATCACCCTGCTTCCTACCTGTTCATAATCTTTGCAGCAAAGAACAGTAAGACCAGAGTTAGCTATGTATTTTTCCCTAGTGACTCGTAGCAACCACTTTTCAAATCAAGGTTTCATTTCAGATGACTGGATTTAAACTCCTGCTGCTCTACCTCCTCAGTATCTGCATCTCCTCTGTGCCTACATTCACTCATGCCATCGGTTCTGACCAAATCAAAATGCTCACAACACAATCTCTATGCTCATTACCATCTCCTACCGTAAGAATCAATTAGACTATCAAAAATTCCTTTCCCACTCCACCAAAAATGCCACCAATATTCTACTCCAAGTTTATGTGCTTCATATAATTTGTTCAAACCAACATGATCAAACTTTGTTATTTGTTACAAAACTCCAAACACTAACCTTACCAGGTTGCAGTTGACCGTTTTGATTTCTTAATATTTAGCATTTAAAAATTAATTTAATATACTACACAGTCATATATTCTTATACATCTATGATTAAAATTTTAGGAATTTACAGTGACTTTTCTATTAGATTCTATTTTCTTAGAATAACTAACGTTCATGCTGCTATTATCATTAAAGCTAGCACTTATTTACCATGTGGCAGAGACCATGAAAAGTTCTTAAAGTGTACTCTCTTGTTAAATATTCAAACAACCCTTTGAGTTAGGTACTACTATTATTTCCAGTTATTTAAGGAGGTCATAGAACCTCTGGAAGTCAAGTAACTTCCTCAAGTCGAAACAGTAAGTGGTAGATCCCTGAATGGAGGTCTGTCTATCCTTAAAGAATATGCTTTTGATTATCATATATTCTGCATCTGACAACTGATCATTTTCAGCTCCTGTCAACCTTACTGCAGTACTTATAATACAGGGGGCTCTTTCTCAAGAGATACAAAAGCAATATGAAATCAAGTTATATGCTTATTTTTCTTGCAAATTTAATTTTAATCTTGTTTCTGATACAAATATAATGCAAAAAGTTTTTGTTAGCCAGAAAGCATGGAAAATAGCTTTTATTATATTGTACAAAATAAACATTCCTCTCACCCCATATAAAAAGACTAAGCAAACAGACTCTTCTGTTTTATTATTAAAAATTCTCAAAAAAAAAAGGCAAACTGCATCTCAAGTATGTCCAAGTATGAAACATTACATTATGATGATAAAAGAATGTAAGGGGGAAAAGTAGCTTAACTTACATGCTTGATTCTGTCATAACATATTTAAAAGTTAAGATAGGAAAGTTGGGATATGAGTTGTTAGGGAACTAAGAAAAACACTAGCTGACTTTAAAAATGAAAAGATATGAAATTTCTTAATAGTTTGATAAATATCGTTCTTATTATTCTATGCTTAGTTTTCAACAAGTAAGTCATAATTCATTTGCAGTAGTGTTTTATAGTGGTAACCAAATTTCAACATATCCCCAAAACTTTCCCTGGTGGCTCAGAGGTTAAAGCGTCTGCCTGGAATGCGGGAGACCCTGGGTCGGGAAGATCCCCTGGAGAAGGCAGTGGCAACCCACTCCAGTACTCTTGCCTGGAGAATCCCATGGAGGGAGGAGCCTGGTAGGCTACAGTCCATGGGGTCACAAAGAGTCAGACATGACTGAGCGACTTCACTTTCACTTTCCAAAACTTTCAGGTTCATTCTTGACTAACCCACTAAAATTCAATGAAATTTCCTGGGCACCTTTTTATGAGTAAAAGGGGTAGGGCTTGCATATTAGTAGCATTTCATATTAGTAGCTTATTCTTTAGTACCTTACCTACCCATGATATACTAGAAACATACTCATTTTTCACTGAAGAGGGTTGGGTTTTTGGCAATGAGAAGAGACTTTTAATATACACTGAATATTAAACATCCACATTCTTTCCTCAATTTTATTGCAATAATTCTCTCCAAGTTGAGTTAATTTTAATGACAGAAATAATGTACCTTATATACCAGCTTCTACTTTAATAAAAAGACAATTTTTATATGCTGATTAATGATCTGCATGAGGCAGTAGGAGGAATGGTTAGTAGCTCTTCAATACAAAGTCATATAAAAATACCAAAGCACTGGGGCCCGTCAGGTGACTCTGACGCAGGCTCAAGTTTGAGAACCACTCTTTTGGACTTCACCTGAATCACTTTTAAAATATAGTTGCCAGCATCAATGAACTTAGTAAGAGAATCAATTCATTAGTAAATGGGTACCATACAGGAAGTTAAAGTCTCGTACTGAATAACTACTGGCTTCTTAAAGCCTTTAGTTTTAATTCTAAGTAATTTCAAAATTAAAATTAATAAGAAAGAATTTAAATGAGCAGAACAACAGGATGGAGAAAGAGTAACTACCTTCCCAACACCACTATAACACAAGTACTATAAAATTCTAAATATTTGTTTCCAATTATATTCACCGTTCTCCATCTTTTTCAATTAATTTTCTCTTCTTCTAGAGTCTGGCAGTTTTGAGCACACTGCATGTGACTTCCAGTCTTTACCTACTTTACTTCTGCCTCAAGTCATTTATTACCCATCTAAAGGTGAGACTAAAATACCTGTAAAAAGGTAAAGGTAAAAAGGTAAAAGGTAAAAAGTAGATAAAAAATTTTGTTTCCAGTTCAGCGGACCTGAAAGATCACTGAATATGTCACACCTTCATTTTAGGGACATTAAAGCAAAGAACTCTCCAAAGTTCCATAGTTCATGGCATAACAGCACCTAAAGCCACGTTTTCTGACTTTAGTTATATCTACCTTTTTCAATACTCCTTTTCTCCTGCCTTTCAAGAAAACTAGGATAAACAAAAAAAATGTAAAATATCATATAAGAAACAAATCACCAGTCCAGGTTCGATGCAGGATACAGGATGCTTGGGGCTGGTGCACTAGGATGACCCAGAGGGATGGTATGGGGAGGGAGGTGGGAGGGGGTTCAGGATTGGGAACACGTGTACACCCGTGGCAGACTCATGTTGATGTATGGTAAAACCAATACAATATTGTAAAGTAATTAGCCTCCAATTAAAATAAATAAATTAAAAAAAATTTGAGCAAGAAAAAGCTAAAAAAAAAAAAAAATGAACATAATGAAAGAACATAAGAGAAAAGACCACAAGAATAAAGTAGGCGTATTTTAAAACAAATATGTCTACCCTACACCTATTTCTAATATTGCTTTCAACATTTTTTTGTGGGGAGTAACAGGGGAGAGAAAGGGAGAACTTCATCTTTGAAAGCTCATAGAGGGACTTCCCTTACAGTCTAGTGGTTAAAGACTGCATCTTGCAGTGCAGGAGACCCGGGTTCCAGTCCTGGTCCAGTAGCTAAGCTCCCACATGCCTCACAGCCAAAATCCAAAACATAAAACAAAAGAAACATTGCAACAAACTCAATATAAGACTTTTAAAAAAACACTCCACATCAAAAAACTATTAAAAAAAAAGTTCAGAGCTTTCTAAGTGGAAATTTTAAAAATTAAAGAACTAAAATGCTTGTACACTGGTGTAGACCTGTTTGATGATTATTAAACTAGGGTTCACTTAGATCTTAGGATTCAAAACTTTTAACTTTCTTACTGTAAGGAATGTCAGGATTTGTAAGTCTTACAAAATTCAATTTGAAATTCTCTACAAACAGGGTCCTTAGTCTGGAGTTCCCCGTTAAGCTTCCTACCACCACCCATAATAGATTATTCAATTATTTTGGTGTGTAAATATGATTGTACATTCTTCTGAGTCTACAGCTGAAATTAGTTTTCAAAGGTAGTTAGTGACCCAAAATTAGAATCAATGTCTTCTAAGCACAAAGAGATTTAGGGACGTTCCATGGACAAAAGGACATACTTTATTTACATTAGCAAAAGAATATTTTAAAAGTATTTACCCATGGTTTCTACAAATTCCAAACTCACCTAATGTAATTTAAATATGTTTTCAGCTTTTAAATTTGATCTTGTCGTTGTTCAGTTGCTAAGTTGTGCCCAACTCTTGGCGACCCCAATAACTGCAGCATGCCAGGCTTCTCTGTCCATCACTATCTCCCTGAATTTGCTCAAACTCATGTCCATTGAGTCAGTGATGCCATCCAACCATCTCATCCTCTGTCGCCCCCTTCTCGTCTTACCCTCAATTTCTCCCAGCAAAATTTGTTCTACACACTCCTTTTCAGGAACATTCCTCTTCTGTTTCAAATACAGACCACACAGCTTCCCTCTACTAGTGTTTTCCTTTGAATAGCAAATCCGATTAGAAAAAGACAACTCTTTTAATTCAGATAATACAAAATTTTAATTTAAATTATAAAGTATGTGTACTTGCTACAATCTGAATTTATTCAATTTTCCCACTCTACAAAATTCTGTTCATGAACATTTTAAAAACTCACATTTGCAAATGTTCCATACAGTTCAAAAAACTCCAAATGTGTGGAAACAGCATTTGCCAATTCAAATTTATACTGTTCTATCAAACTCTGACACTTGGAGACATCTCCACTTTTTTTTAATCTTTCATTTTCCTTTCCTTTAGATCTAGAAGAGAATTAAATAGAAATATTCCAAAAAAGGTCAGAAGAGCATAACTCATCTGAATGTTTTAAACTAACTTTATAATTTCAATTTTAAGAGTAACACCAGAGCACACTTACTTTACTTGTTGTGTTTTCATAACTAAATCATTTGCTATAGAATATTTTAATTTCAATCTTAAAGTTAAATCAGTAGTCAAAACTGGTATGATTTTATCACTTTTCTTATTGAATAATACTCAGAACGATTAGATACTTGAATATCTTACAGGTGCTTTGTAAATTATGAAACTCTGCAAAAACAAAGATTTTTATTATCACCTCAAAAAGATGGTTTATAGCATGTTGCAATGACATGATATTCCTTCTACATCTTAGATCATTCTCATGTCAACACTAAGGCTACATTTAAAAACTTACACACCTGAGTCTTCAGATCCCCGAAGATTTTTCAACTCTTCCTCTTTCCTTGCATTTACCACAGTGCTTTATAATTATCTATTATTTCATATAATTTGAAGCAAGTTTAAATACATTATTTTATTTGATCCTTAAAGTAAGTAATAGTAAGTAACACTGCTTTCATTTTACTGCTAAACCAACCAAATTCAAGGACTTACCCGTATTTACAAGATCAGAAAGTGACAACCTGACTCTTTCCTCTTTAGAATTCACTGATGGTGTGTCATAACTTCAACTCTGAACTTTCTCTTTTCCCAAACACAACCTGTATCAACAACCTGTATCTATTTTCATCTTTATGATGTTACTGCATCCAAGAGATTATACAGCCAATATGTTTAGGTTAGGATATAAAAATAAGAGAGAAAATGGATGATTGTCTTAACTGTAAACATTAGCATTTTTAAAGACCTTTAAATTAAAAGATTGTTGAGGAAAAAAACAAAATGTTTTGAGTAAGACTATACATTTTTTAAAAATTAAAGCAACCACACTTTTCAGTAAGAATTAGGTTTAGTCCACAGAGAACAGATCCAGGGATCTAAAAGCACACCAGGGATAGAAGGCGAGTGGCCTCTCTCTGGCTTCTCAGACCCTGCATTCATTAGTGCTGGTAAAATCAAACCACCAGGATTTTCTGATGTAGCTGGAAAACTACTCTGAAAGCAAAAAAAATAATAATTTGCTACTTGAAAATGTGAAATGTATTTCCAAGGATGAAATATCTTTCTGAACTCCAAAGAGCATGTGATATGATTTGCTCAAGGAACAATAATGTATTTTACCAAAGAAAAATAGTCTTCCCATTAAATCAACTCTACCCCAAGCCTAAATGTAGGTACTGAACTTTATCTCTGCCCACTAAATTTAGAGTTTATCCTTTTATTTCTAGGGCACATACTAAAAAAATATTTTCCTTTACCTTTTCTTATATAGGAAAAACCTGCTACATATAAGACAAATTGGCATTCAGGTGCCTCACTATCACAATTTTTTCTGTGTGTTTCTTTTTAAGAGCTAATGTATCAACCTATGAGAAGTCATTTTCTTAATAATAGCTACAATGCTTATTGTAAATGTCTTGAGTACAAAGAGAGTAAGTAATATTTGCATTCCTGCATGTCCCTCCCTGTCTAATGCCTACAATTCAAAAGACTTCTATGTCAAGTAGGTCTTCACTACTATTCCAGTTTAACGAATAAATGTAGAAGACTAACTATGGATGCATTCAATATGGATGCAACCCAAAGAGAGTATGAAGGAAAGGAGAGTGGGAAGGACGAAAGTTCAGTTATTTTCAGTGATTAACTGCTTTGCCCTCATAACAATATCAAAGTTTTTCAACACTTAAATAACCCTTCAATAATTTTATTTGATATTAAAGCAAAAATGTATAGAATTTATATGGAATACAGAATGGTCCTTAACAAAACATAAAGAATACAGTTTATCCCATTTAGAAATAAAATCTGTTAAGAGCACCATGTCTCACACGACTTCTTTCTGCCCCACATAAAATTCAATAAATCTTAGCAGTTAATTAGTTGTCCTACAAATTAAAGGGTCACCCAAGCCTAAACAGTTCTTGAGACTACTGACATTAATAAAGTCACAACAAGAAAATTATTTCTTTCAATTACCTAGAATATGTATATACAATACTATTAATGTTTTTAATTAAAGCACCACTATAGCAGAATGCTAAAATCTTCATATAAATGAATGCATAAAAATCAAACTGACAAGTGTCAGTGATTATCATATGTGATCATTTTGGTTAATGTTTACTCACTTTAAAGAGATCATTATTACTGAGGTCATTTAAATTAAATCTAAATTTTATGAATGAGTACATCTGCATGATATCACGCTATCTAAGCACTTGAAATTTTTTGATGAGAAGCATAAGACAGTGAAAAACCTAAGCTATAACTTTGTTTTCTGAAATTCCACATAATCTAAAAGCAAAATCAGACTTAATTTTTAAAGTAGTCCTTTTTTATAATCTTTTTAACTACTGAATCATTGATTTAACAGCTAGTGAATTAGGAAGCATTTCACCATAAGTGAATTTCTTACAAATACCAAAATTAATTATGTCAATATCTCTGAAGGCCACTGGAAGGACTAATAAACTATCTACTTTTTCAAAACTGGAAGCTAATTCAATTGAAACTTTGTCAGTTTGGAAGCCTAAGAAAAGAATCTCATGAATTAAACTAGAAATTCAAAAAGCTAGTAACTTTAACAAAAGAAAAAAAAGTAAAGATTAACATCAAAGAAGTAGCATCTCTCATCCTCTTCTATCACAGAGAGATTCAACTGTGAGTGCCTTCAAAGTAAAAAGTTTCCTTTGGTCAAAATCAAAACCAAAGAGAGTTAATTATGGACTAAAATAGCATCTTTCCTTGTACAGTCTAATGCAGAGGCTCTCCATTAGGGGCACAGAGAGCCCCCCAACCCCAGAACAACTGGCAACACCTACAGACAATGTTTCCCATCACAACTAGGAGGGGATGCTAAACTGCCTGGTTCCCAGGTATTTTCCAAGCCCCTCCTAGGAACACTATGTATATTTTCCACCTTATGAGAGTAACTAAGCCCCCTAAAAAGAAACACTCACTGAGATGCAGCTTGGTGGCATGAAGCCAAATAACTGCCTTCCCACCTCAAACTAACCCAAAAGACCCATTAAGCTGGGGGGGTCACAGATGTGTGCAGAGTTCCAATGCCGGATGCTAACAGACAAAAACCCCAGGCTGGTCTAAAGTAAAACATCATGACTAAACAAGATTTCTCTGCCTGCCACTGCCAACTCAGGAAGTTGACTTAATACAAATCAATCAAAGACAAATCTACAACATGCCCACTACATTTTTAAGAGAATTGTAAAAAAAATGTCCAAAAGTCTGGTAGAGTTGCTGAACTGCTAGACCCTTCATTAGAATAAATGGGCTTCAAGCGGAGCTGAGCCTGAACCACTACCAGGAGAGGAGGCTCTCCAATGCCCATCTCTGTGTAGGGGCCTGAGAATGGCACCAAGAGACATCCACCCAGAGAGCAGAGCTAGAGACCAGCTAATGAGAATGAGGAAGGCATTCCCGAGCAGAAAGAGAGATTTCTTATTCCTACTGTGGTGCAGCAATCCGGGTGTATGCTATTTTTCTTTCTCTCCTTTCTGGGCAGTGACTTTACGCCACGTAACCAATTTCTCCTACACCGTATGCAAGGGTTGGCTGGGACTATCTGAATTCACCACTTATCACAGGCAGAGGTAGAAATGGCAGATAGAGGAGAAGAAATAAGAGAAGGCCTGAAAGGATTACTCATTTAAAACTGGAAACAGTGAAAACTCACCTTTAGGTCACCACATTCTGAGGAGGAAAGAGAGATACTGGGTTTTGGTTTCAGGTGGAATAGTCAATGATAACTATGCTAACCATCAACATATTCTGTAGTTTGAAAAAACAGCTATGAAACAGGCCCCCCCAAAACAGATTTATATCAAGTTTTATACAAAACTTGGGAACCTAGTTATTTAGATTAACCCACTCTCTCTCCCACCACCCATAGAGCTCATATTAAGTACACAAGACTGCTGATAACTGCAAAATCTGTTGAAGAGTAGGAAAACTAAAAAACAGTGAATATGCTTATTCAAAATGTGAACAAGGTAATGTTTCTGCCACTGTCAGGAAAAGAGCAATTAACCAACCCATGTAGACTACAGACACTGGGCTTTACTTCAGGGGCTCTACTGTATTTTCCATACCATTTTTGTAAGTAGTCCAGTGCCTCCAAACGAGCACCAATCTCAAAAGTGATTCCAGGACGATTTGGGGGCTTTTTACTCATCTTGAGATCCTATTCTTCAGGATTCTCTTTTCACTACCTCAAGAGAGAAAAAAAAAATGTTAGGTTCTGATACATAAAAGGCACAAGTGATTAAACAATTTTTTAAACATTAAGTGAGAAGTTAAAATAACCACCAAATTTTTAAGAAATTTGAATGATGATTGCCAATAAAAGTACTGTGCAACTTGCAGGCAATCTTACTAATAAATTAAGAAAAAGGACATTAAAAAGGTAACTACTTTAAAAGAATGAACAAATGAGGATTAACACTAATGGTTGAAGTGCTTTAAATTTTAACTTGAAAATATCCAAGAAAATTCTTCAAGATAACAGTTGAAAATGTTTTGCATCTTTGAAAAATCAAGACAACTGAGTGATCTGGCACATGACTACTGAAATTCTTAAGAGAATAAATTAACCAAGTTTTTCAACTAATATTTATTGAGTGCCTTATAATATAAAGCACTTGATAAGACACTAAAGAACATAAAGATGAAAGAAACAGTACACACACTTATAGTAAAAATTTTAGTAATTCCTCTAGTGATTAGGATTTTTCACCACCTATGATCTCCCACCTGGTAGCACATGATTCAATAATTTTAACTAACATAGAGTTGCAGAGGAAATCTCATTTTCTTCATATTCAATAAGCAACAATGACACAGAGTTTTAACTCTGAGAACTTCTACTGTATTTCTATATAGACAGTACCCACATTGGCAATAAAAGTGGCTGTAGTTCAAACAAAAAACTACAAAGGAGTATCTATTCCTCTCTAGACCATGGACATGTAGAATATTCACTATCATTTTGGCCAGTGGATGTTCAGCACACTTGGTAGTCTCTTTTTCACAAACTAGCACCTGAGGAAGATGGATGCATTTTGAGACAGCTTAATCAAAATATATTTAATCAGGAATAGAAACCTACTGCTAATGTGGGAAAGGAGAAATCCTTAAAACCTTTTTGAAATTAAGAATTACAAATATGACTATGCTCCCTCCCAGTTTAAAGAAGAAAACACACAACTGTACCATGCTTTTTCAATGGTTTTGTCACAAATGAAAAGGGACAAGACATAACAGCAAGCATAAAAACCAACTGCCCTTTTCTCTTAGAAAGAATCTGCTAGGTAAGGGAAAGTACATGCCATAAAAAAAAATGTAAAAATCAAACATAAATACTCATGGAGTGGCGAGCAGTGGGGAGAAGGAGGCGGGGGTGATATCCTCCTGCTGGCCATGGCAGCAGCGAAGATTAGTGCATTAAAGTTAACAGCAAGCTCAGCCAGAGGGTATTCGGTATAAAAGAAACAATAGTATGAATATTTTTAATAACGGTCTGGTCAGTGCCGCAACATCCAAGGCGGTTACTTAAACGTTTTGCGAAGAAATCGAATCCACTTTTCCTGCTGTTCTTCACAAGGAAAACTTAGGAAGAGTAACCGACCAGTTACACTAACATTTTCTAGGATCAATCTTAGAACCCTCAAGAAGTGACAAAGTTAGGACATACAATCCCCTCAGAGGTGCTTCTGGATGAGGTTTCAGAAAAACCAAGATTTCCTTTTCTTGAGTGCAGAGGGGCAGATGGGGAGGGATGTGAATTAAGGAAAAGTAAAGACCAAGTAAACAGTTCTAATGAGGGGTAAAACTTGAAGCAAAAGAGAAAGGGGGACAGAGAGAACCAAGAGGGTAAAAAAAAAAATTGGAAAGGAAAACGAACAAGAAAGCAAAAATATATAAGGACTGTGAAACTTGTGGACCTGACAAACGGCAGTAAGAGAAAATTTAGCGAGAAGACACACCACACTGGAGAGTGAAGCCGGGGTCAGGGAATGGCCGCGGGGCCAAAGAAACGGTGGTGGTTGGAAGGAGCGGGGGTGGTTGGTGATGCGGGGCGGGAGGGAGGTGACCAGAGACCGACAGGAAAGGCTCAGACCCGGCTCGAAGGGTGTAGGAGACGCCTCCGGGTTTGACAGCCGTCCGGCCCCCGGCGAGAGGCGGCGGGGGAAGGAAGGGAGGGGGAGACGGAGCGGCAGCGCCCAGACAATAGGGGCGGCGAGTTACGGGGAGGGACGCGGGCCAGAGACAAGACACCAGCGCGGGGGTGTCCCGGTCGGCCAGGCGGGGGGCTCGGCGGGCTCCAGGCTCTGCTGCCGCCGCTGTCTCTTACCGACTCGGCCTCCTCTTTTTTGCACAGTTGTCGGGCTGTCCGGGGCCGAGCCGGGGCGCGAACAGGACGGCCAGCCCGGGCCTCCGCCACCGGCCTCCGCCCAGGCAGCGGTCGCGGAGGGAGCAGGATCGGAACGAGCCGGGGCCGCAGCGCTGGGTCGGTCCCGGGGTCGCGCCGGGTAGGGAGCAGGTCCGAGCGCTCAAGCCCGCTCGGTGTCCGCTGCCATCGCCTCCTCAGCCGTCGCCGCCGCCGGCCAGCCCTGACGCGACGCCGGGCCCGGCGACGTCAGCCACCCGCGACGCGCCGGAAGCGGGCCTGGGTGCATCACGTGACGCAAGAGGGTTGGGCGCGGGCCGCGCGACCGATTGGAGGGCCGCCCTGGGAGGCGGGGCTTTGCGGCAGTTGGCTGACCGCTGGCTGCAGGGACCCTGTTTAGCAACGGAGGAACGCGGGCCCAGGCACCTCATTGGCAGTTGTGAAGTGTTTAACCTTTGGGAGATGAGGCCTAAGCCCACTGAATGTTAATGCTGTTGATTTGTTGTTAACCGGACTCTCAAAATTTCCTCAATCGCTGCATCCTGGGCAAACTTTTGTATTGATGTATGCACACTGCACCCCCATTCCACATAAAGAAGAGAGCAAGTGGTTACTGTTGTAAAAGTGAATAAACGTCTATTGAATGCCTCCTTTATAGCAGGCAGTGTGCTGTGAGTGCATCACATGACAACTACAATCGCACAATTGTATTCCTCTATAGGAGATCCTTGGAGAAGGCAATGGCACCCCACTCTAGTACTCTTGCCTGGAAAATCCATGGACGGAGGAGCCTGGTAGGCTGCAGTCCATGGGGTAGCTACGAGTCGGATACGACTGAGCGACTTCACTTTCACTTTTCACTTTCATTCATTAGAGAAGGAAATGGCAACCCACTCCAGTGTTCTTGCCTGGAGAATCCCAGGGACGGGGGAGCCTGGTGAGCTGCCGTCTATGGGGTCGCACAGAGTCGGACACGACTGAAGCGACTTAGCAGCAGCAGTAGCAGTAGCAGCAGCATAGGAGATCCTTACAACACAAAAGGCAAATATTACTAAGACATTTTGTGTGGGGTTGCAATAGTAGAACTGGACATGGAACAACAGACTGGTTCCAAATAGGAAAAGGAGTACGTCAAGGCTGTATATTGTCACCCTGCTTATTTAACTTCTATGCAGAGTACATCATGAGAAACGCTGGGCTGGAAGAAGCACAAGCTGGAATCAAGATTGCCAGGAGAAATATCAATAACCTCAGATATGCAGATGACACTACCCTTATGGCAGAAAGTGAAGAGGAACTAAAAAGCCTCTTGATGAAAGTGAAAAAGGAGAGTGAAAAAGTTGGCTTAAAGCTCAAGGTTCAGAAAACGAAGATCATGGCATCTGGTCCCATCACTTCATGGCAAATAGATGGGCAAACAGTGGAAACAGTGTCAGACTTTATTTTGGGGGGCTCCAAAATCACTGCAGATGGTGACTGCAGCCTTGAAATTAAAAGACACTTACTCCTTGGAAGGAAAGTTATGACCAACCTAGACAGCATATTGAAAAGCAGAGACATTACTTTGCCAACAAAGGTCCGTCTAGTCAAGGCTATGGTTTTTCCAGTGGTCATGTATAGATGTGAGAGTTGAACTGTGAAGAAAGCTGAGCGCCGAAGAATTAATACTTTTGAACTGTGGTGTTGGAGAAGACTCTTGAGAGTCCCTTGGACTGCAAGGAGATCCATCCAGTCCATCCTAAAGGAGACCAGTCCTGGGTGTTCATTGGAAGGACTGATGCTGAGGCTGAAACTCCAGTACTTTGGCCACCTCATGTGAAGAGTTGACTCATTGGAAAAGATCCTGATGCTGGGAGGGATTGGGGGCAGGAGGAGAAGGGGACAACAGAGGAGGAGATGGCTGGATAGTGAACTCCGGGAGCTGCTGATGGACAGGGAAGCCTGGCGTGCTGTGATTCATGGGGTTGCAAATAGTCGGACATGACTGAGCAACTGAACTGAACTGCCTGTGAGGGACGGGTGCAGCTGAAGAACCTATGACTAAACTGAAGTGACTTTCCTAAGAATGGGGCTTCCTTGATGGCTCAGATGCTAAAGAATCTGCCTGCAATGCGGGAAACCCAGGTTCAATCCCTGGTCTGGAAGATCCCTTGGAGAGGGCATGACAGCCTAAGAATAAACGAAGAATGATAGCAGAACTACTTTTCTTGAACACCTGCTGCTGCTGCTACTAAGTCACCTCAGTCGTGTCCGACTCTGCGACCCCATAGACAGCAGCCCATCAGGCTCCCCCGTCCCTGGGATTCTCCAGGCAAGAACACTGGAGTGGGCTGCCATTTCCTTCTCCAATGCAGGAAAGTGAAAAGTGAAAGTGAAGTTGCTCAGTCATGTCCGACTCTTCGTGACCCCCATGGACTGCAGCCTACCAGGCTCCTCCGTCCATGGGATTTTCCAGGCAAGAGTACTGGAGTGGGTTGCCATTGCCTTCTCCGCTTGAACACCTACCATAACCCAAACTCTGTACTAGTCATAGAACAAAGTGTCCCTATTGTTAGGGAAACCAACAAGTGAACACGTTGAAAGAATTTTGAGATAAACATCTTTTTTCTCTTTCCAGGTTGCCACTTTGATTCTCAAGCTTTCTAAATGTAACACTGCATACAAACAACACAATACTCTGATCACACTTTACATAGTGGAGTTAAAATAGCAAAGTATCACTCTTTAAGCTTCCAGTATAGTGAGATTCAGTAACTTAAATAATTACATCCATGTCCTTTATTCAACAGACATTCAATCAGCTCTTACTATGTTACTAATAGCTACTGAATTACACTGAAAGATGGTAATATACAGAAAAGATATAAATAAGACAATCTCTGTGGACATTTGTCTTCTTGGTTTTTCTGTTGACCAGTATCTGAAATCCCTTTCCATATTTGGGAAATTTCCCATCGTGGTTGTCATTAGAACAGTACACCATATATTTCCAGAATCTTCTGTACACATGGCAGGTTTATATTTTGCACCTTCCTTAGAATTATGTGTGACCATTCGATTTGCTCTGGCTAATAAAATGAAATTGGAAGTTTTGTCACAGCCAGTTGGTAATTTAAAAAGCCAATTCACCAAGCTATCTGTGTCTGGCACAGTGAAATGCAATTTCTGAGATGGTTACTGTTCTAACAACTCATATTCTAATAAGATTATGATGACGCTAATCCACAACTGATATATAGTATAAGGAAAAATAATTGTTGGTTTAAGCTATTGAAATTTTGAAAGTTGTTTGTTACCTAATGAAAACTGACATATACACCCACCTTATGAGTCTTAGGGCAAAAACTTCAACCTTGCACTAAATTAGATGAAAATATAAGAAACTTATGTTCTCAGTTTCCCTTGCAGCTAAAGTTCTGTTCTCAGCTATACCAATTAGCCTCTCTCATTGAGAAATGTGTATCAGAAACTGCTAGTGATGCTCAAAATGAGAAAAAAAATTTCCAGCAGCACTGGAAATACCAGTAATCACATTTCTGATTTCAGTCCAGAACTAACTAACTGAACCCTGGCAAAATCCCTACTGACCCACAAACCAGTAGGTGAGAAAAAATATGTATAGTTGTTGTTTTACATCACTGAAAATTTGAGGTTGTAATTTAAATAGAATACATACATGAAGGATAGCAGAGATTCTATCCAATCTCCACAGTTGGCTGACAATCTACCAATCTACCCTGAACAGATGATTCTTCCATTTTAATTGGAATTTAGCAAGATATCCCTCCAATAATGTAATTTGAAAGAAAATAAATGGAAACTAGGTCTAACGTAAATGATTCCTGGCTTGAGTGGATTGTATGGGTGAGTCTTCTCAATGGAGTCAATACCTTCCTTTAAAGGGCTCCGTAGAAATGGACAGGGCTGGATTGGCAGGGGGCTGCGGAGGGCAGGGGCGGGGGGGGAGGCGGGAATGTGAGTGTGTGTAATTTTAGTTGTCACATGACTGGGGTAAGGCACTGTGGAAACTGAGTGGAGAGGCACCCCACCTTAGTGGGGAGAGCAACCAACCTCCAGGAATGCATAAGTTACTCCCATACCTTGAAGAATTTCCATAGGTCATACATGACTTTTGAATGCTCCTCCATTCATATAGGTAAAAAAAAAAAAAAATTTTTTTAATTAAAAAAAAGAAACTGTTCACCATTTTCACAGCATAGAACTCAGTCTTGTAAGCACACAATATTTTTGCAAGGTTTTAACATACACTCCATTTTCAAGGACTGAAACCACTGTATAGCATGACAGAAGGCACTCCTCTTTGTATATTACCAAGAGTTTACTGCACCTTTAAAATTGTGTCACCAATGGCAGGGCCACTCATAGTAGCTGAAGCACTGATAGAACACACCTGTCACTCTGCATTTTATAGCTGTTACATTCAGGATAAACCTAAATTTCTATGCTGGCACTTGACCACTTTATTGTGGCTCTGTGAGTCGAGGCTGAACACCTGTGTACTGAGATGTATATTATTTTTATTGAGTTATTTTCATAAATAATGTATTTTTAATTTATCATATGACATTGTACTGATTTTTTTAAAAAAATCTATGTGGAGTTTTTCAATGTAGAGTTTGATTATTTTTATTTATGGATTTAATTTCAGAGAAGTACAGTGGGTCTTAACATAGTATTAGCTCTAAAAAGGGGACATTAAGCCCTATAAGATTGATAGAAAGCTCCTATAGGCTAGCATTGCTGCTTTTGACTCTAGAAAGTCAAAGGTCAGAACCAGGAAAGGGATGCGAGATATAGATAAGTCTAGAGCTGACGCCCCAGCTATACAGTGAAGCTATGCATCGCCCTGTCCTCTCTGTTCTCTCCCACCCAACACACCCCTCATCCAGATGGTAAATGTTAGCCATCAGTTACTTCATCTCCAAATTTAGATAGAAAGAATTTACAGCTGTGTTTGAGTGGAACCAAACAAGCAGTGGGCAAATTATCTTGAAACAAGGGTCCTTAGATAGAAATCATTGAACTAAATTCCTCCAACATTAAAAATATGCATATGGAACCATAACATCTCCTGGAATAGTCAAGAACTGTCTATACCTAACTTAAGAGAAGAGGTCATTACTAAACACCAGGTATTCCTTAATTACATATAAAACACAAGAAAGCTATTTTGTGTGTATTGCTTTAATACGTATAATTAGAGAGAAAATTGAAGCAATTTAAATTTTTAAAAAATAGACTGGTAGAAACTTAACCTACTGAAAGAAACATCCTTTGCACATTATCTATTCCACTTACAAATCTTTGAAAATGGTACTAATGTCACATTCTTCACCTGCCAAAGAATTTGGTTCTGTCGTCTATCTAGCACCGTATCCTTTAATCAATTGACCAGAAGTGATAGTTGTTTCCGAATTAATCTCTGGCAGTTTGGCCCCTAGACCCAGTATGAACCTGCCTTAGCGATATCATCTCTCCTGTATATTCACACACGGAGTTCTACTCACATTCCTAATGCATTTCCCATTGGGATTCTGGGTTCATAGGCTGCTTTCCTAGAATGAGTCAGCCCTGAGAACGATGAGACATTCTAGACAAATTTATTTATTTTACTCGAAGTTTATATCCTATTCCAAAGCTACCTGGGTTCCTGAGATTTTTGAGGATTTTAGACTTGGCAGTAATTAATGATTTCAGTCTCTGCTAGTAAAGGTCATAAAATAGAAAAAAAAAAAAAAGTTTGGCTCAGAAAAAAACTTGGAAAAACACAGTAAGAGGCCTGAATGACAAAGAACTTGTGTAGATTGCCCTGAAGCAATGGAGTGACCATAAAATGTATCATCCAAACCAGGGACAATTTTAAGAATGGGAAGAAGTGCGATTAATAATTATACCAGAACAACAGGTGGATATCTGGGCAGTCCTGGACAAACTGAGACATATGATCATGCTACGTAAAGCAGGGGGGGAAAAGGGAGAGAAATCAGAGATTTCCTAAATGGAAAAGAATTGAATATGAAATAAACTCCTGATTCCTCAATGAATTTTCCCATTTTTGATAACTAAACGAGGATGAGCCCCTTACTTCCAGGTACGATGTCAACGGGCTTCCCAGGTGGCGCTAATGGTAAAGAACCTGCCAGCCAATGCCGGAGACATAAGAGCCGTGGGTTCAGTCCCTGGGTCGGGAAGATCCCCTGGAGGAGGGCATGGCAACCCACCCCACTATTCCTGCCTGGAGAATCCCATGGACAGAGGAGCCTGGCGGGCTACAGTCCATGGAGTCGCAGAGTCTGACGTGACTGAAGTGACTTGCCATGCATGCACGTGCTAATACTCTGAAATTCCTCTGACTCTGATTATTGTTGTTTACTGTTATCACTTTCATGAACTCTCTGTGTTTCTCTAGCATTGGTCCATCAATCATTGGCATTAGACCCACTCAGGCTGTTTGTTAAAACGCAAGTTCATGGGCCCTAACCTGTATCTTGGCCATAGAGACTGAAAATCTGCATTTTAAAAGCCTTCCTAAATGATTCTTATGTACATGGAAGTTTCATACCTGCAGTGTGTTAAGAGTCTTGTGGTTGCATGAGACAAAAATTCAATACAAACAGACCTAAGCATAAATGGAATTTTTGTTTGTGGAATTAAAAGGGGAGATGGGATATTTTGCCTTCTGGGGTGGTTTGAATTAGGGATCAAATGATAATACCTGGCATTCTGCTTTCTATGGATTAGCTTGATTCTTGGGATCCACATCCTCCAGGTCCCCAACAGCTTCCGACTTGTCACTGAAACATCTTAAAGAACATACAAATGTGTCCTAGACATCATTCTCTCATTGGTCTAAATTGAATCAGGTGCCCACTTCTGAGCCAAATGTAGTGGCCTTGGAAATGACTTACACTGATTTGTCATGAACCTGGGTCCAATCCCCAACCAAGCCAGTGGAAATGGAGCCTAGCCCCAACCTTAAGGACTGAGAGATGGGGATAAGTGGGTCCTTTAAAGAAAACAGAGGCGCTGTTACTGGAAAGAAAATGGGAAACAGACAACAAAAACAACTGATACTGTTTGCCACTGACTTATACTGATTCTAACTCCAAATGACAGTTTGCAGCCGCTAACTTGTTCTCTACATCTGTGAGTAGTCTGCTTCTTTTTTGTTATTGTTCACTAGTCTCTTGTATTTTTTGGATTCCACATATAAGTGATATCATACAGTATTTGTCTCTCTGTCTAACTTGTTTCACTTAGCATAATGCCAAGTCCATCCGTGTTGCTACAGATGGCAAAAATTTCATCCTTTCTTTATGGCTGAGTGGGTATTCCATTATATTCCGTTCCCCATATACCACATCATCTTTATCCACTCATCTGTTGATGCATACTCTTTCTAGTTCTGATTCAAACTCTGACAAATCACAAATAGCATGCTCCTTCCAATTCTTCCACAGCAGTTGTTGAACATTGGCAATGTGCCAAGTTCAGCGCTAGGCCCAAGAAGCATGAGGATGAATAAGCTTAATTCTTGGTCAAAGGCATTAACAGTGTAGTCCAGTAGACCAACACACTAACAGGTCATCTTGATACAGCGTGAAGGCATATTCAGGGTCAAAATATGTGCTCTAACTGGTCACTTGCAATTTGACTAAGTATCTGTCCTGTTGGTCAGGACCAGAAAACAATATCAATATCTCCAAGGTAACTGTCCAGACACTCAGATGAAAGAGAGTTCTACCTATGGGGGATGGGAGAGGGCTGGACCAGGGCGGAGAACTTGTTAGGACATGTGTTGCCGCAGTCCACAGTTTTGTCTTAGTGAAAAAACACTGAGGCAATCCAACCTTGTGGTCAGGTATTAGATTACTTCCTCTTTTGCAGTTTGCAAAACATTCAACAGAGCCAGTGTCCCCAGGAAAGAGGTAAACATCCTTTGATTTCTTTTATGTGCTTTCCTTTTTATTTATCTATTTTTGAGAACTATAAGTACCGTGAAGATCATAGGAGACTATATATTTGAAGGAAATCAATCCATTAATGTATTCCTTTGTTGTATTTCTGTTGTCTTTTAATGGCAACTTAAAATAAGAAAGCGTATGAAAAGCAGAGATTAAGAATACCAGAAATTGTATGTTAGACCTGACACTGTTACCAGAGTGGTTGGGGTCTAGACACTTCTCTGATTTTCCTTTCCTCACACATACATGAGAATCTTAAGTCTACTTCACGGAGTTGTAATGAGGATTAAATTAGAAGGAAGCAGCCTTATATGTTTTCCAAATGAAAATTGATACACAAATGCCAGATGTTTCCAAATGTTCCTTTCTCACCTTTCATGCGGACCCTTATATCTGATCACTGTCATCTCTGGGGGTTCTCTAGTTCCCTCTCTGTGATTCTATGAAAACACACATTTTCTGAAGACTCACTTTGCTTCAAGTCCTCTATTTGCTGCTGGAGATCATGGAGATGAGTAAGGCATTGTTCTCGCTGCCAAGAATGCAAGCTTTTATTAAGACTTTATTACAGGCCTTTCACTAACTAATCTGTCTCTATCTTCCTCCTCTACAAACTCCCCACCCCCCAGTTTCTCAGTCTGTTTCTTGTCTGTCTCCAACTCTCCCTTTAAAAAGTACTCCCATGACAATTAGAACTGCAAGAAGTATTATGTAAATTCTAAAAAGACACATTAGTAACAAAGGCAGTTTGAGAACATCAGTTTTAAGAAAATCTAATGTAGGACTTCCCTGGTGGTTCAGTGGTTAAGAATTCGCCTGCCAGTGCAGGGTATATGAATTCGATCCCTAGTCCAGGAAGAGTCCACATGTTGTGGGGAAAGTAAGCCATGCACCACAACTACTGAGCCTGCACTCGAGAGCCCAGGAGGCACAACTACCGAAGCCTGCGTGCCCTAGAGCCCTGTGCTCTGCGATAAGAGCAGGCACCCAACGAGAAGCCCACTCACAGCAACTAGATAGCAGCCCCCACTTGTTGCAACTAGAGAAAAGCCCAGGCTGCAATGAAGACCCAGCACAGCCAAAAATAAATAAATTTTTTTAAATGGTTGACTATGTTTTTGACAGAATGCACAGCCAAAGAGGTACTGGCTTGGTATCAAAGACATTATAACAATTCAAGATTTCAGAGGACTTCTCCCACTTTCCTACTCCTAGGAACAGAAAGTGGACTGAGAAAGTTGCTCTGTTCCCAAAGAAGGCATATCCCCTCATCTTCAGAGGTGGTCAAGGAGAGTAAGGAAAAGGAATGACTTACTTTCCAGAGGGTAAAACCAAGAGCCACAAATAATTGCCTGGGTTGCCACACCTCGGGAGTAGAATTAGGGTCTTATCAGGAGCATCTTCCATTTGCTGGGTGTAGGGCTCTTGGAGTGTCTTGACTATTCAGTTATAGAATTTCTATGGAACAGCCATTGCTGTGTGTCTGCCATTAATCCCCTTTCTAAAGGGGAAAGTTTAGGGGGGAAATATCCTGTCCTTCTTCAAGTATTGAATGTTGGGTGTAGGGCGCAAGATGGTTCAGAAATCTCCATATAAAAAGGAACCAATATAGAAATATTAGAAGATTCTAGACTTGAAATCTGTGGTCATGATTGAATGGGATTTGGGGGTGTTCTCTGTGGAGATACATCCTCTCAGCATTTTTGAAAGTTAGAGAGGAGGTAAATATTTGTGACCGAGATGGAGGGCTATAAATTACATAATCATTTCAAGCTATTCCCTTTCTTCCCTACATACATCTACTCCAGTCCCCATTCATTGCCTTGTGACTTGCAGTGCTTTCTGTGGAGACGTGTACTTGCCCCACTGACACTGAGGCTGACTGCATGATCTGCTTTGACCAATAAATACAAGTGGAAATTTCAAGTGCCAACTCAAGACATGTCCTCCCCACCCCACCCCCAGGGGCTGATCCACCAGCCTGGTTCCTGGAATAAAGGCCTGAGGGGCAGAACTACAGCCAACTTGCAGCCGATATAGGGCAAGATGTGTTGGTCAGATTCAAGCTAAGAGGCAGAATCATCAGGAATGATGGAAAGTATAATTTTTTTAAATAAGCATTGACTCTTAGACAATTTTATTTTATTTTTGCAGATATGATTATTATTACTATTTAAGAGACTTGCTTTTAGAAGAGAATTTTCTTTTGGTGACAATACAAAGTCTGTGAAAATGCAAGGTACTTAAATGCATTGAAAAAAAAATCTGTTGCCCTTGCTTACCACTAATCACACAGTTGGCTGGTAGAAAGATGTGAGTTACTGAAGTGAACAGTGTAAACATGTGTGATCGATCATCCACACAATAGGAAGAAAAATTGGGCTCCTTACCGTTTGCTTATAAAGATGCTACAAGGAAATGTGTGGTTATTGGAGGAGGTCATGGACAGAATGTGACCAAAGGGTGACCTGTGGGCTGGATCCAGCCAATGGAAGGTTACTCACTCTTCCTACCCCCAAACCCCCACCCTCTGTCTTTGGAATATTTGTTCTGCCCACTGTTCCTGCCAAGCGAGTCACTTTTAGTGATGCAGCTTTGAGAGAGTAAGTTGTTATTGGGACAACCTGGACTGAATACATGACTAAATCAGGTTAAAACATCTATGTAAACTTTGGAGATTCAGTCAGGTGGGTACAGAACTCTACTCATCTTGTGGTGCTCAGGACAAGTCTTGGAGGTAGGTTCCATTGTTTATTCAGCCTGCCAACTATCGGTCTGGAGTTCTCTGTCTCCTTCTTTGGTGTGTCCTTGCTTTCTGTGTATGGGGGCCAGGTTGTGAACCAAGAGTGTGGTCCAGACAATCTGAGATTATGTTAGGTATACATGTTCTGTTTATACAGTTTCTTTGCGTTAGGTTTTTGAGGGAGAAGGGAACAATTTCAGACACTAGTAAGGAAGTTTCAGTTTATTTTTTGTTGTTGCAGGGATGCTGAACCAGAAGTTATAAGGGGATTGGTCAGGATCAAACAGTTGCCAGGAAGTAAGGTGAGTGGGGACCACTGGAATCCCTGGAGAACCAGCTGGAACATGACTCCATCTATCACTGAAACCCACATTGGCCTCTTCCCATCTCTAAGCTTCTAACTTTATTGCCATGATTGCCCTGCTATAGAGCCACTCTCACTCCTGGACCAGGATTTGGGAAGCTGAAGGAAACCATCCCTCGGGGATCAGAGCTATGGGTCCAGTGCATGCAGTGAGCCAGTAGGTAGGTCTGTGAAATTTTGCATGAGCAACAGTGAGTCCTGAGCCACATGGACCTTCCAAGGAATACCATGGATCCTGCTGAATACCCGCCTTCCAACTCTTGTACTAATTGCAATTGTGGCCCATCCTAGAGGGACATACAGAGAAGGAACTCTGAGACATACGGTCAGCTTAACCACATTGATACATAAAGCCGCTATGTGGGACAATACGTGATAATTACTACAAGCCACTAAGATTTGGGCTTTGACTCTTACTATGTATGCTCAGTTGCTCCACTGTGTCCAACTCTTTGAGACCCCATGGACTATAACCCACCATGCTCTTCTGAACAGGGATTCTCCAGGCAAGAGTACTGGAGTGGGTTGCCATTTCCTACTCCAGGTGATCTTCCCAACCCAGGGATCAAACCGGCATCTCTTGTGTCTCCTGCATTGGTAGGTGGATTCTTTACCACTGTGCCACCTGGAAAGCTATAGCTCTGCTCTGAGAAAGAGCTATTTGCATCTAAAAGATGAGTAGGAGAGACAGTGGCTGGGGAAGGAGATGGCCAGGGGCAAAGGAAATAGCGTGTTCAAAGAGTTTGAGGTGGAACTAAGCTGCTGCTGCTGCTGCTAAGTTGCTTCAGTCGCGTCCAACTCTGTGTGACCCCGTAGATGGCAGCCCATCAGGCTTCCCCGTCCCTGGGATTCTCCAGGCAAGAACACGGGAGTGGGTTGCCATTTCCTTCTCCAATGCATGAAAATGAAAAGTGAAAGTGAAGTCCCGCAGTCGTGTCCGACTCTTAGCTACCCCACGGACTGCAGCCTACCAGGCTCCTCCATCCATGGGATTTTCCAGGCAAGAGGACTGGAGTGGGGTGCCATTGCCTTCTCCGGAACTAAGCTGGAGAACCTGAAAAAACAAAAAGCCACCATGATTGAATTCTAGAAAGATGGGGTGTGGTGAGGGAAAGAGAGGCTGGAAAATAGACAGTACTGGACCTCCCAGGGCCTTGTAGATACTGGAAGGGACTTTGAACTTGATCTGAGAGAGGAGTAATGACAAACCACTGAAGTATTTAATCAGAGGAACAACGTAATCAGATATTTACATTGCACAGATCATTCTGGCTGTGGCTTAGAGCAGCAGTCCCCAAACTTTTTGCCACCAGGGACTGGTTTCGTGGAAGAAAGTTTTTCCACATACAACTGTGGGGTGGGGGGTGTTTTCCAGATGATTCCAGCACATTCCAGTTATTGCACACTTCATTTCTATTATTGTTACATCAGCTCCAGCCTCAGATCATCAGGCATTATATCCCAAAGGTTGGGAACCCGGATTTGGGGGATGTATTCGGAAGAGGCAGACGACAGAAAGTTGGTACTGAAGTCCAGATGAGAGAAGGTGGCCTCTGGAGCACCAGAACTGACAGTGGAGATGGAGAGAGTCTCATTCAAGGGCTACAGAGGGAACACTGTTGACTGCTCCTAGTCTCCTGACCTGAGCAGTTGAATGGAAGGTGATGCCATTCAATGAGACACAGAAATCCAGAGGCGGGTGAGGCTTAGGTAGGAAGGGAAATCATGAGTACTTGAAGGAGTTAAGCAAGCATGCAGGCATGTTTATTTATTGCTTATAGTATTTTAAAATTAATTCATGACATGCACCAAGTACTATTAGCATTTCCCAAAGTGTACTCACTAGCATCCTGCTCACCAAAAAACAGTGTGTGAACTCCAGTGTTTTCACCAGGAGCTGGTTGTGTGTGTGTGCTTAGTCGCTCAGTCATGTCCGACTCTTTACAACCCCATGAACAGTAGCCCGCGAAGCTCTTTTGTCAGTGATGATTCTCCAGGCAAGAATACTCGAGCGGGTTGCCATGCCCTTCTCCAGGGCATCTTCCCAACCCAGGGATCAAACCCAGGTCTCCCACATTGCAGGCAGGTTCTTCACTGTCTGAACCACCAGGGAAGCCCAGGAACGGCTTACAAATACAGAATCTCTATTGCTACTTTAGACCTACTCACTTCTACAAAATCCCCAAGTGATTCACAGTACATTAAAGTTTCTGAGACACAGACTTAGGACCAAGTTTTATGAAATGTTATGTGACCAAAAGGTTTCCAAGGAATATTATTTTCATAAATGATGAGAACAGGTGTTTTTTGAGTAGTTTCAAAGCCCATTATTGCTTAAAGAATTTATAATGATTTCTATTTTGAAAACTTATATTTTCCAGAAGCTTTTTTTAAAACTACTTTAAAAAAATTACTTTACAACCATACTGAGGCATGATTGACATAGAAAAAGCTGAACATATTTAATGTACACAGTCTAAGTTTAGAGATAAATATACACCCACGAAACCACCACTAAAATCAATGCCAATAAATATATATCCATCACCTTCAAAAATTTCCTCCTGCTCTATCTATCTACTATCTATCTATCAATCTATCTGTTTTGTGATAGGTCACTTAACATAAGATCTGCCTTCTTAGCAAGTTTTTAAGTATGCAATGTAGTATTGTTAATTGTAAGTATTATGCTGTTCAGTAGATCTCTAGGACTTATTTATCTTTGCATAAACTTTGCATCTTTTGACCAACACTCCCCTGTTTTCTCCTCCTCCCAGTCCCGGGCAACCACCATTCCACTTTTATAAAGCTCACTGACCTGGTTGTTGGCTGCATTCTTGGCTCATGGATTCAGGACAACTTTTGAGACAACTTTCAGATCCTTCTCCAACATGACAGCTTGCTCCATCCAAGTGAGTAAGACAAAGTGGTAAGACAGATGCCTCCAACTTTTGTAACCTAAGCACAGTAGTGGCAACCCATCACTTTTGTCTTGTTCTATTTAGAAGAGGCAAATTATTAGCCTCGGCCCTCACTGAAGGGGAGGGGATTTTGCAAAGGATTCTTAGGGGTCAGCTTTGAAAGCTGCCGACCACAGACTAGATGGACTTGCCTCCTAATAGCTTTTCCTGCCTGGGGGTGTTCTACAGAAGACTCTGCCTTTCCCCCTAACCTCAGGGGGAAAGGAAACCCCCAAGAAATAATGAGATTAACTTTTCTGCAGCCTGGTGACTGATGCCTCAGAAGGGAAGCTGATTTACAGAAAACAAACAAGGAATCCATCTCGGACATCTGAGCTGAGGACTCACTTAAGTCTCATTTTTTAAAACCTCATTTAATGTTCCAGGCCATTCGGTAACATACATATTATTACATTTATAAACGTAATGAGAAAGTTACAACTCAGAAGTTAAGTCATAAACTGGGGACACAGCTAGTATGGCAGACAGAGTTTATATCTCTGTCTGGGTGACTCTCCATTACCCTGTGCAACTCAGTATTGATGGAAGGTCTATTTCTTTTATCACCGACAACTGCAGGCTTTGTAGAGACCCTACAATAGCATCTGGTGCTTCCCTGGTAGTTTCGATGGTAGAGAATCTGCCTGCAGGACAGGAGACCTGGGTTCAATCCCTGGGCCAGGAGGATTCCCTGGAGAAGGGAATGGCAACCCACTCCAGTATTCTTGCCTGGAGAATTCCATGGACAGAGGAGCATGGTGGGCTACAGTCCATGGAGTTGCGGAGAGTTAGACACGACCGAGTGACTAACACTTTCATTTACAATAGCATATGAAGTTTTATAATAGCTGAAGAGTTTTCAGCTCTAGAAACATTTAAATATAAAATTTAAAATGCCACTCACAGAGTTTCTTGAAAAGTCCAACCTTTGATGGATAAACATATTGGCACTGCAGACACTTTCAGAAGATCAAGCTCTGGTATTTGATAGTCTTCTGAATTGAATAGCATCAATGCCTGGTCACCAATAACGATTTGGGCAAAGCATTACAATGCACTAAATGCATGCATACTAAGTTGCTTCAGTTGTGTCCAACCCTTTGCAACCCTATGGGCTGTAGCCCACCAGGCTCCTCTGTCCTTGAGATTCTCCAGGAAAGAATACTGGAGTGGGTAGCTGTGCCCTGTTCCAGGGAGTTTTCCCAACCACGCACTACTCATACTGAAAATGGCCAGAAGATGATAAGTGAGAGGTGCTGCTTCTCTGAAAATTTTTCTTTTGTTCTTGCAGCTGGGGTGATGAGTTGGCGCAGAAGAGCATCCCTGGTGTGCCCGTGATGCATCCAGCTGGTCTGATTCATCCCCCACTGCCGGTCTAGGAGACCGCTTTAATCTTCACCATGTTCCTCAGCGTGAGCGCCACTGATGTGAGTCGCACAGGAAGTGTGACCTCATTGTGCCTCTCAGCCTCTGGTTACGCAGGCTGTTTTTAAAAGAAAACAAGAGCAGTTGTAGGTTGCTTTCCAGAGAACTACATGCCCTTCTATTCTCGCAAACAGCCAAAAGAACAAGTGGCTACTGAAGACAAAAGTTCCCTGTGAAAGCCTGCACAGGGAGATGTGTGCAGCTATCTATTAGGAGGAGGGAAAGACGGGGTTTCTCTTTCTTAAGAGACTTCTGCACCTGTTGATATGCTGGCATTATTTTCAGCCGAAGACCTGCTAAGTCCTGGATCTCTCTGCTGACTCTCAACCACAGGAAGCATCATATTTCAGTAACTATTTTGTCATTTATCAATTAGAAGAGGTTGGGAACTTTCTTTGGAAGGAAGACGGACGCATGGGCAAATTGCTTTACAGGACAGAGGAGTTGCTTTCGTAGAACTGATAGATAGGGTCTGTTTTCTTGAAAAGTCTTAGAGCTGCACCGGAAGTCTTTTTCAATGTTACTAAGATTTGATTAACTGTTAGCTAACCGTAGCCTGTTGTATTTCCATTAATAAGATGTAGCAGTAAGACCTTACTTTCTGCTGTTCAACTTGTTGGCTTAAAATTGAACTTGATGATTGGGGGAAATTAACATAGGGTAACTTAGGCTGGACAAAAATGGAAAGGACTAGTGACATACTATTGTACAGTATTGTAGAGCAAACAGTATTATTTTATATTCCAAACCATTGAAATCTATGCGTATGCTTTGATTTAGAGATCTTTCAGGGGATGGCAGAAAGTTCTCCTGATTTCTCTTAAGGTCCCTATAAGGCAGGATCTATATTGTCTGGCAGGTTTTGTGTCTAGTTTATTGAAAGAATAAATTTGAATCTATAGAATTATTCGGGTTTGTTTTACTTGTGTGACAGCTACAGAAACAATCCATTAGTAGTTACCACATTTGAAAAATGTGGATAGAGGTGATGGATCAGAGAAGAATTTTGTCTTACCTTACTCTGCCGCTAGGATAATAATATATACAAAATTGAATGATCAGTGGAAAGCAGATCCGTGCGATGAGTGGTAAGTGATGAAAGTTTACATAATATACACACTTGTATATGTGTTTAATTTGTAACTGAGAAAGTAAATTATATGTTCGTAAAAGGTGAGTTTTGAAATCTGCCCAGCAATATACTATTTTTAGTGCAATGCTTCTTATGCTACTTGGAAATGTCCAGGCTGATAGTAACGATAAAGACCAGCAGTCCTCTCTGTAGCTACCTGTCAGTGGTTCGAGGTGTTAGGCAAAAGACAGCCCCCAATCTTCTAGCATTGTTTGAACTTGATAATGAGGTTGAAGTTGGATGATAAAAATATGAATACATCTATTTAGAGAATTCTAAAACCAATCTTTTTTTTTTTTTTGGATTTCTTGACCAAATAATTAATTTTCATTATTTTATTTTGAATACAAGTCAACCTTTGTAAGTTTTGCTTTCCCAAATAAAATGTTATCTTTATTTACAGAAAAAGATGATTTAGATGCACTGAGTGAGACAATGGAAAATGAAATATAAAATCATCGAGGCAGACACAAACTCAGTGGTCCTTCAACTCTGCCTTCATTTCCATTTATCTCTGTATTCTTTCAGTAAACAAATCTGACTTGTGCAATGAGTAGATGCCATCTGTTTTGGCATCATCTTTCTATTTTTAATACATAATCCACCTTTTTTTTAATGTCTTGTGCAGAAAATCTGTGAAGTTTGAACAAGCAGCCGTCCCAAGATGTACCAAATATCTCAACTGATGTCAACACCAGTAGCAAGTAAATGTAAGAGAACTGCTCTATGCAATTATCTTTTGAACGATTAGATTCCTTTTAGCAATTTCCCTGCTTTGATTTTGCTGATACTCATACCATTAACCATCTGTCAGTAGCTTGTGCTTCTTAAATGCCAGCGTTCACTTTGGCAATGATTTTGACTTCATTTCTTTCCTTGAGAGAAATGTGGTATTTTTCCTTTTAGTAGAAAAAAATCACTTTTTTTTAGATGCCTGTGCATAAACGTGAAAGATTGTTTATCAGCTACTATTAAGATGCAAAACAGTTTGTCTATAAAAAAAAAATACTGAATGATTTTGATAGCTACTTACAGAAAATATGGGCGTTGTTAAAACGGTAGTGGTTTCAAATTTCTTCCTTCCTCTTGTCATTTGTTTTTTCCCCAAACCCTGCTTCTAACCCTCCCTCACACACCTACAATTTTCTCCTTCAAATCAGCCAACTCAATCTGAAAGTCTAAGCTCCTTTCTTTGTCTTAGATATTAATTATCAGTAATGGAACCAAGTTTCACTGAGGCTGTCTATCACAAGTATTCACACCATTTCTATACAATATAAAATGCTGCAATAGCATTTAGAATATTAATCAACTGCAACTTTTCCCAACTGAAATCTGTTGCCAGCCCTTTGGTTAAACTGGAATGAATGAATGCACGATCTTTTTAAAAAATTAAGAATATTCACAGGTGTCATACACTGGAAAATCATTTCTAGAAAACAGACATTTTTTTTCCTCCAACAATGTCTTCTGCTCATTATTTTGTAATAGAAGTGCCTTCAGATGCACTAATGAGAGAGAATCTAGGCAGATGGTTGAACTCCTCAAATGACTGAGGAAGCTAAACCAACCAGCACGTTGGGTAATTGATCTGGGTTTTCGACAACTTCCCACAAGATGTTTTCTTCCTCCTTTTCATGGGTCAGTTTGATGCTAAGGTTTATTATTTTTGTGGTTGTTCAGTTGGTAAGTCATGTCTGACTCTGCAACCTCATGGCCTGTAGCCCCTCAGGCTCCTCTGTCCCTGAGATTTTCCAGGCAAGAATACTGGAGTGGGTTATCATTTCCTTCTCCAGGGGATCTTCTCAACCCAGGGACTGAACCCTGAGTTTCCTGCATTGGCAGGTGGCTTCTTTACCGCTGAGTCACAAGAGAAGCCTGGTTTATTATTGCCTCGTCCAAACTAAGGAGTCTCTCAAGGAGTGTTGAAGGAGAGATGAGACAGAATGTAAAAACCCCTGGATTAGATCTTGCTCCCGTAGAGTCCTGAGAACGAGTTATGTTAGTCATGAGTCACTGGAGGGTTGCACCTGTTGAAATCCGCCAAGGCTGGGACATCAGCTAGTCACACCCTCCACTGTGTGTAATCATGCATGTTGATGCAGTGTGATAAATTTGTATTTCTCTCTCATTTGCTTATGCAGATTCTTCCCAGTCGGAGAAAGAGTATGCTGTAGAGCCGTCTCCCCCATGCATTCTCCCAAGGTATTCTAGGGGACCTCTCTCATGAAACATCAGTCAGATTTTTTTTCTGTATGCATTATTTTGTTGTATTTTTGACTTGGTGATCCAGCAGCTAAGACTCTGTGCTCCCTATGCAGGGGGCCCGGGTTACATCCGTGGTAGGGGAAGTAGATACCATATGCCACAGCCGAAAGATCCTGCATATGGCAACTAAGACTTGGCACAGCCAAATAAATAAGTAAACAAATAAATACTTTAAAATACTGGAAATTCCCTCTCAGTTTAGTGGTTAGGACACTGGGCTCTCACTGCCATGGCCTTGGGTTCAATCCCTGGTCAGGGAACTAAGATTCCACAAGCCGTGTGGTGCAACCAATATATATATATATATATATATATATATATATATATATATATATATACACTGGTTTTAGCTTTCATCCAATTGTGATATGGAAATATATTTCCAGTCTCATGCGCATATGAACTGAAAACTTGCCTAACCTAACAATGGAGGTTGGACGGGAGAGGAGTGTGTGGGCAAATGTGAATTGCTTTTGTTTGGTGCGTACCAAATACTGATGTATTGTTACTTTTTCTCTTAAATTGATATTCTCTTAAATATACTCTTGCTGCCTCATTTTATAAGAGCCATGAGAGTCTATACCAAAGCACAAGCCAGCCAAATCTCATGTTCCATGAAGACATGCTGAATCTGCCATTATGTTCAAGTTCTGCAAAGAAGTCTCTATCTTTTCCTTCCTTTGCTTTTCTTTTTTCCCTGGTCTCTCTGTCTTTTATTCCTTACACAGGCATCAGTTGATGTTTCCTCTAACATTTTGTGAATCATGCCAGTGGTATAAAGGAATCATGCAGTAATATTAGAACCCGCCCCCTCTTATAAATTTCGGGCCTCCTGCTACTATCAAATGAATCAGCCAGAGGAACAAGCAGCTCTTATGGAAAGAGTGCGTGCCTTAGAATCAGATAAACCCAGATTCAAAATTTTAACTCTGACACTTAATAG
Organism: Bubalus bubalis; assembly: GCF_019923935.1. Classification (NCBI taxonomy): domain Eukaryota; kingdom Metazoa; phylum Chordata; class Mammalia; order Artiodactyla; family Bovidae; genus Bubalus; species Bubalus bubalis. The sequence goes on along the minus strand of NC_059171.1, from coordinate 73,480,443 downwards.
ATGTGTCAAATACCTGATATATTTACCATTCTCCATCTCTCTCTCTCTCTCTCTTTTTTTTTTTTTTCCTGCTGTACTATGAAGATACTAATCTTTAACTTTTAGGGAGGTTTGTGAAAAGCAGATAAAGTGTGAAGCAGGGGCCAAGCTCATAGTAAGTTTTCCATAAATAACATCCATTTAAAATAGTGTTTTGCTAACTTTAGTGCATGTAACTGTGAGTAGTCTTTTTTCTTTGATGGCACCAGTTATTTTCTTAAGTTTTTAAATTTTTTTATTGACGTATAGTTGATTTACAATGTTGTGATAATTTCAGATGTACAAGAAAGTGATTGAGTTATATATATTTTGAATATATAGATATGTGTATATTCAGACTGAATATTCAGAATATATATATATATATATATTCTTTTTCAGATTTTTTTCCCTTAGAGGTTATTACAATATATATATATTGCTCAGTATATTACACAGTACACTATCTGTGTACTATAGTACACAGATTTTTGGTTATCTATCTTACATATAACATGAATAAGTTTAAAACTTAAAATTATTTTCAGAATTTCAGTAAAGGGTGAGGCACAAGGTTGCATTTCAACCATATAGGCATGTGATTGTTTTTCAAACCTAAGGCAGTTACAGATGAGCCTGACCAAGTAGAGGACTTCCCTGGATAGCAGATCAGGGAAGGTAACTGTGTGATCACGTATGCAGCTGATCTGAGGGAAACTGGCAAAAGCCAAAGGAAAAAAAAAAAAACTCTTAAAAAAAAATTTGTGTATTTATTTGGCTGCATCAAATCTTAGTCGCAGCTGCCAGATCTTTCCTTGCGGTGGTCAGACTCTCTATTGCAGCACGCACGCTTAGTTGCTCTGCATAGTATGTGGGATCTTAGTTCCCCAACCAGGGATGGAACCCATACCCCTTGCCTCACAAGGCAGATTTTTTTTTCTTTTTTGCAAAGCAGATTCTTAACCACTGGACCACAGAGAAATCCCCCAAAAGATCTCTTTGACTGCATGTTCTTCTATAACTCATTAGTGTCTGGTCTGTGTAGTTGCAATTTCCCTATTACAGTAACAAGAGTAAGGATGTAGCAGTTGGAGGGCTCTTCAAAGAAAGGGTGGGGAGTGAAAGATGCTTGGAGCTTCCAGCATCCCAGGTAGGCTGTTTTGCAATTTCTTCCATCCAAGAAAATGGACCATGTCAAGGACGGGGTGGAGGGGGCATCATATCTCAAAGAAACCAATTCACCCTAAGTTTTCATCAAAGTGTTTAAAACAGGAAGAAGCACTAAATGTGCTGTAGTTCAGTGGTCTCACAGGTGAAGTAGGGATGAAGCTCAGAAGATTAAGAGAGACACCATCAGAATTGCAGAAGTAGTTGGTCATCAGGAAGGCAAAGAGGTGGTTTTCCTTCATGGTGACTACATGTGTGCTTTGTGTGTGGCTGGATGAACCAGATACAGGCTGAAAGGGCTTAATCGTCCCCCTGTAGCTCTGTCTGTGATTTCCTCAATGGTGACAGTCCCTTTGAGGGCCGCTCCGGAGATCCCCTGACGGACTCCCCATTCACCTGTCGACGAAGTCCCAGACTTCTCACCAACGGCTACTACATCTGGACAGAAGACAGTTTTCTCTGCGACAAAGATGGCAACATAACCCTGAGCCCCTCCCAGACCAGGGTTCTCTACAAGGAGAACTTAGTCAGGTAAGTAGAGGACATTTGGTCAAAGGATCTGCATTCCAACCCATCTGTCAATTATTCATTCATTGGTTCATTCAACATTGTGTATAAGCAGCCTATTTCTGCTCCAGATCATGGAAGTACACAGGCTCATAAGAAGCAGGGGTGGCTGACACATGAAAACGAACAAAAGTTATGAACTGGGATGTCCCTGGTGGTCCAGTGGTTAAGACTCTCCGCTTCCATGGCAGAGGGTGCAGGTTTGATCTCTGACCAGGGAACTAAGATCTTGCATGCTGTAAAGTGTGATTAAAAAAAAAAAACAAACAAACAAAAAAAAACACCTTTTTTTGGGGGGGAGGGGGGTGTTTAAAGCAATGAAGATGGGCTTCCCTGGTGGCTCAGTGGTAAAGCATCAGCCTGCCAATGCAGGAGACATGGGTTCAATATCTGATCCCGGGAGATTCCACATGCAACTAAGTTCAGGTGCCACAACTATTAAGCCTGTGCTTTAGAGCCTGGGAGCTGCAACTCCTGAGCCTACGGGCCCTAGAGGCCATGCTCTGAAACAAGAGAACCCACCACCACGAGAAGCCCTTGCACGGCAACTAGAGAAAAGCCCACACAGCAATGAAGACCCCGCACAACCAAAAATAAATAAATCAATTAAAAGAATGAACTAGTTTTTTTAAAAAGTAATGAAGCAATAGAAATGCTGGGATAGAAGACTGGATGGAGGGTAGCGGAGGGGAGAAGGAAGGGAGGCACATTTTCTTTGGCGGGATAGATTAAAACAAGCTTTCTTGAGATGAAGATGGTTGATTGGATGTTAATTAAGACAGATGTAGGAAAGAGGACTTCCTGAGAGAAGGTACAGGTTTGGAGGCCCGAGAGACCCTGATACAGTGTGAGGAATGACGGGTCGTTTGGAAGAAATACAGCTTACGGTGGAAAGACTGCTCTCCACGAGAGGAGACTAAACCCAGAAGCAGGGCTGGATGGAGGGGGTTACGTTCCAGCCTGAGGAATCTGGGCTTTTTTCTGTAGATTGACAGGAGCCCTTGACAAATTGTCAGATTCATCCTTAGCAAGATAACACTGCTTATAAGGTAGAGGATGGATTGTTGGATTGTGGGGAGTGGGGACACATGGAGAACCAAAATCTTTGGAAATGCAAACCCAATCAGGTCACCACCATCCGCTTCTCCTTGCCATACTTCAGAGCCCTTTATGTTAAATTCTAACTCCTTCATATAACAGTCAAGGTTATTATTGGCCCTCTTTTTACTTTTCCTGCCTCAGATCCTAGCATGACTTAATATGAGACTGTTTGTTTACCCTAGAAAGCCTTCCTTGTCTCCAGATTAGCAATACCTCTCCTGGTGCTCTCAAAGCAGCCCTAGTTGACACTGCCAGAACACACGTGCACACAGCACTCACCAAGGGCAGAAACGATGGAGACAGACTGCCTGGGTGCGCAGGCAGTGCTGTGTCAGCTATTAGCTGTATGACTGCAGACAAGTTATTTAACTTCTTTGTGCCTCAGTTTCCTGATCTGAGATATGGGGTAGCAATAGTACCTAACTGTAAGGCTGTTCCAAGGATAATGTGAGTTACTGGATATAAATCACTAAGAAAGACACCAAACACAGGATGAGGTCAATGAAAGTGTTTGCTATATCTGTATTACTTTTGTCTTTCGACCCGAGGTTTTGTCTCTTATCTCAATATCCTTGCTGCTAAGCTGCTAAGTCACTTCAGTCGTGTCCGACTCTGTGTGATCCCACAGACGGCAGCCACCAGGCTCCCCCGTCCCTGGGATTCTCCAGGCAAGAACACTGGAGTGGGTTGCCATTTCCTTCTCCAATGCATGGAAGTGAAAAGTGAAAGGGAAGTTGCTCAGTCGTGTCCGACTCTTAGCGACCCCATGGACTGCAGCCTACCAGGCGCCTCCATCCATGGGCTTTTCCCGGCAAAGTACTGGAGTGGGGTGCCATTGCCTTCTCCGCAATATCAATGTCAATATCCTTGACATTGATGCAAACACCTGGCACATACAGGAATCTAAGAAACGTCTCTGGAATTAATGGAGGAAAAGAACGAAATGAGCTTCATGGACCTGGGCAATAGACACGTGCCCCGTGTGTCTGCTTTCACTGAATTCTCTGCTTTGCCCATGAGTTGACTGCTATTTGTTATTCACCTTACTACTTTCGTTTCTCCCCAGAATATTTAGAAAGAAAAGGAGAATCCGCCGTTCTTTTTCTTCTCTCTTCAACCTCAGTGCCTCTGAATCCTGGCTGCACGGAAGCATCTTTGATGATGTTGACTCCTCCCCCAGTGAGGATGTCTGGTTGGAGGGGGTCAGGAGGCTGGAAACAAACCACTGCAAAGAAAATGGTGAGTTGAACCTCTTTTTTCTATGGTGAGGTAGCATTTCCAAATGGGCAGTAGCAACCACATGGTTCTGGACCAATGTCAAATCCAGAGACAATAGTCATTTTGATATAGAGGATGAGCCACCTTTTAAATAATCACCTAAAGTCCTCTCCACACTACTTATGTGATCCAAATGTATTTATCTGCATCTCATGCAAAATAACCTAATTTAAATATGCAAATTTTTTAAGCCAATAATACCTGGAACATATCTGCATGTCTCCAATGGATCTTTTCTGTACAGGACATGGATAGACAAAGGATACTGGAATCAGAATTGAAGTCCTAGTTTGGGCACACCGTGATAGTTACTTAACTTTGCTAAGTCTCAATTTCCTCATTTTTAAAATAAGATATGTATACATGCTGCTGCTGCTGCTGCTAAGTCGCTTCACCCGTGTCCGACTCTGTGCGACCCCATAGAAGGCAGCCCCCAGGCTCCCCCGTCCCTGGGATTCTCCAGGCAAGAACACTGGAGTGGGTTGCTATTTCCTTCTCCAATGCAGGAAAGTGAAAAGTGAAAAATGAAAGTGAAGTCGCTCAGTCATGTCCAACTCTTAGTGACCCCATGGACTGCAGCCTACCAGGCTCCTCCATCCATGGGACTCTCCAGGCAAGAGTACTGGAGTGGGGTGCCATTGCCTTCTCCGATATGTATACATAGTGTAACACATATACATACTCCTATCGAAATTTATGCTATATGCATAATTAGATATATAATATATATATATTTTATACTGCTGCTGCTGCTAAGTCACTTCAGTTGTGTCTGACTCTGTGTGACCCCATAGATGGCAGCCCACCAGGCTTCCCCGTCCCTGGGATTCTCCAGGCAAGAACACTGGACTGGGTATACATATTATATAGTACACATTATATGATATTAATATATCTAAATATGTATGTGTAGATATATATATAAATATAGTGATAGGAACTCAAAGCACATCTTTTTTTTGATGGTTATATATTTTTATTTAATCAAGAAAATATAATAAATGTACTTGTATGTGTACTTATATACACATATAAGTATTTTTAATGCTAATTCACACCATATACAAAACCCAATTTGGAGTGGATATAAGACCTCACTGCAAAAACAGGGTCTATAAATCTTCTTGAAGAAAACTTAGGAGACTATCATCACAACCTTTACCAAGCAGATTTTTTTTTTGGATAGGACCCAGAAAGCACTAATCAGAAAAGGGAAAACGAAAAGTAAGATAAACTTAAAATGATTTTCTGAAGACCCAGTTCAGAAAATGAATACAGACAAAAACCATTTTACACAGCATATTAAAGAGTGGCAATGGACTGAGAGAGTAGCATTGACACCTACACACTACCTTGTGTAAGAAAATGGGAATGGCTAGGAGGAAGCTGCTGTGTGACAAGGGGCTCAGCTCGCTGCCCTGTGATGCTCTAGATGGGGGCAGTGGGGAGGTGAGAGGAAGGCTCAGTTCAGCTCAGTTCAGGCACTTTGTCATGTCCGACTCTGTGACCCCATGAATCGCAGCACGCCAGGCCTCCCTGTCCATCATCAACTCCCAGAGTTCACTCAGACTCAGGTCCATAGTGTCGGTAATGCCATCCAGCCATCTCATCCTCTGTCGTCCCCTTCTCCTCCTGCCCCCAATCCCTCTCAGCATCAGGGTCTTTTCCAATGAGTCAGCTCATCGCATGAGGTGGTCAAAGTGCTGGAGTTTCAGCTTTAGCATCATTCCTTCCAAAGAACACCCAGGGCTGATCTCCTTTACGATGGACTGGTTGGACCTCCTTGCAGTTCAAGGGACTCTCAGGAGTCTTCTCCAACACCACAGTTCAAAAGCATCAATTCTTCAGCACTAAGCTTTCTTCATAGTCCAACTCTCACATCCATACATGACCACTGGAAAAACCATAGCCTTGACTAGATGGACCTTTGTTGGCAAAGTAATGTCTCTGCTTTTCAATATGCTATGTAGGTTGGTCATAATTTTCCTTCCAAGGAGTAAGCGTCTTTTAATTTCATGGCTTCAGTCACCATCTGCAGTGATTTTGGAGCCCCCCAAAAATAAAGTCTGACACTGTTTCCACTGTTTGCCCATCTATTTGCCATGAAGTGATGGGACCAGATGCCATGATCTTCGTTTTCTGAATGTTGAGCTTTAAGCCAACTTTTTCACTCTCTTCTTTCACTTTCATCAAGAGGCTTTTTAGTTCCTCTTCACTTTCTGCCATAAGGGTGGTGTCATCTGCATATCTGAGGTTACTGATATTTCTCCTGGCAATCTTGATTCTAGCTTGTGTTTCTTCCAGCCCAGTGTTTCTCATGATGTACTCTGCATACAAGTTAAATAAGCAGGATGACAGTATACAGCCTTGACATACTCCTTTTCCTGTTTGGAACCAGTCTGTTGTTCCATGTCCAGTTCTAACTATTGCTTCCTGACCTGCATACAGATTTCTCAAGAGGCAGGTTAGGTGGTCTGGTATTCCCATCTCTTTCAGAATTTTCCAGTTTATTGTGATCCACACAGTCAAAGGCTTTGGCATAGTCAACAAAGCAGAAATAGATGTTTTTCTGGAACTCTCTTGCTTTTTCATGATCCAATAGATGTTGGCAATTTGATCTCTGGTTCCTCTGCCTTTTCTAAAATCAGCTTGAACATCTGGACTTTCACGGTTCACATATTGCTGAAGCCTGGCTTGAAGAATTGTGAGCATTACTTTACTAGCGTGTGAGATGAGTGCAATTGTGCGGTAGTTTGAGCATTCTTTGGCATTGCCTTTCTTTGGGACTGGAATGAAAACTGACCTTTGCAGTCCTGTAGCCACTGCTGAGTTTTCCAAATTTGCTGGCATATTGAGTGCAGAACTTTCACAGCATCATCTTTCAGGATTTGAAATAGCTCAACTGGAATTCCATCACCTCCACTAGCTTTGTTCGTAGTGATGCTTTCTAAGGCCCACTTGACTTCACATTCCAGGATGTCTGGCTCTAGGTGAGTGATCACACCATCGTGATTATCTGGGTCATGAAGATCTTTTTTGTACAGTTCTTCTGTGTATTGTTGCCACCTCTTCTTAATATCTTCTTCTTCTGTTAGGTCCATACCATTTCTGTCCTTTATCGAACCCATCTTTGCATGAAATGTTCCCTTGGTATCTCTAATTTTCTTGACGAGATCTCTGGTCTTTCCCATTCTGTTGTTTTCCTCTATTTCTTTGTATTGATCACTGAAGAAGGCTTTCTTATCGCTCAGAGAAAAGGAATATATGTATACACATAGCTGATTAACTCTGCTGCACAGCAGTGGGAGCACAGAGCCCGAACCACTGGGAGTTACATTACTGTCTTTTAACAAAGAACAGGCTCAGAGCTTTCCCCTACAAAAGTATTTAGTGCAAATTAAATAAGGTCTCATGTTCATTGTACTTGTTCTTACATTTACTTTTTCTTTAGGGCATTTAAATGAGTGATATAAAGTTTCCTTTAAAGTAAAAGACTAAGGTGAAATAGGCTAAGAAAATTTGAAGTGGCTAGGAGTTAAGAAGGCTTTGCTGCTGCTGCTGCTGCTGCTGCTGCTAAGCCGCTTCAGTCGTGTCCGACTCTGTGCGACCCCATAGACGACAGCCCACCAGGCTCCCCCGTCCCTGGGATTCTCCAGGCAAGAACACTGGAGTGGGTTGCCATTTCCTTCTCCAATGCATGAAAGTGAAAAATGAAAGTGAAGTCGCTCAGTCATGTCCGACTCTTAGCGACCCCATGGACTGCAGCCTATCAGGCTCCTCTGTCCATGGGATTTTCCAGGCAAGAGTACTGGAGTGGGGTGCCATTGCCTTCTCCATAAGAAGGCCCTGGGAGGTGGCAAAAATCAGGTGAACTATCCGTGGATGTTTAAAGTTTGGGAATCGCCACTCTAAAGGCAGAGTTTCACATATTTGGAAATTCACACGTTGTTTTTCGCATTGCTGCCTCTTCAAAATATGTCCAAACAATCCTAAAGCAATTGGACCGCAGCAGTGCTGCACGTGCATGAGGTATCTTGTTAAAATTCTCATGGTTTCCAAATGTCTTCTAAATATAACAAAATCAACTACCCCCACCCCCAATCAGTAATTAGTCAACCCGGGTGCACATGGGACTTTGAAAGCGCTCATCTCTGCTGTCAACTGTAATCAAATCTTCCCCAGACTTCTTGTTTTCCGGATTTACCCAAAGCCCCCTGACTTTTATCAGCAATTCCTTTTTCTCTGGAAACATCGCCGAGTTAGAAGACTCAAGAGAAGAATTCAAAATTAAATTGTCTTGCCGTTTTCTCTCTGGGCAATGGATGCAATCAAAACTTACTTCCTCTGATTTTCTTTTCCTTAATTTTTCAGGCTAAAATGGGCTTTTTTTGTGGTGTTGGTGTTGTTGCCTATTTTGTTTATCCTCAGCTCACCCCTTCCACAGCTGCATCCAGACACCTTTCCTCATTAGCTGCAATTCATTCTCTAGCTCTGATGTTTCGTGGCTGCCCAAATCCAATGCTGTAATTTGGACTGCATCCTCAGAGTCCATGAGTCATACTGATAGAGGATCCAGGATCTAGACAGGGAGGACTCATCAGGGCTTCCAGCTCTGTTTCTGCCAGTCCCAAGAAAGAAAGACACAATGACCTCAGACAAGGCACCCCCATCTGAGGTCTACAGTTTTCTCTTGATCTAGTGCCTTCTCCATAAAGGTCTTTGATGGCAACATCTGTACATGGCTTTGCGTTTCCCTCTATAGCAAATGATAATGCCTATTTTGTATGTAAGGATAGGGAACTTGCTTGGAAGAATTAGATTCATCCTTGTAAAACAGAAGCCAAAAAGAAAAAAAAATCAGAAGCTAACCACACAATTTAAATAAACCAAGGGAAACAGAATAAAATTAATATCTTCAAATATAATCCCAAAGAATTATTTATTGATATGTTCTCTGGATTATGCAGGGCTTCCTTCATAACTCAGAGGGTGAAGAATCTGCCTACAGTGCAGGAGACCCAGGTTTGATCCCTGGGTTGGGAAGATCCTCTGGGGAAAAAATGGCAACCCACTCCAGTATTCTTGCCTGGAGAATCCCATGGACAGAGGAGCCTGCTGGGCTGCAATTCATAGGGTCCCACAGAATCAGACGTGGCTGAGCGACTTTCACTTCCTTACTGCATGATGATTCTTTCATTTATTATGTTTAACATGTTTTTCTATTTAATTTTGGCTGTGCTGTATCTTTGTTGCTGCACATGGGCTATCCTCTAGTTGCAGCAAGCTGGGGGCTACTCTAGCGGCAGTGTGTGGGCTTCTCACTGTGGTGACTTCTCTTGTTTCGGAGCACGGGCTCTAGAGTATGAGGGCTTCAGCAGTTATGGCACGTGTGCTCCATAGTTGCGGCTTCTGGACTCCAGAGCACAGTCTCAATAGTCGAGGCACACTGGCTTAGTTGCTCTGCAGAGTGTGGGATCGTCCCAGGTCAGGAATCAAACCTGTGTCTCCTGCATTGACAGGTGGATTCTTCACTACTGAGCCCCCCAGGAAAGCCCCTTTCATTTATTATTAAGGTTAGAGGGGGAAAAAATGTCAGGGAAGGGAAGTGTGAATTGGGGGAAAACCATGTCTTTTCAGAGATGAAAATTCCTTGATCATTTTTTGTTAAGACTCTTTTGTCTGTAAAATTTTTTTTATCTTTTTTTCTCTTTTTAATGCCATCTCTTCTTTTAGAATTTTCTTTTAGAAATTTCTGTGCAATATTTCCAGAATTCTACATGAGATACATTTTTATCTCATCTAACTCTCAGCAGCAAAGCGTAAGTTCAACAGAGTAGCTTTGGGCAACAGCTCAGGAATATTTTTACTGTTGGCACATCCTCATCACGTCTCCCCAGGTCTTAGTTCAATGCCACTCTTGAATACATAATCAGCCACAAAGGTACCAGTTCCTTCTCACTTCCATGTGAATATGACCACACAGCTTCCTCTCTTTTTTAAAAACAGCTTTATGGAGATAAAGTTGAGATATATATATATATATATATATATATATATATATATATATATATAGAGAGAGAGAGAGAGAGAGAGAGAGAGAGAGAGAGACTTCCCTGGTGGCTCAGATGGTAAAGAATCCACTTGCAAAGCAGGAGACCTGAATTTGATCTCTGGGTGGGGAAGATCCCCTGGAGAAGGAATTGACAACCCACTCCCATATTGTTGCCTGGAGAATCCCAAGGACTGAGGAGCCTAGAAGGCTACAGTCCACAGGGTCACAAAGAGTCAGACATGACTGAGCGACTAACATGCCACACCACACACATTCTATACAATGGTGCCAATTGGACATTTACAGGAGGTTTTTAAGGTCAATATTGGCTGTCTATGATCTTTATATCAGAGCCCAGCGTCCCTCCAATACTGCAAGATTCAGAGTAAGAGTAGTACAGTCCATGGGGTTGCAAAGAGTCGGACATGACTGAGTGACTAAGTTTTGTAGAGTTTTGGGGGTTTTTTTTGGTCTTTTGTGTGTGTGTGTGTGCGTGTGCGCGCGCACGTGTGCTAAGAAAAAAAATCTACCTTCTCAACACATTTTGAAGTACATAAAATACCACATTGATATCTATAGCCACATGTGTGGCAGAGCTCTAGAACTTATTCATCTAGCATCACTGAAACCTTATATCTGTTGAACAATTCCCCTTAGCCCCCTGCCCCTCACCCCCAGCAGCCACCCTTTTATTCTCTGCTTCTCTGATTTTGACTGTTTTAGATACCTCATGTGTAAGTGTAATCATGTGGTATTTGTCTTTCTACGACTGGCTTATTTTACTTAGATGAAGCTCCTAGTTCATCCGTGATGATGCAAATGGCAGGATTTTCTTTATTCATTTGCCTATTGATGAACATGGGTTCTCTCCGTATCTTAGCCGTTGTGATTAGTGCTGCAGTAAACAAGGTCCAGGACCTCCTCTGCAGTCTGGGCGTTACTGGATGCTCGGCATGCTTCACTTCCTACCATTTCCTTTTTCTATGACAACCAGCAAATACGCTTCTGCAGACTGCTTTATCAAGAGGCAGCAAGTTGTGGGTAGGAGGGTAGGAAGGAGCCTGCAGGGTTGGCAGGAATTCCCATGTCCAAAAGCATCAGTTCATTGGTTCAGTATCCAGGCCTGTCCTGTGTATATGGTATCACAACATCCCTGGGCTTTATTCCTTTAGATACCAGTGACACCCTATCCCTTCTTCCCTGCTGAAGTTGTGACCATCCAAAATGACTCCGGACATTGTCAGATGTCCTCTGGGAAGAGAAATGACTTCTGGTTAAGAAGCACTGCTATATGAAGACCCCAAGAGTTCTTGGAGCTCCACAGTCACTCCCAGCTTCTAGAACAGGGCTGGGACTCTCTCCACCACTCACATCGCTGAGTGAGCACCTCAACACACAAAGCACCTCTCAGTACTCCCATCCTCCAAGTTGCTCACAGGATAAATCTGAGCTCCTGAGTGAGCATGACCCATGAGGCCCTTCATAATTTTGATTCCCACCAAGCAATCCCAAGTAACTCAGCTGATAAAGAATCCGCCTGCAATGCAAGTTTCTCCAGTTTGATTCCTGAGTTGGGAAGATCCTCTGGAGATGGGATAGGCTTCCCACTCCAGTATTCTTGCCTGGAGAATCCCCATGGACTGAAGAGCCTGGCGGGCTACAGTCCTTGGGGTTACAAAGAGTTGGACATGACTGAGCGACTAAGCACAGCACTAGCAATCCAGCCAGAACCATCTTCCAGGACTGCCCACGCTCAGGGGCTCCTGTCTGGCCACATAGGAGGGTTTGTTCTTCTGGGAGCCCACCACATTCTGTGCGGGGGCTGATGTCTTTCCTTCTTCTTTCCCTTCTTTCTTCCCCTCCCCCTCCTCCCCCTCCTCCCTCTCCTCCTCCCCTCTCCCCTCGCCCTCTGTCTGTCTCTTCCTGGCCTTTGTTCTTCCTTCTGTCTCTCTGCAAGTCCTCCTCCTAGGCCTTCAGATTTCCGCTCAAGCACTCAGACACTCCCTCCCAGGCTCCATCTGGACACCTTCTGCCAGGTTTCCATGCAGTGATGACCTCTTTGCCTCCTAACTGTGAGCCGGTGTGCCTGTCCCTCCCCAGCCATGGATGGCACACAGCACTTGTCTACTCTGACTTCTGATGCCCAGCCTCCCGAACTGTGTCTCGTATGCAGTTACACAATAATTCTGCACTGAACGACTCCACGGATCCACCTGCCCCATGCCCGTGAAGCTTTGGCCTTCCCCTCAGTGCTGGCTCCCCTTCCCAAACGTCTCGGGCTTGGCGCCTTCTCGGGGGGCTCAGTCACCCATGGGCTGCCTCTGGCTCTCCTCTCTGCTGTCATTTCCCCTTCGTCACTTTATGCTCCATGGAAATAGAGGTTAGGAAAAAATGTTTCTGCTCGTTCAGTTCCAATTCTCTGTGCTTCTTAAGACTATTGCTATGATCATTAGAGTCACGGAAATCACACACACACACACACACTGAACCCCTCTGCTCTTCCAGGAGGTGATTATGACTGTTCTCTGACTGATGACTGGGAGTCACAGAAGCTGAATGCAGAGTCTGTGAAAGCCTCCTTTTCTGGCCCTGTTGCCTCTCAGAGACCCAGAGAAAACTCCTACAGCTTGTCTCCTCAGTCCCAGTGGACGGCTTCTGAACGTTTCCAGGAAGAGGCGTTGGATCATCCAAGTGAGTTTTTTTAAATCTTTGCTGCACCCACATAATTCCTTTCAGGGCCCGGAAGTGACTAATGTCCCCTTAGGAGCTGGCATCAGCCTGCAACCAGGTGATGCATCCACCGAGGAGGTGACTGACCTGGAGGAGTCATCTCAGAGGTACTAGAAGGACTGGATTTGCGGTGTTTTCTTTCTTTTTTTAAAACCCTGAAGACATTTGGGAAAATGCCAAGTATGACTAAAGCTGAGTCGTGCTCATACATAGCTGTCCGTGATCATCGTCTTCATATCTAGCTGTGTGTTTGATATACGTTAGAGGAAGAAAATAAACAAGAGAAAGAACATTCTTTCATGCTATGCCCCTGGCAAGGAAAGTCAAAAGATATCAAGGCCTTGATGCTTGCTGTCAGTAGTAAATCTGAAATAAATTCAGCAAGCATCTCAAGCATCTCCCTTAATCTCTATGCTAATATCGGGAGGACCAGGTTTGCACGGTGTTGCTTCAAGGCGCTGTCTTGTCCCCAGCTTGCCAAGTTTCAAAGCCCAGTTCCCACTTCAGTTTACCCAACACTCCAAAACGTCACATTTTCATCTGTAAAGGGAGATAATCATAATTCCCACCCTGTATTGATAAATGATTGAAATAATCCTCATCAAGCACTTAGCATCATGTGCCATGTATACAAAGCGCTCCAAAAATGTGATGTTACGATTACCTAAGATGGAAGGTGAAACGAAAAAATAATGTCTTCTCTTTCTTTGCCTTCCTCAAATCCTGAATATTTATCTCACTGACCACTTCTACTCCCAAAGACCAACATGCCCTGCTTCATTTTGTTCCCAGTGCAGCTATTAGATAAGTCTTGAGGATTTTTTTTATTCCCTTTCCAGGGGTCAGGATGACCAGGATAGCAGTGTTTATTGTTTAGACAGTTTCCAGCTGACAGTTTCATGTCCCACCTCCTCCAAGGAGTCCATCCTGTTTTCTGGGGAAGAGGTCTTCAGTGACCCCTTTTTGTATTCCTGCAGCTCTCAGGACTCCCCTCTCTCTTGCCCATTTCTTGTACTGTTCTTGAATGTTTACTTTTGTATCTCCTCCATCAGGCCGTCAGCTCTTTCAGGATGGTGGTGACCATACCTCAAGCATCTGTAGAGTCCCAACTGCCCATGTAGTGCCTGGCACAGAACAGGGGCTCCAAGACAGTGGTGGGCCAGTTAAATGAGCTGTCTCCATTTTACAGAATAGAATACTCAAGTTCTGGTAGGCCAAGTCAGCCTTTGCATAAGTTCTTTGTTGTGTCTGGAATGTCTCCCATGGGCTATATATACCTGGAAGACCCCTACTCTTCCTTTAAGGTCCTATTAGAGGAGACTGCCTCTGTGGGGTCTTCTCTGCCCCATGCTGGTGGGTGGAGGTAGCACTTGGCTTCCCCAAGATGCTGTAGCACCCAGTACCATGTATCTCTCTCTTGGGGCCATCTTCCTTTGCTTCACTTGGCTATAAAGCCCTGAGTGGATGAGGTCTCCATCCGATGCTGTTTTATCTCCTTCATGTAGGTTTTGAGTGTGCAGACTGTTTGAGTACTGATCCATATGCTAAAGGTATAAGTGTGCCTGGCATCATTTTATCAGTCAGGGTTTTTTGAGTTCCAGTGGAGGAAACTCCAACTCAAAATGGATTGATCAGTCATTGAATGTATTGGTTCATATTAATAAACATTCCAAGCAAAGATTCCAGGTCCTGTCAGTCTCTTCAAGTCTCTTTTCCTCTGTCCACTTTACTTTTTGAAATGCTCTTTATTACTCCATGGTAGTTCTGCTGGCTCTGTGCCTGCAACTTCCCCCAGCCAAAGTCAGCAGAAACAAACTCTAGACTTAGGACAAGAGGGCCGGCTACCTTGGTTCTGGAAGAGTCCCAGTTACACAACAAAACCTATCCCTTTGTCACTAAGTATATGAAGATCCGGGGGCTTGCCAGGTGATGCTAGTGGTAAAAAACCTGCCTGCCAGCGCAGGAGATGTAAGAGATGTGGATTAGATCCCTGGGTTGGGAAGATCCCCTGGAGGAGGGCATGGCAACCCACTCCAGTATTCTTGCCTGGAGAATCCCGTGGACCAGAGGAGCCTGGCAGGCCTATGGTCCATAGGGCTGCAAAGAGTCGGACATGACTGGAGTGACATAGCACACATGCATGCATGTGAAGCTCCAAGTGGATTGGAGCGCATCAAAGGCTGGGAGGGAAATCAGTCTGTCCACTGGAACCACACACTAGGAGGAAGGCAGAGGGGACTTCTCAAGGAAAATATGGGCATTGCTGCTGAAGAACAACAAATAGATGCCAGCTATTGTCAATAGTCTGACAGGCAAACAGAGAGAAAGAAAACAATAATTTTAATTCAGTGTGGAAAGTTTGTTGATGGAGACATGCATGAGGTATAATGGGATTTCAAAGACAGAGCAGCTAAGGGCCAAGGGGGAGGTGAAGACATCCAAGAAGACTTCCTGAAGGAGTTTACACTTGAGCCAAGCCAAAATTCATGCTAAGTGAATGGCTACTGATGGAATGAATCAATGACCACCTTGTCCACAATCACAACGCAGGTCTTTATGAGTTTAAACCCAGTCTTCCTTCAGGATTCAAGTCTAGGGATCTTTGCAGTTTGTCAACCTATACTTATTTCTGGGAGAAAATATGTTTCAAATTCCACATGAAATCAGAGGAGGCTAAGAATAGAAACACTTTAAAAGATGGTTGAGTGTTCGATTGAACCCACAATAACTTATTTAAATCTCTGTCTATATTAATATGAAATACTGTATATGTGCAGTGATGTCATTCACAACTGCTATATTTTGCATTTGCCCATCTTCAATGTTTCACCCATATTATGGACTAAGTAGGTTCTTGTTAGCTGACTCAATCTCAATTCAGAACGTAAATAGCAAAAATAAATACATGCAGAGCTCAAAGTTCTTACAAGTTTTAAACAACTTGCAAAATTTAGCTTTTGAAGCATTTGGCAAAAATGAAGCTGAGATCTGTTCTATTTTCCTTTAGATCTTTACGTGGTCATCCTTAAAGCAGCTCTGATTCCTTTTAGGTGGTTAAAATAAGACTCAGAGTCACAATTGGTTTAACTCTTCCTTTTTATAACTGCTGGATGATTTGCAGTCATTTCCACCATGGCTCAGTAACGCTGAAGTATTTTAAGATAGCAAAGAGTTTTGCAAGGACAAATGGTTCAGACTATTTATTCTCTTTTTTAGCCCTTTAGAGACTCCCAGTATGCCAAGTTGCCATTCTTTTACCCACCCTATTTCGGACAAAACATGATGTTCTGGCTAGATGTGGTTTTTCAATCTTGGCTCTGGCAGCACATAGCTCTGTGACCTTGGTTGAATTTCATCACTTGAAATTTGGTCTTCTCATTTGCAGAACTGTGATCATGGTTCCTGCCTCCCAGTCTGGTCATGGTGATGAAATGAACTGATGTATGAAAGCTCTTTGTGAGTTATAAGGCACTCTACAAAATTTAGACTTTAATATTATAATCATCATCCCAGTTAGATTTCTGACATTAGCAGCAAGTCTACAAAGCCTTTTGCCAACATTGAGGTAAAAGGCAAGCTCCAAACTGTCTATGTAGTACAATCGCTTATGTTTTAAGTGTTAGGAAAAAACTGATAATTTTCAGAAAATTTCTAATGAAAGGCCCTAGACAGCATTTGATAATTTGATCTTATTGCCATGCCGTGCCATGTCACTTCAATGGTGTCCAACTCTTTGTGACCCTGTGGACTGCAGCCCGCCAGGCTCCTCTGTCCATGGAATTCTCCAGGCAAGAATACTGGAGTGGGTTGCCATGACCTTTTCCAGGGGATCTTCCTGAACCAGGGTTCAAACCCACATCTCCTACAGCTCCCACATTGTATGCAGATTCTTTTCTGCTGAGCCACCAGGGAAGCTCTTAATCATATTACTTAGGACAAATTACTTGAACTGACACACATTTAAAAACCATTTTTTTTTGGTGTATCAAAAAAAAAAGTTTTAGTATGATTTTGTTGTTCCAAGACTACTTAATCAACGATGATTTCTAATTCATTTATTTTTTATTTTTCCTGTTAGAAACCAGTTTGTTACGAGAGGTCTCCTTTCAAGCAATTCTGCTTGCTGCATGCTTAATCATTTCTGCCTGTGCAAGGTAATTTAGCTTTTTATGTTCATGCAGTGGTGTTTAATAATTAATGAAGCTGTAATTGATTGATGATTTCCTTGCCTTATTCCACAAAGCATTTTAGGTAGCTCTGCGGTTAAGATTTGTCCATTTTTCTGTCCATTGGCTTTTTATCTACTACCTCCCTCCTCCCATTATCTCACAAAACACACCAAAGGCAGTGGATCTTGCTAGAAATTGGATTTGTACCATGCATTATCCTTTGTTTAGATCCTCAGTGACCCCTTGTTACAGATATAAATCTAAGTCACCCTACATAGAGTTCAAGGGCATGTGACATCCCCACTAGGGCACTTGGAGTTCCCACTGGGACTCCATTTTTCCCATTATATTTTCATAACCTCACATAAAATGTCTTCTCAGCATCTCAGAGGACATAATGCTTTTGGCTGATTATGGGCATGTTTCTATTCTACCCTCTGTCCAGCGTGTCCTTCCTATTCTTTTCTTACCCAAGTCTCCAGGGCAGCCATCAAGTCCCTTCTGTGCTAAGCCCACTTGGGCCTCAAGGCCTTTGCACTTGCTATTTATTCTGCCTACTACAGTCTTTTTTCCCTGGAGAAACAATAACTTGTGCCCTTACTTCTTTCTGGTTATCTGTTCAAATGTCACATCAGCAGAGAGCCCTTCCGTGATAACCATATATAGACAGAATACCATTCTCTATCACGCACATCTCGCTTGGCTTTTCTCCAGAGCATTTATCACGACCTGACCTAGTCTATGTTCGCGGATTTAAAAGTTAATGCTCTATCTCGCCCTACAAGATTGTAAGTTCCCTTGAGAACAGAGATACTGTACTAGGGCCTCATCGATAATTGTTGAACCAATGAAACGGGAATGAATGATACACCCTGGGGTCTTGTGGTCCTTGTGCTCTGGTTAGTGCATGCTGCTTCTCCTCAAGTCCTTCCTCTTGATGGTCAAGTGCCTCACATCACTTGGGAGAGTTATATTTTTCAATACGAAGTCCTGGATCCCATCCCTGGAGATACCAATTTAGATCTAGTGAGAATCCGTACTTTAAAACAGCTTCCCAGATAATTATGAGGTTTGGAAAATATTTTTAGATCATAATGGGACCAAACGAACAAAAAGGGGTGGGGGGCAGTCCTGTAGTTAAAAATAATGTTGCAGAATTCTGTATTATATATCCCAAGTTGGGGGAAATCACAGTGTACATTAGCATAATAAAGGCTCAGTGAAATAACATGGTGAAGAAACCTGTTCAGCTTTGCTTAACTTAGCTTTTCCCAAACTTAGCTGATCATGGAGACTTTTCTTTATTTCACAGGACTATTAATGGAATGTTCCTCTTAGGTTAATTTATGTAGAAACTTCCCCCTTAAGAGGAGAACTTGACTCCCTTTGGAAACTTGATTCCAAAGAATAGCATTTGGATAGAGGAGGAAAAGGAAACTTGACAGTTGAGAAGCCTGACAAACACTACCTTGATATGGTAAGAATGGCATTTCACCTCTAGGGTCTTCTAAACCCCAGTCTAAACATGGTGGTTGTGGTGGTCTAGAAGCTAAGTCACGTCTGACTCTTTCGACCCCAGGGACTGTAGCCTGCCAGGCTCCACTATGCTTGTAATGTTCCAGGCAAGAATTCTGGAGTGAGTTGCCATTCCCTTCTCCAGGGGATCTTCCCAACCCAGGTACCTAACCTGTGTCTCCTGCATTGCAGGTGGATTCTTTCCCATTGAGCCACCAGGGAATCCCAATCATAAGAAAAACCCACCTTGAGGGACACTCCACATTATCTGACCAGTACTCCTCAAAACTGTCAAAGTCATCAAAACTATGGAGAGTCTGAGAAATTGTCATAGCCCAAACTAAGGAGACATATGACTAAATCTCATGTGATATCCTGTGTAAGATGCTGGAAAGTGGATCAATTAGGGAAAAGCTGTAAAGTTCAAATGAAGTGTGGAGTTGAGATATTAGTGAGGTACCCGTGTCGGTTCCTTATAATTATGACAAAGGCACCATGTATTGTAAGATGCTAATGACAGGGGAAGATGGATAAGGGATATTTGAGGACCCTGTATATTATTTTTTTTGCAACTTCTCTGTATATCCAGTTATTCTAAAGTAAAAAGTTTAGTTAAGTGATTTTTTTTTTCAAAAAAGAACTCTTCCTATGGGCAATAGCATGGATGAACCTCAGAAATATGATGTAAGTGAAAGATGACAGATACAAGTATATACATAAAAAATTCAGGAAAAGGCAAAGCCAATCAGTTCCTATAGATGTATGCATAGTAGTTAATTTGGGAGGGTAAAGTAGGAAGGATCAATAAAGGAAAACTTATGAGGTGTTAGAAATATTTTATTTCTTGATTTGGGTGATTACAGGGTTTTTATTTTTAAAATAACACTAAAAACCTTTATATGCTTTAATGTACATTTGTTAAAGCTCATTTTTTTTTTCAGCAATAAAGTCTTTTTAAATTAAGGTATAAGGAAGCTTGGGACTGGTGCACTGGGATGACCCAGAGGGATGGTATGGGGAGGGAAGAGGGAGGTGGGGTTCAGGATTGGGAACACGTGTACACCCGTGGTGGATTCATGTTGATGTATGGCAAAACCAATACAATATTGTAAAGTAAAAAAAATAAAAATAAAAATAAATAAATAAACACAAACTCATGTAGGAAAAAAAATAAAAAATAAATAAAAGGCAATGTCTCTCCATAAAAAAGATTAAGGTATATACATTTTTTAAGATACAATGTTATTGAATACTTAACAGTTTATGGTATAGTGTAAACATAATTTTTATATGCACTGGGAAACCAAAATATACACATGATTTGCTTTATTATGATATTCACTTTATTTCAGTGGTCTTTGAAACTGCAATATCTTCAAGGTACACCTGTACTGATTTTTTTTTTTTTAAGCAGGCAGTTAATTTGTCTGAATTCAAACTCTAAACTATTTCTCTTGCATAGGCAGGCAGCAATTAAAAATCTTTGATGAATTATTTTAGCCTTAATTTGAGTGCCTGAAGTTTCCCCATATATGTTTTGGTAGCAGGTCAGCAGTTTTGGAGTTTGGAGATTTTGGCAGTTTATATGTAGAAAGCTCAATTTTTGAAGTTTTTAAAATGCCTATAAAGAGATGTCTGAAAGGATATTTGTCAGATTTTAATAATGCTTCAGGGTGGTGGGATTTTTTTCATATTTTCCTTTTGCCTTTGTATTTATTTGTAATATCTTTCAATATTCATATTTTGAGCACAAAACTATAAAGATATTATTCTTTAAAAAGAAAAAAAATCCATTCCGTGATACAATCATCCATTAGATTGACAAAAACCTGAAAGTGTAACACCCTCATTTGTCAAGATTACGAAAGCTTAAGCATACAAATTTTCTCCTTTGTTTTTTTCTAGCAGTTTCACACTTTTGTGGCTTACATCTCGGTCTATGACTCATTTTGAGTGGAGTTTTATGTTAAGGTGTGATGTCTATGTGGAGTTTCATGCTTCTGCATGTCTAAACAACTCGGCAGCATTTGTTGAAAAGAGTCTCCTTTCTCCATTGCATTGCTTTTGCACTTGTGTTAAAAATCACTTAACTTGGGCTTTTCCGGTGGTTTGGTGGTAAAGGAGCCACCTGCCAATGCAGGAAACACAAGTTTCATCCCTGGTCCAAGAAGGTCCCACATGCCTCGGAGCAACTAAGCCCCTGAGCCACAGCTACTGAGTCTGTGTTCTAGAGCCGAGGAACTGCAACTCTTGAGCCCATGTGCCACAACTGCCGAAGCCCCCTGCACGCTAGAGCCCACGCTCCACAGCAAGAAACCTACAGCACCGAGAAACCCACAAACCACGATGAAGAGCAGACCCCACTCGCCACAGCTAGAGAAAAACCCACAGGGCCATGAAGACCCAACACAACCAAAAATAGATAAATACAATTTTTAAACATTAAAAAAAAATCACTTAACTTGTATCTATTTCTGGGCTTTCTATTCTTGTCCATTCAGCTATATTTCTATCCTTTTGCCAATACTGCACTGTTTCAATTACTGTCGTTCTATAGTATATCCTAAATTCATTCGTCTATAGCGAGTCTAAAAGAACATCTCATGTGTTGGAAATATACAATCAGTTTGCTAAGCCTGAGCAATCCTGCTGTTTCAGGTGGTTTCTGGGAGGAATCATAGCCAGTGTCTTCTCGTGTTCCTTGGTGATAATCATTGCTTGTAAGTAACCATTTCCCACATTACTGCTCTGATTCCCGTGTTTTATTCCAGTTTGAGGCATTTAAAAATATTTTCTCAAAATTGAAAAAATAATAATAAAAATATTTTCTCTTTCTCCTCCAAGATGTAGTCAAGTCATCCTTTTTCAGCCTTGCCAACTATTTCAAAGCTACCACCTGCACTTGGTAAGTATCTCTTGTGTTATCCTTGTTTGTACAAAGATAACCAGAATCTGACATCTGAGAAAGCTTTCTGCTGAGCAACGGATGGCAATGACTACATGCAGGAAAGGTCCTGACTCTTTGTCCTGAAGAATAATTTCTATTGCCAACCTGTCTCCTAAATACTTACACAAAAATAGAATTAATTTTTAAGGCAGCAAAACTTAGGAAATAATATGAGTTTTACATTTTTAAATAGTCTTTAAAGGGATTTTATAGATTATATAGCACTGTACTTCATTAACACCTCATATTAAAAGGCCTTTATCTTAAATGGCAAACTGCCCATGAAATGATCTCAGTTACAAACTGATTTCTCCACCATCTCTCACCCACTTAATGATCCCCCTGTATGCTGACTGCATGGTTCAGCATATTTCAAAAGGTTACTGGGGTCTGGGTGAGATGCTCACAGAATCTCAAACAGTCTCCAAAGCGCCCTCCCCTTGCAAGACGGATTGTCTTAATTACCTTCACTTCAATATGGCTCTCAGAAGCAAAGTCCCAGAGCTTGGAGGCTGAGGTCTGTAATTCAAATTAGTTTACTAGCCTTCGCTCTTGACACTCTGTTGCCCTATTTATGAAATCCTTGTATTTAACTCTGAAATCACAGCGGGGCTTAGTGAAGATTTATTTTGTTTTGGACTCCAGCCAATATTGATTTACTGACACCCTGAGCAATGTTTTCCTTCATTTCCTGGCATTCCAGGTTTCTAGGGACAGGCGTTGGTAGAGCTAAGTTTTATCTAACCTGATAGGTAGAAAATTGGGTCCTGAGGTTACCAGAGAAATCCTTATTCTTTAGCCCTTGAAAATTAATGTTGCTGTTCAGTCACTAAGTTGTGTCTGACTCTGTGCAATCCCATGGACTGAAGCACACAGGGCTCCTCTGTCCTCCACTATCTCCCAGAATTGGCTCAAATTCATTAAATTAGTGACATTTGTTTGAAATCTTCCTAAGAGGGACTTACCTGGTGGTCCAGTTGGGGAATTAAGATACCACATGCCACATGACATGGGCAAAAATTTTAAAAAAGTAAAATAAAATAAAACCTTCCTGAGATACCCAATTTTCTCCTTCTAGCTATGGGGCTGCACACAGGTCTACCTCACACGAGGTTAACTGTTGATGTGCATGGGTGCTCAGCTTTTGGTGCAGACTAGACTGGACTAACATATAATGTCTGAACAAAAGACTCAACGGCAGAGTTGTTTTGTAACCCAGCTCACAGAAATGTCAGATGGTGTACATTGTATAAAATCCATTTTCTTTGGGTTTCAAGATGAATATGTACAATTAATCAGAACAAGTGTCATCTTATTAGAAAGCTCTGTAATGAGGGCAGAGTTTCTCAAAGCACAGCATTGGGGACATCTGCTCTAGAATCAGCTGGGTAGTTTATTTGAAACCAGTTGTATGGATTCCAATTCCAGACTTCTGAATCCAAATTTGTGGGGGAGGGCTCTTTATTTTTAATCACCTCTTCAGATACTTCTTTGCACATTAACTAAGAAAGTCTTGGAAAGATGGTCTGTAAAAACCTCTATCCCTTGATTTCTAAAGTGGCATTGCTTAACCTAACATTATCTTCATTTAGAACTCACAATGTGTTCTGCGCTGAGCTAGGTGCTCAGCAGACGTTTACGGAGCCTCTGCCAAGAGTCAGACACCGTTGCTGAGTGCCAGGGTTACGATGCCAAGGCCTCAAGATTTGAGTCTAATTAGAAGGACTTGTGAAGGGCAAGGTGAAGTTGTGTTTTTAAGTCAATAAGTGCAAGTGTAGAGTTAGCACAGAGGCTGTGGGACCACCTGGGGCGATGTTTGGCCAGACCAAGAGAGATGAGGAGGGTGGGCAGGGAAGGATGGATGGATCAGCCAGTGTCTGAGCTGCAGGGGTTATGTCATCTGTTGCTTTAAGGGCATCGCCCACTGTTCTGTGCTCCTCCTAAAAGAAATTATATCAAGACCAGGATGATATTTCCATTTTAAACACTCTCATCCATAGTCTCACTTATGGAACAAGATCACTTCTTTGATTACTTGTATACATACTTCAACTTGTTTTTCTCTCCTTCCCTCTCTGTTTTTTTTGTTTTTTTTTACCCTGTTTCCCACCCTTCCAACCTCATATCCACACACTCTTGCAGTCAAGATCTGAAAACAAGGACTATTGACTTCATTTCCGTATCTGATGCCTTGAAAAGAGTAGGTACTGTACTCCATAAATATTCATTGAATGTATTTGCTGCATCATTTCTTAAAGTACTTCCTTTAGAGCCAAGAGCTCTGAGCCTGTACATTAAAGATTTTGCAACTCTCTTCCTCACATATAAACATATCCAGAAACCAATCAGCCAAAGACATGATTATTAGCATCAAGAGTCAAGAGTGACTCATAAGTTTCCTCTAAGAACCAAGGATAAGAATCTGAGGGAGGTGAGGACAAGTGCTATACTTGGTCCAACATCGTGGAGCAGCCCCTCCACACCTGTCCTGCACTGCACATAGTTAGATAGATAGCATGCCTGTTTTTTTTTTAACATTTTATACTTCTCAAGTCACATCTCTTTTCATAACATTATGCAGTTCTTACTCAACTGCCTTCTTGTTTAAAGTCTTCGAGTTTGGGGACTGTCTGTACTGCACACCATTGGCTCAAAGGCCTCCTTCCAATGAAGGTTATCAGAGGTACCCATGTCACCAAAAACAAGTTAGCATCAGAAGGGTCCATTTTGCATTTATGACATCATAGTAGCAAAATGGGTGACATTTCTTTTCCTACTTTCCCATGCAGGAATGGATGTTTATATAGTTGGTGAATGAGTGAATCAATTTTGTTGTTGTTTAGTTGCTAAGTTCTTTGCAACCCCATGGATTGCAGCTCTCCAGGCTTGTCTGTCCATGGGATTCTCCAGGCAAGACTATTGGAGTGAATTACCATTTCCTACTCCAGGGGATCTTCCCTACCCAGGGATAGAACCCACATCTCCTGCATTGGCAGGGGGACTCTACCACTGAGCTACCTGGGAAGCCTCCAATCAACTTTAGGGAGTAGAAATACAGGGAAAACTCACTTGTTACTCTGTAGGGATTTCTATCCTAGAAGGGGTGGGGAGAAAAGAAGGACAATATAAAATAGTAGTTAACTAAGTACCAAGCTGGGTTTAGGGACAAAAAGCCCTGTAGCCTGTCCCAGGAAAGAGAGAGAACTGAGAACTGGGAGTAGGAAGGAAAGACCTGGGGCTCCCCTGTCCCAGTTCTGATTATTTAAGGTAGTTGTGTTTGTGTGTGTGTGTGTGTCTGTGTGTGCATACACGCACACACTCACTCATGCAGTAATTCAAGCAGATACTGCATTTCTTGTGTACATGGATAAATGATGAATTTCTTTTCTCCTTTCTCTGATCAGGTTTGCCAAAATCTGACAACCATTCATGAGGGCCTCTGATGAATGTCTTCAATCTGAATATCCAGAAATTGTCTGATTTGTGGTCTGCTTGGAATCAACTGTTTATTGGAGAAAGTGAACAATTGGATAATTGAGGGAAAAAAAGGATTTTTATTTAGTTATGTCATTTTTTCCAAAAAATCTGTTTGCCCTCACAATGATAGTATGCTCCTGAAAATAATATTAATTTGTCTTTCCTTTGCAAACACTAGCAGTTGGAAGGGAAAGGACTGGGAAATTAGACAGAGAACAAACCACCTGGATGAATGGTCTCCTATTATACCTTATACCTTAAGGCAATGGTTCTCAAACATTAGTTTTTGTTAGAGAAGTCTAAGAGGAGCTTATAACAATGCAGGTTCCTGGACCTGCCTGTCTATACCTGTCCTTTGATGAACTGCTGCAGTTGAACAAAGAAAGGGAATTTACATAATCAACACTGACTTGAAAGTAAATAAATGTGGTCTGTACATAAAATACAACGTAGAAAAAGTTTGCAGTTCTCCCCAAGGAAACCTTGTAATTGAAGGTGGTGACAGTTGATAATGGTTGATGGAAAACGGGCAGGAGAGAGCCATTTTTTAGACAGTTCTTCTTTTGAACCAATTTCTTTACCAAGTTTTCAATCATCTTGGGACTCATGACTACTTTTCACTCTAATTGAAATTCAAGCAAAGATACAACAACAACAAAATCCTTTAGGGGCAAAATAAAGGCAAAACACCATAGTGCTTTAAAATATGTAAAAAATGGTATGGTTACACATGCAATATAGAAGATGTTCCCTCTCCATCCCTCTTGCTTCATATATATTCGCAAAGCAAACATGGCCTGCAATTCAGATTTACTTTGTATGGTATTCTTTAACTAGAAATTTGTATGGAGAAAATTGCCTGTGTTTAAAATGGTAAGGTCAAAATATCACTTTTTCTATTGATTGTACTTAGTGCATTTTTTTTGTTGAAAAAGTATTATACTAATAAATAAAAGGAATCATCACTGACTTGTTTTGATCAAATACTGGTTGATATATTGCTCTGAAGGTGTTTTTTGGATGTAATTAACATTTACAATCAATTAATTTTAGGTAAAGGAAATTCGGAGAAGGCAATGGCACCCCACTCCAGTACTCTTGCCTGGAAAATCCCATGGACGGAGGAGCCTGGTAGGCTGCAGTCCATGGGGTCGCTAAGAGTCGGACACAACTGAGCCACTTCACTTTCACTTTTCACTTTCATGCACTGGAGAAGGAAATGGCAACCCACTCCAGTGTTCTTGCCTGGAGAATCCCAGGGACGGGGTAGCCTGGTGGGCTGCCGTCTATGGGGTCGCACAGAGTCGGACACGGCTGAAGCGACTTAGCAGCAGCAGCAGCAAAGTACATTACCCTCCATCATGTAGGTGGGCCTTGTGCAATCAATTGAAGGCTTTAAAAGACTGGAGTTTCCTGAGGAAAAAGGAATTCCACCTACAGATTGCAACAAACAAATGCTGCCTGCATTTCCAGCCTATAGACTCAGGACCACAATATCAACTCTTACTTGAATTTCAAGTATGCTGGCTTGCCTTATAAATTCTGGACTTGTCAGCCCCCACAACTGCATAAGATAATTCCTTAAAAGCTCTCTAGATAGATAGATATGTCTAAATATATCTATAGATATCATACCATATGTATTAATATGCCATACTGGTTCTGTTTCTCTGGAGAATCTTGACTAATACAGCAGGTGCTATAACCAGCATTTGATTGATAACCTTAGTAAAGTTTGGTAACTTTCCCCAAGCACACAAAGGGTAGGGCAAACTTGGGTCTGCGTGATTTCACAGCCCTTACTCTTCCCACCGCTGATTGCTGCTGAGAAGGGTTATAGGGGAGAGACATGCACCTTGAAGATCAAATATTGCCTGAATCACTCTCTCTGGAAATTCCAACCCAGGAAAATGTTTTCCATGAGTCGAAAGATTAAGTGGAAAGAGTTATCTTTCAGGGACACCCGTGACCTTTACCTTTTTTTCCCCACATGATATGGCTTGTATAGTATTTTATTTACAATTTTTTAGAATTATTCAACCTCTTGCTTTACTTTTTTTAAAAATTAAGGGTATAGTTGCTTTACAATGCTGTGTTAGTTTCTGCAGTACAACAAAGTTAATCAGCCATATGTATATCTGCTCCCTGTGTGTGTGTGTGTGTGTCTGTTTGGATCTTATATCTCAAATCTATTCCTGCAAAGATTTGGTGTGAATGAGATGACAGAAAAATCATCTAATGCTGTCTGGTTTGCTTTAGGACCTCTGCTTGTAGAGGTTTCTTTAGCTGCAGTCAGCTCACGTTGGAGCCTTTGTGTTAGATGTCTTATCTTCAGTTCAGTTCAGTTCAGTTCAGTCACTCAGTCATGTCCAATTCTTTGTGACCCCATGAATCGCAGCACGCCAGGCCTCCCTGTCCATCACCACCTCCCAGAGTTCACTCAGACTCATGTTCATCAAGTCAGCGATGCCATCCAGCCATCTCATCCTCTGTCGTCCCCTTGTCCTCTTGCCCCCAATCCCTCCCAGCATCAGAGTCTTTTCCAATGAGTCAGCTCTTCATATGAGGTGGCCAAAGTACTGGAGTCTCAGCTTTAGCATCATTCTTTCCAAAGAAATCCCAGGGCTGATCTCCTTCGGAATGGACTGGTTGGATCTCCTTGCAGTCCAAGGGACTCTCAAGAGTCTTCTCCCACACCACAGTTCAAAAGCATCAATTCTTCGGTGCTCAGCTTTCTTCACAGTCCAACTCTCACATCCATACATGACCACAGGAAAAACCATAGCCTTGACTAGACGGACCTTTGTTGGCAAAGTAATGTCTCTGCTTTTCAATATGCTATCTAGGTTACCTGTAATCCTTACCATAGTCCATAGTTGGATTTCAGTTGTTACAATAGGCAAATCCATGTAATTGCTAATGTGGTCCAGGCAGCCCTCCTTCTGCTTGTAACCATGCCATTAGCTATCTCTGACCTCCAAGCTTTTCTGCTTACCTGCCTCAGGCTGGCGAGGGGCACGTGCCAGGAGTGAGGGACAGTCACATGATCCCACTAGTGGGGGTGGCTGGGAAATGCAGGGAAGCATTTGGATCTTTGGTGAGCTCTAGCAGACCCTGTGAGATCCTCATTTTAAAGAAGAGGCAGGTAAATTTCACAGAGAATGCATGACTTGTGCACCCCAGGTCTTTAAGGCTCCTGTGTAAAATCTCCCGCCAAGTAAAATCTACTGTAGTTACTTCGGAGCAACTCAAAACGATCTGCATATGCTATAGTGGATGCCAACCATCTCCCCCTCCTCGCCAAAAGGAATCCCACTATTGCTCATACAATACAGCAGAGCGGACACCTGCTAAGTTGGCATTCTTTGCCTCAATGCCACATTTCCCTACCAAGCTTTGATGAAGGTCTGATCATGTATTAAAAAATGTCTATCCCGCAGTGATGGCTGTACCCCCTCCATCTGCCCCACGCTGGGTAAAATCTGCTGCAGCTGTAAGCGACACCTGCTAGAGAACCAGACGGGGTACCTCGGGGGTTGGGGGGTGCAATTTAGCAGGTGGATGCTAAGAGCTGGCAAACACTCTACCAAAATTTTCTACCATCCTTTTGTAGCCTTAAAAGAAAGAAAAACAAAGAAAATGCAAGACAGGGTGAGAGAGAAAGGCTGGTACCCCAGGTTTTGATTTGCAATGCAAATACTTCGTATTGGTGTGGTGAAGAGAGAGTGACCCGCCCGCCACCCTAACCTGAATTGCGCTAGCATATTTCTGTGTGGGTGAAACTGACACTCAGGCTTAAATGATCTGCTGTGAGGGAGGTGGCGGAAGCTCTGTGCCAGGGACTCCCTTTTTCTCCCCCCACCTTTTTTTTCAGGGAAAGGAAAAATCAAGGACCACATTCTAGATCCTTCCACCTTACCCATTTCATTGTTTCTTCCTCTGCTGAGTCACATCCTTTGAAAATCAGCCAAATAGTTAACAGCACGATATTCCTGCTCTGGAGTCAGGCTGGACCTGGGGCTGAGTTCTGACCGGGCTGCTTACCTGCTATGTCACTTTGGACAAGGTGTTTCATCTTTCTAAGGCTGAATTTCCTCATCCATAAAGCAGGATAAAGTATTATTTAATTCCTAGTATTTGTATGAGAAGTAAATGATTCCATGCCAGCAAGGCACTTAAAATTTGACACAGAGCTTAAGTACATGCCAAGCTCTTCCAAAGTGGAATCTGCCATTGTTAGCAACAGAAGTAGTAACATTAGTCATGGGGGGTAAGAGTTGTTCTAATTTCTGGGACCATGTGAGTTTTTCAGTTAGTAGATGAGATGGTATAAGAATCGGGTGAGATGTGGGCTGAAGCTTGGCCAAGGACATATCAATCTGGCTGAATAAATACTTCTTCCAATATTTAACACGAGGTGGAGTGATTATAAAGCCAATATGCCTTTAAATTTTTTTTTAATATTTATTTTTATTTATTTGACTGTCCTGGGTCTTAGTTGCAGCATTCAGGATCTAGTACCCTGACCAGGGATCAAACCTGGCCCCACTTCTTTGGAAGCAAGAATCTTAGCCTCTAGACCACCAGGGAAGCCCCAACAATTGGGTTTTGCAGTTAGACCGAGATAGGTTGGACTTGGCTGCTGTCATTTATGACCTTGTGACATTGGGCCTATACTTCAGCTTCTCTGAACTCCAGCCGTAAAACAGATACGTTCACGTCTCATGGTTGTACAGTATAGGGGTGGGTGGTGGTGGTGGTATCACTTTAATGACAAAGAGGAGACAGAAGAGAAAATGAGTTTATATCTTGGCATGAGAAGGGATTCACTTTAAAAATAACCAGCTAAATTTTCTTCATTTTGTAAGCGCTTCACCCTCATTTCATTTAAATAAAAAAAGAGAAAATTCAAATATGCAAAAGAGAAAAGGCAACCCGGGATTCCTCAACCCAAAGACAGCCACCGCCAACATCTTGGTGTTGAGCCAAGAAAACTGTCTTGATGGCAAGGTTGATGAGACATGGAAACAGGCCCCCCAGAGAGGAGGACTTTGGACATGGAAGCAGCCACCATCTGGGGTCAGTCGTGCGGTCATTGCCCTGATGGAAGCAGGGAGCTCCAGCGATGACAGACCCAGCCCCCCGCTGTGCTTTAGAGTAAGGGCCATGCCATCAGCTGTCACCCCGCAGGAAAGTTGTCTCTCCCCTCCCCCAACGTGGGGGCCAAGATGGCCACATAATGAAAGTGAGTTTTGAAGAGCCTTTATCAAAAGGGAAGCAGGAATAAATGAAAATCTAGTGCATCTGGGATGCCACTGTGCCCTCACTCCCTTTCTCCCTCCCTGTTTTCAAATCTTAACCCCCGTGGCAGTTCTGAGCTCCACACAGCTCAGGGCTCACAGTTTAATGGGTGAGGCAGACACAGAGGCAGTGACATCATCAGCCTGATGGGCAATAAGACGGAGGGGACTCCAGGTAGCCATGGGGACCTGAAGAGGGTGGGGTGCTCCCACCTCCGCCTGTATCATAGAGTCTCCCAGGTGTCCTCTACAACCCCTGCATAGCACTCAGTCTCACTGCACAAGTCCAGCATCTGTCGTTCCTCATGAGTATAAGCTCCAATAGTGCAGGGACCACTTCTTTCCCCAGTGCCCAGCCAGGGCGACTAGGGAGGTGCTCAGTGAATACTGGACAGACAGATGCTGTTGAAAGAACACATGTCCTAGGGGTGTCTATAGTGGGCACCAGCTGTCTTGTTCTGTCCAGTATCCCTTCTTCCCCCTGTCTGGTTCCTATAGCATCTTTCTTAGTCACCCCTACCCCAACCCATGGGTTTCAGTGGGGCTGTAATTCCAAGCCCTGGAGGAGGTGGAGGTACAGGACACAACTTGGCCAATCAGATTCTTTTTCTCCCAGGGACAGAGGTGATTAGAAGCAGGCTGTGAGAGAGCCTGGAAGGAGGGCTGCACTCATCCTGTGGCTGGGTCTCCCCACTCTGGTTGCCCAGTTCTTTCCTAGAGTCTCTGAGAAACCTCAGTGTTTTTCCAGTAGAGACTTCCTTTTAGCTGAAGTTAGTCCAAGTACATTTATCTTGCTTGGTAGGAAAAAAAACCTAATATAGTCTTTCTTTCTTTAAAAATTTTAATTGAGATGAAATTCACAAATGTAAAATAAATCACATTAATCATCTTTCCAGCTCACTATCTTTCTACCTCCTTCAGTGCTATCAGAGTTAAATTATATCAATCCTGACAGTCTGTCTGTCTCCCATCTTCTATCATGTCATTTTTGTTCTTCTCCACCTGAGGTTCCATGTGTACATACTCAGTCATGTCTGGCTCTTTGTGATCCCACGGACTGTAGCCCACCAGGTTCCTCTGTCCATGGGATTGCCCAGGCAAGAATACTGGAGTAGGTTTTCAATTCCTCCTCCAGTGGATCTTTCCTAACCAGGGATCAAACCCACGTGTCCTGTGTGTTCCGCATCGGCAGGCAGATTCTTTACCACTGAACCACCTGATAAGGCCAAGATTCCTTGAGTCCTCATTACAGTCATTCATTTGCAGTTATTTATGTTCATTGTGCTTTTCTGGTAAAACCGCATCTTTGGTTACATCCAAGGTGACATCTGTTTGGCATCTTTGCCCACACACTGAACATGACTTGAGAAAGACTATGCAACCAGGCCTTTCTTTAAATTCATGACCACAACCCTCAAAGTGTGCTTGGTGGTGCCTGGCAATCACCATACCCCATCCTATGTACAGACTCTCCTACTCTATAGGTGACTATTTCATACCTTGTCCTGTCCCTCAAATCTTTAGGATATCTTTCTGAGTCTCATTCTTAGCTGATGTCCTTGCTTCCTATTTTGCTGAGAAAATAGAAACAATTATGAAGACACAACTAACCATATCTATCCACCTACCAGCATCTGTTCCTGCTCTCTTCCTTCCTGTTCTCTGGATGGAAAGTCCTTGCTGCTATCTAAGACCAACTCACTGCTCATGCACTGAAACCCACCCCCTCTTATCTATTCATAGAAAAGGCTCCAGGAATTTTTCTCCCGTCTGCAGTAGCAGCCTTGATTATGCTGTCATAACTCCTGCCTTAATTAAGCCTTTGATTGACTCCACACCCCTTAAAACTCTCTTCTTCCATTTCTCTGCTCCTAGTAGTAGAACAATTCCTTAGTAGGCTTGTCTTCTGTACTTATTTGTCTCTAATTCACCTCCTCCAAGTCTTTCTTGAACTCAATCAAGATTTCACTCTAACCATCCATCACAGCAGCCCCTGTCAAAGCTGCAAGGACCTTCAATGTTGCTAAATCCAGTGTGGGTCTCATTTGACTTGACCTATAGCAGCATTTCACATAGTCGCTCCATTCTTCTCAAAGCATGTTTCTTACTTGGCTTTACCTCCTACCTCACTGGTTTTGTGAGGCACTGAGGCTGTCTGAGCACAGGTTGGAAGAGAATTTCCAGACACAGAGCATTTCAGAAGGCAGTGAATTTATTAAGAGCAAAGAGCAGAGATAATGTGGGCACTGTGAGCACAGGGGGGTGACGCCTCCTGACAGGCCAGGCAGAGCTGACGCTTTTCATGGGTTAGTAGCCAATTTTTATAACCTCAAGAGAGAGAAAATTTCTGCCAGAAGGTTGACGTTAGGTAATCGGTTAGGGTGCTATAGGGTGACTACTGAGGTGGGCATTCTTGCCTAATTTGGGGTCAAGAAGCTGGCTGGTGATGATCAGGGGGCCTTTTGGCAATGGTTGCAAAGGGGCTCAGTCAGCTTCAGGGTGATCTTGATTCTGGGCTCTGCTTCTGTGGCCTTAGTACCAGGCCTCACACCTGTGGCCTTGGGGCAGGACTCCACAGCTCCTTTGCTAACTCTTCCACATACACCAACTTTCAAATTTTAGAGTATCTTCGGCTTTGTCCTTGGACCTCTTCTCTGTCTAAACTCCTTTCCAGAGTGTCTCATCCATGCATGTGAGTGTAAGCACCTCTACAAACCGTGACCTCTCTAACTCTGTCTCCAGCTTGGAGCTCTGCTCCACATTCACATGCTCAGTTGACCTCTCACAATTTCCACCTAGATGTCTAAAATATACCTCAATTTTAACATGTGCAAAACAGAGCTTCCGAATCCTACCTCCTCCAGATCTTCCCTATCCACTGACTTCACCATGTCAGTTCATGGTAATTCCATTTTTTGGCTTTCCTAATAAAAAGTCCAACAGTCCTCCTTGACTCCTATATTACTTTGCTGGGGTTGATGTAATGACGTGTCACAAACTAGGAGGCTTAAAGGACAGAAAAGTATCTTCTCAATTGTTCTGGAGGCTAGAAGTCCAAAATCAAAGTGTCAGTAGGCTTGGTTTCTTCTAAGGGCAGGGAGGGAAGGATCTGACCCT
Source organism: Bubalus bubalis (assembly GCF_019923935.1). Lineage (NCBI taxonomy): Eukaryota > Metazoa > Chordata > Mammalia > Artiodactyla > Bovidae > Bubalus > Bubalus bubalis. Next base: position 73,447,005 of record NC_059171.1, on the reverse strand, counting down.
AGCTTGTAGACAGCCATCTCATCCTTGGGTCTTCACATGGTCTCTATATGTGTCTATGTCCATCATATTTGTAATAAAAGCCTTGCAAGGTCCTGCATGATTGTCAGCCTCCTTCCTGCCCCTTAGCCCTTGTTCTTTGCTCATCTATTCCAACATGCCAGTCACCTTTCTCCGCCCCTTTAGCAGGGCAGGGTTCTCGCCATCTGAGAGCTTGACCTCTTCTCTCTCCCTGGGAAAAATCTTCCCTTAGTTCTTCATGTAACCGACTCCTTCTCATATTCAGGTCTCTTCCCAAATGTGACCTATGTGACTGCCCAAGTAGCCCTCCTCCGAACTCATTCCATCTTCCATTTTTCCTTCACAATCCATATTATCATATCAAAATGTCTTATGTAGTCTTTGTTTACTTGCTTACTGTCTGTCTTCCCCTATGTGTATATAATTTTCCGAATGGCCAAAACCTTTAAATCTCAGTCATCACTGTATCCCCAGCCCAAGGGATTCAGTACATGCTTATTAAAAGATAAATAAATGAGTTAATGGGACCCTTTAATGCCCACCCAGATGAAAATTTTTTTCACCAACTACATAGTATTCTTGAAACAATTATTTGAGTACACACAGGCACGCGTGCACACACACACACACACACACAACACAAACACACATTCAGGTAGGCAAAAGGAGACAGAGCAAATAAAAGATTATATTAAGATCAGAATTTGGAATAGACAGGGTCAGTCCTCTGTTCATGTAACCAAAGCCTTTGAACATATACTTTTCTCTAAGTTGAAATGGGAGGTTATGAATTCTAGAAGATTTTGTGGGCAAGGCCTCTTTCTGCCTTAGGACAAATGGTGCTTGTGTGATAAGGAAGGTGAGATCATTTCCAGCAGCTGCCACCCAACTTGAAAAGGGTTGATTGATATGACAAAGTCTTTTCAAAGAACATACATCAAAGGAGATGACTGACAGTGAAGTAAACATTTTAGAACTAGAGTAATTAGGAATATATTAGCAATTAAAATAAACTTATTATCATTAGCAAAATTGGCAGTTACTTGCAGTTTCCCCAGGGGCCTCATTTCAAGTTTATCTTAAGTCAGGATTAATGTTTTTTGGGATACGGTTTTAATTTTTGTGGATTTTGATTTTTTCATATCCCTGTCCATAGCTAATAGAGCTCAGTGGTTCTCAAATAAAGGTCTTATTCATCTTGGGGCTTCTATGAGCTGAACCCAGGTGTGCTAACACAAACCTGAACAAAGCTGCTGCTAACCCAGTTCTCAGATAAAATTAAATAAGTGGATACAATTTTTTATTTTCCTCTTGTATACAATCTTTTAGGCCTTCACCCCTTGCTAGTGCATGTCTTCCAGAAGGTACTAGAAAATGACGAATTCCTGAGCTTGAAGCAAATAAATAAATTAATCAGGGAAAAACCTTGGTCACCAGCCTTCTGAGATCAATGTTTCTTCCTTCTACGGACATATGTATTGATGGTTTGCACTCTTTGGATGGTAACAGAGGCAGGATTGAACCCTCTATCTTCTTTACCTTTTGGTTTCTGCTCATTATCCCAATTAGTGGAAGGCTATCTATTAGCATGATAACCATCAAAGTTGTACCAGTTAGGGTTCTTTGTTGACAGTAATGAAAACTGACCCTGGCAATAGAACAAAAGGGTAGTGTGGGTAACTCTGGCTTCTATATCAGGAAGCTGGCACCTGGAATTGCCCTCCAACAAGATCCAGAGGAATAAATATGGAGACAAAACAAATGTCCACTTCAAACATAAGCTTATAAGTGACAGTCGGGAGCAAGATTCTACTCTGTGTTAGAGATGCTTTACTCAGAAGAATCTGGAAGACTTAATCTCCTCCCACTGAGGCTGGAGAGGGTCCAGAAACAACTAATGTCCATGGGGCATGGCAGGATGGAGCTGGGAGGCCATGGGGAAAGATTGGGCTGGGGGCAAGTAAGGAAACATTTCAGGAGATCAGAAAGGGAGAGGGCATGCCGATGACCATCCAAGAGGGGCTGGCCTCATGGGAAATGAAGAAAATATTTTATTCTATCTTTCAGACTCTGAGCTCACTTGTGACCTGCCACTAGTAAGACTGTGCTCTTCATGGCAATGACTAGCTGAGTCTGAACCCTTTCCCATGGGTGCTGTAGGATGTAATAGAAGGATTACCCAAACAGCTGTATACTCATCTGCTCTGACAGTGAAGGGTTGCAGTTTAATTAATGGGCTTTAAAGCACACATCAATGTTTTATACTGCTTTCCTTTTCAGGTGAGAATTAATTATTGGTCTAGTTAAGCAGAAAGAGAACTCATAGGTGTGGAATTTTAGACTCCGGAGACCACCTAGTGGGGCTGAGGAAGGTTGGCTGATCTGGGCACAAAAAGAATGGACGGCACATAGTCTTGGAGTCAGGGGGAGACTTGAGTTCTGTGGTGTTTTGAACCCTACTTCTGGGAGTTTCCCATGGGCTGGGCCTCTAAGAGCAAACAGAATCAAATGCTGTTTTTTTGCCCAGGCTTCCCCGATGGCTCAGTGGTAAAGAATTCGCCTGCAATGCAGGAGATGAAGAGACACAGGTTCAGTCCCTGGGTCAGGAAAATCTCCTGGAAAAGGAAATGGCAACCCACTTCAGTATTCTTGCTTGGGAAATCCCATGGACAGAGGAGCCTGGGCGACTACAGTCCATAGCGTTGTGAAGAGTCAGACATGACTGAACACATGAGCAACACACACAACCTATTGAATGGTCTCAGTTTGTATGAGATTAGTGCTCAAGGACACTGACACCTGCTTTAAAGAGAAAAAAGCCTCAGAGGACTGAAGCTGCTCAAAAGGATGTTGAGAAACCACTGAGTCCAGATTCCTGCCTAAATGAGGCATCTCCTTCTACAGAATTCTGCACAGATCAATCAAATATATTCCAGTCAAGTAATTGCAAATAACGAACTTCATTTATTTGGACATCATTAAACCATTCCAAAAACATGCAGTGGAAAGGACCTGTCCACCCTTTGAATCTAGGTGTGTTTCCCCCTACTTTGACCAATAGAGTACAAGGGAAGAGACTTGTCCATGTCCCACAGCAGTCATGACCACCGTTTCAGTTATCTCCTGCTGTATGAAAATTACTCTCAAAGTTATCTCATGATTTTGTGGGTGAGGAATTGATGTAGGGATCAGCTGGGTGATTCTCCTGTACCATGTGGCATTGATAGAGATCAGCCACTCAGTTACAGTTAGAGATGGATGGGCTGATTTATAAGGTCCAAGACAGCATCACTCAATATCTGCCATGTGAACAGGGAGAGCTGGAAGGCTGGGGCTTGGCGGGTGGAGGTACCTATTCTTGGCTTCTCAAGCATGGTGGCCTTGGGGGTAGTCAGACTTCTTATGGGACAGCTCAGGACTCCATAAGTCAGTGTTTGGCAAAGTGGAAGCTTCATGGATTTTTATGAACTAATTCTGCAAATCACATAGCACCTCTTTCTCTGTACCCGATTGGTTCAAGTGGGCAGAAGCATGTCCAGATTCAAGGTAAGGGACAGTGACACTGCCTTTCAATGGGAGGAATGTAGACTAATTTCTACCCATCCATGTATGCTTTATCGCAGAGTCATGTCCAACTCTTTGTGACCCCATGGACTGTAGCTCTCCAGGCTCCTCTGTCCAGGGGAATTTTTAGGTGAGAATACTGCAGTGGGTTGCCATTTCCTCCTCCAAGGGATCTTCCTGACTCAGAGAAAGAACCTGCATCTCCTTTGTCTCCTGCATTGCAGGCAGATTCTTTATCTGCTGAGCCATTGGGAAAGCCCAATTTCTATCCACGCATGTTTAAATCTTTCCATCTACCACTGGGAAATTCTGGATTAAAGAAGGAAGAAAGGAAGAACGTGAAACTGTAAGTGCTGGTAAGCATGGAAGATTGGTTTATTTGTTATAAAGCTGCAATGAGGAAATTCTTCAGAAGGAAAATTAATGCAAAGTTAATTAATGCAATGGAGCTGTAACCAAAGTATTTGTTACACATCATAAAAACACTAAATTATATAATAAGAACCCAATAACTTTCTAGGTCAATGTCCTTGGAATTTAGCCAGCACAAAAGAAGTAGGAGGCCTGTTTTGCTGTTACCGGAATTTTTTAAAACCCTCTTTAAAATTTATTTCTACTTAAATATAGAATATGTTGCAGCAGTTTTCTCAGGAAGTCCCGCTCATCTTGTTACATTTCCAAGAGCCAAAGAAACAAGTCTATTTTGAATAATGGTTTGCATAAGCAGACACACACCAAGGCTTTTTAAACTACCACGTTCAGTTGGAATGAAATGAACTTGACTTCACTTGGAGCTGTCACACTGTGATTTATTTCCCAATTTCCCTGCCTATCAGTGGACTGTAACAATCAGAGCACACTGTACACCTGTCCTGCGTGACCCATGGGTCCTCTGATTCTAAGAAACACAGTGTCTTGTGATGCTGGGTGGAGAAAGGACACAGAATAACCACCCCAGCCTGGCCCATAACAAATTATGAAGTAAATATTCCTGGTTTCCCCATTTTATCACCCACATCTCTTCTCTATTCCACCAGAATGTCAAACAGTCTAAGACCTTCCTCTTATAAGAAGGATTTCTTACCCTAGATTTCTGTAAAAACGTTTCAAGATGAAGAAGTTATTTCAGAGAATGGGGTACCTTTCCTGGGTAGCCTGCTTGATCCCCTAAATACTGAGTCAGCTGTTTGTTTTTTTTTTTGAAGTGTCTTTCATTCACTTAAATTATTTCATTAAAGCTTCACAATGATCCTTGGAGGTTATTATCAGTACTCATCTAACAAGTGGAAATTAAGGTTAAGGAAGTTTAAGGTCACACCTCTGAGAAACGGGAGTGTGGGCCGATTCCAGTGTCAGTTCAGTTCAGTTCAGTCGCTTTGCAACTCCATGAATCACAGCACGCCAAGCCTCCCTGTCCATCACCAACTCCCGGAGTTCACTCAGACTCATGTCCATCGAGTCAGTGATGCCATCCAGCCATCTCATCCTCTGTCGTCCCCTTCTCCTCCTGCCCCCCAATCCCTCCCAGCATCAGAGTCTTTTCCAATGAGTCAACTCTTCGCATGAGGTGGCCAAAGTACTGGAGTCTCAGCTTTAGCATCATTCCTTCCAAAGAAATCCCAGGGCTGATCTCCTTCAGAATGGACTGGTTGGATCTCCTTGCAGTCCAAGGGACTCTCAAGAGTCTTTTCCAATACCACAGTTCAAAAGCATCAATTCTTCGGTGCTCAGCTTTCTTCACAGTCCAACTCTCACATCCATACATGACCACTGGAAAAACCATAGCCTTGACTAGACGGATCTTTGTTGGCAAACTAATGTCTCTTCTTTTGAATATGCTGTCTAGGTTGGTCATAACTTTCCTTCCAAGGAGTAAGCGTCTTTTAATTTCATGGCTGCAGTCACCATCTGCAGTGATTTTGGAGCCCCCCCAAAATAAAGTCTGACACTGTTTCCCCATCTATTTGCAATGAAGTGATGGGACCAGATGCCATGATCTTAGTTTTCTGAATGTTGAGTTTTAAGCCAATTTTTTCACTCTCCTCTTTCACCTTCAAGAGACTTTTTAGTTCCTCTTCACTTTCTGCCATAAGGGTGGTGTCATCTGCATATCTGAGGTTACTGATATTTCTCCTGGCAATCTTGATTCCAGATTCTAGTGTGGAAGGCCTTAAATCAAATACAAAGAGAAAAGAGCAAAGGACAGGCTAATGGGACTCAGGAGGCAGCTCCCCTTAGGAAACAGAGTGTCCTGTGGTTCTGTGTTTAGTTTGGCCAGCTGATCTGGGGTCAGGGAAGCAGTTTGCCGAGATGGAGGGTGGGGCCGTGGAGGAGGACTAGGTCTGGGTTATGGGGCACCCGGATCTTTTCTGGGGCAGACCCTCCTCCCAGCCCCTCCAGAGTCGGGAAACGCGGCCCCGCCTGGCCCCGCGCGGCCTCCGTAGAGTCCCCGTTGCCATGGCTCCCAGGTGCGGACGCGCGGAGGAGAGACTGCGAGGCGGCAGGGGAGTCCTGGCGGGTCCTGGTGGAGCTTCCCGGGCCCGAGACCCTCGAGGGGCGACATGGGACGGAGTAAGCGCCCCCTCCCATCTTCCGCTCTCGATCGTCCCCATTCTAGGCATCGTCCCGGGCCTCTGGGGACTCTCGACGCCCCTTCTGCCCGCGGACCCCAACCCCTCCGGCCCTTGGCCCTCTGCAAACCCGGCTGGCCAGGCCCTGCGCCGACTGGCTGGGCTGCTTGGCTCCGGCGAGACCCAGGTTCCCGATCTGTAAAGTGGGGCAGGCGTGGGGCTGGGGGAGAAAGGCATGGCACTTGATTGAAGGGCTCGTGGAAAGTCTAAGCGTCTTGGCGTCAGACACGCCCGGTTCGAGCCCGCGCGTTCCCTTGCCTGCAGTGTGGGCTAGTCGCTGTCTCTGAGCCACACTGGGAGCAAAGTGTAGCCTCGTGGTCGAGGGACCCGACCCCATGGCCTTACCTCGTCCACCTTCTGCCACCAGCTGTGAGACTTCCTCACCTCCAAAATGAAGGCGGTAATAGTATCTGTTTACAGTCAGTGTTGTAAATATGATTATGAATATACCAAGACACTGTGACGTGGCAGAATTAGCAGTTACTTATATATTTTAGATTGTACCAATTGTTTCAGGCTGAACTATTCCAATACCGACACTATCTTTGACCGTTCCAAATTGCACTTTTATACAGTTACCCTGAATTTATCACTTATTGTAGGAGTGTCATAGTGAATACTTATAAATCAAGAGACTGTGGTAGATGGTGGGGTATTTTCCCTGGAAGAGCTGACAGTCTGGTGGTGGAAAGGGGATGGTGATTTTAAATGTTTACACTGTCCCAAATCTTGAGAGTGTTATTTCCTCTCCCTTCCCTTATCCCCATCCCATGGTTTTTTTTTGCTTATCAATATTTTTTACTTTTCCGTGGATTATCCTTTGTCTTCTGCCTTTGAATCCTGTCCACTTTCATTTGTTAAATCATTCACATATCAGACTCATACTGGAGTTCCTACCCTGTGGTTCAGGTGGTAAAAAAATCTGCCTGCAATGTGGAAGACCTGGGTTTGATCCCTGGATCAGGAAGATCCCCTGGAGTAAGGAAATGGCAACCCACTCCCGTATTCTTGTCAGGAGAATTCCATGGACACAGGAGCCTGGCGGGCTACAGTTCACGGGGTCACAAAGAGTCGGACGTGACTGAGCGACTAACACTGACACACCTCGTGTCAGATGCTGCGGGTGCAGTGGTGAGCAAAAGAGGAGGGCCAGCCCTCTTGGAGCTTCTCCCTTTGAGGAAGAAAGCCAACGCTTATTTTAAAATATCAGTCACGATGGAATAAAAAACTAAGATACAAGATCCTTGGCTTTTACTGCTTTTTCCACAGTTCTGAACTCTCTACATCAGAAGAAAAAACTTGAGCTTCCGAGAGAAGATGGTAATAAGGGCTTATGATTGTCATGTTCTTGCTGCCTTCTAGGCAATGTTCTGAGTGGTATCTCTGTGTCAACTCCTTGAGTTCTCACAAAAATCTTGTGAGACAGACGCTACCTCCATTTTGCAGTTGAGGAATCTGAAGAACAGAGAGGTTAAGCAACCTGCCGATTGTCACACAGTCAGCAATGTATCTGGGATGTGAACCTGAACAGAGCTGGCTTTCTTTAATCTGTGGCTACACTGTCTCCTGAGAATAAGGGAAGGTCTGGTGAGGAAGAGAGAGGCCATGGTGTGAGCTCTCATGTTGAAAGTCAAAGAAACTACTTTTAGTGTTGATGTCTGCCCAGAGAGAGCAAGGTCAAGCCTGGGAGCAGTGAGTGGGGGAAAATGAAATAATTAGTGCCTCTCTGCACTAACCTCTCACTGCAGATTATGATTTAGAGAAAAAAGAACTCCTTTCTTAAATTCATTTTGTATTGATACTACTGTGACTATCAAATTAGGGTGGCTAGTCTCTTGAGATGCGATCTGTGTATGCATTTGCCAGGGGAAGTTAAGTACCCTCAAAGCCGTAGGATGTTATTGCTGGAAGGATGCTCAGCGGTCTCTAGTTCACACCATCTTTAAAACTATATAGATGGACTCTGTTATGCAGAAGATTTAAGCATCTGGTCTCAAACTTTATACTTGTTATGTGATAAGTTAGCATTCAATTTGAGGTCCAGCTCAGTGGCTTTTCATAGTGTCCGCATTTTCTTAAAGGCACGTAGAGGAAAAATCAGTTTTATATTAATTCCTCTCAGTTCACCTTAAATAGGAAACTCCAGTTAGAATCATCCTCCTAATGCATTGCCTGTTATATTGTAGACTTCATCAGCTGCTTATAACAAATCCTTTAAATCGTGTTTCCTACTTTTAAGTCCTAATTCATTTGGTGGACAGTATTGTTTACCATTAATTTCAAGCTCTATTTTTTTTTTTTTTTGACCACACCTAGCAGCATGTCCAGTACTCTTGCCTGGAAAATCCTATGGACGGAGGAGCCCGGTGGGCTGCAGTCACTTCCACTTTTCACTTTCATGCATTGGAGAAGGAAATGGCAACCCACTCCAGTGTTCTTGCCTGGAGAATCCCAGGGACGGGGGAGCCTGGTGCGCTGTCGTCTATGGGGTCGCACAGAGTCGGACACGACTGAAGCGAGTTGGCAGTAGCGGCGGCAGCAGCAGCATGTAGGCAGAGAAGGCAATGGCACCCTACTCCAGTTCTCTTGCCTGGAAATTCCCATTGATGGAGGAGCCTGGTGGGCTGCAGTCCATGGGGTCACGAAGAGTCGGACATGACTGAGTGACTTCACTTTCACTTTTCCCTTTCATGCATTGGAGAAGGAAAATGGCAACCCATTCCAGTGTTCTTGCCTGGAGAATCCCAGGGACGGGGGAGCCTTGTGGGCTGCTGTCTATGGGGTCGCACAGAGTTGGACACAACTGAAGTGACTTAGCAGCAGCAGCAGCAGCAGCAGCAGCAGCATGTAGAATCTTAGTTTCCCAACCAGGGATTGAACCCAAGCCACCTGCATTGGAAGTTCAGAGTCTTAAGCACTGAACTACCAGGGAAGTCCCAATTTCAAGCTGAGATATGTTGTTGATATCATATGGCTAGTTCATCACACACCAATGAATAATTGAGAAATGCTTTTTATAAACAGCTACACAAGAAAAAACTTTTTGATGAAAGCTTTTTGATGAAAGGATGCTTCCAAGAAAAGCATCCTTTAAAGAAATTGTATAGATTTACATCAGTCAATTCAGTTCAGTTGCTCAGTTGCGTCCGACTCTTTTCAACTCCATGGACTGCAGCATGCCAGGCCTCCCTTGTCCGTCACCAACTCCCAGAATTTATTTAAACTCATGTCCACTGAGTCGGTGATGTCATCCAACCATCTCATCCTCTGTCATCCCCTTCTCCTCTCACCTTCAATCTTTCCCAGCATCAGGATCTTTTCAAATAAGTCAGTTCTTTGCATCAGGTGGCCAAAGTATTGGAGTTTCAGCTTCAACATCAGTCCTTCCAATGAATATTCAGGACTGATTTTCTGTAGGATGGACTGGTCAGATCTCCTTGCAGTCCAAGGGACTCTCAAGAGTCTTCTCCAACACTGCAGTTCAAAAGCATCAATTCTTTGGCTTTACATACTAAGCATATAAAACAAAGTTTCAGAAATAAGAAAAAACAATTATGGATAAATAGAGGATTTTTAGTTTGTTTAATTTTTTATGGAGTGAGTGAAAATCCCTTAGTCATGTCCGACTCTTTGTGACCCCATGGACTATACAGTCCATGGAATTCTCCAGGCCAGAATTCTGGAATGGGTAGCCTTTCCCTTCTCTGGGAGATCTTACCAACCCAGGGATCAAACCCAGGTCGCCCACATTGCAGGCAGATTCTTTACCAGCTAAGCCATAAGGGAAGCCCAGGAATACTGGAGTGGGCAGCCTATCCTTTCTCCTGCAGATCTTCCCGACCCAGGAGTCAAACTGGGGTCTCCTGCATTGCAGGCGGGTTCTTTACCAATTGAGCTATCAGAGAAGCCCTTATTTTTTATGGAAGACCTAATTTAATTTTCAGACTGAACTGTGTACTAAAGACTGTGCTGATTTGCTTAACTTTGTTTTTAACTTAATTTATTTGACAATATATTGCTTTACGGCTGGAACAGCTATTTCCTTTCTGTAATTATTCATTAATGTAACTGAAAGAGGAATGGTTTGGCACATGTTCTCTGCATTAAGAAAATTTAAATAGTTTGACTATTATATTCATTTATGTTTATATGAGTGGTCACAGTGAAATTGCTCAGACAGTGCACTTGAACATTGAAGATTTAAACTTGTGCATAATTCTTCTTTATCCAGTCTTCCTTGGAGAGTGTTCCATAACCCTGCTGAATGCTTTACCTGCATAGGACGCTTAATCCTCCCTTTAAGAGTCTGAAATAAGTACCACAGAAGGTCTCTTGAGACAGGCCATTGGAAAAGCTTGGTTAAAGTGCTTAGTCATAAATAGGAGGCATTTCAGGGCTTCTTTCTGCAACGCTGATAGAGTAAGTGGTATTGGAGTTAACCTTCCTCTGTAAAGAACTGTGAAATTGGGCAACATGAATAAGGTAGCTGTTTTCAGGACATAATTGTGCTCCTTGCGAGAAGGGAAATGCAGAAGTGGTGCCCCACTCTTACCCCAGTTTTCTGTCTAGAGGCACTTTCCTGCTGCGGTAAAGGGAGATAGAATTCAAGCGAACTTCTTGAGCTGGGGAGGCAGAAACTTCTGAGCTGCTGAAGTTGCTATAATCTGGGGGGCTTTCAGCTGAGAATCAGCAATAAAATGAGGAACTCAGTCCTATTACTGTAAGGAACCAAATTCTGCCAGCAACTCAAATAAGCAAGAAAACGGGTCCTCCCCTGGAACCTCCAGAAAGGAATGTAATCCCCCTGACACCCCACTATCAGGTAGGCGAGACCCGTATCTGACTTCTGACCTGCGGAACTGTCAACAGCTAAGTTGGTGGTAATTTGTTACTGCCGCTGTAGGAAACCAGCACAGCTGCTGAAGGTTCCCGTGTGCTCATTCCAGCATCTCTGTCATCTTGGGATCTGTTTCTCAAAGAGGAAATGGATATTTGGGACCTCTTTTCTTTCTTGCTATAGGCATTTAGTGCTATAAATCTCTTCGAAGTTATGTTTTAGCTGTACCCCACAGATTTTGATATACTGGTTATTTTTTCACATTATATTCTGTTCAAAATACTTTTTTTCCTTTTGACTTCTCAATGACAAGTTTAAAAAAAACAACATTATTTTCCTATATTTTGTCTTGGTTTTTAGTTATCATAGGCTGGAAGCTAAATCCTGTGCCTGTGACCCCAGCGTGTCTGGAACCTGAAGCTCTGCTTCTCTAGTGATTTAGTCCCTGGCCTGGTTCTCAGCTCTCTCTGTCCTTCACTTTCAGGGAGAAAACCTCTTTATTTGCTACCAATATAGGAGTCTGGTGTTCACAATCAGCTTTTAATGTTCGGTTGTCACTCTCAGCCTTACCTTGTAAATTGTGTTTTCAGTGGTAGCCACCCCAATACAATCTTCCTATAAGTTACAATTTCCCCTGTACTTCTCTAATGCCTGATTGCATCACTCTTATCCGTGTGTTCCCTTCCACTAGTATCCATGTTTGTTTCCCACCGAAATTCGTAAGTTGAAACCTTGACCCTCAAGGTGATGTTATTAGGAAGTGAGGCCTTTGGGAGGTGATTAGGTCACAAGCACAGAACCCTCGTATTGGGCTGATGGTCCTTAGGAAAGAGGACCCAGGGACTGGCTCGCACCTTCCGCCGTGTGAGGTTGCTGTCAGTGGGGACCAGGCGCCGAGTGCTCTGTGCAAGGCAGCGGCTGCTCTTGTGTACTACCAGTGTCCACTCTTCCAGGCTGGGTTCCCCAGGAGTCAGACTTCTCAGTGGAGGCTAGTGTGCAGGAAGTGTATGAGGAGGTGTCCTTGGACAAGAAAGCCAGGTCTGGCAGAGAGGGAAATTGGGTTGGGATGCATCTTAACAAAGGCCTTAGCTAACCAGCCTGAAGCTTGTGAAAGGAGCTCTGAACTTGGACCTCTGGTTTTTCCCAAGTTGGGGTGAGAGGGCTGGGCCTTTATAGCCCCTCATCAATTAGGCTTTCCTGAGAAGAGGGGCATGATTTTGGTTGAGATGTCTCTGCAGCTGGGGTGACTTCAAAGAAGGTGGGCAGCTGAGGGCTGCCCTCCCAGCAGCAGGAAGTCATCTTCAGGCCTGAAGCAGGGAGCTGGGCCTCATGGCATCTGTCATGGCCTGTGGTGTGCTTTCCTTACTGGTACATCTGCCAAATGTCTACTCGCGTTTCAGGATTCAGCCCAGGCTTCTCCTCCATAATGCCCTGTTTGACCTTCTTCTGTCGCTCTGTAGCATGGGTCACTCCCTCCTCTGAACTCACCGTACTTCCTGGATCCTTCTGTCCTTGCCTCGTATAGTCTGTCCGTGTTTGTAACTGTCAGTGCCCCTAACTGTGTGGTGGGATTCCTGTGACCACCAACATTCAGATAACCCTGAGTCAGTGAGAAGAGGCAGGGCAAGTGACTGAGAAATCCTGTTTCTAAGAATTTCCATGGAAAACAAGAAGAGAAAAAAAGTTTAGATGCTACAAGATGAAATCTTTACCTATTTGTGACCCCTTCATTTGAGTTTCCCTGGAGGCTGAGTGATTAAGAATCCACCTGCTAATGCAGGAGTTGGGTTCAGTCTCTGGGTCAGGAAGATCCCCTGGAGAAGGCAATGGCAACCCACTCCAGTATGCTTACCTGGGAAATCCCATGGACAGAGGAGCCTGTTGGACTACGTCCATGGATTTGCAAAGAGACACGACTGAGGGACTAAACAACAGCAACAACCCCTTTCTATGTATTTATGTTAAATCTCTGTTTCATGTATGTGTCCGCTGGTTTTTCAAGATGTTTAAAAATTCTGCAGAATCTGCCTTAAGCATACATTACTGATTTTTCTCTACCCTAGCAAGAAAGGGTGAGTTGTTTACAAAACATGATACAAAGCCTGAAGGACAAACACTGCATTGTTGGCTTTGTGAGCTTCTAGAACCTTGTTCTAGAAAAGCTCTGTCATAGCAAACACAGCGTGACAACCTCTAATATTCCCGAAAACCTCTCCTCCTGCCCTCTGCCCTGCCCCCACCCTGTAGGGTCTTTTCATGGATGCTCTCTCGAGGTATCAAGAAGCCAGTCATATTAAGGAATTGAAAAGAAGCCTCTGCATCAGTTTCCATTAAACCTTTTTCTTTTAGTGAGATGAGTATGAATCTGTGGTTATAACTGTCAGTATCCTTCATCAACCGCTCATTCAGATATTGGTTACAGCCTTCTATAGGTGAGATACTTCTCCATGTCTATCTGCTGCTGCTAAGTCACTTTAGTTGTGTCCGTCTCTGTGCGACCCCATAGACGGCAGCCCACCAGGCTCCACCGTCCCTGGGATTCTCCAGGCAAGAACACTGGAGTGGGTTGCCATTTCCTTCTCCAATGCATGAAAGTGAAAAGTGAAAGTGAAGTCGCTCAGTCGTGTCTGACTCTAGCGACCCCATGGACTGCAGCCTACCAGGCTCCTCCGTCCATGGGATTTTCTAGGCAAAAGTACTGGAATGGGGTGCCATTGCCTTCTCCGGTGTCTATCTGAGTCCTGTATTTTACTGTTTGAATTTTCCCCAAAAAGGAAATGAAAGCAATATGTTTTATATAGTAAGTGCCTTGGCATGTTCTCCTCTACCATATGATTATTGTTGTTCAGGCACTAACTCATATCCAACTCTTTGTGACCCCACGGACTGCAGCGCACCAGGCTTCCCTGTCCTTCACTGTCTCCCAGAAATAGGCATTGTATTACCATCTGTCTTGAGATAGTCTTATGGGGACGCATTAATGCTTCCAAAGCCTTTTTAAGTGCCTCAAGTGATTTATCATAAATGCAGGGCTGTGTTATTTGGAGTAGGGCTTTCTAAAGGTACACAGTACTGCTTGGAGTTAAAGAATGTTTGGTCTAAACTGTACATAAAACTGCAAAATGTTTTCTCCTTTAAAAGTCTGAAGCACTATAATCTCCATGCACCAGGTAGATACTCTGACACATTGTTTCTCGGGGACCCTGGTTTTTGTACTGATGTTTGCCATTACAGGTGAGGCGATATTGTGGAACAGTTTCCTGAGCGCTCTGAAACAGTATGCTGCACAGCGGTTTGCATAATATAGAGGAGTTCAGAAAAGAGCCACTGGGAAACTCCAGACCTTCACAGTTCCACCTTCCTCTGTGATTCTCCAGTTTCTTTTAATCTATCCTAGTTGTGTGTAATTGTTGCCCTTGGGCAAAACTACCCAGCATGCTGAATGAACCTTAGCGCCCCCCTCCCCTGTGTGTGTGTGTGTGTGTGTGTGTGTGTGTGTATGTGTATCAATTTGTTATTTACGCCAACTCCTCCACCCCTCCACACTGCTTTCAACTAGGAGTGATTTTTATCATCTTAATTCTCATGATTAGGAGATACGGATCAACATAATTCCTTCCTAATATCTACATGCCTCTGAAAGGGAGGATTTGATAATTGCACACAAATAATCCCTTTCACACTCATAATAGCATAATAAAAAGGATCTCTTAGATTTTTAAGACACGGGCAGCAAGAGAACACAGGAAGGACATTCGACATCAGTGGGAACTCAGTGAGCAGTTGGAGGGACCAGCAAGTCTCCAGGGTTGGACAGATCAGAAAAGCCTGCACAACTGTAGAGCAGGAGAAACCTGTGACACCTTTCGTATCCCCAGGAGGCCGCACGTGGCCTGTGCAGATGCTGGTGTAGCTGCCTCAGGCCGGAGACCAGGCGAGGCTTCTCCAGATGCAATCGGAATGCCCTGCACACATTCACCTTAACCATATCCTTGGATGACAGCTCTTGCAGGGTTCGAGTTAGGCTGTGTCTTTAAGCTGGGTACCCAACCAAGCCTTCAGCAGGGCAGCTGGGGAACTGGGGCAGGAATATAAGTGGAGGCACATGTATCGAGTTATACATCAAACTGCAAAATAAAGTTCATCTTCTTTCCTTGACAAGTATACCTTCATAACAACCCAGAAGGCCACATTCAGTGTTTCCCAAGCTCATTGGATTCTGTGCCAGCTCCCTTGCCCACACCTCCCTCCTCTTGCCATCCCTGGCTGTAGCCTGGTCCTTCCTGCCAACGTATGAGGGCAGACACTCCAGCCAACACTTCCAGGCCATCCATGTCCCCAGAAAGCAGACACTCCTCGGACACCTCTGGGTGAAGGAGTGCGTGCCTGATGGTGTGGCCTGCAGAAGCAGCCAGTATAGGACTTGGAGGCGGAGGATTTCCTTGCTCCACCCGGGGGCAACGGTCTGCAGGGGAGGGCATGGGCTCTGGAAGGGCTCGTCCTCCTGGCCCATTGACTCCAGGTCTAATGGCCGCAAGGCCTCAAAAGTCCACTTCCTGCCCCATGGATTTGTGTCATTTGAGTCACATACACACCGTTAGTCATCGAGGGTCTGTCTGCATCATCGCAGTGCGTCTCTCCCACGTCTCATCAAGTTAGCTGACGTAACACTGGTAGTGTCATCCCAGCCCCTTAACCCACGCTGCATCCTTGTGAAGAGCATTCTTGGACATCAACTGCAGAGGCAGGTAATACGGTTGACTTTACACAGCAGCTTTGATGCGTCCTCAACTTGGCTGTCCCCAGCTGATTCCAGCTGTTAGAACCAACTTTGGTAGTGGGAGGTAGGAGAGTAGTTTTAACTCCCTTCTCTTAAACATTTGGTTTTCAGAACATGTATTGTCTTTCTTTTCCTTGACTAGAGCGGTCTTTTTAAGCCAGTTTAATCACAGCAGTGGTGTCCAGAGCCGGCAGAGTGCAGCCCACAGTAGGGGTTCCAGAGAGCAGGGCTGCGGAGGCCGCCCCTGTAGCCTCCTACTCGCCTCTCTGGCCTGCCCCCTCCCAGGACCTAGCTTGCAGCCAGCTCTGCTGTTGCATGCTCAATCGCTCAGTCGAGTCCAGCTCTTTGCAACCCCGTGGACTATACCCCACCAGGCTCCTCTGTCCATGGGATTTCCTAGGCAAGAATACTGGAGTGGGTTGCCATTTCCTTCTCCAGGGGATCTTCCCAACCCAGGGATCGGACCTATGTCTCCTGCTTGGCAGACGAGTTCTTTATCACTGTGCCACCTGGGAAACAAATCTCTCAGCCTCTGCATTGCCCTGGTCTTTCTTCCAGAGAACCGTCATTACACGCAACCCCGCCTCTCACCACCGGATGTAGCAGGGGGTTCAGCTAACTGCATGCAAATGATGGAGTTCGTACATGTTTTCACATTGTTTAAAAAAGGCAGACTTCACCTGTAAGGATGTGACGCAGAAGAGGGGCAGCTGGAGAGCTCTGTCTCCACTAGAGAAGCTTGTGTGTTCAGGAAGCCTGAGACCTTTTGAGGGGCTCTCTTTTGCTCACACTTGGGGCAGTGGAGCATGGTGGTTCAGAGCACATGGTCACTTGGTTCTAGCACTTACTATAATAGCTGGACCCTGGGCAAGTTACTTAAACTCTCTGAGCCTCAAGTCGTCATCTAACAAATGTAAATAACAACGGTCCCTACTCACATGTTCATACACGCAAAGCATTTAGGACAACTCTTGGCACCCTGTAAATGGCAAGAGGAGAAGCTTTATTATCTTGTGGGACGGATGTGATTATTTCCACATTCCACCTAAAATGTGCAGGTTCAAATGGATTCATAGTTTTTTTAATAGCACTGGGAAGTACAAGTATTCTCCACTGTGATTGCCTCCTTGTTTTTATTATATATTGGGTTGGCCAGGAAGTTCGTTTGGGTTTTCCATGTTACAGAAAAAGCTGAACAAATTTTTTGGCCGACCCAAAGTTTTTACAACCCAACTGTAAAGAGGATTCGTATCCTGTTCTTGGCTGCAACTGTGGACACAAGTGTTGTCTCCAGTCTCTTGGCTCCACCATCATCATATGTTCCTGGCCTGTGGCGTCAGGCCAGCCCAGTGCTATGCATCACTCTTGTCAGGGGGGAGTGGGGCTCTTGCAACCCCTCCCTCTGTGATCAGCTTCTTTCATTCCTCCTGGAAACAGATCCAGTGGTGGTTGCTTTATAAGATTGCCCTGTAAAATCTGGGGTTATTTCTCTTCCGTCTCTTCCACTCTAGTTAAATAGATACCAGGTGAACGAATGAATGAGTGAGTGAACCTTTCCTTACGGGATGGTTGTGGCTATTGAATGGAGATGCTTTCCAGTTTACTGCCCTCTGTCAGCCGTGCCATGCCTCTGTCTTGGATTACTTAGTGGGTCTCACCCAGTTTGATGTGATACGTAACCTCAGGATCCCAATCCTCATGGTCATTACCAATCAACTTGGTCTCCATCCATCCAGCGAAATGTACGTGGATTCCAGCATAAGACAAAATGTATCATCGCCTCTTTCTTCCAAGTTACACTAGTGCCATAAAAACTCCCAACAGGAGGCAGCGCTTCTCTGATCTCTTTCCTTCACAAAAAGGACTTGGGCCTGGAGAATTCACATCTCACTGCGAGGAAAACCCCGTGCATTAATAGCTTCATATTAATAGGGATGGAGATGTAATACGTAACACATTTTCTTTCAGTCACAGAAGATCTCATTAGACGGAATGCCGAGCACAATGACTGTGTAATTTTTTCCCTGGAGGAACTCTCCTTGCATCAGCAAGAAATAGAAAGACTAGAGCATATTGACAAGTGGTGCCGGGATTTAAAAATCCTCTACCTTCAAAATAACCTCATCGGAAAAATTGGTAAGTCTTCAGGACTTTGTTCTCATGGTTTCTGTAACATTTTGAATGGCAGAATATTGGCAAATGCAGTGTTATTTCTTAGAGGAAGAAAGAGAATTGCATGGAGGAATAGATGCAACCATCTCTCAGTGGTTGTTGATGGAACTGGTTCTGTGCCCGGTCTGTCTCCTTTGCCCCAGGGATCTCCATCAAGGAGTCAGGAGGACCCGTTGATGGCTGAGAACACATTAGTTGACCTGTTCCTTTAAAACCTGATTTTTAAAAAGTGTCAAAGAGAGAAATCCAGGCATTTGTCATGAACCTGAAAGGATTATGTGAGAACTGAGGAAATCCTTGTCAGATCCCAGCCTGGGATAGCTAGGTCTACTGTGTGTATCAAGAAAGTCCATGTGCCAGGAATTGTGCTCAGGATTGGGTATTGAGAGGGGTTCACAATGACAGCCCTGTTTGCTGCTCCAGTTTGGAATGAAATGAGAGGTAAAAATAAACAGGTAGATGGAGAACCCAAAATCAGCAATATAACTAGTAAAAACTGGAGAGTATGGCTTACTCTTGCAGTGCCCCCAGAATTAAACATACACACCACCCAGCTGCATGCAGAACTCGATCACCGCAGGCTTCCCTACGTGATTTGTGGCAGGAGGGGGTGGAGACCCCAGACCCAGGAGAGAGTGGACGGGCACGCCTAGTTCCTTCTCCCATCAGGTGAGTCGGCCCTCCCCATCCAATTGCCACCCCCACCCCTGGGAAGAATGAGTTAAGGGAGCAGAGAGAAGAGAAGCCTGTGGAGTCACACTAATGGGGGGTCCTGCCGCATGGAAACAGGAGGAGCGCCCCCCCACCCCCCCGCCAACCCTGAGAAAAGCCACAGAGAAGCTTAGTGGTATGAGCACATAGATCCAGGTTCGAACCCTGCCTCTGCCACTAAAAAAACTGTGCCATTGGGCAAGTCAGTTAACTGTTGATCTGTGTCTTAGCCTTGAATCTGGAAAAGGAGCCAACAGCATCTGGCACACAGACGTGTGTGGTATCAGAGCTGAACAGAATCATGTGCCTAGGCCTGTGCCCCCTCACCACCCACCAGCAAGAAGTGCCTGGCCCCCAGTGGTAGCATCGCTGTGGTTAGAAGCTCTGGTGATGCAGTTAGTCACCTGAAGCTTACTGGATAACCAAAAATGGGCTCTAGGGAAACAGAAAGTCTAGAATTTGCATACTTTTTGAAGGTTTATTAAAATTCATTATATTCCTTCAGATACTTATTTTCGGCATCTTGTACTTTACCAGAAATTAGAAACTCTGGCACATTGTCCCATCAAAAAGGCTGTTACAGAAAACCACCCGCTTTTATCACGAGAGCATTAGAGAGTTGTCCTGATTGTGCCTCTCTAAGAGTTCCCGAAATCTTCATCTCCACAGCTGGTCCGTCACAATTACTAATTAGCAGCGTAGTGTTTCAGTCCTTTTCAGAGCTGTGAGAAAGCTTGAATTTTTGCTTCCAAAGTATTCTTAAATTAAACATGCTTTTAAATCCTAATAATGGGATTTTTCAGCACAACTCCACCCATAGGCGTTTAGGTGCTTATTTAGCAAGTACAACTGTTTCTGGAGGATTCAGACGTGCTCTTGGGCCCTAGAGGGAGCAGTTTGCAAAACACTTGCCTTTGCTGAAGCTCTGTTCTTCCTGGGGAGCTCCAGACGGGCTGGCGGTGGGGTGGGGGGTAGGTTCTGCTTGGTGTGGCTCCAGGGGTCACCTGAGGCCTGTCCGGGGTCTGTTAAAATGGGGCCAGGGCCTCATCCCAGACTTACTGACTCAGAGCCTTAGAGGATCCGCTCCCAGAATCTCCATTGGTCACAGTCTCTCTATGAGCCTTAGGCCTGGCCAGAAGTTGAAAGGCTCAGGGTGGCCTGAACTGGGGGGTGGGTTTGTTCAGTTCAGTCACTCAGTCATGTCTGATTCTTTGTGACCCCATGGACTGTAGCACATCAGGCTTCCCTGTCCATCACCAACTCCCGGAGTTTGCTCAGACTCATGTCCATCCGGTGGGTGATGCCATCCAGCCATTTCATCCTCTGTCACTTCCTTTTCCTCCTGCCTTCAGACTTTCCCAAAAGTCAGGGTCTTTTCCAGTGAGTCAGTTCTTCGCATCCGGTGCCCAAAGTATTGAAGTTTCAGCTTCACAATCAGTCCTTCCAATGAATATTCAGGACTGATTTCTTTTAGAATTGACTGGTTTAATCTGGAAGTCCAAGGGACTCTCGAGAGTTTTCTCCAACACCACAGTTCAAAAGCATCAGTTCTTCAGTGCTCAGCTTTCTTATGATCCAACGCTCACATCCACACATGACTACTGGAAAAACCATAGTTTTGACTAGATGGATCTTTGTCAGTAAAGTATGTCTCTGCTTTTCAATATGCTATCTAGGTTGGTCATAACTTTACTTCCAAGGAGCAAGCTTCTTTTAATTTCATGGCTGCAGTTACCATCTGCAGTGATTTTGGAATCCAAGAAAATAAAGTCCGCCACTGTTTCTACTGTTTCCCTATATATTTGCCATGAAGTGATGGGACCAGATGCCATGATCTTAGTTTTTTGAATGTTGAGCTTTAAGTCAACTTTTTCACTCTCCTCTTTCACTTTCATCAAGACGCTCTTTAGTTCCTCCTTTCTTTCTGCCATAAGGGTGGTGTCATCTGATTATCCAAGCTTATTGATATTTCTCCCTGCATTCTTGATTCCAGCTTTTGCTTCATCCAGCCTGGCATTTCTCATGATGTACTCTGCATATAAGTTAAATAAGCGTTACTTTGCCAACAAAGTTCCATCTGGTCAAGGCTATGGTTTTTTTAGTAGTCATGTATGGATGTGAGAGTTGGACTATAAAGAAAGCTGAGCACCAAAGAATTGATGCTTTTGAACTGTGGTGTTGGAGAAGACTCTTGAGAGTCCCTTGGACTGCAAGGAGATCCAACCAGTCCATCCTAAAGGAGATCAATCCTGAGCGTTCATTTGAAGGACTGATGCTGAAGCTGAAACTCCAATTCTTTGGCCACCTGATGCGAAGAGCTGACTCACTGGAAAAGACCCTGATGCTGGGAAGGACTGAAGGCAGGAGGAGAAGGGGACAACAAAAGATGAGATGGTTGGATGGCATCACCGACTCAATGGACATGAGTTTGGATAAACTCTGGGAGTTGGTGATGGACAGGGAGGCCTAGCGTGCTGCAGTCCATGGGGTCACAAAGAGTCAGACACGACTGAGCAACTGAACTGAACTGAACTCCACATGTAAGTTAAATAAGCAAGGTGACAGCTTTGATGTACTCCTTTCTCAATTTGGAACCAGTCCGTTGTTCCATGTCCAGTTCTAACTGTTGCTTCTGACCTGCATACAGATTTCTCAGGAGGCAGGTCAGGTAGTCTGGTATTCCCATCTCCTGAAGAATTTTCCATAGTTTGTTGCAATCCACACACTCAAAGGCTTTAGCATAGTCAATGAAACAGAAGTAGATCTTTTTCTGGAATTCTCTTGCTTTTTATATGATCCAGCGGATGTTGGCAATTTGATCTCTGGTTCCTCTGACTTTTCTAAATCCAGCTTGAACATCTGGAAGTTCTTGGTTCACATACTGTTGAAGCCTCACTTAGAGAATTTTGAGCATTACTTTGCTAGCGTGTGCGATGAGTGCATTTGTGTGGCGGTTTGAACATTCTTTGGCATTGCCTTTCTTTGGGACTGGATTGAGAAGTGACCTTTTGTAGTCCTGTGGCCACTGCTGTGTTTTCCGAATCTGCTCACATGTTGAGTGTAGCACTTTCACAGCATCATTTTTTAGGACTTGAAATGGCTCAGCTGGAATTCCATCACTCCACTAGCTTTGTTTGTAGTGATGCTTCTTAAGACCCACTTGACTTTGGACTCCAGGATGTCTGGCTGTGGGTGAGGGATCACACCATCATGATTATCTGGGTCAATGAGATATTTTTTGTATAGTTCTTTTATGTATCCTTGCCACCTCTTCTTAATATCTTCTGCTTCTCTTAAGTCCATTCCATTTCTGTCCTTTATTGAGCCCATCTTTGCATGAAATGTTCCCTTGCTATCTCTAATTTTCTTGAAGAGATCTCTAGTCTTTCCCATTCTATTGTTTTCCTCTATTTCTTTGCATTGATCACTGAGGAAGGCTTTCTTATCTCTCCTTGCTATTCTTTGGAACTCTGCATTCAGATCGGTATATCTTTCCTTTTCTCCTTTGCCTTCCTCTTGTCTTCCTTTCTCAGCTATTTGTAAGACCTCCTCAGACAACCATTTTGCCTTTTTGCATTTCTTCTTCTTGGGGATGGTTTTAGTCACTACCTCTTATACAATCTTATGAACTTCTGTTCATAGTTCCTCAGGTACTTGAATCTATTTGTCACTTCCACTGTATAATCATAGGGATTTGATTTAGATCATACGTGAATGGTCTAGTGGTGGTTGTCCCTACTTTCTTCCATTTAGTCTGAATTTGGCAATAAGGAGTTCATGATCTGAGCCACAGTCAGCTCCTGGGGATGGATTTGTAGGTCTGGTTGTATAAAGCCTTTGGGTGGGAACTGATCCCAGGATGGTTTGGCCTAGAACAGTAACCCCCTGTTCCAGGCACCTAGGAAGCTCTGTATATTTTTCCTTATAGAGATTTTCGTGGTTTTTTTTTGTTTGTTTTCTGATCAGTTTGGCCCGTTGTCCTTGATTTAATTTAATCTAGGAAACCCTTACAAAACAAATCTTAACTTTTCTTCTACCAGTTAGCATTTAGAGGTTATACATATAACAAAAACGGAGAAGGAAAGGTATTTTATTGTGCAGTTTTAACAATGATAACTTTATGTATTTCTGTTTGGGGTATGGACTCTATTACAATCTTTGGCACCTCTATTATAATCTTTGGCACCTCAGTTAAGTTCAGTTCAGTTCACTCACTCAGTTGTGTCCGACTCTTTGTGACGCCATGAATTGCAGCACGCCAGGCCTCCCTGTCCATCACCAACTCCCGGAGTTTACTCAAACTCATTTCCATTGAGTCGGTGATGCCATCCAGCCATCTCATCCTCTGTTGTCCCCTTCTCCTGCCCCCAATCCCTCCCAACATCAGGGTCTTTTTAATGAGTCAACGCTTTGCATGAGGTGGCCCAAGTATTGGAGTTTCAGCTTCAGCATCAGTCCTTCCAATAAACACCCAGGACTGATCTCCTTTGGAATGGACTGGTTGGATCTCCTTGCAGTCCAAGGGACTCTCAAGAGTCTTCTCCAGCACCACAGTTCAAAAGCATCAATTCTTCGGTGCTCAGCTTTCTTCACAGTCCAACTCTCACATCTATACATGACCACTGGAAAAACCATAGCCTTGACTAGACTGACCTTTGTCGGTAGGGTAATATCTCTGCCTTTCAATATGCTATCTAGATTGGTCATAACTTTCCTTCCAAGGAGTAAGCATCTTTTAATTTCATGGCTGCAATCACCATCTGCAGTGATTTTGGAGCCCCCCAAAATAAAGTCAGACACTGTTTCCACTGTTTCCCCATCTATTTCCCATGAAGTGATGATGGGACTGAGTGCCATGATCTTTGTTTTCTGAATGTTGAGCTTTAAGCCAACTTTTTCACTCTCCTCTTTCACTTTCATCAAGAGGCTTTTTAGTTCCTCTTCACTTTCTACCATAAGGGTGGTGTCATCTGCATATCTGAGGTTATTGATATTTCTCCCAGCAATCTTGATTCCAGCTTGTGCTTCTTCCAGCCCAGCGTTTCTCATGATGTACTCTGCATAGAAGTTAAATAAGCAGGGTGACAATATACAGCCTTGACGTACTCCTTTTCCTATTTGGAACCAGTCTGTTGTTCCATGTCCGGTTCTAACTGTTGCTTCCTGACCTGCATATAGGTTTCTCAAGAGGCAGGTCAGGTGGTCTGGTATTCCCATCTCTTTCAGAATTTTCCATAGTTTATTGTGATCCACACAGTTAAAGGCTTTGGCGTAGTCCGTAAAGCAGAAATAGATGTTTTTCTGGAACTCTCTTGCTCTAGAGCTCTACAAATCTCTGATGATCAAATACTCGGATATTGGTTTGAAACTCTTGTCAGCATCAGTATTGCTTAGGATGGTATAATTGCTGAGAGAAGGTTTTTGTTCAAAAATCCTCATTGAAAAAAATGAATAAACTAAGGCTCGGAGAGGTGAATTTTTATTCTCAGGTCTATGGGAACAAATATGTGATATTTATAAATTTTAGATGAATACTGATGATGATAAAGGTGATGGTTATAAATCATCATATTTGACTGTCATAATATCCCTGGAAAATGGTGCAGAGGAAGTGTTGAGTGAGCCTGCCCTGATGCATGTTTCTTAGCAGGATTTTCTGTATTCATGTCATCTTAGAAAGGACTCTCCTTTAAAAGTGCAATGTAATGATTTAGTGCCAGGCTCTGCAGTCAGATTTCCTGGCTCTGCCACTTAACCTTGAATAACTGGATTAATTTTCTGCACCTTGATGTTCTCATTTGTATAAGGGAGACAACAGTAGTTTTTACTTCATAGGGTTATTAGGCAGATTAAATGAGATAATATGCAGAATGCTTAGAAAATTGTATGGCTTGTAATAAGCACTCAGCAGTGTAAGCTATGGTATTATTTAAGCTGTTTTTAAAGGGCCCCCCCCCCCAAGAGATTCCTTGACTTATTTATGCTTTTGCTTTGCCTATATGGGCTTACATATTTATTTAAAACCATAATCCTGTATCAGAATGATTTTGACTTCAAGCAAAGGTAAACATAACTCAAAGTGACTTAGCAGTGAGGAAAGCTATCCTCTAACCCAACTATTGACTCTATAGAGACTGTCCAATCTCCAGGGTTGGTTGGCCGGTTCGTTCTCTCTGCTGCACCAGCCACTGTGGGCTTCATCCTACAGCTGATTCCTTCAGCTTTGCAAGATGACTGTGAGTCAGTAAAGATAGTGTTTCCATTCTCGCCTGAAAAATCCCATGGACGGAGGAACCTGGCAGGCTACAGTCCAAAGGGTTGCAAAGAGTCAGACAAGACTGAGCGACTGAGCACACAAACAGGAAAAAGAGAAAGGCAATTCACAAGCATGAAATACAGGCCATTCCTTCTCATCTGATCAGGAGTACAGGGTGTGCGTGCCCTCTTCTGTACCGCAGTTGCCAGGCGACTGCCCTGGGCAGGTTGACTTAAGCCTGGCCTCCCGAGCTGTCACTACCAAGGAACATGGGATTGCCATGCACTGGGCCTGCTTGGTTAAGCCTAACCCCAGAGTTAGGGCTGGGTAGAGACATGAGTAGAACTGGGTTCCCTCAGGAAGGACAGAGGGAGAAATGGATGCTGAGTAGGCAACCAACCATGTCTGATGTACAGATACAGGTTTGGAAAAGCAACATGATTTTGGATAACCATAATGATTCTTAGATTCTTGTTGTCATTTTCATAACAGATTATGTAAAAATGTCTTTTATCTCGAACGTTAACTAATTCCATTATTTGTATGTTTCAGAAAATGTTAGCAAACTCAAGAAACTTGAATATTTGAATTTAGCTTTAAACAACATTGAAAAAATTGAAAATCTGGAAGGTAAGAACTTTCTTCTAATAATGTATTAGTAATTAAAATTGATATTTAAAATTAGACTTAAACAGTATTGCTTAAACAGTAGGTAGACTTTTCAAATTAACATTTTTATCTCAGTCTTATATTTGTCATTCTCGTTGGAAAAAGTCAGACAATATTAAGATACATAAATTCAAAAGTGGAAGTCACTTTGGCCCCTTCCTAACCCAGCTTCCTTCCCCGAGTCAGTGGTATTAACCCTCTGGTGTATAGAAAGTGATTTTACTACATTTTGCTTTGTATCAAGGGGATCATACTATGAATATTGTTTTCAAAATGAATTTCTTCCATGAAATTGTCTTGTTTTTCTGTCCTTGTTTCCCCCCACCAGGAAAGGTGGGGAGGCCTGGGTAATGGAATGATTGTAGACTGAGTTATCCAACCATTGATCTGCAGATGGACACTTGGGTGGTTCCAGCATTTTGCTCTAACAGCTTGGCTGCAATGAGCATCTTTCTACATTGCACTCTGTGTACATGTGTAAATTTTTTTCTAGGGTAGATTCTTAGAAATAGAATTCCTTGGTTTTAACATGCATAGTTTTGGAAAATATTGTTCTCCAAAAAGGTTGCATTGATTTCCACTTGTACTGGTGGTCAATGTGAATACCCATTTCCCCTCAGCTTCACTAACGCTTTTTATAAGCAATCTTTTCTTAATGATCAGAAGACATTGTTCTCTAGCAAATTTTAAAATTTGTACCTCACTTATTATTATTGATCTTCCATATAACCTTTCAGATGTTTATTGAATATTTATATTTTTTCTTCTATGAATAACTGTTTCATAGCTTTTGGCCATTTTTTCTACTGATTTTTCTTCACATGCTCTTATACATTCCAGATATTAATACCTTGTTATATATGTTATAAGTCTTTTCTCTTGAGTCTGCTACTTTTGTTTCAATCAAGATGCTGGTATTGTTCAGAAGTCTTGTTTTTGAAATGAGTATACTCCAATTTATCAGTCTTTTTCTTTCCTCTTTATGATTTCTGAATACAAATATATTCCATAAAATTTCTAAGTATAATAATTTTATTCTTTACATTTAATCTCTCTAATGTACTTCAGATTTATCATGTAAATGTTTCTAAATGGAAATATTTGGACCACTTAGTACTTTGAAATTGAGACATAATTTATGTAACAGTCTATGGGGTCACAGAGTCAGACATGACTTAGCGGCTAAACAACAACATAAAATTCACTGTCTGAAAATACACGATTCAGTGATTTTTAGTATATTTGCAAGGTCGTGGACCCATCTGCTGCTGCTAAGTCACTTCAGTCGTGTCCGACTCTGTGCGACCCCATAGACGTCTGGCAGCCCACCAGGCTCCCCCATCCCTGGGATTCTCCAGGCAGGAACACTGGAGTGGGTTGCCATTTCCTTCTCTAGTGCATGAAAGTGAAAAGTGAAAGTGAAGTCACTCAGTCGTGTCCGACTCTCAGCGACCCCATGGACTGCAGCCTACCAGGCTCCTTTATCCATGGGATTTTCCAGGCAAGAGTACTGGAGTGGGGTGCCATTGCCTTCTCCGTGTGGACCCATCGTCACTATCTAATTCTGGAACATTTTCATCACCCCCAAAGAAATTCCCATATTCATTAGCATTCACTACCCATTCACTTCCTATCCCAGCCCCTAACAACCGCTCATCTGCTTTCTGTCTCCATAGATTTTCCCATCCTGATCATGTCATGTAAGTGGAACCAAACAATATATGGACAATATTTGGTCTGCTGACTTCTTAGCCTAATGTATCCAGGGTCCATCCATGTTGTAGGATGCATCAGTACTTAATCCTTTTAAGGGCTGAATAATATTCTAATATTGATAATAATATCCCAAATAATGATAATGATATTCAATAATATTCCAATACAGATACACCTCATTTTGTTTACCCTGTTCATTAACTGATGCATATTTGAGTTGTGTCCACTGTTTGGTTATTATGAGTATAGCCTCTGTCAACATTAATGTACAAGTTTCTGCATAAACATATGTTTTCTGTTAGTTTAGTATACCAGGAAATGAAATTGCTGGGTCATATGGTAACTCTGTGCTTAATTCTGTCTTCAGGAGCTGCCAAATGTTTTCCAAAGCAATCACACCATTTCCATTCCCACTAGCAATTTATGAGGGCTCCAGTTTCTCTGCATCCTGATGAACACTTGTCATTTTCGGTTTTTATTTATTTGTTTTTGTAGTAGCCATTCTAGTGGGTGTGGAGTGGTATCTCATTGTGGTTCTGATTTGCATTCACCTAATGACTAATGATTTGGGCATTTTAAAAAATGTGCTTATTGGCCCTTTGTGTGTTTTCCTTGGAGAAATCTTTATTCAAAATCTTTGCCCATTTTCTAACCAAGTTATTTGTTGTTCGACTGTTGAATTGTAAGACTTATTTTTATGTTTTGAATGCTAGAGTCCAATCAGATAAATGATTTGTTGATATATTCTCCCATTTTGTGGGTTTTCTTGTCAACTTTCTCATTGGTGTTCTTTGGAACCGAGTGGTTCTTTCTTCTTAAATAACTGTGTGTGAAGTCATTCAGTCATGTCCGACTCTTTGCGACCCCATGGACTGTAGCCTACCTCCTCCATCCATGGGATTTTCCAGGCAAGAGTACTGGAGTGGGTTGCCATTTCCTTCTTCAGAGGATCTTCCCCACCCAGGGATCAAACCCAGGTCTCCTGCATTGTAGGCAGATGCTTTACCGTCTGAGCCACCAGGGAAGTCATTGTGTCGATGTGTAAATAACTTTATTGAGGCTTAATTGATGTACAGAAACCTGCACACGTTTACTGTATACAGTTTGTCGAGTTTGGACCTATGCACACAATCAAGGTAACAGGCATGTCCATCACCTGTTTCCTCTGATCTCCCCTAGAACCTCCTTTAATCTAGTAGAACCTCCTACTAGATTGATCTTCCATGTCGCTTCACCTGTATTCCTTATTTAAACCCCGTTGTCTTATTGTTCTATGTTCTGGGAGGTTTCCTGTGTTACTTTGGAGGCTTCTATTTTGTGCTGTTATTTTTTCCCCCTCAGTGTCTAGTAACAGTGTCTGCTGAAACCGCAAAGGGTTTGGTTGATTAGGTACCTGTGTGGGCTTACTCTGCAGTTGTGAGGTTGTGTTTACACATCCAGCCTCTTGCCTGGCTGGCAGCACCACGTGGCCTCCGTGCGAGTGGGCAGGGGCGTGGAGCAGGCAAGCTGCTCTCCCCACTCTCCTCCCGTCTGCCAAGAGCTAAAATTAGGAGGACATTGCTTAGGTTATGTTGGATTTTAGCCTATTTGTCTCACAGTGTCGACATTGGTATTTCAGTGGCCTTCGAGGTTGTATATCAATAAAGACATAAATATTCGTCATACATTTTTAATGTTCATCCTCAAAACCTACAGCGTCATCACTAAGAAAGTCCCCAAACCATCATCAGTGCTGGAGCTGAGATGGTTGTTTCCATCACGGGCATCTTTCTGCCTTAGGAATGGGGCCTTTGCTCCCTCTCAGATACCACTCTCCAGCCTGCTTACCATA
The DNA here is from genome assembly GCF_019923935.1 of Bubalus bubalis. Taxonomy (NCBI): domain Eukaryota; kingdom Metazoa; phylum Chordata; class Mammalia; order Artiodactyla; family Bovidae; genus Bubalus; species Bubalus bubalis. Next base: position 73,417,821 of record NC_059171.1, on the reverse strand, counting down.
GTCGCATGTGAACGCATGAAATAACAAAATCTGCCTTATATCTATGTTCTGTAGTAGTGAAGTGTCAGTCTATGATGTCAGAGAAAGAATTTAAACTCTCGCTCTCAGTTGGCTTGTCCACGGCTTGTTCTTTTCTTTAGCAAAGAATCCGAAAGGAGGTGGAGAGTTCTGGGTTTTGCGGTGTGTGTTGGCCACAGACCACTAGAGGGCAGCATTGTCACTATCGTCTTTGAGCTTTGGGCGCTTGGTCCGCAGTGGACGCTTCCTCGTTTGGTGCTCTGCCTTCCAGCTCTAATACAGATGCCCTGGGCTCAGGGTTGCCTGTGGAGCTGGGCAGTAGGCAGGGATGGGTGCCTTATCTCTTGGCAAATGTGTACTTTTTGTTTAATTTAAATGTTTGAGGTAGAGAGGAGGGTGTATATACTCAGCTCACCTACTTGAGTCAATCTCAGTGTAATCTTAAACGTAAGCTGGGTTTTTGTTTGTTCGTTTTGCTGGATGGCAAACCGTAACTGTATCCCTGTTTCTTTTCTTTCTTATTGTGGATTCACCAGGATAGAATCAAGTGCCTGTTTTTTTCCATCGCTCCTCCTCACCCACCCTAACCTGGGAAGACAGGAGGGGCTTCTGTGAGGGTCAGCTCTCCCCCTCGGGAAATCACCGTGTTGGTTTCAGCGGCATTCAGACCCCTGTGGGCCAATGAGCTGGATCTTCTCAGCACAGAGGATAAAGGGTGGGACTCAGCTGAAGGCAGGGGTACCCTAACTCCAAAGAGGAGGTTTTCTCTGGCTGGCTAGTTCAGCAGGAATTGTTCTTTCAAATGGCAGATGTGGCTTAATTGCTTATGTGTAAGCCTAGCAGAAGAAAAATTAAGATTCATCACTTTGAAAAACATAATGAACATTTGGAGGGTTCTGCATCTACAAAATTACAGCAAAATCCAAAAATTATCTGAATTTTTTAGTTTGTTGGAGTCTTCCAAATGTCAGTCTTTTCTTATATGGAAGAAAATATAGTGAAAATATCTCTCAAGTGTCCTAAAGTAAACTTAAGAAATACCAGGCAACCTGTATCTTAAGTCAGACTACCCCAGATATCCTTTACACTTCACAAAATCCATCTAACATTTTTTTTTTTTGCTAATATAAACAAACCTACAGGCACAGAAATATAAACTTAATTATATTTATTTGTCTAGTTTCATATTCATTCTTCATATAGTGGCTGAGTTCACATTATTATGATTTAATGACTGAATTATCAAGTATATTGATGTGTTTTAAATAACTATATTTTTTGGCACTTGAGGTGTTTTTAATTATGTTTGCTCTTGTGAATAGAACTGTTCTGAACAGTTTTGTACAAATTACCTGTTCCCAGTTGATGTATTTGACCAGGACCTTTTCCTCCCCAATGAAATTCTGGATCAAGAGGGAAAAAAAAAAACACCTAAGAGCCTATTTTATGTATTGATAGGTTGAATGCTGAAAAAATATATATATTTGTATATGATAACCTTGTCAATATATTTAAAATTCAGTTTTGAAGATAAGAAGTTACTGAGTTTCCTTCACCTATGTAGCTGAATCTCAAATATATAAGAGTGTTGAGTTGTTCTTGTGTATTTTAGATATTCATCTTTTTAATAATTCATATTTTACCTTAGTAATACAACACAGTGACGTCAAAGTGTATCACAGTGTATCAAAGTGAGACAGTCTGATACAAAATGAAACAAATCATGTCTAATACAAAATGGTGATGACATCAATAAACTCTAGATGTAAAGAAGGCAGAAAAGCTGTTTTGAGGAGTAGAAAGTGAGAGAAAATGTGGAGAATTCAGTCTGGACATGTTGAATGTGGAGTATCTTGCAGACATGTAGAAACAGGAGTGTGATGTTCAGTTGGATGGTCAGATATGGGTTTCTTGTTTGGGAGTCGTCAGAATCTGGGGTTAGTAAAACCAGTGAACATGACTATTGTCATCAGGACCATAAGGAGAGGGGAGTATTGGGTCACTGATGGAAATCTGGGTTATATCCCCACTGATGGGGTGGAAAAGCCTGTAAAAGATCAAGAGGAATAAACGACATTATAACGGAGAACAAGGAGAAAGTAGTATCCCTGTTTCAAGACAGTTGGAGGATTTAAGGGACAGTCCATGATCAGTCCCATCATATGCAGCAGACTCTTCGAGTGACATAGTGTGTTGAAAGAGGGTCTATTAGATCTGTCAGTGGGACGGTCTTTGGTCACCTTTAGAGGAGCAAGTCTACTAGAATAGTAGAATGTTGGAGGTGGAAGCCAGCTACTGTGGGCAGAGCCCATGGGGATTGAGATAGAAGAACCAGTGAACGTAGAGTCAGGGTGGCTTGCGATGTCTCAGCAGGCATTGCCTACCTCTGAGTTCTGCCTTCCTCTCTAGATTCACTTCTTGGTGCCTTTGCACATTAAAATTTTTTTTCTGCAATTTTCTTCTTTTTTTCTACACTGTACATAAGTTTAAAGTGAAATACCATGGGTATTTTTATCACTTTATCCTGAAGACCTGGGTCAGCAACTTATACATAGGTACCCAGTAACTTCTGAATAGATGGATGGATGAATAGAGGGTAAGAATCTATATCTGGAAGCGCTAAGTTAGAACTAACTTATTTGGAAGAGACTGGCTTTGGGTATGACTAGAGAGGAGGGACGGAGAAGGCGATGGCACCCCACTCCAGTACTCTTGCCTGGAAAATCCCATGGATGGAGGAGCCTGGTAGGCTGTAGTCCATGGGGTCGCGAAGGGTCAGACATGACTGAACGACTTCACTTTCACTTTTCACTTTCACGCATTGGAGAAGGAAATGGCAGCCCACTCCAGTGTTCTTGCCTGGAGAATCCCAGGGACGGGGGAGCCTGGTGGGCTGCCGTCTATGGGGTCACACAGAGTCAGACACAACTGAAGCGACTTAGCAGCAGCAGCAGCAGCAGAGAGGAGGGACACGTGGGATTCTAGACAAGGTGGAGACAGGTGCTAGGATCAATAAGAGGGTGAGAACACTGTCATTCAGTGGGATTGGCTCCATCATACAGCCTTTAGAAATGAGAAGCACCTTGCCATCAGCGACACGATTGCAGAGCTATGAACCAATCTGAATTCTGATTGAATTCAGAACCAAGCTGGTTCATATTGGTGAAGTTAATATAAGATATCAAGAACTGAAGTTTACCCTAACTTTTATAGCCACAAAATGATGACAGAAAAGCAGTGTATAATCAGGAAGCTTGTAGGAAAAGTGGAGTATGTAGAAGTTTGAAGAAATGAGCACAGAGCAAGATAGAACTGGGTTGTCAGCTGGCAATGGTTCTCTAGATATTGATGCCTACCAAATCTGCCATATTAATCCAGCACCTGTGAGCTGGTCACATGGGGAGACAGCCTTATGTGAACCTCTCCCACAGGGCCGCTGTAGAAACGAGGTCAGCTCTTCTTTGGCTGGTAGTGAGGAACGGTAAACTCACTGCCCGCGGAAACTGTAGGCACGTGTGCTAAGAAGCCACATGAGAACCAGGCAGGTGATAACTGGGCTGGTTCTCATCCTGCTGCTGCTGCTGCTGCTAAGTCGCTTCAGTCTGACTCTGCGCGACCCCATAGACAGCAGCCCACCAGGCTCCCCTGTCCCTGGGATTTCCAGGCAAGAACACTGGAGTGGGTTGCCATTTCCTTCTCCAGTGCATGAAAGTGAAGTCGCTCAGTCATGTCCGACTCTTCGCAACCCCATGGACTGCAGCCCATCAGGCTCCTCCATCCATGGGATTTTCCAGGCAAGAGTACTGGAGTGGGGTGCCATCGCCTTCTCCGGTTCTCATCCTAGCTCATGGTTATCAAAGCTTCCTAAGTGGCAGGCACTGTGCTAAGTACTTCACACGAATCATCTTTTATTGTCTTCACAAACATCTCTGAATCGGGTGCCAATACTATTATAATTGCAGATGAGAAGACTGAGGCTTGTGACTTTTGCAAAATCACACAGCAAGGATGTGTCAGTTAGCACTTGAACTCAGGTCTGTTGAATTCCAAGGTCTCCACTCCTAACTACCAAGTGCTCATGGAATTCAGATGAGAGGAGTCAATTCAAACTTGAAATTGATTCAGATTTCTATATCATCTGGCTATCTGTGGGTCCCATTTACTGCAGAGTCTGCTCAGTGACTCATCCTTTTTCCTGTCATCCCTCTGAGGACCGCACTTGTTACATTTGTTCACACCTTCGGTTCAGCGCTCGGTGGTCTTGGAGCCATTGCGTCTCTGGTGACTTTATAAAGATGAATTCTGAGGCTTGATTTTATGGAATGCCTTCTGTTTGGGGGAATTCTCGCCATCACCCTTTGTGTTGAGTTAAGTCCTAACCACTGTACCTGGGAAAAGTCTCAGGCCGGCAGATTCCAGTGCCTTCTTTAAAGGGACGTTTGTTCTGATGCAGCGCCCACCCCAGCAGCAGCTTATACCTGACCTTCTTCACCCCAGTTAGTAACTGAATCCAAATATCAAAGCCCAGAGTTTGCAGATGTGGGCGGGGAGAGGATTTCCTTCGACCTGAGGGACTCAGGGATTGAAAGTAAAGGGAGACACAGTAAAGTGAATCAAGACTACGCCTTTTTTTTTTTTTTAACATTAAACAATTTTATTTATTTTAATTGGAGGATAATTACTTTACAACACTGTGATCGTTTTTGCCGTACATCAGCGTGATCAGCCACAGTCATGCATATGTTGCCTCCCTCTTGAACTCCCCCCACCTCCCTCCCCACCCATCCGCGGTCAGCAGTGCAGTCAGCGAGCAGACTTCAAATACCTGCAGCGCTTACTTCTGTGATGTGCTAGGCTTTAGTATCTGGGTGATTTTTCGGGCTTTGTTTTCTTTTCCTTTCTCCCACCAGGCTGTGAAGGGCTGACAAAGCTTGACTTGACGGTGAATTTCATCGGAGAGCTGAGCAGTGTTAAAACCCTTCAAGGCAACGTCCACCTGAAGGAGCTCTTCCTCATGGGAAACCCCTGTGCTGACTTTGACGGCTACAGACAGTTCGTGGTGGCAACTCTTCAGCAGCTAAAGGTATGCTTTATCTCCATGATATGAAATTCTCAAAAAATTAAAAAAAGAAGCTACACAGTGCTTCCTGATTTATTCCCAGCGTTTTCAGAGAATGTGTTGTTTTAGAGAATGGACTATTCCAGAAAAATCAAAATGAATTCTTTGGCTCACTTAACTTTAAAAGTTTTTTTAATAACTCTAATAAAGTTTGGAAAAATAAACGGGCATATTTTTCTCCTTTCTCATTCAGAACGCACAGAGTTGAATTGAACTTTCTTGATGAGTTCAAGTCATTGTTATAGAGGGCGTCCATTATTACTAAGAGCTCACCAAAAGCTCAGGGCTTTTGAGGTGGCTCCATGGGCTCCATCCCTGGGTCAGGAAGATCCCCTGGAGGAGGAAATGGCAACCCACTCCAGTATTCTTGCCTGGAGAATCCCACGGACAGAGGGGCCTGGGTGGGCTACAGTCCATGTGGTCGCATAGAACTGGACACATCTGAGTGAGTTCATACTCTTAAACTCCTGTGCCTTTTTTTTTTTTTACACTATTGCTTTTTATTAACTCACTCCCTGTGTTAATTCTCAAGCTCTCATATGCTTTGGAATACTTAGACAGGTTTTGTGTTCACTGCCCCCCTGTCCCCGCCATCCCCCTGCCCAAGTACCCCATTTGGTAGGTCTGATGGGCACCCAAGAGTTTGCATTCAGAACAGGCTCTCAGGTGACTCTGATGCCGCTGGTCCAGGGACCTCATTCAAGAACTGCTACTCGGTGTGTGAATTTCTTCTGCCGCATCTCCCCATATCTGATAATTTTGCAAACCAGGAAACAACACACGGTTTCTAGAGAAATCCTACACCCGAGAACATTTAAGTAGTAGTATTAATGTTTATGTGTTATAACTCCAAGAGCTCCTGACCTGCATGTGTTGGTCTGAAACTTCTCAACTTCTCCAGTGAAGTGTGGAACTGGCCTCTGTATGCAGAGGGCAAGGAGAGGCTGGAGAAGGGGGCAGCCTTTCCGGAGACAGATTGGCAGGTGGTGGGTCTAATAAGCAAGGAAACTTCCTTACCAAGCTTGTTCTGGGCAACAAGATGAGTAGGGCTCTGCACCCGCCAGCTAGACTCTCACAGGTTTGTAGAGAGGCCTTAACTGGGTTCAGTCCAGAGGGTCTCAACAGAACCTTCCGCTCTCAAGGCTGCGCCCCTGGAGCAGCTCCTAGTGTGGGAACGATGGGCAGAGCATGCCTTGCGGGATAGGGGAGGCTGAGGAGCCTGTGATCGTCCGGGTCCAGCTTGCAGGCCAGCAGTCGCATCCTCTCGGTGACCCGCACTCCCAGCAGCGGGAGCAGAGAACATGTGGAGACCCTGGCTTTCTCCCAGGCCCTGTCCTCCATCCTCAGAGAACATTTGTGTTTAGACTGCTGACTTCTGTGTAGGCAAAATTGCTGGATTAATAGAACACATTTTATTTTCTAATGTAAAATGTCTTTGATTAAAAGAATAAGCAACTCAGATAATTGAATCTAGAACATATATTTAGAATGAGTGATATAGTAGCTCAGACATCGTCCAGGCCAGTCATCATTGTACAAGCACTTCTGAGAAAATGAACTGATGAGAAGCAGAATTTTAGAGACAGGGATGCTATGCGCCCTCTCCCAGGAAGGGTGTGGGCCATTCCAGCTGGGCCTGCTCAGCCCCGCAGTGTCGGGCTAGGGGTGTGTGAGCCACCAGACAGGAGCCTGAATCATGGGTCAAGGCTATTCCAGGGGCTTGGCACACAGCATCTCTGATGCTCCTGGACCCTTGCAGGGAGGTGATTAGAAGCATCCTGAGATGAGGAAGCCTGACCTTGGAAAGCTGGGGCTCCTTGTTTAAGGTAACACACCTGACAAGTGGCCCCCATGGGATTTGAGCCTAAGCGCCCACCATTCTCACAATAGCCACACTCCCTGCTTCTCTCTGGGTTAATGTACAGGTCTCAGGTCAAGTCTTTCCTTCCAGAAAGACTGTGATTCAGCTGCTACAAAGGCAACAGACTCTCTTTGAAAAATGGTACTCATAAATGTGTTTGCTGTTGCTAAGTCACTTCAGTCGTGTCCGACTCTGTGCGACCCCATAGACGGCAGCCCACCAGGCTTCCCCGTCCCTGGGATTCTCCAGGCGAGAACACTGGAGTGGGTTGCCATTTCCCTCTCCAATGCTTGAAAGTGAAAAGTGAAAGTGAAGTTGCTCAGTCGTGTCCGACTCTTCGAGACCCCATGAACTGCAGCCTACCAGGCTCCTCCGTCCATGGGATTTTCTAGGCAAAAGTACTGGAGTGGGGTGCCATTGCCTTCTCTGCATAAATGTGTTTACTAGTATTTAAAAATAGGCTGATAAACTTCAGAATCTTTTTTTTTTAATTGGGGGAAAATTGCTTTACAATGTTGTGTTCCTTTCTGCTCTACAACACCGTGAATCAGTCATAATCAGTCATATCCCCACCCCCGTGGGCCTCCCCGCCCCATCCCTTCCCACCCCTCTAGGTCATCACGGAGCACTGAGCTGAGCGCCTTGTGCTGTCTGCAGCTCCCCACTGGCTTCCCACTAGCTTCCCACTGGCTGTCTGTATATATTGTGGTGTATATGTCAATGCTACCCTCTTAGTCCATCCCACCCTTGCCTTCCCCCAGCGTGTCCACAAGTACATTCTGTACATCTGTGTCTCCATTCCTTCTCTGCAAATAGATTCATCAGTACATACCATTTCATTGAAAGCTTGTTATCTACTTTGACAAGAGTTGTCCTAACAGATGTCTTATTTCCTAGGGCTATAACAAAGTTCTACAAACAGGATAGCTTGAACATCAGGAATTTATCTCATTGTTCTGAAGGCTACAAGTTGTAGATCAAGGTGTGGGTTGGTTCCTGGGCCCATTTGCATTAGAGCTCTGTTTTGTGTAATCTAGGACTTCCTGGGTGGCTCAGACGGTACAGCGGCTGTCTACAATGCGGGAGACCCGGGTTTGATCCCTGGGTCAGGAAGATCTGCTGGAGAAGGAAATGGCAATCCACTCCAGTACTATTGCCTGGAAAATCCCATGGACAGAGGAGCCTGGTAGGCTACAGTCCATGGGGTTGCAAAGAGTTGGACATGACTGAGTGACTTCACTTCACTTCACTTTGTGTAATATACAAAGCCCTTTCTCATAGAGAGCATTTGGGACTTCACCTGAGATATTGAAACTCTTAACACAATGAGCAGTTATAAAATTAATATATTTTGAGAGCTGGTCATTAATAATCAGTTTCCACAGAAGACCTACTTATTGTTATTACCCGTAAAGATGCTTTGTAAACGGTATTAATTGTGTGAAGTAAAACACTGATTGTATTTCCCACTAATTACTTTGCTTTCAACTCCATATCACTAAGGTGTATTATTTATTATTTCTAGTCTTGCAAGTAAAGTCCTCTTGGGGCTGATTCAAATTGCAACTCTGGGATAAATGCACTGTGTTGGCTGGTTTTTCTTTGTTGTTGTTCCAGTGGTTGGATGGTAAAGAAATCGAGCGTTCAGAAAGGATTCAGGCATTACAGAACCTCCCAGTAGTTGAACAGCGTATCAGAGAGCAGGAGAAAGCTTACTGTCTTAAGCGAGCCAAGGATAAGGAAGAGGCTCAGAGGAAACTGAAGGAGGAGGAAAACAAAGGCGAGATGGGGAGAAGTCACACAGGCTCTGGCGGACACTGGCACGCGGACCTCAGTGCTACCCTGTGGGTAAATGGAGTGTACCTTCTGGTTAACTCATGTTAAAAGCAAAACTTAGGTTAAAAAGCTCTCTTCTCAAGGTGTTTACAGCCACTTAGAGTCCAGTGATTGATTTGAAGAATAAATTATGATGTGAATTCTGGGGAAGACCATGTATGATCATCTCATTGGTTGTGACCATTCGGTGAGGTCTTCTTCCCTTGAGGGGGTGGAGGGGGAGCCTTTATAAACTAGCAGCTTTAATTCTCATCTAAAATTATCCTCAGACAAATCTCTCTGAAAGATGCACAGGAAAGCTGAATTAGCAGGTGTACTTTGATTTATAAAGTAGGAATATTTTAGAAAAGTTAAATGCAAATCATGTTATTATAAATTGAGCAATTTTGATTGCATGAGATGTTCTGTTTGTGAATTATATAATGAATGCATTTTTAATGTGATTAATATGCCCCTAATTGGTCGTTTTTACAAACATTCATTTTTCATGCTTGCTTATTTTAAAGGAATTGCAACTGTACTCAGTTGATTTGATTCCATACAATGAAATCTTTCAATATTTTGATAACAGAACCTCTTAAACTTGGGAAAATAATAATTATAATGTATTTCAGATATACATAAACGTTAAACAGATACACAGGCAGCTACAGCTATTGTGTGCACCACACCCACACTTATTAAATGTTAATAGTTGGCATGTTTGCCTTTTTTTTTTAATAAATAGAATATCGATAGAGAAGCTCCTTCAGGGTTTCTCCCGCATCCCTCTCCTCCTTTCATCCTGTGGCGTCCACCATTCTAAAGTCAGTACTTTAGTTGTGTTTGGTATAATGTTGATCCCACTGTATTGTCATATATTTACCCACATAATTATGTAGTACTTAATACTGCTTAACCAGGCGTAGTTTTATGTTGTTTTGTTTTGTTTTGTTTTGTTTTAGCATGAATGATATCTTTCTACAGTTTTGCTTTTCATTCAGTATTATGTTTTTGCTCTTTACACATATGAAGACACTTAAGACGAGTTCATTCATTCTAACTGTGGAATAAAATTCCATCGACTGAATAAATCACAATTTATCCCAGAGTGGGCATTCAAAATATTTGACAGTGAATATTTCTTTGGCCCTGACAGATCAGAATAAGCACCAGCTCCAGCGATCTGTGTGGCCCTAGTTTGAGAACATAGGAAGGAAGGAAGGAGGAAGAGAAAGAGGAAGGGAGTGAGGCAGGAGGAGGGTCAGCTGAAGATCAGCCCTGATGCAGCCATTCCTCCTTGGGTGGCTGTGTAAGTGGTTTTCCATTTCTCATTTTTTTCACACAATGGTGCACATGTCTCCTTGTGCAAGTACGGATGTTTCTGTAGTGTATATTCAGCAGTGACATCGCTGCATATTAATTGTAAACATCTTTTCAACTTTATCGGAGAAGGCAATGACACCCCACTCTAGTACTCTTGCCTGGAAAATCCCATGGACGGAGGAGCCTGGTAGGCTGCAGTCCATGGGGTCGCTAAGAGTCGGACACGACTGAGCGACTTCACTTTCACTTTTCACTTTCATGCATTGGAGAAGGAAATGGCAACCCACTCCAGTGTTCTTGCCTGGAGAATCCCAGGGATGGGGGAGCCTAATGGGCTGCCCTTTATGGGGTCGCACAGAGTTGGACATGACTGAAGTGACTTAGCAGCAGCAGCAGTTTCAACTTTATATGCATTGCCCAATTGTTTTTTAAAGTGTACTAATTTAAACTCATATATCAGCAGTGTTGGAGAGTTCCTGATCTTTTGTCAATAGTAGATAATGTGGTTTTTAAAACATTGGCCAATCACATTGGTTGTTAAATAGCATCTCATATTTTAATTTGCATTTCTAGAAGTAAGTGTGAGTTTCAGTATCTTAAATGTCTTCTTATATGGTTATTAGCTATTTAGATTTCTTCTGTTCAGGACTTCCACCTATCTTAAATAAGTTGTAAGGTTTTTTCTTATTAATTTATAGCTCTTTTATATTCTAGATGCAAATTCTTTGGTGGTTATGAGGTTTGCAAATACCTTCTTGCAATCTGTCTGTGACTTGTCTTTAATTTAGATAAGTGCTTTTGTTTTCTAGAATTTAGACATATTAATGTAGCTAAACTTATTTTATACATTTTGATCTTATTTATGAAATTTTTCAATACCCCAATGTCATATCTATCTATCCGGGGTTAACTTTTGACAACAGTGTGGGGTAGGGTGCTAGTCATTTCCTGCACAGGATTGTCATGGGCATAGAATTCAGCCCATGTATTACAGTGCCATTCTTTTCCTGGATTATATTCCCTGCTCTTATGAGTTATGGGCCCATTTCTGGGCTCCCTAGATTCTTCCATGGGAGTACTCCCGCATGGTTTTAATTTCTATAAATCTTGATGTTTGGTAGGAGATATTCTTCTGTTTCAAAATCATCTTGATACTTCCATCTCTTTTTTACTCTTTTGTGAGAATTTTAGAGTCAGGCTTTCAAAATCCCCCCAAATCCCTAGTGTAATATTGATTGAAATTGCATTGAATTTATACATTCATAAGGGGAAAGTTGACACCTTCAGGACATTGATTCTTTCCTTGCTGAACTTTGGGATAGCTCTATTTATTTAGACCTTCGTAGTCCTTCAGTAAGTTTTTATAATTTTCTCTATAAAAATTTTACATTATTTCTTATTAGATTTATTTCTAAGTATCTTGTAGAGTGGGATTTTAAAGATTGATTTGTTATTGGGTCTTTCTGATGTATATAGAGGCAAATAGCATTAAGAAATCTTGTTGGCGCTAGTGGTAAAGAATCTGCCTACCAACGCAGGAGGCATAAGAGGGACAAGTTCGATCCCTGGGTCAGAGGATCCCCTGGAGAAGGGAACGGCTACCCACTCGAGTATTCCTGCCTGGAGAATCCCGTGGACAGAGGAGCCTGAAGGGCTACAGTCCTCAGGGTCGCACAGAGTTGGACACAACTGAAGCAACTTAGCACGCATGCAGTCTTGCTGAACTTTTTAAAAAGATGCAGTAGTTAGTCTGTAGATTATCCTGTATTTTCTATGTAGAAAAACACATTTTAAAAAAATAAATAGTAACTTGAAAAAATTTTCCAATCCTTCTACCTCTGCTTTTTATTTTTTAAATGCTAAGCCTCCAGTAATGGGTGGAATGGCAACAGTAAGAATGGATATCTGTATCTTGTTCCCGGCTTTCAAAAGAATGTTTCCAATTCATCATCATTAAGTATAGTGATTCCTGTGAGGTTTTTGAAGAGTTGAGTTAGTTTCCTTTTATTCCAAGTTGATGAAAAGCTTTTATCATCATGGATACTAGGTTTTTGCTAAATGCTTTTTCTGTATCTATTGAGATAAGCATATTTTTCTGTTGATGTGTTGAATTAACATTGATAGATTTTTCAAAATTAAACCATCCTTGAATTTCTAGAATAAACTCACCTTGTCCATATTTTATTTTCAGTTTGTTATTGAAATATAGCTGATTGACAATGTTATGTAGTTTTAGGTATACAGCAGAGTGATTCAATAATATATATGTGTGTGTGTGTGTATTCTTTTTCAGATTATTTTCCATTATAGGTTATTACAAGATATTGAATATAGTTCCCTATGCTACACAGTAGGTCCTTGTTTATCTATTTTATATATAATAGTATGCATATGTTAATCATGAACTCCTAATTTATCCCCCACCCCACCTTTCCCCTCTGGTTACCATAAGTTTGTTTTCTGTGTCTGTGAGTCTGTTTGCCAAACAAAAATTTGTAATGAGAATGAAACTAGTGATTTCAGTGATGGTTAACTAAAATCTTGTAGAATATTATAGATTCCCCCTTTTTTTTCCAGTACCATAAAGAACCATGGCTATGGGACAAAGCACTTATTTTCAGTAATTTGCACCATTTTGTTTATTAAACTGTCTAGTTGCATTTTATAATACATAAGGTGTTTAAGCAGAATTTTACTGTATATTCTGTTTGTACTCTTTAAATTTCATATTTCTGTCTGTCCTTTTAAAAGCATTTTATTTGAAGGTCAACTAAATGAGCATTTTGTGTTATTTCAGTAACAAGAATAATAACAAAATCTAACATTTAATGAGTCCTTACCATTTGCCGTCCTGGTACTAAAGGCTTCTTGTACTTGTTTTCATTTCATATCATTTTGTAACAGTGCAAATTCTAGGGAGAGGTGAGGGGGGAGAGCCTATACCTGTTGTGTACTGCTTGAATGATGTCCTTTTCTCTCTGCTAGAACGGTCTTCTGTCTCTCTGGCGCCTGACACACAGAAAGACATTCAATAAATACTAGCTGAATCCTTGCTGAATAATGTTGACTGTCATGGAATAATTCTTTGATTCCTTATGGAGACATCGTTTACTTCTCTGACAGTCCACAAAACATGAATGAAAAAGAGCATTCCCATACCGTTGTTGTTTAGTCACTCAGTTGCATCTGACTCTATGCGACCCCATGGGCTGTAGCCCACCAGGCTCCTCTGTCCGTGGGATTTCCCAGGCAAGAATATTAGAGTGGGTTGCCATTTCTTTCTCCAGGGGGTCTTCCTGACCCAGGGACCAAACCTGTGTCTCCTGCATTGGCAGGCGGATTCTCTACCACTGAGACACCAAGGAAGCCCTTTACTGTATAAAGCTACAAAACCCAAAGTCATCCATGAAAAATGGGGTGGATAGAGGCTGTACCATGGGCAATGTCACATAGCCCACTGAAGAATTTTAGAGACAGAGAATCATTAAAGAACCTGGAACACGCTTAGTTGCTCAGTCGTGTCTGACTCTTTGAGCCAGGTTCCTCTGTCCATGGGATTCTCCAGGCAAGAATACTGGAGTGGGTTGCCATGCCTTCCTTCAAGGGATTTTCCCAACCCAGGGACCCACACTGAAGGCAGATTCTTTACTGTCTGAGCCACCAGGGAAGCCCCTAAAGAACCTGGAAGACGTGATCAAATTTTTTAGAAAGATTCCTCTGGGAGCAGTGTGAAAGATGAAATTGAAGGGTCAAGACTGAAAGATTGATTACCAAGGCCCAGTGGTCCCTGAGTTTGACTCATCATCACAACCTCCCATGACATATTGTAAAGCAAGAGTCCTAGGCACCCCTCCAAACTGACTGGATAGACTCTGGTGGGAGCCTGGAGATCCGTACTGTGTATGAACTCCCCAGATGACTCATATCAGCCCAGTCTATGAACCCCTGAATCTGGTTCCCGCAGCAGTCCCGGTGGTGGGTCAGGTGGGCCTGTCCCAGTGCTGTGGCATTCATTTCTCCAACTTCGCTCGGATAGGCTTTCTTTCAGACGCATTTTGTTATTCAAGGCTAAGAAGATAATGTATTAAAAAACAACATGTAAGGTGTTTCGGGGCAGTGTTCAGGATGAAACTCAGGTGTCCATTACTGGTCTTGATGGGTCCTGTGTTTGTCCCTAGCCCTTCTTCTGAAGACAGTAAAGACTACATCCAGGCACCAGAAATACAAGAAGGGCAATGCAAGGCAAAGGAATTAGATGAGAGAGAAGACGACCTGGAATTCTGGAATAAGCCCTCTTTGTACACTCCTGAATCTAGATTGGAAACTCTGAGGCATATGGAAAAACAACGGAGAGACCAAGAAAGATTAAGGTATCCCATTTTTTCCTATCATCAAGAGTGATAGAATATATTTTCATGATTGCACATTGTTTTATCCATCATCCGTGTTAAATCTGTGCTAGCTATCACACACAGACTTTGCTTTTCCTAATTTTAGCTTTTTGTTGACATGTATCTATTAACCTTTATTAATATCAGATTACCTTCTTTAGGTTGTTGTGAATAATGGCATTTTAGGTAGAGTTTTGTTTGTATGTCCCTAGCTTTTTAACAACTTTAAACATGTCAAATATTATGGCCTGGTTTAGAGATACCAGTCCTCTAAGTCATTCTGTTCAAGTGCTGTGTCTGCCCCGTCTAATGAGTTTCTGAGATGTTTGCCCTTAATTGTCCGGGATCATGGAAAACAAGGGCTTCCCTGATAGCTCAGTTGGTAAAGAATCCGCCTGAAATGCAGGAGACCTGAGTTCGATCCCTGGGTTGGGAAGATCTCCTGGAGAAGGGAAAGGCTACCCACTCCAGTGTTCTGGCCTGCAGAATTCAATGGACTGCATACAGTCCATGGGGTCACAAGGAAGTCAGACATGACTGAGCGAGTTTCGCTTCACTGTGGAGAACAATGTAGCTCATGGAAACGTGAACTTAATTGGACCTGGCAACCCAGTTACAATGCAGAAAAATGTGAATAAATGTCTATTACAAAATAAAGTTAACTGACATAAAATCTCTATTAAAAGAACAATAGAAGTCTAAGGCAAAGAATCGCCTGTAGTTCTGTCATTTTAATACATCTGTCCATCTGATCTTCTAGAACTTGTCTATATATGCCTTTTTAAAGTTTTTATGTATTTTTTGAAAGTGTTTTAAGTAAATATAATTTGCATCCTACATTTTCTTTCATGTTATTGCATGAATTTTTCCTCTTTACTCCATTCACCTCCCTCTTGTCTCTACCCTTCATGGTAATGAGAATTAGTTAGCAGGCTTGGGTCCAGCCCACCTCTACAGTCATATGAATGATTTCTGCAAATATGGGATTGGGGATCTTTTTTAAGAATAAAAATGGACTTATATTTTATATGTTTGTTCTCACTAAATCGTATCAACAGTTTTCTACAACTTTTTAGATGACACTTTAATAAAGAGTGAACACGTTTTTAATAGATGCACAATATCTCATAGTGTGAACGTACCACAGTCAGTCCAGTTATTCCTCCATCGATGGACATTCACAATGCTTCCAGCGTCTTGCCTTTGCAGGTGATGCTGTGATAGGCATCCTTTCACATAGATCCTCATGTACTGGTATTTTTATTTCTATAAAATAGGTTCTGTTTGGCATTTTAAAAACTATAATTTTAGCTAAAGTAGAAGCTGTATACACAAATGGAGAATTGACAGTTAGCTGAGTAAATCATGCATAAAATAGACTCATTTAAACATTCATGGCTATTTCATAAAAAGGAGTTTTCTCCCCCATTCAAATGATCTGGCAAATTGTCTTGGTCACATTTTCACTTTACAGATATGGGTATAATCACACAGAAACCTGGCTCGATTGTCAGCTCCCAGCCACGGACCTCATCACAGTGAATTGATGTATTCACAAATACGCCATTAATTTTTCTGAAACTGTCTCACACATTAATTGCTTTTATATTATCTTTGTGTATTTTTTTCCCTCCCCTGCCCCTTGTTCCCACCACCCCCAATACTAAGTGAAAAGAAGAAGAAAGTGAAGCCACCCAGGATGTTGGTCACCGAGGACGGGAGAGCCCTGAACGTGAATGAACCCAAGTAAGTGGAATCAAGTGGAGACTTGAAGATGCAAAACATGTGGTATTGGTCATACCATGGCTTTGTGGACACGGTTGCTCAGATATCTGACCAGAAGAGCCTAATGAGAATGTCATTTTGTACATATTTAAAAGCAGAGTGTCATTATGTTTTCAAGCACATAATGTTACGTTTCATTCTCTCAGCATACAAAAAGTGATCTAGACATAAGGAAATCTTAGTTATTTCTGTATTCCCTGGAACTTTGAACCGTGTACAACTTTTTCCCCCAAAATTTCAAGTGTCCCATTGTTGTGTTTTTTAATTTTTACAACTCTGCCATGAACAGGTTAGCTGAGAATCCTGATCACCTGTACGGCTGCTTTATACTCTGGAACTCATCTGCAGAACTTTCGAGAGCGAAGACAAGAGATTGATATAAATTCCTCAATGGAGTTGATGAGAGGGAAAAATATTCCAACTAGAAATCCTCACGTATAATAGTATCTTTTGTTGTTGTTCAGTCGCTAAGTCATGTCCAGTTCTTTGTGACCCTGTAGACTATAGCCCGCCAGGCTCCTCTGCCCTCCAGTGTCCCCCAGAGTTTGCTGAAATTCATGTCCATTGAGTTGGTGATGCTGTCTAACCATCTCATCCTCTGCCGCCCCCTTCAATTTTGCCTTCAATCTTTCTCAGCATTAGGGGCTTTCCTAATGAGTGGGCTCTTCGCATCAGGTGGCCAAAATATTGGAGAAGCCCATAGTAGTATCTAGCTATTTTAAAATTAAAACTAGAAAGCAGGCAGAGAAGGCCTTTTGTAGGCAAAATACAGATCAACAAGCCTGTGAACTCAATCTTGTAGGCTTCATTTCATTACTCAGAATGTCTGCTTTGACCATTTCATCTGTTGTGCCGTTACCATGATAGAGGCGGTGCTGTCCTGATCACCCTCGGGTGTCGTTAACTCATCTTCGCGGCAGTCATACATGACAGGCGGTATTGCTTCTTCACAGGTCCAAAACCTGAACTGAGAGGTGAATGACTCACACAAGGTCACACAGCCAGTTGGCGGTGTGTCTGACTTGCCTGTGCTTGCCTAATTCTAGTGGTGTCCATGATCAAGTTTGTAATCTCACCCCAACACCAACACACACACACACACACACACACACACACACACACACACACACACCTTCTTTATCCAGCAGGCATGAATACATGATGCTAAGCCCTGGGGATGCAGAAGTGAATATGACAGATTTCTGCCTTCAAGGAACTTAAAAATCTAATGGGGAGACAGTCCCTCTTCAACCTACAGCAGGGCTTGAAGGAAACCCTCTGGACTCTGTGCGCCCCTAGTAAGACCCCTGAAGCTTCTTCGGTCCCATCATTTTTATATTCTGCATTCACAACATTTCTATATTTGGTCACATCTTTTCAAGTCTCAGCCATGTGCTCAATGTAACACATTTGACCAAACCGATCATTCCTTTCCTTCTCGAAGCACTGTCTTCCCCTTGCTCCTGATTCTTTGACCCTCGTACCTTCTCATCGTCCTCTGCTTTGCTGGCTCCTGTCTGTCTTGTCTCCTAAACGCTCTGGGGCCAGCTCCTCAGCTGTCTTCTCTTTCCTTATCCGCTCTCTTAAGATCTCACCAAATACCATGGCTTGAAAGATGTTTTCATTCCTCACAAGCAGACCTGATCTCTTCCCTGAGCTCGGGACTTGTGTATTCAGTTAGCTGTTTGAGATCCTGTGGGGACATAAGCAAGGCATGGTAGGCTCATCCTGACTAAAGCAGACGTCCTCGCTTCCACGCCCACGCCCACTTCCCATCAGAGCCTGCATGCCCGTCGGTGTCTTCTGGCTTGGGAGTGAGCGTCCACTGGGTGTCAAGAGCAATACCTCAGATTCATCCTCCATCCTTCTCTCCCTCATGTTATCAGTGAGTCCACGAGCTCTTCCTCCAGAATTACCAGAATCCCACCCGTTCTCATTCACCCCCTCACCACCCGCGTAGAGGACGTCAGCCTCCTCTTCCCTGGACTGTTGCAGTAGGTCATTGAGTGCTCTCCATGGTCATTTCTAGGCCACCTACCACCTTTTGTACTCAGTGGAAGAGAGAGGGGGAAAGGAGGGAAAGGGCACTCAGTCCCCCTCTTAAGGAAAGCTCCTAGAAGGATGAACGTTTTCCTTCAGAACTGAAGCATATGATCTCATCCAGCAGCCAGGAAAGCTGGAGAATGTAGTCTTCACCCTGCAGAGCCATATTCATCACTCAAATCAGGGGTCCTGTTACCACGGGTAAAGCAGGAGCAGACAGTGGGAAGTGAGTATCAGTGTCTGCTGTAGAAAAAGTGAAAGTCACTCAGTCGTGTCCGACTCTTTGCGACCCCATGGGCTATACAGAAAACCTCTCTGAAATTACTTTCCAAGAGATACGTGAAGGGAGAGTTTAAGTTGGTGGCTTGCCGTTGCCAGCCGGCAAAGTCGATCAGGTCCCGAGAACGTGCACGGCAGGGCTGAGAAAAGAAACTAAAGCAAGAGAAATCTACAACAAAGATGGGGTCGAGAGGTTCAGACACATCTCCACGAAGGGACGCAGTCTGACACCAACTTTATTCAGCATCTCGTATTTATAGAGAAGAGCGTGAGAAAGACAAGACAGTTAACATTTTCTTTGTTTGACCTACACATCTTACAAACAGTCACAAGAAATCTTGAGAGCATGGGAATGGCCCCCTGTTATTATTTCTTACACCAGATAACATTTCTCTGTGCATGAGAAGTTTGCACAGAACTCCAGGTGCCTGCAGTAAATAAGCGCCTAATCTCTGGGGTGGCGGGACAGAGAGCTATGTTTGCAAGCAAACCCTCAAGGACTGAGGCAGCTCCCAGAGCTGTGTCCTTCAAACAAAGGACCCCGTTCTCACGGGCAGCTCCCCGCAGTGGCTGGAAAATGGGGCAATAAGCAATCAAGGCAGACGGGAAAACACCTATAATAAAAGTCCCAGAGATGAGATCAAAAACGCATGGGTGATCTGTGCACCCGAAGGAGTCCCCCCGTCAGGGCTGCTGGAAGTAGTGAGAGTGAGCAGACCCCTGCTGGCAGCAAATCTAGGGCTAGTGGTACATCTTCCCAAACAATTTAGCCTGCATTCTTTAACATCGTTGGGTTATGTACTTTACAGAATACGGCGATAACTGAAATACTCAATGAAATTGACCAGGTAATTCTGAACAGTGCATCGGCGGTATGGAAGTTACACCTAGGACTCAACCTCACGGTCCAGCTAAAAGACTTGGGGCTTTGAGATCCTGCCTCCCAGATTCCTGTGACCTCTTTCCTGGCTATGTCAGCCCTCTCTGAGCCTCTGTTTCTTCTTCTATAAAATGGAGGTGATGGGTCACAGGCAGCATTTCTGGGCAAGTAGAAAGGTCACCGATGAAAGAAGAAAAAAGAAGACAAGACTGTTTAAAAATGAAGGAATCGTGTGCTGGATAATGGCAAGCAGATGCAACATGTGGTCCTCCGGCAATAATTCCGCGTTTCAGTTTGCTTCTAGCAAACCCGAATGAAGAGGGGAAAAGAAAACTTTAACCACCAGATGTCTCTGTCTCTGCACCGATGCTGATTTTTTGTATCTAGTTTAAGATTCTCATATGGAAACCATGTAAACAGAAATAATTTATAAATATGTTGTAGGCTTCTGTTGAAATTGTTAAACTCTCAGACATTTTATTGACCAGCCACAAAAATAAGTGTGCCGTTGAAGATGAGGATATAGTTACTAGTAAATTTCCTTTTAATACTGGGATGCGGTTATCTATCAAGTATTGCTAAAGACATCCTTTTTTTTCCCCCCTAAATGGATTGTTCCTTAGGCTTGACTTCACTTTGAAAGATGATGAAAAGCGTAACCAGATCGTCCTGGACTTGGCCGTGTATAGGTAAAAACGTTTTATCATGTGTTTAAAGGGTGGCATTTCTTTCTGTTTTCCTTCTCAGTCACAGTCTCTTGAGTTCTGAAATGCGAACACCAGCCTCTTCATTGCATCCTGAGTCCGGGCTGGTTTTACCCATCACACTCCCTTCCTGCCCTTGTCCCTGCACCCTGCCTGCTGCTGTCCCCCCCCAACCCCACCCCAGCTCTCCTGGGCTGTGGCACTCACTGCACCAGCCCGTGTCACCTCCCGCCCGTCCTTGCTAAAGTCACTTAAAGACACTCAGCCATCTGCCTCAATCCTCGAACATGCCAGGTTCTGCCTCACTCCCTCTATCCAGCTGCTTAATTCAGGATCCACATACATGGTGTTTCTGCCTATCCAGCCCTTTCAGACCCATTGATGCCCCAGGGCCTCTGTCCAGGCGCCTCCTTCTGTCTGTGTCGCTCTCACCCCAGGTCTGATGCCCCAGGACCTCTGTGCAGGCATCTCTCTCCCACTGCTTGTGTCCCTGTCACCTTAGGTGTCCTCATGACCTTCTGGCCTCCATTCGGATGTCACTTTATCAAAGAGGCCTCTCTGCGCACCCCGACCATCCAGTCTAGACCAGTACCTGCCTGCTCCAGCACGTCATTCCACCTCACCCTGCTTCTTGATTTCCACCCGTCAAACTCTAAATTTCCTTGTAGTTTGAAAACTGTGAAGTTGAGGCAGAAGCTTGTGTGTGTTCCTCCCTCTTCATATCTCCAGCACCTAAAGCAGTGCCTGACACCTGTCAGGAGCTCAATAACAGGACTGAATGAATGAATGATTACTGATGATGCAGTCGGTGGACGTTTACACTGTAATAAAGGCGTTTCTCTTTTTGAGCGATTTTGCTACATGCTCTGTCTTATTTAACCTCTCAGTAATCCAGTGACCTGGGAGGGATTGTTATCCTGGAATTACCCAAGGTGGGTTGGGGGGTGAGTCTTGTCAAAGTAGACACAGTAATTGCAGAAGTCAGAATGTGACCCCTTAGGCCCAGGCCCAACATTGCCTTTTTTAACTGTGATAAAATACACATAGCAATCTTAGGAAACAGGTACTATTTGTATCCTCATTTTACAAGTGAGACTACAGAGGCTTAGAAAGGTTAAGGCATGTGCTTCAAGATAATGGAGCGGGAGGGGAAGGGGAGTCAGTCCTCCCGAGTCTGTGTGGTCAGAGTCTGCGCCCATCACCCTGTATTTGTCCTTCCTGCCTCACTGAATGTTTGTGAGTGTTGAGTCATTGCCATGTTTTCAAACATTCACAATCAGTATTTTGACATGTATAAAAATAATCATTTGGCCAAACTTCTCATTTGAATGAGCGGTGTGGAATCTAAACCTTTCCCCTCTTGTGGAGTTGAAAACGATGGCCCCTCGATCCTGGGGTCACCGTCGCGGTTAGGGGGGAGGTGGGGTGCTGGGCTTTCTGGGCAGGACACACCTAGTGGGGAGAAGCTGAACCAGCCTTCCAGGATGGTCGTGTAAGGACAGCTGCACAACTGGTGTGCAAATAGAACAGAACTCAGCCCCAAGGAAGCAGGAGCTTAGTGGGTTCAGCATCCCTGGCTATTCACATCGGTCTTAGGGGCTTAAAATAAAATATTCATGAAAGAGCATGGCAAGCCATTTTCTGCGAACCTCTGGTATTTCAGGCTGCAGATATTTTGGGGCGAGGGGCAATCAATGCCAAGTGTACTTGTGGGTCTAAAAATGAAATTGCTGATACGTTGGATTTCCTGCGAGATCTGGGGATTAATTTAAGATGGCTATTCTAAGACCTGTGTATCATGGAAACTGTGAACTTTCTTCAGTTAAAACGGCCCCATAACTGCAACTTTGTATTTGCTCTTCTTTAAACTCAATGTCCTGGAAAAATTACAAGGCTTGATTGTTGAATTTTGAAGGTATATGGACACCTCTTTAATCGATGTTGATGTACAGCCAACTTACGTGCGAGTGATGGTCAAGGGAAAGGTAAGTGTGACCCTGTAGGCTGTTACTACTGCAGAACTCAGCCTAAACCCAAGCTAACTTGCCTCAAAAAAATTTTTAAGCCATTTTAAAATAGAAAAAGAGAAACTCAGTGCTATTTGCTTTAGACACACGATTTTACAACAGAAGGGGTATTTAGCAGAAACGGTTGCTGACCATGATGTACCTTGATAAAATTAGTCTTTTTAACCTGTATCTATTTAGTTAGAGTTTTTCCAGACCTGGTAAGATGGTCTATATGGGTAGCCTGTGCTTGAAATTGTATTTCAATATTATACACATTTAAAATGGTTAATGATTTCATTCATGAAAGTGAAAGTCACTCAGTTGTGTCCAACTCTTTGTGACCCCATGGACTATACAGTCCATGGAATTCTCCAGGCCAGAATACTGAAGTGGGTAGCCTTTCCTACTGTAATTTTATCATTTTTGAAATAGCATGTTTTGCCGATTCCAAGTATTCGTGTGAGATAGCCTAAAGACTTTAAAAATGGAAATATGTTGATATTTTATGATAGGACGTTTTATCTATAAGTGCTTTATCAGCCATGTTATCATAATTGGACCAATCATGATTTATGACTGATAATTGTTCTTTAGCCACTCATTAAAATTGGTAAAATAGTTTGTGCCTATGGAGTATAGCCCCATATATTATTTTTTTCCGAATAAATCTAATTAGATTTTTTTTAACAATTGGTAAATTTTAAATATGTAACAAAAATGCCTCTTAAAGGAACTCCCTCATGTAATATGCTTCCTGTCTACTCTCAGCCATTTCAGCTCGTCCTCCCTGCAGAAGTCAAACCCGACAGCAGTTTTGCTAAAAGATCTCAGACCACAGGGCACCTGGTCGTCTGCATGCCCAAGGTAGGCAGCGCCATTTACATCCATCTCCAGTCTGGATAAGTTTGTTCCTGAAGGAACCTGACCTCCTAGGGCTCCTGATGACTTCTGATCAAGGTCCTTTTGGCTGAGAGAGCCAGAAAATCTTCTCACTCCAGGTCAGGTAGGAGAACAAAGGTCAGCTGACTCCTCCTGCCAGCAGTTCTTGTCTCCGCAGCCGCCTTCTGCCTCTCAGACTAGAATGGGAATAGAGTTGGGGGTGTGGATCACAGGGACCACTGAGCATGTCTGTCACATGGCAATCAGTGCTTTCCTTACAGATAACTTTGGGAGGATATGTATTGGCCTACCTAACATAGGCCTTGGGTCCCTAAAAATTAAAAAAAAAAATGTGATTGAATTCCAAATATTGAGCTTACTGGTTTTGTGACTTTGGGCCACTTATTAACCTAACGCTGGGCCTCTGTTTCCTAACATTGCTCTTAAGAAAGATAATGACGCTAGGAAGGATTGAAGGCAAAAGGAGAAGGGGGCAGCAGAGGATGAGATGGGTAGATATCATCACCAACTCAGTGGACATGAATTTGAGCAAACTCTCAGAGACAATGGAGGACAGAGGAGCCTGGCGTGCTGCAGTCCATAGTATCACAAAGAGTCAGACATGACTTAGTGACTGAATAACAACACAGAGAAAGATAATACACATAAAATTCATAACACTGTGAGCACTCAGTGAATACTGATGTCATTATTATTTTTTGTATTATTTTTATGAAACAGACTAGATAGTATTTTAACTAAAACTCTTTTTTGTCTTTTATTTGAGAGAAGTGTTGTATATTTTTTCCAGTTTTTTAATTTGAAGTATACTTGATTTATAATATTGCACTAGTTTCAGGTATACAGCATTGATTCAGGTTTGTTTGTTTTTTGCAAATTACTTTCCATTATAGGTTTTACAAAATGCTGAATATAACTGTGCTTTATAGTAAATCCCTGTTGCTTGTCTATTTTATGGATAGTAGTTTGTATCTGTTAATGATATCCTCCTAATTTGTCCTTCCTCCTCCCTCTTCTGCTAAATGTCTTATAGAGAAAAACATATATATCACTTATGTTTTTCTCTAACATAACATATATTGAGTTATGTTAGACTCATATATAGACTCAACATATAGAGTCTTGAAAAAAAATGTAAAGGAATCTATATACAAAACAGGAACTGACTCACAGACATAGAAAACAGAAGTACGTGTCCTTTAGATATGGCTGACTTCTGAAGACTGACAGCCTCCCCTCACCTGGCTTTCAGACTCCTTAACCTTGATCTCAGAGCTGAATGTCTGAGACAGAAGCTCTTTAGAAGCCAGAAAAGACTTAACAGGGACAGGTGACAACCCTGAAAGAACTTAAGGAAATTAAACTTGAAAAAATCATTTGTCTGTACAGAAAGTTTGGATTCCTCAATACAGACTCTGTGAATGAGTTAGGATGTTTCATGCTGCGAGCTGCAGGAAACCGCAAACAAAACTTGCACCATAAAGAAGCATTCCTACATATGGAAGGTAGAGAGGGTTCAGGCAAGGGAAGGTTAAGACCCTTTCTGATGTCTTTGTCCTTAAGCCAGCTTCCTTCCTGACCTGAGCACTAGCAGTAACTAAGGTGACTTGATTTCTTGTTCTTACCTTGCATGAAGATAGAGAATCAGAGAAAGACACAGAGAAAGGCCCTCTCCTATCACCATGGAATAAAAACTCCACTTCACTGATTTGGTCAGTTTAGCTGAAGAGTCCAACAAATCTTGATGAGCTTGACTATGGACAATGGAGCATCTCTGGTCAAAGATGTTCATTCCTATTATTTCTTTCTTCATTCCTTTCTTCATTCCTATTATTATATGTTTGGTTACTATTATCTCATGCCATGGGCTTCCCTGGTGGCTCAGTGGTAAAGAATCCACTTGGCAATGTAGGAGACATGGATTCAATCCCTGGGTCGGGAAGATCCCCTGGAGAAGAAAATGGCAACCTACTCCAGTATTCTTGCTTGGGAAACCCCATGGACAGAGGAGCCTGGCAGGCTATAGTCCATGGGGTCACAAAAGAGTTGCACACTACTTAGCTGCTAAACAACAAAGACAGTCTTATGCCTTGAGCTGAGGGTGGGGTCAGCTTTGCCCCAGTCACTCAGGTTTCAAAGCGGGAAGAGGAGGTTCTTTTGAGGAAGAAAAGGGACCCGGGGGGCACAGAGATTATAAACTTGATTAACCAATAAGGTTTCTATAATGATTTACTAATCCTTCATTATCCCAAAGCCAGTTTTGTAACAGATTGATTCTGAGTAATCAATTATGTATTTTTACTCTGAGGCCATAAGACAGCAAATACAATTTGTTGTCAAGCAATAAGACAACAAACACGACTATAAGAATCTCATTGTCCTTGTTGACAACAACAAATGAAGGAAACGCTTCTGTGCTGATTAGAATATTCTATAGGGAAATCTAAGAGATAACTCAATTACTTTGGTGTTTCGACAGAGACATTTGAATGACACTGTGATCAGCACTGTTCTTTCTTTCTTGTTTTTTTTTTTTTTTTTTTTTTTGGAAATTTCCATTGTGAGAAGCCACAGATTAAAAGGTAATCGCTGGTTTCCTAAAAGAAAATCAAGATGTGCAATTTGTGTACCTTTTACAGGGTGCCAGGCCATTGATCAGAAGACCTCTGCTCTCTTTTCCCATGAATCTTTTAAATAAATGCAGCATTCTATTTCCATTATCCTTTCTGTTTTTATATCAGTTTAAATTTTTCATGTTAAGTATATATGCAAAGCATAAAAAATGGCTTATTAAAGAAAAAGCATTCTAGAAGTGCTTAGTTAAAGATGGATAATTTACACAGAATCAGAAGGCTTCTTTTTTTCTCAGTAATAAACTGAGTAGCACTTTTTCCTTTGAGATATGTACTTTTTAAGATTTTAGGGACTTCCCCAGTGGTCTAGTTGTTGAGACTCGGCCTTCCAGTGCAGGGAGTGTGGGTATGATCCCTGGTTGGGGAGCTGAGATCTCACATGCCTCTTGGCCAAAAATCCAAAACAAAAAAAGAAAAAATAAACAAAAAACAGAAGCAATATTGTAACAAATTCAATAAAGACTTAAAGATTTTAGACTACTGTGTTAAAGTAACATTGATGTCAAGCTATCCCTTTCATTAGTCCTTTGAAATTGTTATTAAATTATTAACTAATAATTATTACCTTTTATAATTTCTTTTATATACCTCTGTCATTATTCCTCCTAAAACATAGCTAGTCGATAAAATCAACCTTTGGAGAATACCTACTTGCTCAGAATTAGTTGTTTTTCATTTATGAGTTAGGTATTTGCAAGGACTATAAAACTCAAAGAATAAAAGCTTTTTTCTTAAAAAATCATCAAACGTTAAAAATAAAAATTCTAGCTTCACTTATGGTTACTATTGAAAATAAGTATTACTAAAAATTAGCATGTTCATAGTTCCTGTTGATTTAAACAGTTGAAGTACTGAAGTTTGACCCACTGAACCATCTTGTGTGTCTAGGAATTGTGGGTCTGACCCGCATTGTAATGACTGAGGCATATTCTTAGAGTTTTAAAGCATAGAAATCAAGTAGACACTTAGGTACACTTTTGATTCATTCATAGGAAACAGTGTTGTCAATATGTTAAGTGATAACTCAGTACTTCAGGAAATATCTAAAATTGACCTTGGTAGTTTATAATACTTGGATACTGTAAATTAATGAAAAGAAGATCAGATCTGCTGTTTAGTTGTTCCTTCTTTGTGATAGTATTTGTAAAGATTATTTGTGAAGAGCCAGTCTATTTGATGATGTCTGTGATGGGACGACTACAACTGTGTTTGTGGAAATTCAGCAATGAACTTTGTATACATTTTTTCAAGGATGCAAAATTTGTAATGGAGCCCACAAACTGCTCAACTATTTCTTATTAGCCACGTCACTCAGCATTTTGTCAGAGCTGTCAAATGGACCTTTTTCCCTTTCCTGCCCCTGAATGAGGCTGGGTCTGTACAGACTGCGTGCTGATAAGCAGGCAAGGTTCACGTCTGTTCTTTGTCACAGGGGTTGTGGCTGAATATTCCCTTGCTGACCTGCTGGCGGGTTCTCCCAAGTCAGCACCACACCCAAAGGCTCTTATCTTGTGCTAGCTCCATGATACCAGATGCTTCCCAACATCTGGTACCGAGTCTGTATCTATGGGATAGTATAATACCCAGACATCACAATCCCTACCATTCCCTGCAGAATTCCCATCGCCATTGGCCATCATTATAACTTAACTTATGGGTGCTGCGTCTCCCGGAAGGCCATCTCCTCCACTATGATTTCAAGGGTTGATACCTTAGCTGGAAGAGTTGGCTGGGGTTGTGGATGGAAAACTACTCTGGCTTTCTCAGAAATTGGCATTAGGGGACTTCCACGGTAGTCCAGTGGTTAGGAATCCGCCTGCCAGTACAGGGGACATGGGTCCGATCCCTGGTCTGGGAAGATTCCACATGCTGTGGAGCAGCTAAACCCGTGGGCCACAGCTGAGCCCATACTCTCGAGCCCGAGAGCTACAACTGTTGAAGCCTGAGTACCTAGAGCCCGTGCTCCAAAACAGGAGAAGCCACTGCGATGAGAAGCCCACGCACCGCAATGAAGAGTAGCCCCTGCTCACCGCAACTAGAGAAAACCCAAGCAGCAGTGAAGACCCAGAACAGCCAAAGCTAAATAAAATTAAAAAAGAAAGAAAAAAAGTGACATTAGGGAATAGGAGGTCAACTGCCCAGGTAACAGAGGAGGAGGAAGCATTCTGCATCTCATGAAGTTTTTCTCAGTTCTGCTCCACAGGTCAGTGGCATTTCCTGCTTGTTTCCAGCACTGTTTTATTCCTTAGTCTTAGCTTTTGGGATCCGTGTAGAGAGTCTCCGTCTCCAGTGCCTGTCCCCATTTATTCCATTAGGTATATCCATTCAAGAAACGTGGACCCACGGTGTCATCCATCTACCAGAAATTCACTATTCTTCTTTGGGGAAGAGTCGTTAATCCTTTTCTCAACACAGCAGCCAAATGATCATTTTACAGTGTGTGTAAATCAGACCAAGTCATGTTTTCTAGTCAGAGTTAAAAGCAAGATCCCCCCAAGAATCTTCTCCTGCCACGATCCCTCTGACATTATCTTCTGCCGCTTCGCCCTCTCATCATTCCAGCCACCTTGGCCTCCTTGCCATTTCACAAATATGACAAGCATCCTCCTACCCTGGTCCTTAGTACTTGCTGTTCTCTCTGCTAGAATGCCAATCTCCCAGGTATCCTCATGGTCTGCTCTCTCCCTTCTTCCGGGTTTTTTTTTTTCAAGTGTTATTTCACCCTGAGTTCTTTCCTGATCCCAATATTTAGCAAGCTTCCCCTTTCCTACCTCACTGTTCTCTATCCCCTGTTTCTGCTGTATTTTTATTCATAAGAATGTATCACCACTGGACAGTCATGTATTTAAATGTTTCTTTCTTTGTCTGTCTCCATCAACAAAAATTTAAGCTTCATGAGGATAGAGACTTTTGTCTGCTCTTATTACTACTGTGTCACTGGTACCTAGAACTGAGCCAGACAAAGAGTAGGTGGTCAATAAATTTTTATTGAGTCAAGTAAATACATTAAATGCAACTTTAAAGTACATTTTAATATTTACAACAAGAATCTCCCCTAATTACTCTTCTCCCTCCTCAATCTTTTCCTCATTATTTTTCCATGCTTGTTATTCCAGATTAACTTTCAAATAATTTCATCCAATTCTGCCTCCAGGAATGCCATTTGAATTTTGATTGCTGTTACCATTTAGAGACAGTAAAAAGAGATGGTCTCTGGAGCCAGAGAACCTGGGTTAAATCTTGATATTTCTACTCAACAGCTGCATGACCTTGAGCAAATTATTTATCCCTCTGTGCCTTAGACTCCTTGTCCATACAATGATATTAATGATCAGTCACACCTCAAAAGGTTGTATTGAGGATTATATAAATGAATATGTAAAGCACCTAGGTGACCATTTGGGGCATAATACACCCTGAGCTCATGTTACCGTTAATTAATATTATCCATTACCCTTATAGCTCAGCTGGTAAAGAATATGCCTGCAATGCAGGAGATCCCGTTCGATTCATGGGTTGGGAAGATCTGCTGGAGAAGGGATAGGTTACCCACTCCAGTATTCTTGGGCTTCCCTGGTGGCTTACCTGGTAAAGAATCTGCCTGCAGTGCAGGAGACCTGCATTCAATCCTTGGGTTGGGAAGATCTCCCGGAGAAGAGAACGGCTACCCACCCCAGTATTCCAGCCTGGAGAATCCCACAGACTGTATAGTCCATGGGGTGGCAAAAAGTCAGACATGACTGAGTGACTTTCACGTTCACTGTATGTATGATTTCAGTTCCTATTCTGAGTAGAATTATTGCCTGTCAGATTTTCTGAGAGTTTATGCTTGTCCTTTGATATATTTTCTTAAACGTATGGTTAGACTCACTGGTGTGTCCATGAATAGTCTTATCATCAGCAGCCTGGGAGTACCTGGCACATGATCTCATCACAGTCCAACTTCACAAGATTTAACTGAGACTTTGCAGTCACAGGGAAACTTGCATAGTCATTCAATTAAACTCCCATCTAGATTCTCATCTGACAAGTTCCAGGAGCACTCCAAGAATATGCTTCTTGATTTCCTTTGGGTGTTCTTTCAGAATAATTAACTGAGATTAAAGAAGGCACCATCTGAACTGAACAGCAAAATATATTTACAGCTTCACTTGGTGAACATCCTGCTTGATTCTGCTTTATTGAGCACAGGAGACGAAGGTCACATATTAAAGGTCAATATTACAGACCATGATTCTAGAAAAGAGTCTCAGATGCCCTTTCCATTATTATTTGAACACATTTCTCAGTACTTTATCTCTACTCAAATATGCTTACGATATGCCCAACATAAACTCAGTTTTACTTTCTGAATGTTAATTGCAAGATGGTCTAGAGTGAGGGCCACCTGGTCATCTTGCTGGGTTTTTCTGTTCCATTCATACTTCTATTCTTGTAGAACATTCTCTCTTCCTCGGCTCATTCCTAAAACCTTGCAGTGCTGAAAAACTAGATGCATCAAAGGATAATTTCCACATACCCCAAACATCGTATCTTTCCCCGCTTGGCCTCCTTGGCCATCCTTATCCTATGAGTGAACTGTCTGTGCTCTATCTGAACTCTCCAGATATGTGTTAGCTCCTATTTCCACTTACCTATGAAAGGCAATTGACAATTCTCTCTTCTGCATCTTCACTGAATTTTCTCCACACACATTTCTTTATATTAGAAAACATGCTAAAACGTCTCCCTTCTCCAAAATAAAACAGTACAAAATAAAAACATTCCCCTCCACTTAACTGCTCTGACCTGATTTACAGCAAAACTCTGAAAGAAGACATCTATATTTTCTGTTACAATTCTTTTCTCACAGTTTCTAAAACTAATCCTAATGAGGTATTCATCTCTTCTCCAGCGTCCCCACCCCCATCCATGAAACATCTCTTTTTGAGGTCTCCAGCCCTCTCTACGTGAGTAGATCCAGCAGTCAGCCCCCTTCCTCCTCTTCTCTGACCTTTCAAGAGGTTTTTACACCATTAATCAGCCCCTCCATTTTTAAACAGGTGTTCCATTGGCATTAGACACATCTGTTTGATTTGGTTCTCTTCCTAGGTAAACAGGTGTTCAGTTGGCATTAGACACACCTCTTTGGTTCGGTTCTCTTCTAGGTCCTGCTCACTGGATGGTCTGCCACTGGATGCTTCTTTGCTGGTTCTTCTCCTGCCCAGGCCTCTGAAAGTTGGCATATCCATCATTCAATCCTGGAACCTCACTTCTCTTCTCTACACTCACTCTCTACATAGTCTCATGACTGTCAGTAACATCTCTAGAGCTCCACCATCTGCTAGTTGCCAAGTAGGTCATTAGGAGTGTCAGTCACACTAAAGAAAATTTAGGAATATAGACTACATATTTTAAAAACACCTTGACAGTGATGAGATAATGAGCAGTTACTGCCCACTGATCAAAGGAAAGACTGAGAGAATAAACCATGCTTTCAGTGACCGCACAGGGATGAGAAGAAAAAAGCCAAAGTCCAGAGCCTAGCAGGGAAGCCATGCGAGGTGGCCTCTAGGAAGCCATGCCCACTTTGAGATGTGACTCCAAAGGACCGTAACCCAGAGGAAGGTGAGTGAGAAGCCAGCCAGGCCTGGGAAAGTCTTAGCCTGTCTAAACAGCTATTGAAATGGCCCCCAAGCTGGGCCGTGAACTTGAGTGACAGTAGTGAGTGCCATCCACACATGCCTGGTAAAACCCAGGCATCTAGACATTGGCATCATCTGTAGACTCAAATTATAGGTAGATAGGTAGTAGGTAGATAGTTTTTTTTTTTAAAGTAAATATTCAGCCCACACTGAAAATTAAATGAGGTGTTCACAGAGACTTGAGTGGGATCCCAGTAGTAAGTTACTTGGTGTTTTGGAATCTGATGGCACCAGTTTCCTACTCCTCCTCCTTAAGGGAAACCTGAGCATCCCAAAGTTATTGTTGTTGTTGCTGTTCAGTCGCTAAGTTGTGTCAGACTCTTTGCAACCCTATGGAGTGCAGCATCCCAGGCTTCCCTGTCCTTCACCATCTCCCGGAGTTTGCTCAAACTCTTGTCCATTGAGTCGGTGATACCCTCCTACCATCTCATCCTCTGTGATCCCCTTCTCTTCCTGCCTTCAATCTTCCCCAGCATCAGGGTCTTTTCTAATAAGACAGGTGTTCCCATCAGGTAGCCAAAGTATTGGAGCTTCAGCTTCAGCATCAGTTCTTCCAGTGAATATTCAGGGTTGATTTCCTTTAGGATTGACTGGTTTGATCTCCTTGCTGTCTATTAAATTGTGAGACACAGACTCACATTTGACCTGTAAAACACTTTTTAAAATTTGTGGCCTCCCTGAAAGTGGAAGCTACCTGAGAGATATTAGTACAGTGGTTTATTTGAGAAGTAAGAGGGTGCTGAACAGAAAGTAGCGGAGGGAGGCAACCAAGAGAAGTGCCAGCAACCCCAGCGGGGAAGCTCTGGGAGACTGTGCAGAACACGTCGTTCTTGTTGAGTCTCTTGAGCCATGTCCAACTCTTTGCAGCCCTGTGGACTGTAGCCCACCAGGTTCCTCTGTCCATGGGATTTTCCAGGCAAGAATTCTGGAATGGGTTGCCATTTCCTTTTCCAGATCTTCCCAACCCAGGGATCGAACCCTTGTCTTCTGCATCTCCTGCATTGGCAGGGGCATTCTTTACCACTGAGCCACCAAGGAAGCCCATCTGCTCTGTGAAAGTGTAAGAGTTGCTCAGTCATGTCTGACTCTATGCGACTCCATGGACTGTAACCCACCAGGCTCCTCTGTCCATGGGATTTCCCAGGCAAGAAAGCTGGAGTGAGTTGCCATTTCCTTCTCCAGGGGTCCAGGGGGTCTTCCCCACCCAGGGATCAAATCCGAATCTCCTGTATTGGCAGGTGGATTCTTTCACCACTAAGCCCCCCTGGGAAGACCGAAAAACACATACTTCAGAATAACTCTGCCTAAGGGGTGATGGAACTGGGACAGTAGTAACCAACCCCTGAGAATATTTGGTTGATGGCTGTCCCCTGTTGTGGGAGGTGGGGAGTGGGGTGATGTAAACTCGCCAGCACTTCTGAACTATTACTGGCCCAGAAAAACAAGAATAATCGTGAACTTGTCCAATTAAATGTAGGATATTTCCCACTGAGATGACGTCTAGTAACATCACAAAAGGATATTTTCTTTTCTTTTAAAACATCCTTATCATTCTTGATGTTTGTCCTAACCTAATAAAATACCATTTTCAAGTTTAGGTTGTGTGTGTGGATGATCCTCCACGGGGGACTGTCAGATAAGATTGCACTTTTCAAGTATGAAAGAATTTTGAAGGAACTGTTTGATATTTAGATTTGTTCTCCTTTTATTTCAAAGCCATGAAACTGTGTGCAACTGTCAGTATTGATTGTACATATAAATATCAGTAATTACACCCTTAAAATTTTTCCTCAAACAGCTTGGGTATCTTTGGAATCAAAATCAATACTCTTATCCTTCCTATTTTTCTGATAAGTTTTTAAAAAATCTGAATTTTCTTTGCTGCCAGGTGTCTTTATTTGAGATAGAAGGTACGTCAAAATAGTTGACTTATACAGGTATTTTTATCTGTTCAAAGATTTTTAAATAATATACCAATGGTAATTTGTATATTTTCTAATTAGGATTAATGACCTTTTTAAAGAGAAAAAGAAGTAGCTTGTATTCTTTAAAGGAATCTTTTTTTAACAGGCTCAGTGAATTATGTGCCTTTCTTAGTGAAGTCAATCAGAACACAGTTAACAAATCATGAAGTTGTTAAAATGTCAACAATAAATCTGGGTACATATGTTAACTTCCTCTAATGCCAGAGGAAAATTAAAAAGTCTTATTGATCCTGAAGTTTTATATTAAGGATATTCCTTGCTAGGAATTTGAACTTTGCATATTTAAATGGTCAACGCCAATATTATAGATAATTGATTAACACGAATGCCAGAAATATATAAGAAAGTGAACAATATACAAGTGTCCATTTCTTCTAAGGTTGAGATGTGTTTTGCTAGATAATGATCTGTTTCAGTTGTGAGGGACCTCACCCAGTAACTGGCTCAACCCCCCAAATCAAACAACTGGCTTATGTCAAGGCAGGTTGGTGTCTAATGGGCTTAGACAGTTTGGAAGTTTTATAAAGAAAAAAAAGTAGAGACATTTTTAGAAACTACTTAGGAGGCATGGGTGAAGATGTTAAATGTGTGTACTGAAGCAAAATGATAGCAGAGGAAAAACATACTGCACCCATAAATAAATTATATGGAAGTTATTAATATCAGATGAGGGAAGTATTTAGCATGTTTGGCTTGCCACAGTGTGGAAATAAGGTGCTAGAACTCGAAATGGAAAACGTTCTGCAAAATTCTGAAAAACTTTGGACAATGAATTTTTAATGACTCAATTAAAATATTTATTCAATTTATCAAAAATTTATTAAGCACTTAGTATAAATATAAAGCCAGGCCACCAGGCTCCTCTGTCCATAAGGTTTCCCAGGCAAGGATACTGGAGTGGGTTGCCATTTCCTTCTCCAAGGGATATTCCCGACCCAGGGCTCGAAGTCCATGGGGTCACACACAGAGACCTGGACACGACTTAGTGACTAAACAACAGCAAGATGAATAAAGTACAGTGCAAATTGCTGTGGAGCGAAAAATAAATGAGAGGTCCTTCCTCCAGTCTCCTCCTTGTTGAAGCCACTGACCCAGACTGGCCCTCTGCCTCAGTTTCTAAGTCCCAGTTGCAAACAAGCTCAGACACTTGTTAAGTGACTTAGCTTCTCATTCTTCTGCTTAAAGTTGAAATGATGTTCCTAACTCAGAGACAACTGTCATAGTCATAACTATGGGGGTCTTCTGTGGTTCCCTAAGTCTCTCCTTCACTGTTGGACCCAGCGCAACAGGAGCCAGCATGCAAGAAGCTGCCGCCCACAACACCCCTGCCTCTCCCTCATTTGTAGACAGAATAGGCAGGAAGAAGCAGCTCCAGGGGTCTTTGCTCTTAGTTCTAACCATGCGTCACTTATTCAAATATTCTGTACACGTTAATAAGTACCTACAGGTGGCTCAGTAGTAAAGAATCCACCTGCCAATGCAGGGGACGCAGGTTTGATCCCTGGGTCAGGAGGATCCCCTGGAGGAGGAAATGGCAACCCACTCTAGTATTCTTGCCTGGAGAATCCCATGGACTGAGGAGCCTGACAGGCTACAGCCCATGGAGTCTCAAAGAGTCGGACGCAACTGAGCGACTGAGCACACACGCACTGTGCTCTAGGCAGTGTTCTACCCTCTACGTAGGGTAGAGTCTTAGAAATGCAAAGAAGAAGGGAGACGAGTACTGAGTTAGATACCTCAGAGGACCGAGGCTATGGTATCTTCCTCCTGTGTCACATTGAGCTGAGGACGTAATGAGGGCACAGTGGGACCCGTTCCCCTGTACCCATTACCTTCCCTCACCCACGGGTCAGTCCTGAGACACAGTCATCTCTCTAAAGTATTATTCTCAAAGTCCATAATCTTATAGGAATAGCTTTAATTATTTTGAGTAATGTTTCAGAAGGATTCAAAAAGTCATTATTGCCTTGAAAGAAGTGGTGTAGGTGGTACAAAAAGGACAGTTATTTGATTTATAAAGATTAGATTAAAACTTGAAAAGAGGAAAAGTATGAATGGGGAGAGCCTACTAATATATACTTTTAATTTCACAACCCCCAAATATATATATTAGTTTATTCATGTTGATATTTAATATAAAATGTTTTTAGGGAAGTTGAGTAGAATTAAATAAAAATATGTAAATTACAAAGCATTACAGAAGTTAAGTGCAAACAAAAGTCAATATAGTTACATGGAATCAGAAAGCATGAGGAAGGAAACATTAAATGCAGAAAATCTGTAGGGAAGTTAATGGTTGTAAAACTGGCTCTTCCATCTTGTTTATAAAACTCTAAAAGACAGGAAATATATAAAGAAAAGAATGAATAAAGCTGTGTTAGCTGAATTCTAGCAAAATTAGAGTGGTTATGACAAAATTAATATTGGATATGATAAAATTTAAAGCACAAAAGCATTTAATGGAACAAAGATTATTCTGTAGTAACAAAAATAGTATAAAATAAAGATTTAATTGTATTTATTAGACTGTACATTATATAAAATACAAGTTCTCCCTGATGGCTCAGTGGTAAAGAATTTACCTGCAGGAGATGCAGTTTTGATCCCTGGGTGGGGAAGATCCCCTGGAGAAGAAAATGGCAATACATTCCAGTATTCTTGCCTGGGAAATCCCATGGACAGAGGACCCTGGCGGGCTACAGTCCATGGGGTCACAAAGAGTCGGACATGACTGAAGTGACTTAGCACACACACGTGAGTTAAAATAGTATAACACTATTGGGACTTTCCTGTTGATCCAGTGGTTAAGACTTTGCCTTCCAATGCGGGGTGAAAGTTTGATCCTTGGTTGGGAAGCTACGATCTCACATGCCTGGCAGCCAAAAAACCAAGACATAAAACAGAAGAAGTACTGTAACAAATTCATAAAGACTTTAAAAAATGATCCATATCAAAAATCGTTTTTTAAAAAAATATGTAACACTATTAAAATGTTAATCTGTGCCTTTGTGCATGTCTCAGAATTGGATTTCCAAGCTGTTGATTACATTTCCCTCTGTGGATTCAGGAAGCCAGTTGGGCCACATTATGTAATTTATTAGACATATTTTGGTTCTTACAGCTTTTCCATTAGTCATCCCTAAACACACTTTGTACAAATGAGTAAGAAGCTTGAAGTTAATGAGCATCATTTTCTAGAGAGGAAGTAGCACTAGGGTTGCAGAGAGAGAAACCACACTGCACTATTTCAGTACCTTGGACCTCTGAACCCACGGTCCTCTACCCGGAAAAACTAGATCTCTTATCAGAAGAGTTTTTCTTGCTATTCATATGAATATTGATGTTAAGATGAATGTTGGTATTAATATGAGTGTTGGTGTTGATATTTTTCTCACTGCTGATTTCTTAATTCCCCCTAACTTTTAAACTTAAAAGAACCTGTGAAACTAAATGAGCTGAAAATATCTTTAAAATAAGCAACACATTGAGATTCCTGTACACAGCAAACTCCCATGAAGAAAAGTTCCAAATTTGTGATGCTATTTGCATTTCCATAAACACAGAGAATCTCTGTCTGAGCTTATTATTATGGGACAAATAACAGTGTTAGAAACGGGGGTACTTTAAGACTCTAATTATGCATATGCTCCCATTCTGATTAGTGCATTTATAGCACAAAGCAATACAAAACCTGTGCTTTTGGCTCCAAAGCTTTTATTCTTAAAGTTGACATTTTCATGAATTTTAACTAACACTGGTTTCATTTGATGTACTTGAAAAAAAAGTTTTTTTAAGTGCTCAGGTGCCACTGCTCCGCAGGAAGCAGACTCCGAGACAGAGATTCTCATGCAAAATGTTTGTTAGGGAGCAGCCTAGGGATCCACTCCTGTGGGAGGGGAGGATCCAGGATTGGGAAGAGGGAGAAGCTGATGGGTGATGCTGGCCTGCCAGAGGACCCAGCTGATGCCACAGTGAGCTCTGAGGCTCACCTGGTTCTTTGGAGTCGTCCTGAGTCAGGCTAAGGGAGCAATCTTATACCCCACGTTGACCAGAGAGACTGAAACACAGGCTCTGGGTTCTCACACTCAGTGCCAGGCCCCAGGCATGTCAAGGAAGGAGCAGAGAGTTCCAGAACTGAATAGGCCGTGTGGTCAAGGCCCACAGATAAATTAGGGGTAACTGGTATGGGTAGATGACCTTCACTCCTATAGAAGAGTTGAGCAGCTCACAGTTGGGTTTGGGGCTCACTCTGGCTTGGTCAGTAGAAATTAACATTAAAGATGAAATAAAGTGAACACTTTAATGTCTTGGTTACACTAATCATACCTCAAGTATTCAACTGCTCCAGGGTCAGCCTGGAACATGCCCATCATTAGAGGGCATTCTCCCAGGCAGAGCTGCTCCTCCACACGCTGCCACCCTGCCTCTCAGAGGGAGGGTCTGCTGCCCCCCATCCCAGGAAGAAGGTGCCAGTTCTCATTACCCCAACACCTACAACCTCTTCTGTTCCCCTTGCTGGGAAGCATCTTTGTTTAGTCTCCTCAACTCCTTCTTTGCCCTCTTATTTGACATTATTGTGGCTTAGTAAACCAGTGTGTGTATGCTCAGTTGCTTCAGTCATGTCTGACTCTATGACCCCATGGACTGCAGCCTGTCAGGCTCCTCTGTCCATGTGATTTTCCCAGGCGAGAATACTGGAGCGGGTTGCCATTTCCTTTTCCAGGGGATCTTCCTGACCCAGGGGTTGAACTGCAAGTCTCCTGCATTGGCAGGCAGATTCCTTACCACTGAGCCACCTGGGAAACCCCTTAATGAACCCGAACTGGCATCAATAGAAACTGAAAAGTATTTCCATTTCTTTAAGGATCGGCCAGGAACACAGGGGAAATGTTTGTATCCATTACACTAATTCAATTAGAGAAAAGAAAAAAAAAGTTTTCACATTAAAATAGTATAAACATGTCTACTCTGCCACATGAACATTTGAAAATATATCATGGGCCAGCAAGAAATGAATGGAAAACAATTCAATTGGCAAGAAATAGACTTTAAAACATAAGAAATACACCATTTTAAGATTAGCTTTCTCCAAAACAAATCACATTTGATGATAATAAAAACCTGCTGCATTGGGCAAACATTTGCATGAGTCACCTCATCTAATTATTTAGTGAACACTGCATTGGCGGCTTTTGTCGTTGGATCTTCCATGGTTTTCTTCTACAAGTTTTTGCTATGCAGAATACACCTTTTTTAAAAATGTTTCAGAATAAACTCTTCCAGCCTTGTAATTTCCTGTGTTTGGAACATGCATCTCTCGTTGTTGTTGTTATTTTCCTCTCTTTTGAAGTCTCAGCAAAAGTCTGCCCATCACACAAACCATCAGTGATGCTTGAAGGTATATTTTCCCTAGTGGGATGTTCAATACATATAATGAAAGGGTGGAATTTAAGCAGATCTTTTATTTCTGCATTGCACATAGGCCCTCCCATGAGGTCTATGGGAACGGGGCTGAAGTAAATCATACATACACAAATTGAATTTTTATAAAATATGATAGAAAAATATACAACCACACTATCAAAAAAAAAAAAAAACAACTGGTCTATATACCACCATGAAATTAAAAGACACTTGCTCTTTGTAAGAAAAACTATGACCAACCTAGACAGCATATTAAAAAGCAGAAACATTACTTTGCTAACAAAGGTCCATCTAGTCAAAGCTATGGTTTTTTCAGTAGTCATGTATGGATGTGAGAGTTGGACTATAAAGAAAGCTGAGCACCGAAGAATTGATGCTTTTGAACTATGGTGTTGAAGAATACTCGAGAGTCCCTTGAACTGCAAGGAGATCAAACTAGTCAATCCTAAAGGAAATAAGTCCTGAATATTCATTGGAAGGACTGATACTGAAGCTGAAGCTCCAATACTGTGGCCACCTGATGCAAAGAGCCAATTCATTGGAAAAGACCCCGGTGCCAGGCAGGAAGAGAAGGGGACGGCAGAGGTTGGATGGCATCACTGGCTCAATGGACATGAGTTTGAGCAAGCTCTGGGAGTTAGTGATGGACAGGGAAGCCTGACATGCTGCAGTCCATGCGGTCACAAGAGTTGGACACAACTGAGAGATTGAACTGAACTGAACCGTTATACAACCCAAGGAGATGGATTACCATCAAGGACAATAAGAACACTCACCTCCCTGAGTTTGATGCTACAGCCCCCAGACTAGGATGCATTGCTTCATTTGTTCATTCATCATCCATGTATTGAAGCATACATATGATGAACAATGGGCTGGGCTTTCTGGTGTTCTGACCAATGTGGCTCATGCAGCCAAGAATCACTAGTCAGATGGGAAACACAGGACCCCATCTATCAGTTTGATTCAGTGTTCAGTACACCAGTGCAAAGGTCTAGTAAGGATTGGATTGGAGAATCTGGTTGAGGGTTGAGGCTAACCTGGGGTCCCTAACTCCCTCCCCAAATACAGATAATTAGTCCAGCATGCCTGCCTGGCCAATGGATGGGAGCGGAGCTGGATCCTCAGAGTCCAAGCCTAGTGTTTTTCCTTCATCATCAGTTGAACAGATCTGATCACTGCTGTGTGGCAGGAAGTCTCAGGCAGGATGGAGAAAGGGTGGCCAGTGGCACTCACCTTTCAGAGGAGTGACCCTGCCCTCCCGTGAGATGTGGCAACTAAATGAAGCATCCCGTCATCCGAGAGAAGGAGCTGGTGAGGGTGGAGGAGAGAGGAATGTACACCCACTCCAGATCTCCCTCTTCCTTGAAAAGGAAGGGTGGAAGTCCCCCACCTTGGTCAGGGGACCAAGGAGAGTTTTGACTTGTTTCTTTTTTCCCTCTTTGCCTACCAGTAATCCCTGTCTCATAGGAAGATTGGCAGGTGGGGGCTAAATAAAACACATACACAGCCAGCTCAGGTGGGTATGTGCCCAGCAGGTGGCCTCCTCCTCTTCCCACCCTCCTCCGACAACACTCTTCTGTCTCTGAGCTTCCTAAGGGAAGGTGCTGGGTCTGAATGCTCTCTACTGCAAGTTTGTTGAATTAAGTCACTCAGTCATATTTTTTGAGACCTTAACATGCTTAGCCCTGAGCTTATTCAGTTTAAAAGATAATGGAACTACAGAATTTTTCAGATGGAGAAGAGTCCCTTGCGACTGATTTTATCTCATTCCCTCACTTTACAGTGGAAGGAGGCGGGGTCCAGTGAGCTTCCAGCTCAGACCATTTTTGTCCACAGCACATTCACTGGGAGCTCCTCAAAGGCAGTGTCTCTGTCACCCCCATGTCCTCAACACCCCCAGAAGTGTCTGGCATGCATGGGGTTGGCTCTCAGAAAACATTTGTCAAATGAATGAATTTACTCTGTCCCCCTGCTTGACCTTGGGCAAATGAAGTGTAGCCTGTAGCTTTGCAAGACTAACATGAATAGTTAGAATTTGTGGTCTAAGTAGTTCCCCCCGTTATCCAAGGTTTCCCTGTCCTCGGTTTCAGTTATTCATGGTCAACCATTTCTAAAATATTAAATGGAAAATTCCAGAAATAATTCATAAGTTTAAAATTGTGGGCCATTCTGAGCAGCATGATGAAATCTCGCACCATCTCGCTCCGTCCCACCCAGGATGTCAAAAATAATCCCGCTCATTCCTGAGTCAGTATCTGCCTTGGTTATCAGGTCAGCTGTGCTTGGGTTCAGGCCACCCCTATTTTATGTAATAACGGTCTCAGAGTGCAAGACTAGTGATGCTGGCAGCTCAGATATGCCAAAAAGAAGCTTTCAGGTGCTTCCTTTAAGTGAAAAGGTAAAAGTTCCTGACTTAATAAGGAAAGGGAAAAAAACCCATATTCTGAGATTGCTAAGATCTAGGGTAAGAATGAATCTTCTATCCATGAAATTATGAAGAAGGAAGAAGAACTCTGTGCTAGTTTTGCTGTTGTATCTCAAACTGCAAAAATTACAGCCACCTTGCATGAGAGGTGCTTAGTTAAGATGGAAAAGGTGTTAAATTTCTACAACTGTGTAACATACAATATGTTGTTATAATTGTCCAATTTTATTACTAGTTATTGTTTTTAGTATCTCACTGTGCCTAATTTATAAATTAAACTGCATCACAGGTATATCCATAAAGGAAAAAGCAAACATACCCTGTGTAGGGTCTGGTGTGGCTGTGTGTGTGTGTGCGCATGCTCAGTTGGGTCTGACTCTGTGGACTGTAGCCCACCAGGCTCCTCCGTCCATGGAATTCTCCAGGCAAGAATACTAGAGTGTGCTAGAGTGTGTTGCCGTTTCCTCCAGCAGGGGATCTTACTATCTGTGGTCTCAGGCACGCCCTGGGAGTCTTGTAATGTATCCCCAGGGATAGGGGGGACTACTGTACCTTTCTCGTCTGCATGTAGGGTCTTAAAGTCAGAGTCTTTCATGGAATATGCAGTGAAAGTTTAAGTGTTTTTGCATTTGGGAAACATATAGTGTATACTTCTGAAGATGTATCAGACAGAATGTATCACGGACTGTGCTGTGCTTTTATTTTCAGGTGGGCGAAGTAATCATAGGCTGTCAGAGAACATCAAGGCCCGTGAAAAGCACGCCGGACAGCAGCAGAGAGCAGACAAGCAAGAGGTGCCATCCCCGCCCACCCCCA
Organism: Bubalus bubalis; assembly: GCF_019923935.1. Taxonomy (NCBI): domain Eukaryota; kingdom Metazoa; phylum Chordata; class Mammalia; order Artiodactyla; family Bovidae; genus Bubalus; species Bubalus bubalis. Next base: position 73,375,721 of record NC_059171.1, on the reverse strand, counting down.
CCACCCACCTTTAGCTTTGTTTAGAGTTCTCTCCATTGTCTTTTGGTGGCTAGAATGCACCTGCCCACCAGGTACAGTGCCTGCACGTTTAGAAAGGATTCATACCCTGAACGTTTATTCCCCAAACTTCAACTCTTGATTTGTAGGGCTCAGACACGGATCTGTGCATGTCTAGGTTCCTATTTCCCATGATACTAATAGAAGTGGCAACATCTATACCACTGACAGCTACATTGACCAGGCACTTGCTTCCTATGAGGCCAGTCTATGTGCTTTACCCATCAGATCAGATTAGTTCAGTCGCTCAGTCGTGTCCGACTCTTTGAGACCCCATGAATCCCAGCATGCCAGGCCTCCCTGTCCATCACCAACTCCTGGAGTTCACTGAGACTCATGTCCATCGAGTCAGTGATGCCATCCAGCCATCTCATCCTCTGTCGTCCCCTTCTCCTCTTGCCCCCAATCCCTCCCAGCATCCGAGTCTTTTCCAATGAGTCAACTCGTCGCATGAGGTGGCCAAAGTACTGGAGTTTCAACTTTAGCATCATTCCTTCCAAAGAAATCCCAGGGCTGATCTCCTTCAGAATGGCATAGCAACGCATTTAATCCTCACAAGTTTTATCCTCAGTTTGCAGACAAGGAATATGAGGGAGGGAGGCATTTGGATTGTCCGGAGGCCATGCAGCTGTGATTCATTGCGAGGACTCTGCTGAGTGCTGCTGAGCGCTCTGCTCACATTGCCTCTCTTTTATGACCCCCCTGGCCTGTCATAGCATCCAGAACTCTCAGGACTGCAAAGACTGAGAGACCCCGTGTGTGCCCTCCTGTCAATCATAGATCATCTTCCTGCCTTGGCTTAAGCTTCCTTCCCTACAGGACCCTCACCCTCTCAGGAGAATTTCTAGTAGTCATGTGAAAGTTGGACCATAAAGAAGGCTGAGTGCCCAAGAACTGATGCTTTCAAACTGTGATGTTGGAGAAGACTCTTGAGAGTCCCTTGGAGAGCCAGGAGATCAAACCAGGCAATCCTAAAGGAAATCAACCCTGAATATTCATTGGAAGGACTGATGCTGAAGCTGAAACTCCAAGACTTGGGCCACCTGATGAAAAGAGCCAACTCATTGGAAAAGAAAAGACTAAAGGCAGGAAGAGAAGGGGGTGACAGAGGATGAGATGGTTGGATGGCATTATCAACTCAATGGACATGAGTTTGAGCAAGCTCCAAGAGATGGTGAAGAACAGGGAAGTCTGGCGTGCTGCAGTCCATGGAGTCGTAAAGAGTCGGACATGACTGAGTGAACAACAACAATATTCCCCAATGTCAGAAAGCCTAAAGATTCCCAACTGAAGATTCTAGCTCTGCCCCTAGAGACCCTCAGAACAATGCCCGCCCCCCACAAGTGGTGACAATCCTTAGAGCATTTCGAACAAAGCTCTCATTCCTTCTCAATTCATCCTTGGAATGAACATCTCAGCTCTTTCAACTTTCCTTCTCCTTTTCAAGATTTCCAGACTCGTACCATCCAGATGGCAAAGTCTATTTTGGACCTAGGCAAACTATCTTTGTGATACAAATGTATATGCCAGAATTATCACTATAAAAATACCTGAGCAGAAGCTGTATTTATGTCTTGCATAATACAAGCAGTCAGGCATTCTCATATTCAAAGACAACTGTCAAAGTTTTGTAGAGGTTTTCAAACATGCGATTTGTTTAAACAACAGGTATGGAGCTGAATTCCTTCTGAAAAGCAGGTTGCTGTTTTTAACCTTGGGAAGCCACTCTCATGCTTCCCAGCTTATTAATTTCCATTTCAGATCATTGTTGTTCAGTTGCTAAGTCGTGTCTGACTCTTTGTGACCCCATGGACTGCAGCACTCCAGGTTCCACTGTCCTCCACCATCTCCCGGAGTTTGCTCAAATTCATTTTGAATCAGTGATGCTCTCTAATCATCTCATCATTTAAAGAGATTCAAGGGTATTAGGACTCCTGTGAATCTTCATGGTCATAATTAAGCCCCAGCAGCATCCATACTTGTAAAAAATCTGAATCTAATTTGTGAGGAATCACAGGGATTGGAAACCAAGTCATTGTCAACAGTTTGGAGCTGGTTTTCAAGACTCCAGGCTAACTGTCATCACCGTGATTATGCTTGATGATTAGAAACGTCTTAGCACAGTTGTTTATAGAAGGAACTCCTGCAGTATTTTCACAAAGCCTTTCTTTTTCATTTTTGTTACTGAGAAAGGATCACCTCATGTCTGCTCAGGATACATCTATGGGAAGGTTGTTAGTGGTGCTCTTGAATCATTGACAGAATTCATTATTCCCATTATATCAGCCTCTGATTGGGCAACGCATGACCCAAACAGCCACCTAAAAAGGCTGCACGTGGTCATGAGGTCAGACAGCTTGTTGGTTTGGGGGAAAGGCCTCCAAGGGGCAGGACACTGGGGGCCGGGGGTCAGAACAGGCCCCTCAACCCCCTCTCAGCCTGGGTGGTCCCTTCCTTATGCGGTGGAGACAGAGTTGGTGGAGCGAGTAGATTGAGGGGAGGAGGGTTTTGTTCATTGGACCAGATGGGATCGTGTCTGGGGAGAAGGTCACGGACCCAGTGAACCCTTGTGGTCCTGTGACGACTTCCTCAAAAATGGCTTTATTGAGTACTAAGCGCCTGCACTGTGCTGTGTGATGCTGTGCTTTATCTTTAATCTTCAAAATAAATACAAATAAGTCCTCCTCCTATTCCTAAGACAGCGAAGTTCATAGAGATGGGGTCATTTGCCCAAGGTCGCAAAATTGATAAGTGAGTGGTGGATCCAGGATTATAAAATGTAGCCCATTCTTGGGCTTGCCTTCTTACTCTCCTCATGGTGTCTTTTTTTTTTTTTTTTTAATGGACTTTTAGCCCAGCCTTAGGTTCACAGCAAAATCGAGTAAAAGGCACAGAGATTTCCCAAATACCTGCTTTCCCTACAGGTGCATAGCCTCCTTCATTATCCACACCCTCTACCAGAGGAGAAGGTTTGTTACAACTGATGAAGCTGCCTTCCTGCATCATTATCACCCACATCCAAAATTCGCATAAGAGCTCAGTCTTGGTGCTGTGTGTTCTTTGGATTTCGACAAATATGTAACAGCTTCCCAGGTGGCTCAGCAGTAAAGAATCCACCTGCCAATGCAAGAGATGCAGGAGACGTGGGTTCAACCCGTGGGTTGAGGAGATCCCCTGGAGAAGGAAGTAGCAACCCACCCCACTATTCCTGCCTGGGAAATCCCATGGACAGGAGCCTGGCAGGCTACAGTCTAGAGGCACAAAGAGTCAGACATGACTGAGCAACTAAGCAACGAGTAAAGAATGATGTGCATCCACTTCTATAGGGTCACGCACAGTAGTTTCACTGCCCTGAAAAGCCTTGTATTCTTTAATAGAGGACTCAATCTTTGATGTGGTTTACACCTACTGGTTTTAGACATTTTCTTTTTTTCTTGCATTCTTCCATAATAATACATTTATTCATGCCGTCTTCCACCTGTTCTTACTAGGTGCCAGAGGTTCTGATCTGACAGTCAGGTGACGGGTAAAACCTGCAGCGGGCATCTGTCTCTTCAGGCCTCAATGTGAGGCGGGCAGCAGCAGGGGGAAAAATTCCCTCTCCTCTTTATTTTGAGGATGAGTGTGGTCCTTGAGTGCCCCAGGCCTTGCTGTTCACTGCTTATTACCCCCAGGGATTCGTGAGTAATTAAAACCCTGCACACAAACTGTTCCTCAGAACATCTGAAGTTGGGGCGCTGCAGATAACCGAAAACTAAGTTCACTGTTTATTACTGTGATCCAGAAACTATAGCCCAAGAGATATGCCCAGAATAGAGATGGGTTGCTTTTCTTCAAAGTCAAGGACAACATAATTATCATAGATGAATTTAGATATTTACTTAATTAAGCCATAGATATCACAGCCTGTTAAATAAGAACAGAATAATTAAGAAGTAGAGCTATAGTTAATAATGACTGTAATGTAAGTCTTTGAAAACTGAAACTCCCTGCATAGTTTATAGTGTATAATCTGGGACTTCAGAAAATGCCATTTTAAAATCCAATTTGTGTTTTTCTTCAGCAGGTCCAGATATATTAATCAAAATACTTCCAACCCAGGGACTGAACCTGGGTCTCCCGCATTGCAGGCAGCTTCTTTACCATTGGAGCTACCAGGGAAGCCCAGCCAAAGTACAAAGGAATCAAAAAGTCAGATCCTTTTAAGGGCTGAGCAGACTACAGACGTGACGAGGAAGGGTTGCAAGAGAAAAAGAATTTACACTTTCCAGAGAAAATCGAACCTCCCTTCCCCACCAGGTTGTGTCTGCTGCAGGAATTTGGCCAGAGGACGTGGGTTTGGAACTCCTGGAGTAGACTGTGATTTTCTTTAACTGAAAGGGTTAGTTGCTCAGTTACATCTGACTCTTCACAACCTCATGGACTATAATGCCCAGGCTTCTCTGTCCATGGAATTTTCCAGGCTAGAATACTGGAGTGGGTAGCTATTCCCTCCTCCCCAACCTCCTCTGGTCAGGGACCTTCCTGACCCAGGGATCAAACCTGGGTCTCCTACACTGCAGGCAGATTCTTTATGGTCTGAACCACATAGGTCAGAGCTAATTACTTATTTAATTTCAGTATTCCACAGTAGTGAATTTTTTCTACTTATGCAACAGCTATTTATTCAGTGAAGCTGTATGCCAAAGATATAAGGTGAAAGAGACAAAATCTTTGCTTCAAAGATGCCAGTCTGACAGGGGGAACAGATGGACAGCGAGACAGTTACATGATGACGAGATAACTTTCCTATTGAGCGCTACTCTGCGCCCCTAGATATTCCCAGGAACCTTGTCTGTTTGCACAGACCATGGATTTGCTAATGTCTAGCACAGCTACTTGAGTGCTGTAGGCTCTTAATGTATATCTGTCAAATAACTGAATGAATGATTAGTACCGTGATTCCAAAATTATTTCAAAGTCATCCACATCATGGGGGGAACTTGACATAATTACAGCTTACTGGGTCCAACTCCAAGCCTATGGAATGGAAATGGCCAGAAAAATGGCCCTGGGACTGTATCATTTCGAGTTTTCGATATGACAGTGATCACGGGATTCCTTGGCCAGCAGAGGGGCTTCCAGGTTCCCTTTCACTCCAGCTGTCGCCACGAGCACTGAGTGCAGGTCCCCACAGGAGGGAAAGAGCTGTGGGCTAAGCTTGGCATGCACCTGAACTTGTAGTATGAATGTCCCTGCCAAACCATGGGCTTCCTCGATGGCTCAGCAGTAAAGAACCCGCCTGCACTCAAAGCCCGAACACTGGGACAACCCTGGGGGATGGGATGGGGAGGGAGGAGGGAGCGGGGTTCAGGATGGGGGCACATGTACACTCATGGCTGATTCATGTCAATGTATAACAAAAACCACTACAATATTGTAATTAGCCTTCAATTAAAATAAATTAAAAAAAAGAACCACCTGAAATACAGGAGATCAGGGAGATACGGGTTCAATCCCTGGGTCAGGAAGGTCCTCTGGAGGAGGAAATGGCAATCTACTCCAGTATTCTTGCCTGGAAAATCCCATGGACAGAGGAACCTGGTGGGCTACCATCCAAAGGGTTGCAAAGAGTCAAACACAACTGAGTGACTGAGCACGCCAACTGCAGCAGGCTGGATTGGCTGAAGCAGCAGGGTCTTAGGAGCCTGATTAGCTCCATTCAGGAGTGAAACCTGCCAGATGTGATTCTATTATTGCTCCTGGCTGTGGGACTTGGCCTACCGTATCATTTCAGTTATCAAAAAAGTCTTAGGTAAGCAGTCTGCCAACTGTCCTGTCCTCAACCTGCCTGTGTGTTAGCATGGCCCTGCAGCACCCTTTAACTCTTTATTTCTTCAAGGGTTGACTCCTGCTTCTACAAGGCTTTAAGCCACTTGAATCCAGGAGCAGTCGCCTATACTCCAGGGAGAGTACTTGCTGATGTTTGCCAAACAAATGAATGAATGAGTGGAATCTACTTGACATTTATTTCAAAATGATATCTCTGTTTCCTTTGCCCTTTTTGTTGTTCTAGAAGCCAGCAAATGGAGAGACTAGAAGTAGACCCCAGCAAGCGTTCCATCCCTGATGTGGCCAACATAGTTCAGGAGAAAAAACACATGCTCAGAAAAGTTCGCACTGAACCCAAAATTATACCAAGTGAGGAAGATCCCGACTTTGAAGATAATCCTGAAGTGCCTCCTTTGATTTGAAATCTCAGGCCACACTGCCTGTGACCTGCCAGACCCAGATTTGCTCCATACAGAGAGTGTGTATGTATGATTTACGGGGTAGACACAGTTATTTTCAGTATTAGTACTCCAATGCATTAGCTTCTACTTAGTACATTAATATTCTAAAACCAGTTTACAATTAAAACGTGTACCTTCAAAATGCTGTATAATTTTTTTGTAATAAAGCATTGGTTGGTTAAAATGTTTAGTAAATCATAGAAAGATTATAGAAACATGCTGATTGTAAATCCCAGAACCATGGACCTGGGCAGATAGATGAAGTCAAGGGTTAAAGCAAGCACTGATCATTAAACTGGTACCTCTGTTTTATCTAGGAGAAGGCAATGGCACCCCACTCCAGTACTCTTGCCTGGAAAATCCCATGGGCAGAGGAGCCTGGTGGGCTGCAGTCCATGGGGCCGCTAAGAGTCGGATATGACTGAACGACTTCACTTTCACTTTTCACTTTCATGCATTGGAGAAGGAAATGGCAACCCACTCCAGTGTTCCTGCCTGGAGAATCCCAGGGACGGGTGAGCTTGGTGGGCTGCTGTCTATGGGGTCGCACAGAGTCGGACACGACTGAAGTGACTTAGCAGCAGCTTTATCTAGAATATTATTAACTCAGTATTCCAGATACAATATAGGAAAACTGTCATTACTCTGATCATGACTTACTAGCATTTAAACCAGACTCCTCCCCCAACCCCTCTCCCCTCTTCCCCACAGTACACACACACAAATCAACAAATACATAAGTGGCTACTGAGTCCTGGGACCTGCTGTGTTCTCACAGAATCGGTGGTAACAAGGCAGTGAAATATGCACACATGTGCCACATCAGGTGGTGACAAAGCCTGCAGTCAGAAGAAGTGGAAGTGCTCTTGCCTCCAGAACCAATGCTTCTAAACCAGCAGAGCCCAGAATTGCAGAAACAGGAGTAAAAGTGGCCTGTTAATCATTAGGGGTGTTAGTGAGAGGAACCTCTCGCATTTTGATCCCTGATCCCAGATCCATGCTCCTTGGCCCTGGGAGAAACAGCACCACATGTTGAATAGGAATTCAGAGTCTATACTTCATCCCTGGGAACATTATCTCACCCACACAAAGTATTATCACCCAGTTGGCACTGTAGGTGAGTCCACAAAAGGCCACTTCAGTGTTCTAGCAGGCCAGCTGCTCCAGAGTGATGATGAACGTGGTGAGTCCAGTCAATTCCATAGATACAGCTCCATGGGCATGCTTCATTTGTGGTAACGAGTCCCCTGGTCAGAGGCGGTGCTCCAGGAAGTACTGCGGCAGTGAATATGGCTGCCATTACGTAAACCCACAGATGGTGGTTTTGGCAGAAGTGCTACAGGGAAGGAAGGCAGATTCATATTCAGAGTAAATGTATATTCCAGTGAGAGCAAGGTACCGCTTCTTCCACGATGGATGGAAATGTTCCAGTGTAATCAACCTGCCAGGCAAAAGCAGCTGGTGGACTGTCCCCTGGGGTATAGTGCCACGTACGGAGTTCACTGTTGGTTTCTGCTACTGTCGAATCGGTCACTGTGGATGTCTGCAAATTGTATGACACTCCTCCCATCAAGAGGTGGATTCTCTGATCTCTCGTCTTGAATATGGGCCAACCTTAGTGACTTGCTTGCGACCTGTAGCATAATGATAAAATGATGTTGCATGGTTGTCAAGGGTTTCCCAGATGGCTCAGCGGTAAAGAATCCACCTGCAAATGCAGGAGACATGGATTTGATCCCTGGGTTGGGAAGCTCCCCTGGATAAGGAGATGGCAACCCACTCCAGTGTTCTTGCTTGAGAAATCCCGTGGACAGAGGATTCTGGCAGGCTACAGTCCATGGGGTCACAAAGAGTTGGACGTGACTTAGCAGCTAAACAATAACAACGTAGTTTTCAGGGCTAAATCAGAAAAGGCGATATCACTGCCATTTGAGTCTCTTGGTACATTCCCTCTGGGGGAATCCAGATGCCATGTAAAAAGTCCAGCTTCCCTGGAGCTGCCATGCTGGAGATGCCACAGTAGGTGTTCCTCCTGCCCACAACCCCAGAAGCACTCTCAGCTGATGGCGTCATCTACCAGACCTGTGAGTGGGCCATCTTTGACATCCAGTCCTGGCTGCAACTGCGTGAGACAAGCCAAAGTAAGAATGGCCCAGATGTGCTCCTAAACTGTGACCCACAACACTGTGAGCGAAATAAAATGGTTGTTGTCACCCTATAGACAAAGGGAGAGTTTGTCCTGCAGCAATAGCTACCGGAACCGGATTTGGCACCTGGAAGTAGCGCATTACCGTAACTAAAACCAAAGACTTACAGTCATTGCTTGAGGCGGTCAGAAGCTAGAAGGATCTTGAGGAGGTTTGTGACAGTTGGCTCCCTCCAGGAAGCAGACACCAAGAGAGAGTCAGAAGTGTGAGAGATTTATTGAGGGTAATGGCTTAGAATGCTGAAGAGAGGGAGCTGGAGTAGGAAAGGCTTCGGACTTTAGGTTTTAGATACACGCTTGACATCCGTAAAATGAGGAAGGGTGAAGATGGAGGAGGATTGGCTAAACGGAGCCTCATACTGCAATGCAGCGCTGAGAACGTCTCAGCCAACCCAGCTGGCAGCTCCAGGGCAAGACGGCCCATGGAAGGAAGACAGGCATGCTGGACAGAAATGGCTGTGCCCGGCAGCCCCTGCCACGTTTTGTGGTTGCAGGGAAGCCAGGGAGAGGGAGGTGGCCAGAGCTGGAGAGCTGGAGTAGGTCCTGAAGGTGCTGCAGCTGGAGGCTGCGGGCTCTTTGCCCTCCACGTGGCTGATTCTCTCTAGGAAGAGCTGAGCAGCACCCCTCTGTGGCCGATGACAGAAACTCACTTCCAGGTGGCTGTCAGTGGAAAGAGGAAAATGCTCTTTGGTGCTCGAACAAAGGAGACCTTCCTTCTGTAGAGAAAGTTTAGCAAAACTGTTGCCTGGGGGTAACATGGAAAAATGTCCCTGATGACTTACTGGGGTTAGTGACAGAGATTTCCAAGTAGAATGCCAAAAGTATCATCAGCTCGTGCCTTTTAGCTGCAAAATCTAAAGGCACACAAAGTCCATTTTCAAGCAGAATTTAGAGGAAATACGAAGGAACTGAATGGGCTTCGTTCAAAAATAACGAAACCTCGTGCAAACCAAAGTGGTGTAAGGCGAAGAAGCAATGGCCTGACGTCGAGATAAAGCACAGATGCTCACAGACACGGTTCACAGCCCTGGCGGCTGGATGCAGAGATGCTGAGTGTGGTTCCTGGGGAAGAAGCTTGGCGGCAGGGCTTCTCTCACTGCCACTCTACATGGCAGATCACTGGAAGAGAGACGCTGAACACAGTGGTTGCTCTTCACCTTTTCTCGTGAAAGCCAAAATCATCCTGATTTCTTTCATTTAGAGAAAACATACTACCATAGGTCTTTCATAAAAGAAACTGGCATAAAAACGAGGGACATCTGTGTATTAGGAGACTGAATGAACACCTTGGCACTCACTCTCATGTTTTACAGGGTTGTTTTTTTTTTTAATTTATTTATTTTGGTTGCGCTGGGTCTTTGTTGCTGTGTGCAGGCTTCCTCTAGTTGCAGAGTGGGAGCTACTGCTCGTTGTGGTGTGTGGGCTTCTAGGGGTGGCTTCTCATGGGTGGCTTCTCTTGTTGTGGAGCCCAGGCTCTCGGGCGCGTGGACTACATAGTCATGGCTCACAGAGCTCGGATGTAGTAGTTACGGTGTACGAGCTTAGTTGCTTCCCAGCATGTGGAATCTTCCCAGACCAGGGGTCGAACCTGTGTGCTCTGCATTGGCAGGCAGACTCTCATCCACTGCGCCACCAGGAAGTCCCCATTTTACAGTATTACCAACTGAGACTCCCAAAGGTCAAGGAACTGGCCCTAAAATAGTGTAGCAAGTTGTTAAAATAGGATTCTTTTAAAATCATTTTTGACAAAATTTCCAATTTGAGTTTTTTTTTTCTACCAAAGTGAATGAAACAATTCACATGACAATATTTTCCAAGGAAATAGTCACAAACCTACTTTCTCCAGTCTTAAAACTGCTCCCTTCCTTTGGGAATGTGAAAAGGGGATCTCAGAGTAGAGGGGCTTTGTGGAGGGTTATATCTTTGGGGATAAAGCTGGAAGATTCTTGGGGTGGTGTTGTGTTCTCGCTTCATCCTACTGGATGAGGGGCTTTCAAGGGACTTTGAAGGTGAGGGTAGATGAACACATGTCTTTGGAGAGCACCGTTGCCTTTTACGTCCGCTTTAGGGTCCTTCCTTGTAGTCCAGGCTTAGTGAGAAGTTCTCCAGGGAACCTCACTGGAGAGCTTCGAGAAGGGTTTCCCGAAGCTGGGGGCACACAGCTGGTACCTGACTCGTGCCTGAGAAACCCGAGGCTGGGGGAGGCGCTGTACACGCCTTTCCTAAGGACCGGAAGTGGGAAATGACGGCAGCTCGCACTGCTGTCCATCGGGGCTCCCTAGGGGGTGAGAAGCCCCCGGCAGAGGCTCAGGGTGTGCTGTTGCGTGCAGGGGGTTGAGGAGGAGGACCCCGAGGCCAGGGCTGGGGCATGCAGGGGATGGACGAACTGAGAACCTCTCCGGAGTTGATGAAAAGGCCTCCAGGGGAAGAAAAGTCAGTTTCAACCCTCCTCCCGGCCGACAGAGCAGGAAGCCTGACCGAGCTGTAAGGACTTATCTGCAGCCGTCAAGGTCCTGGCCACTTGGAGTTTGGGGCTCGAGTGGGAAGAGGAGGGAATGGTCACCAGGACCAGAGAGGGTAGCAGACAAGTGACAGGAGCCCCACCTTCTTCCCAGGGAGGGAGCAGGGAATAAACATCTGGACCTTCCTTACTCCCTGGCTACAACTCCCCAATGGCCAAACTCAACTGAAGGCCAGGGCCTGGGGAGCCTGCTGGTGGGGACCCCAGGGTCAAGCTCCAGGACACTCAGCGTGGTGGTGGGGCCACACTCCCCTCCGCCTGGCTTCCCTCACCCTGTCCCCCCAACCCGTCCAGGATGGGGCTAGAGATCCTGGTGTCTGGGAGGGGGGTGGCGGGAGCAGGGGAGCAGGATGAGAGAACAGCCCTCCGCCAGTTGCTGGTTTCCATCCTGATCAGCCTGAGAAGGCGGCAGGGGAGGGAGAGGAGTTGATGTCATACGAGGGTTTGGACCTTGATGGGGACAATCTCATTACTGAGTGGAGACTGAGGATAGGATTCAAATGGCTGAAGGGTCACCTAGAAATACAAGGAAGTATCACTGGATCTGCTTAAATTTTCATCCAGGGGCAGGGAAAGACCACCCACATTGAAGAAAGGGCAACCTAGAGCATGTGTTGGTCACAGCTGCAAGGTGAGCACTCAGTGTTAAGTGTACACTAATCAGGGACTTCCCTGGTGGTCCAGTGGTCAAGAATCTGCCTTCCAATGCAGGGGAACAAAGATCCCACATGTCCCAGGGTAGCTAAACCCAAGTGCCACAACCAAGACTCAGTACAGTAAAAAAAAAAAAAAGTGTATAATAACAGTAACCCATGATACCAGAATCGCTGCCCTGGCTGTTTTTCCAAATTCTCTTTTCATCACCCTCCTCTCCCTCTGCCTGTGCTCATCTCTCTCTTCGAGAAGGCTCACTACTTCAGCCTTACATCAGCTCCCCCCGGGGACAGCGGAGGGCGTTTTTCCTCCTCAGTCCCCAGGAGAAAGGACACTGCATGGCGTGTGATGTCATCCTCTGTCCCCAGGACCCAAACACGCCAGTCCCTGCATTTTTTTTCTCCCGCTTTTTTTTTTTTTTCCTCTTGAGCAGCACAAACCAGTCCTTCTGTATCACTGGCCGTCCCACCGGCACCAGCACAGCGGTCATGTCTCTGCATCCGCGCCCAGCTACCGTGACAAGCACTGCGGCAGGAGCCCCTTGCATGTGAATAGCCTGCCAATGTCAAGAGGAGGCCAGCAACCGTGACTCTGATGGGAGGTGTGTGAGCCATGAGAGACCCAGGTGTGGTGCCCTGGTGCTCGCCCCTTCCCAGAAGGCTGCCCTCTGCCTGGCAGCTGGGGCTCCACGCACAGCGCGCACCAGCCACCTTTCACGGTCTGTCGCAGCTTGCCTGACACATCGGAGGGAAAGTGTCACCCCGTCTACAGCTGATGCATGTCAGGCTGATGCATCTGCACTCTCACAGCAGACCTCAGCTCAGCGACATGCCTGTTGCCTGTTGTTGCTCCTTCCCTTGGGTCTGGTGTCTTCTTTGAGCCTCAGTTGGATATGCTCATGGGTCTCTTTAATGTACACATGTTTCCTGAGCACCTACTAAGTGCAAGGAACACATCAGGTGCCAGAGAAGGTTCTCCCCTGAGAAACTTGTCTCCCGGTTCTCATTCCCCTCCTGCTAGTGACCCATGGCTCCTCCTCCTTCATCACATCAGGCCGGTACCCACGTGACCCCTTTGGCACGTCATCTCCACGAGCACACCCTGCCTCTCTGGGACATGTGGGCACATCCCTGTGGCTTGTGCTGGCTTGCCAGTGCTCTGCCCCTGGAATCCCCATCTCAGGCCTCAGGTACGCTCCTCTAATTCAACCGACTCATCTGGGCTATCCAGAATCTTCTCTGGCATTGTCTTCTCTTGTCTTTCCTGCCACTTTATTTATTCTGCTTCTTGTGTTCTGGCTTTTGTTTCATGGATTTACTTTCCAATCATCCAGTTGAGAAAACACCATCACTGCTTCCTATGTTCAACCTTCTTGAGAGTCCCTTGGACTGAAAAGAAATCAAACCAGTCCATCCTCAAGGAAATCAGTCCTGATTCTTCACTGGAAGGACTGATGCTGAAGCTGAAGCTGAAACTCCAATTCTTTGGCCACCTCATGTGAAGAAATGATTCATTGGAAAAGACCCTTATGCTGGCAAAGATTTAAGGCAGGAGGAAAAGGGGATGACAGAGAATGAAATGGTTGGATGGCATCACCAACTCAATGGACATGAGTTTGAGCAAGCTCTGGGAGTTGGTGATGGACAGGGAAGCCTGGCATGCTGCAGTCCATGGGGTCACAAAGAGTCTGACACAACTGAGTGACTGAAGTGAACTGATGTTCAGCCTTCAGTTGGTAACTCAATCCCGTCAATTCTTCTGCAAAAAGAGCTCCTCTAGTCTTCTCCAAAACCACTCTCAGCATCTGTATGCCATCTCTCATCATCTGCTGTGTTGGTGTGACCATCCCCCCACAGCCCATGACTGTTGCCTAGAGAACAAGTCTGAGCCCATCAGATGCAGGCCCCTACCTGCTATGAGGCCACATCTCACACCATGTCCCCCCAGGCATCCAATCTGCCCTCCACACTGAAGTGGTCACCATTCCTGAGAGTTACATGCATGCTAAATCCCTTCAGTCATGTCTAGCTCTTTGCAACCCCAGAACTGTAGCCCACCAGGCTCTTCTGTCCATGGGATTTTCCAGGCAAGAATACTGGAGTGGGTTGCCATGACCTCGTCCAGGGAATCTTTCCAACCCAGGGATTGAACCTGTATCTCTGGGGTCTCCTGCATTGGCAGGCAGGTTCTCTACCACTAGCGCCACCTGGGAAGCCTCCTGAGAGTCACATGAGGCTTATATGCACACTGACCCTCTGTCTGTGTCATCACTGACCTGAGGTGGGTGATGTGCTGGGTCCCAGGGTCCAGGTGAGCCCTCTCAGGGTTGGATGGGAGCAGGGTGATGTAACCAAGGCCCAGAGACAGAGTGGAGGCCCTTCTGGTGAAGGGGAAAGCAGGACCAAGTGCACAAAGCCCCTATTCCTGGCTAAGACCATCAATTGTTGGGATCATTGTAAGCACACAGAGACTCTTCAGAGGGAAATTAAATCCAACATGAAGGGCCGTTGTTTTGCATTGTCTGCGCTGGGAAAGTGGATCTGTCCATGGTCCTGCAGGGACCACTGACCGTGGTGAGCCACAGGCTCTGCCTCAGCACTCTGGGTGGTGGAACACTGTTACTGAGTCTGCTGACTTCTGCCATCAAAGGAGAAAAGAACGCCTGCCCTAGTTATTACACAACATTACCAACCATGCTTAGAGCCATAAGACAACCACTTTAGCGCGCTCACAGTTTCTGCAGGCCAGAAACACACACCAACACACTGGGGACAACACGTTTTTTCTCCTTTGTGTCTGGAGCCTCAACTTAAGACCCAAAGCTGTGGATAGCTTGAGATCTGGAGGCTGGATGACCCCGGAGATGACTTCACTCACACCTTTGGCAGCTGAGGCTGGCTCTTGGCCAGGACCTGAGCTGGCTGAAAGCCAGGACACCCACATGTGTCTATGAGGTCTGGGCTTCCTTAGCAGTGGCCGTGAGGGTCCAAGACTGAGCTTCCAAGGAGAAGGGTGACCAAGTGCCTGGTATTTCCATGGCCTAGTTTCAGAAGTGACTCAGCTCTCTTCTGCCACATGCTACTGATCAGGGCCACCCCAGAGGCCTGTCCAGGTCCAGGAAGAGAGGATTTGGTCTCCCCATCTCACTGGAGGAGTGGCTGGCTTCTACAAGAGTGTGTGAGATGACAGATATTGTTAGGACCTTGGGAAAATATGCTCTACCACCTGCCCTTCCTCCTCAGTGAAACTCAAGTTCTTTTAGGCAACATTTCCTGCCCCTGAAGGAAAGAGGAGGTGGTTCTTCCCCATTTGTTGTATGAATAAAAGATGTGGGCAACGGTGGCAGGGGGTGGGGAGGCATACTTAATTTTACCGCAGGATCATTTTTATAACATATATCACTGCCTGCCTTGCCTCCTCTCCTTTTCTTGGAGGTTTCTATAAATGAAAATATTTACAAATCGATACAAGGCCAAATAAAGATCGTTGGAGGTGATCTACGAGGCCTGTTCAGAGTTATGAATTGAAGTCCACTTAATGTTCCTTAGGTTATGCAGATAAAAATAGAAGAGAATTTTTTTTTAATTTCCTTTGGCCATATTTCTTTGAGACCAGCACTGACACTATTTGCCTATCTATGAGTTAATGTTTTTTTCTGGTATTATCTCTGCATTCTATCCTTGGGTCTCAGTAGGTGGGTTCACAGGCTGAAATCGCTGGCTCCTGCTCCACCTACTGAGGACAGAGCTGCAGCTTTTGTTCCAGGTGTTTCTGGGGATCATTCACGGTGCCAGGGCTCCTTTTCCCAGTGAGACAGAACCTTCTGGGGACCTCCTCTCTGCCGAGCTCCCATCTCTGTTGCTTTCCTGGGGTCACCGCCCATGCCCCAGGGCCCTGACCCCACCAGCACCCCTAATAGCTGCCTGTGACCCTTTATTAGAAGGGGACCCAGAGCTGTTCCTACTGGACTCCAGGACTGTACAGTCTTTTATTTTTCATTGGAGGATAATTACTTTAATGTTGTGTTAGTTTCTGCCATACATCAATATGAATCAACCGTAAGTATACATAGAACCCCTCCTTCTTAAAACTCCCTCCCATCTCCCCCTCCATCCCACCCCTCTAGGTTGTCACAGAGCACTGCCTTTGGCTGAACCCCAAGACTTTAAATAATAAACTCTAGGCACTTTCTGTCTTATTGTATTGTATTTTATTGTACTTCACAGATACTGCCTTTCTTTCTTTTTAATGTTTTTTTACAAATTCAGGTTGATGACAACTCTGTGTCAACGTTTATCAGCAGCATCTTCCAACCATCGTTGTTCATTTAGTGTCCCTCAGTCACATTTTAATGCTTCTTGCACTATTTCAAGTGTTCTCATTACCGTTCATTACGGTGATCTGTGATCAGTGATCTTTGATGTTGCTGTTGTAACTGTTGTGGGGCACCAGTGTGCCCATATAAACAAACTTAATCGGTAAACAGTGCATGTTCTAATTGCGCCCTTTCCCTCTCTTCAGGCCTCCCCATTCCCTAAGACGCAACAATATTGAAATTAGGCCAGTTAATAACCCTACAACGGCCTCTAAGTATTTAAGTGAAAGGGAGCATCTTACCTCTCTTTCTTTAAATCAAAAGCTAAAAGTGATTAAGTTTACTGAGGAAGGCATGTTGAAAGTCAGGGTGGGTTGAAGACCAGGTGTCTTGAGCCAGTCAACCAAGTGTGAATGCAAAAGTACAGTTCATGAAGGTCATTCAAAGAGCTGCTCCAGTGAACCCAGGAACGACAAGAAAGCAAAACCACCTTATTGCTGGTCCGTGTGTGCTAAGTCACTTCAGTCATGTCCAACTCTGTGCGACCCTATGGACTGTAGCCCACCAGGCTCCTCTGTCCATGGGGATTCTCCAGGCAAGAATACTGAAGTGGGTTGCCATGCCTTCTTCCAGGGGATCTTCCCCACTCAGGGATCGGACCCAAGTCTCTTAAATCTCCTTAATTGGTGGGCAGGTTCTTGACCACTCGTGCCACCTTGGAAGCCTGTATTGCTGATAAGAAGATTTGAGTGTCTAGATAAAACACCAAAGCAGCCACAACATTCCCTTAAGCCAAAGTTTAAGCCCTTCACTCTCTTCAGTTCTCTGAGAGAGGTGAGGAGGTGGCTGAAGAAATGTTTGAAATCAGAAGAGACTCGTTCCTGAGGTTGAAGAAAGAAGCCATTTCCGTAAGATAAAAGTGCAAGGTGAAGCAGGCAGTGCTTTCACAGAAGCTGCATAAAATTACCCAGGAAATCTGGTATAAGGTAAATAATGAATGAAGGTGGTTATGCCAAACAACAGAGTTTTCAATGTAGACAAAAGGGACTTCTATTGGAAGAAACTGACATCTAGGACTTCCATAGCTAGAGAGGAGAAGTCAATGCCTGACTTCAAAGCTTCAAAGGACAAGCTGGCTTTCTTGTTATGGGCTAATGCAGCTGGTGACTTTAAGTTGCAGCAAACGCTCACTTACCACTCTGAAATCCTAGGGTCCTTCAGAGTTATGCTGAAGCTACTCTGCTTGTGCTTATAAATGGAACAACACAGCTGGATGGCAGCACATGTTTACACCATGATTCAATGAATGTTTTATGTTGAGACTCACTGCTCAAACAAAGGGCTTTCCAGGCGACGCTAGTGGTAAAGAACCCACCTGCTACTGCAGGAGACACAAGAGACTCAGTTTCGATCCCAGGGTCAGGAAGATCCCCTGGAGGAGGGCACAACAACCCACTCCAGTATCCTTGCCTGGGAAATCCCATGTAATAGGGCCCACATGGGGTCTCATTGATAAGATGGCTCGATATGTCAACCTCACAAACAATAAATCACAGTGATCTGTGAGACTGACCAAATTGCCCAAATGGCGTCCTGTTATCTCACTGGCGCCTATCTTCTCAAAGCTGCAAGACCACCAGATTCCAGACCTCCGGCTACATGACCATCCCTTCAGAGAATTTTTCATTGGTGGGGCATAAGAAGGACTCCATCAGAAAGGGAGAATGCTGGTTCTTAAGAGCCAGTCACCCTCTCTTTTCCATCTAATAAATTTCCTTTTTCTTGCCTGACTGCCTGGCTTGCTCTCTTTCTCTCTGCACTCACTTACACCATGTACAGAGGAGTCTGGCAGGCTCTAGTCTGTAGGGTCACAAAGAGTCAGACACAACTGAAGCGACTTAGCACAGCACAGTAAGTCAAATGTTTCTCTGAGTTCTGTAAGCTGCTCTAGCAAATTAATCAAACCTAGGGAGAAGGCAGTGGCAACCCACTCCAGTACTTTTGCCTGGAAAATCCCATGGATGGAGGAGCCTGGTGGGCTGCAGTCCATGGGGTCGCTAGAGTTGGACATGACTGAGCGACTTCACTTTCACTTTTCACTTTCCTGCATTGGAGAAGGAAATGGCAACCCACTCCAGTGTTCTTGCCTGGAGAATCCCAGGGACGGCAGAGCCTGGTAGGCTGCCATCTATGGGGTCGTACAGAGTCGGACATGACTGAAGTGACTTAGCAGCAGCAGCAACAGAAGGAGGGGACCACTGGAAATTCCAGTTTATAGCCAGTTGGAAGTGGATTGGCGGAGTTGAGAAGGTAGGCATTGTTGCAAGACTGGCTTGGTGGAGGGGTGGGCTGTGAATGGGAAGTCATCCTTTGAGGACTAGACATGGTTTGTACATCGATGTCCAGATGGGAAGCATCATTTTTTGCAACCCTAAAGTAATCATGTCTTGGCCTTTCCCAGATGGCTGCCAGCGGTCCCAAAGCCTTGGGTGGGAGAAGCCAAGTGGACTAGCCCGTCTCCCATCTTAGCATGTCCACCTTGGGCTCCCAAGGGTGCACAGCGCTTGGACCTCTCTGAACCCAGCTGTGGCCCACCTGCCCCACCGAGCTCCCCGTTAGCTGGGCGCACAGCAACTCAGTCCTGTTCCCTGGGGTGGCTCCAGTGTTTCCTCACTGGCTTAACTTATGGAATACGACGCTGTCTCCAGGTAGACAGTATCAGAATCGGGTTGATATGAAGGACAGCTGGTGCCAGAGAACTGTTTGGTCATGTGGGGACAAACCTCTCCACACGTTGTCACTGTTGGCCAGAACCATTTTATCCAGCGCGGCCTCAACTGCCCATTTCCTTGGAAGTACCAGACCTCTCTATTGAAATGATCAAATTCCAAACCTCTTCTATCTTAATTGTGTCACCTCCACTGACCAGGGAGCCTTGGAGGAAAGGGTAAGCTCCATATCACTGTAAAATGATTCTGTGAGGCTTGATTGGCTCCCTAAGAGGAAGCTCCACCTCTTAGGCCAAGGCAGGGGGTAGTCTTCCACTTCCACTCTTCCACTCTTCCACTCAGACATGCAAAATGAAATCCACCATGAGAAGTCTTCCCCCAAACCCTCATTTGGACTCCTTGCGATGATCATACTCTTTCTGGTAACATAACTCTGGCCTCATTTCTTGTAAACAACCCTGGTCTTCTTTTGTTTAAAGATTGTTGACTGAAAAGAAAATGCACAACCTAAAGGTTGAGAATCATGTTTTGTTTTATTTAGCTGACTTTCTGAGGACTTCAAGCCTGGAAGACAATTTCTCATTTAGCTCTGAGGGACTGCTTATAGATAAGGTGTTTTGCAACAAAAACCAGGTAGTCAGAACATCAAAAGATTACCATTAAAGAAGCAATCTCAAGTTAATGGGAATATGTAAGAGTCTGGGCTCATTGAAATCATTCCTTTGATGTGTGTCTTAGCTATCTGGGGCCAGTGCCCTGTTCTTTTCCATCCTGAGTCCCCTCAGGGTGCACTGTTGGCATGGCTGCAGTGGCTGAGGGTTTTAGCAGTCTCAGGGCTGGCTGTAGTGACTTGATAGCTGTAGCATCCTTGTTTACAGATATGGCAGCAACATTTTTCATTCACAAGACTGTTCACATAATCTCGCCTCTGGTAACCAACAGAGCTGCCCTCCTTCATCAGGCAAAGCTCTGCCCAAACCTCTTCTCCTGAATTCCGCTGCTGCTGCTAAGTCGTTTCAGTCATGTCCAACTCTGTGTGACCCCATAGACGGCAGCCCACCAGGCTCCTCTGTCCCTGGGATTCTCAAGGCAAGAATACTGGAGTGGGTTGCCATTTCCTTCTCCCCTGAATTCCTAGGCTTTTTATTTAAGTAGGCTGCATTGTGCAAAGCCCTTTCTCTCCTTAGAACTAATCTGGTTTCCCAAGGCTCTGCTAAAGACAGAATTGGCAACAGTCACCATGTTATACTCTATACCCACCCTCCCTCCTCGAAAGGTTAGTCTATTTCTGGGACAGCCCATCAAGCAAATCCCTCCTACTCTCAGGACAAATTCCCTCCCAAGAGGCTCCTTGTGAGAAAAGAGTTAACACAGAAGACCTGAGACTGTTATCCTTAGATTATAAGATTGGCTGTTGCCTGGCGTCTAGGTCCTTGGATTTTGAGAGGGTTCCACCATCCCCTAACTGATAAGAGAGCTCCCAGAGGTTAAATGGTTCCTGCAGACAGTGTGGTGGGTACTGAACACTGCTTTCCTTCAGGGAGTCTGGAATTTTGGTACATGCCAGGCAGAGGCAGACAAGAAGACCTTGAGTCCTAAGTCTCTAATGAGCATCCCTGGTGGACAACGTTGCACAACCTGTCACAACTTGCTGCTGGAGGAATTAAGTGCATCCTGTGTGGTTCCACTGGGAGAGGTTCTGGAAGCTGCAGCTGAGCTCCAGGCTCCGCCCCGTGTGCCTCTTCCCTTTCCTGACTTTGTTTTGTATCCTTTGGCTGTAATAAATCACAGCCATGACTGTGACCATATGCCAAGTCTTGTGAGACTTCCAAAGTGTGTTAGTCGCCCAGTCATGTCCAACTCTTTGCAACCCCACAAACTGTAGGTCCCAGGCTCCTCTGTCCATGTGATTCTCCAGGCAAGAATACTGAAGACGGTTGCCAGGCCCTTCTCCAGGGGATCTTCCCCAACTCAGGGATCAAACCCGGGTCCCCTGCATTGCAGGCAGTTTCTTTATCGTCTGAGCCACAAGCCACAAGCAAGTTGCCAAACTTAGTGGCTTACAGGGATGGCCACCA
This sequence comes from Bubalus bubalis, assembly GCF_019923935.1. NCBI lineage: Eukaryota > Metazoa > Chordata > Mammalia > Artiodactyla > Bovidae > Bubalus > Bubalus bubalis. The sequence continues at coordinate 73,354,889 of NC_059171.1, read as the reverse complement.
CACTGCTCCATCCTATTTTCTTCCCCACCCCATGATAAGACCTTTTAAAACCACTAACCACTTTCCTAAACATGCCCAGATATGTTGGGATACCCAGAACACTGGAGTGGGTTGCCATTTCCTTCTCCAATGCAGGAAAGTGAAAAGTGAAAGTGAAGTCGCTCAGTCGAGTCCGACTCCTAGCGACCCCATGGACTGCAGCCTACCAGGCTCCTCCTTCCATGGGATTTTCCAGGCAAGAGTACTGGAGTGGGGTGCCATTGCCTTCTCCTAATACAAACCTAAATACACACTAAGATCTGCTTTATAATGTGCTTTCCCATGATTAATGCTTTCCCATTTACATATTTATATTGTATTACACTTCATATGCCTTTATACTGTTTAATTTTATATAAATATAATAAGATTACATATATACAATAAAATTCTCTCAAATTCAGCAATGGTGAATTCAACTAATGTTGACTGAGCCCCTGTGAAACTAAACTAGGTCTTTTTATACTGAGCATCTTCTTATTCCTCATAACAGCATTTAATGAGGTAAAAATAACATACAATCTCCGTTCCACAGATGAATGAACTGAGGCTCAGAGTGGGTGGGAGGCTTGCACAAAGCCACACAGCTAATGTGAGCTTGGTCAGCCGCTGGATTTAGGCTTGACTCCAAGCCCAGACGGGGCTTCCCCAGTGGCTCAGTGAGTAAAGAATCTTCCTACAGTGCCATAGACACAGGAGACGTGGGCTCAATCTCTGGGTCAGGAAGGTCCCCTGGAGAAGGAAATAACAACCCACTCCAGGGTTCTTGCCTGAAAAATCCCATGGACAGTGGATCCTGGTGGGCTACAATCCATGGCGTCGCAGAGTCAGACAAGATTGAGCAAATAAGCGCACATACATAGTGCCTGATAAGGATTCTGGAGGTCCAACCATCACATCCATGGTCTAGCTGGACAAAGGAAAAAAATACGTTTTCACAATTAGCTGTCTTTAAGAAACTTTCCTGGAGTTCCTACCTGCATCAACTTCTCACTGGCCAAGACTTAGTTAATGGTGACTCTGAGATCCAAGGCAAACCAGAAATGGAGTCTTTGTTCTGCGTGACAATCTTCCAGCTAAAATCAGAGTTCTTCTATAAAATAAAGACTAGAAGTCTCCACCAAATCTGGCAGATGGCACCAATCCCTAGGGGACCAAGCTGAACCACAGCTGGCTAACTTTCTCCACGGCTGTAGTCCAACAGCTTGAACTCAGTCAGTTATTAGGGACTCTGAACCCTGGTTTCCTTCTTTAAAAAATGAAGATAACTCCATCTTTTTCATTCAGAAGTCCTGAGGGTAAAATGAGTTAATAGCTGCAAAGGGTCATCTTTGTTCAGCCACATTCTTGGGCAGGCTGCCCGATCTTGCTGTACAGACATGGTCTGCCCAGGTCCAGGGGGCAAGTCACGTATGGAATTTTCTTCTGCCAGGTTAGCTGTCTTTAAGAAGCCTTGTAGGTTTGTAGGAGTTCCTACACACTTCTACGTACTTCATGGCCCCATTTTACAGAGAAGAAAATTGAGTCTGGGTTGGTTAAGGAATGCACTCAAGAACGTGACAGTAAGCAGCATAGCTCAGGTTTGAATCACTGCATTCTGTCCCCCTCCTCATTCCTCAAAGGATTGAATGTGCTCATAGGTTTTCATTCTTTCAGATTCCATGAGGTTTCAAACACTCTCTCTTCCAGTCAGATCATTTGTCCAAACTTGTGTCTCCACCTTTGTTTTGAAAATGGTCACTGCCTCTGAGTCCGGTTTGAAACTCAGATCTAATGTTTCAAATCCATGCACTTGCCACTATACACATTCCTTTTGTACTATGCTGCACTGATTTATAATGAAAACAGACGAAACTCTGTATGTGTGTAGTGACAAGCTCATAGCTTTACCTCCATTGACATAAAAACAATCCCAAATCCTCTCCTTGTATCCAAACATTTGCAGTGAGCACTGTTTCATTACCATGTCTCTTTAAATCAGCCCCTTATGCTTTTTTCCCCTGTTAATTAGCCAGGTTGCTAAGCTGGCACAATGAAGTGGTGTGAAAGTGTCCCCAGACTAATAGTGCCTCATCAGTGCCCAGGCCAGGCGTGAAATTACCTTCGGAAATGTTACCTGAATGCAGTTAGCACCCCCTCGGCTCCTGACTTCAGACAAGAATGGGAACTCAGCAGAAATATCAGCAGGGCTGCATTAGGCATCAGCAGAATCCTGGGGTCAGGGAAGGTGAAGTCCTCCTGGTCCCCAGTGCCCTTCCATCACTCTGCTCCCCTCAGCTGTACTATCCTTCAGGCCCTACTGCCTCTCAACTCTCATGGCTCCAGGCTTCTGGAGCCAGTTGTTCCTAACTGGCATTGCTCTGTCTCCAGGTCACCCCTTGCACAGAGCCTGTGGCATCTCCAGGAACTGAATAGATCAACTGTGAGTTCTGCTAATGGGATAGGATCAAGGCAACTCCCTGGCACCATGGAAACACTGCCCTGTGTAAAATGCTGGGTCTAACCTGCCATGAACCCACCCCACCCACCATGCTGGATGGGAGAGGAACTGGGGGTGAGGCAGAAAACGGGGAAGCTCAGTGAGAACCTCTATATAGAGCTTCTATATAGGTCTTCTGGAGTAGGCAATGGCACCCCACTCCAGTACTCTTGCCTGGAAAATCCCATGGATGGAGGAGCCTGGTAGGCTGTAGTCCATGGGGTCATTGCTAAGAGTCAGACACGACTGAGCGAGTTCACTTTCACTCTTCACTTTCATGCATTGGAGAAGGAAATGGCAACCCACTCCAGTGTTCTTGCCTGGAGAATCCCAGGGACGGGGGAGCCTGGTGGGCTTCCGTCTATGGGGTCGCACAGAGTCGGACATGACTGATGCGACTTAGCATAGCATAGCATATAGGTCTTCAAGCAGCTCAATCATTGGTTATCCTCACCTGGATTGTGAACTCCTCCCCAGGCCAATCTGTCTTTGGAAAGCTATGACAAACCTAGACAGTGTATTAAAAATCAAAGACATCACTTGGCTGACAAAGGTCCGAAGAGTCAAAGGTATGGTTTTTCCAGTAGTCATGTACAGACGTAAGAGCTGGACCATAAAGAAGGCTGAGCACGGAAAAACAGATGCTTTTGAATTGTGGTGTTGGAGAAGACTCTTGAGAGTTCCTAGGACTGCAAGGAGATCCAACCAGTCCATCCTAAAGGAAATAAACCCTCAATATTCATTGGAAGACCTGATGCTGAAGCTCCAATACTTCAGCCATCTAATGCAAAGAGCCGACTCATTGGAAAAAACCCTGATGCTGGGAAAAATGGAAGGCAAAAGGAGAAGGGGACAACAGATGATGAGATGGTTGGATAGTGTCACCAACTCAATGGACATGAATTTGAGCCAGCTCCAGGAGATAATGAAGGACAGAGGAGTCTGGCATTCTGCAGTCCATGGGGTTGCTAAGAGTCGGACATGACTTAGTGACCAAACAACAAAAATTCTATAAGAGTTTAAAATCCCATTTGAGATGAAATTGACTTATTCAGCTGTTAATCAACTGGAGCAAACTCAGGTCAGTTCCATCTGTCCCATGACCTGAAACAGCCATCTCTAGGATACAGAGGAGGCTTATAATTGATAGGAAAATTGTATTGATAGCTGAGGGAAGCACTCTGGGGAAATAGAGAGCCCTGGTAGACTAGGGTTCCCATGAAGATGGGACCAATTCCTGCTCAGCCACTTACTAGATGTGAAATGTTGGGAATGGTACCCACCCACTTCAAACCTCCATTTCTTCATCTGTAAAATAAGGTTTATAATCATGCAGATCACATAGAGCTGCTGTGAGGATTAAATGCATGTGAAGCTACGGCACGTAGTAAGCACTCCAGTAACAGTGATCAAGATGATGAAAATGATGATGATGGCGATGGTAATTGTGTTGATGATGTTAATGATGATGGTGATGGTGGTGGTGGGATAATGGAGGTGGTGATTATTTTGATGATAGAGAAGAGCAATGTATGTGAAATATTTAATAATTAAAACAGTGCAGTATTGGAACTGAATAGAGTCCAGGGACAGGGCTACCGCATATGGACACTTGATCTCCAACAAAAGAAGAGACAGAGCAATAGGAAAAGGATGGCTTCTTCAATAAATGGCACTGGATCAAGCACACATCTGTATGGAAAAAAGTGAAACTGACTCCCACTTCACACAAAACTCAACAGCTAAGGTTATTTTTATATTGAAATGTGAGAAGTAATATAAAAAGTCTTCTAAAACCGTGTCACCTTGCTTGGAACTTCCTGACTGATTAATCAGTCAGGCTGAGCAGGCCATTCACTGAGACACATTTTAATAGTAAATGAGCTAGTTCTTCCTCTTTCATTTCCCTCAATCATGCAGCAGAAACCTGCTTTTCTGTTGTCACAGCAGGGAACTGGCCTGAGAAAAGTTTGGGGTGAGTCTGGACAGGAAAACCTTTCTGCTTGTCCCATCTGTGGCCAGGTCTGTGCGGCAGGCCTGTGATCTGAGTCCTTGCCTCCAGGTGGGTGAAGAGTTTCTTAATCTGTCCTTCAGGACCATTCACATCCCTCCAGACACCACCAACATCCCGGTCTCAGAGTCTAGATTCCCAGGACAGTCCTTTTCGAGATGGTCCTGCTTTGAGAGATGAGAAATTTGCAGAGAGAGAGATGGAGCCGATTCTTATCTCCTATATGGTGCCATCCACCCCTCGTAGCACAGGGGATAAATGAGGGACTCTGCTGGTCCAAAAGTCTGTTTGAATTGTTGTTTAATTCCTAAGTCATGTCCAACTCTTTGTGACTCCCATGGACTGTGGCGCACCAGGCTCCTCTGTCCATGGAATTTCCCAGGCCAGAATACAGGAGTGGGTTGCTATTTCCTTCTCCAGGGAATCTTCCCACATCAGGGATGGAACCCACATCTCCTGCTTCACAGGTGAATTCTTTACCACTGAGCCACTTGGGAAGCCCCCCAAAAGATTGTGGCTAACAATCTCCCGAGGGCCAGCTACCCGCTAAGCATTGGCAAGGAGTTTTCAAACCTCGCCTTTAACCTGTGGATCTATTCTACAAGGTCCTATTCTACAGATAAACAGACTGGGCAGAGAGTCATGTTACATAACTGGGAACCCACAGCTAATGGGCAGAAGAGCCAGGATTCAGACTGGGCATGGATACCTCCTCAGTACACGGGCTCCGCCATGAACACAATTGGAGAGGAGGCCGACCATCACAGCACAAACAGGAACACTGCCAGCTCCTGCCTGTATCAAAAGGCAGAAGTGAGACTTTTCAGAAGGCCAGTGAGCAGTGCTCTTTCATTTTCTTCCTCATTATTCTGTCTTTCCATAAAATTTTGCTGGAACTCCAGAGAGGAGAGAGGCAGAGTTATGCTTGCAGACAAAGGTTGCCACTGTTTGCTCATCAGAACTGATGAAGGCCATCCATCAGCTATGAGTGGTTGTTTTTTTTTTAATTTTTAAAAAACTTTTATATTTTGTATTGGGGTATAGCTGATTAACAGACCAGTGTTGTGATAGTTTCAGGTGAACAGCAAAGGGACTCAACCTTACATATACATGTACCCATAATATTTTTATTTTGTATTATAATATGGTTGATTAACAATGTTGTGGTAGTTTCAGGCATATGGCAGTGATTCGGTTATACATATCCATGTATTTATTCTTTTTCAAATTCTTTTCCCATGTAGGTCATTACAGAATATGGAGAAAAGTTCCCTGTGCTGTACAATAGGTTTTGGTTGGTTACCTGTTTTATATGTAGTAGTATGTGTATGACCCACTCCAGTGTTCTTGCCTGGAGAATCCCAGGGGCAGGGGAGCCTGGTGGGCTGCCGTCTATGGGGTCGCACAGAGTCGGACACGACTGAAGTGACTTAGCAGCAGTATGTGTATGTTAATCCCCAGCCTCCTAATTTATCCCTTCCCTCCACCGCCCCAGCCCCCCAGTTTTTCCCCTTTGGTAATGATAAATGTGTTGTTTCTGTCTGTGAGTCTGTTTCTGTTTTGGGAATAATTTCATCTGTATCACTTTTTTTTAGATTCCACATATAAGTGATATCATATATTTGTCTTTGTCTAACTTCATTTAGTCAGACAAATTAGGATGGACCTAATCTCTAGGTCCATCCATGTTGCTGCAGATAGCATTATTTCATTCTTTTCTATGGCTGAGTAAAGCTTTGAGTGTTAAGTAAGCAAGTAAGAACCATTTTAATCAATCCTTACTTTTAGGAAAAGATTATTCTTAAAAATGCAATGTAAAATGTACTGTTTCATCAAAAATGACTTAATTCACAATAAACCAGAAAATTAAGCTCACCAGCATATCCTTTTCAAGACATATTTGGTTAAGTAAGGCTAACATGATACTGTAAAGATGAAAATAATAATAAATAACCTTAGTGAAGCATCTTGTATGCCTTTCATTTTATTGTAGCAAATATCAGTTGAGCATGTGCTACGTTCTGGGTTGAGGATACAGTAATAAACAAAAGGGACAGAAATCTCCATCCTTATAGAGTTTACATTCTACTGAAGGGAGATAGAAAAAAATTAACAGACAAATAAATGAGGAGGCCAAAAATATGGTGTAAGAGGCATGGAGAGAAACCAACAGGAGAGAAGGACAGAGTTCCGCACAGACTGAGATGTTAAATGGTGAGGTCATTTAAGCATATAGCTCGCTGAGTTGTCAGACTCAGAATGGACTTCTTAGTGGAAGAGGGTACCAAGTCGATTTAGCAAAAAACATGAAGGCTCCGTGGTGGGAAAGAGCTGAACTCCTTGGAAGGGTGACCTGGAGGTCACGTGTCTGGAGAGAGTGATGGACGTGCAGGCAGGGGTCAGTGGACCCGGGTGATACAGCAGCTCCAGGGCTCTGTCCACTGTGTTTTCATCCCCAGTGAGACCGGGGTGGATGGGCAAGAACACGGAACGGTGGGTGCTCTGTGTCAGATTTTCCAGAGCCCCACTCTGGCTGCTTGTGGGGGCAACAGGTGAAGCCAGGGACCTGCTAGAAGTGGTGGTGACAAGGCAGAGAGAGATGGTGCTGGCTGGGATTAGGGGCTGGTGGTGAAAGTGGGGAGAAGTAAACGGGGTTCAGCATATATGTTGAGGGCTTGCAGAAGGAGTGTGTGCTTTTTGAAAGAGAGAGGCATCAAGGGTGGTTCTGAAGTGTTTGTCTGAGAAATTGCAAGGACAAGTGGACTTGTACAGAGGTCTGGCAGACTGGGAGGAAGTTGTCCTCATCTGGGGGCGGTGGAGGACTGGGGAGTCAGCCTTGAACATGCTAAGCTGCAAAAGCCTATTGGTTACCCAAGGTGGGGGGTGTTGCATAGGCAGATGGGGTCTGGAACTCAGGGCGGGTGGGGAAGAATTGGGTGGAAGATATTGTTACTAAAGCTTTGGCAACACCTAGAGGTGGGCGATATTTACCTCACTGTACAAGAAAGGAAGGGGCTTCCCAGGTGGCCCAATGGTAAAAATTTGCCTGCTAACGCAGGAGACACAAGACATTCGGGTTCGATCCCTGGGTTGGGAAGATCCCCAGAGGAGAGCATGGCAACCCCCTCCAGTATTCTTGCCTGGAAAACTCTATAGACAAAGGAGCCTGGTGGGCTACAGTCCATGGGATTGCAAAGGGTCAGACATGACCGAGCGACTAACACACACACACACACACACACACACACGGAAGGAAACAATCACAGAAGTGAAATAACATTCTGGATCATCCAGCTAACAAGTCAGGATATGAATCCAGTTCAGAAACCACCCTTAGTGCTATTAATAAATGCATTCCTGGTTTGATTGAAGATTTTAGATGTAAAGAGAAAACCCTCATGTGTCTTTCTCGTGTTTTTTTTTTTTTTTTAATTTTTCAAAAAAAGAAATAAAACCTTTGTAGCTCAGCGCAAGCCTTCCTCCATCTAAGCTCAGATCCAGAGCCAGCTGGCCTCCCACTCACTTGAAAAAAATGTAAAATCCCACTTTCGGAGAGCTTTTTGTTGGCTTGGAAAGCAGTCACGATTCACAGTCCATCCAACAGTGGCTTGTTTTTGGCAGAGACCCGGAGGAATGATGTCATTCTCCCAGGACAGGGAAAGCCCGGCACGCCTTTGATTTCCCCTTCAAAACCCATCACCCTGCCGCTTCCCTGCTGCCAGTAGCCGTGTAAACATGTTTGGAGGGGACATTTTCAAGATGTGGCAAGAATATAAATGTGTTTCTGCCCTATGACCTCAAGGTTCTAATTCTGACCATTTAATCACCCTAGGAAATAATCAGAAGCACATAAAGACGTCTCAGACAACACATAAAGATGTCCATCACAGCCCTATTTATAACACTGGCATTTTTTTTAAGGCATCTCATATCCAACAGAGAAATGACAATAAATGATAGATGTCAAACTTAGTTTTAGAAAGAATTTGAAAAGTCATGGAAAATGGTTCTTTTTAAATGTTAGGGTTTAAAGGCAGGATGCAACACTGTCCAGTCTTCATCTATATTAATGTGATTTTTAAAAAGCAATGGATGGGGGTCTTCCCTGGTGGTCCAGTGGCTATGATTCCATGCTCCCAATGCAGGGGGTCCAAGTTCAATCCCTGGTTGGGGAAGTAAATCCCATAGTGCTCAAGTGCTCAGTCGTGTCAGGCTCTTGACGGCCCCGTGGACTGTAGTTCAGCAGGCTCCTCTGACTATTGGATTTTCCAAGAAAGAATACTGGAGAGGATTGTGATTTCCTGCTCCAGAAGATCCTTCCAACCCAGGGCTTGAACCGACATCTCTTGTGTCTTGTATATTGGCAGGTGGATTCTTCACCCCTAGCGCCACCTGGGAAGCCTGATGAAAGACATTAAGCTGGAGATTTAAGAATCCTTATAAACCTCAAGCAGCATAAATAAAAGGAAAATTACACCTAAGCACATCACAGTAAAACTACCAAAAACCAAAGAGAAAAAAACAACCCTCTTAAAAACAACTAGAGGAGGGATTCTGTGGCTTCCCAGCTGTTAAGATTTTGCCTTCCAGCATAGGCATGTAAGTTCGATCCTGTTCAGGAAGCTAAGATCCTACGTACCTGGTGGCCAAAAAATCAAAACATAAAAACAGAAGCGATATTTTTAAAAATTGATAAAGATTTAAAAATGATCCGTATAAAAAAAATCTTTAAAAAAAAAAGTAGAAGAAACAACAGATAGGAAGGGGAGTTACTCTAAGAAGGGCAGCAAGTCAGGGAAGAATTTGATTTCACCTAGGTGATGACACTTAAGTGGAACCCCGAAAAATGGTATGATTTTAGGGACAGTGTCTTCAAGGTAGTGGGAATGATCAACAAGGCTCAGGCACTTGAAAGTTTAGGACGTACTGTTTTGTGGGCTGCCGTCTATGGGGTCGCACAGAGTTGGACACGACTGAAGTGACTTAGCAGCAGCAGCAGCAGCAGTGCATTCAATCCTGGGAAAGTAGCTCGGGAACAGATCAGAAATCACCTTGAATTCCTCTTCAGAGTTTGAACTTCCTCCTGAAGAAGGTGGGGGCCATTGACAGTTGAAAATCAGGATACTGACTACAGAAGCCACATCTTTTCTAAAGTAAGAGGTAGACATTGGGGAAAAGAGAGCCAGGTCGCCTTACACAACACGCATATAGAGAATATAAATATATTCCTCATCTTTGACCTCGAAAAATAACACAGAGTTGCACATGTGAAGAGAGACATGGGAACAATTATTTGTGTGTGCTTGCTTTGTGCCATCAATAATAAAAATAAGTACTTATAATAAGACACCACAGGGCTATCTTTCACCCTCATCTCTTGGGGAGGCCATTTGTTTACTCCATCTCTTTTTCTTTTTAAGCTTTTATCCTGCTTCCTAACCTTTCGCACACTCCTCCAAACAGTCTACTCCTACTTTTTAGCCTGGATTATATTTATCCTTCCAGTGTTAGTTTAAATATAACTTTCCCCATGAACTTTTCAGACAAAGGTAGGGTCTTAGTCCCACCTCCTTACGTTAGTTTTACAATATTTTCATGATGGAGATGATTTCATTTTTGTCATAGTAACCTATATCCTAGCCCTACTAATGCACTAACACCAGCACTAGCCACTTTGCACTAGGCCATTAGTATTGCAGTATTTTCGGAGGGCTTCCCAGCTGGCATTAGTGATAAAGAGCCCACCTGCCAATTCAGGAGACAAGAGATGCGGATTTGATCCCTGGGTCGGGAAGATTCCCCTGGAGGACAGCATGGCAACCCACTCCAATTTTCTTGTCTGGAGAATCCCATGGACAGAGGAGCCTGGTGGGCTACAGTCCACGGAGTCGCAAAGAGTCGGACACGGCTGAAGCGACTTAACGCACATTAGTATCGGGAAGGCTGAACCAACTCTTACCAGTCTTGAAGCATCAACACCTAGCAGGAAATCCAGGCTTTATGGGACTTCCCTGGTGGTCCAGTGGTTAAGACTCTGTGCTCTGCAGTGGGTAGGAGTTCATTACATCCTGCATGCCACTCAATGTGGCCAAATAAATAAATAAGTCCCAGGCTGTTAGAATAGCTACAACTTCAAATATCACCATTTGATACGCTAAAGAGAAAAAGAGAGTGGCAAGCTGAATCTTGGTTTTTCAAGCTTTAGCTCAGAAATCACCTCCCAGTTTTGCTTTCTTGGCCAAAGCAAGTCACATGGTTGCACTGAACGCCACAAGGGCAGGGAAGTCCAGCGATATTATGGCCAAGAGAAGAAGTGGGAGTTTTGAATGGATAATGCTCGTGACTGCCACTGTAAGTAAGTCTTGCAACAACTAATAAAATAATGTCATAAGTTGTAAGGATTAAACAATGTGTGTATAAAGTGCTTAGAAAGCTGTGAAATGCTACACAAATATTATTTCTTAGTTACTATAGATGCCTAATGTTATGGATGTCATTTAAAGGAACTGCTTAACCAGGACATGGGAGATGGGTGGAAGACTTCATGGGGATAATAACAATCGTAATTAGAGCTAGACCTAGGGCTTCCCAGGCGGCACAATGGTAAAGAATCCACCTGACAATGCAGGAGACTCGAGAGACCTGGTTTCTATCTCTATGTTGGGAAGACCCCCTGGAGAAGGAAATAGCAACCGACTCGAGTATTCTTGATTGGGAAATCCCAGGGACAGAGGAACCTGGTGGGCTATAGTCCGTGGGGCCGCAAAGAGTTGGACACGACTGAGCGCACACAGAATTTGCATATGTAGAAACAGGCATTCCAGGTGAAGGGAAGAGTTAAAAGTCTAAGAGACAGTTGAGTGAAGGGCACATTTGAAGGATGACAAATCAGTGGAGCTTAAGACGAAGGCATCTACTCAAATAGCTTACCACAGGGAGGAGCTTCCAATGGCCAGCTGGAAAATAAATGCCAGCTGTGCCATTTTCAGAAGCAAAGGTGTCCATATGCAAGAACCCAGATGCCATGGGGACACAGAAGGCAGCCCAAGCCCGAGACCCCAGTCATGCTAGCAATCTGATGAGCTCATCGTCCTCTTGAGAGCTCATTACACATCCTGGCATGGGCAACATCTCTGCCACTCATACCCACCCAGACAGAACCACCACGATGAGATCATCATCTTTTTTTTTTTTTTTTAATCACCATTTCAACAGCAGACATGCTTGGCCTCATGCTGTCAGGAAAGCTGTCACCATGGCAAAGAAAAAGAGAAAGTCCCCAAATTAGTGTTGAATCTCTTCCAAGAACTGTCAATATTTTTGGAAGCCCCCGGAGAACAAATGCTTTCTGGAGGCTGGCAGAATCTGCAGTGTTGAAAAGAGGGTGACTCCAGGCTGACTGATGAGGGCCGGTCAGTGCCACGTTCAGTGGATAACATCTAAGACAGGCAGTCAGCAGCTTGGAGTGAGAACGAAACACCCCATCTATGGGCTGATGAAGACATGCAAAAACCTCCCAGAAAACTCCAAGCAGGATCCATATTACGCGTCTGTTTCTGTTTGTAATCTGAGTATTACTGGTTTTATGCTGACTTGTTAAATAGGGCAGAACCTTCAAATGTGCCTGCTGCTCCCAAATCATTTATTTAGGGGTGTCTCCAGGGGTATGGGCTTCCCAGGTGGTGCACTGGTAAAGAATCTGTCTGCCAATGCAAGAGAGGCAAGAGACGCAGATTTGATCCCTATGTCGGGAAGATCCCTTGGAGTAAGAATGGCAACCCGCTCCAGTATTTTTGCCTGGGAGATCCCATGGACAGAGGAGCCTGGTGGGCTACAGTCCATGGGTTCGCAAAGAGTCAGACACAACTGAGCATGCACGCATGCCATGGATGTTCCCGTGTTGCTGATCATTGGACAAGTAGAGTCAAGTCTCAAGATAGTACAATGAGGTTTTCTTAAGGGGACTATGAAGGTGTGGGGAAGCTTTAGAGGAATCACAAGGACTGGTAATAATGGGATTGTTTCCTTCAAACTTGCACCAGGAAAGGCACAGGTGAGACATCGCAGTCAAATACTGTGTGCTAAATCACTTCAGTCATGTCCAACTCTTTGCTACCCTATGGACTGTAGCCCGCCAGGCTCCTCTGTCCATGGGATTTTCCAGGCAAGAATACTGGAGTAGGCTGCCATGCCCTCCCCCAGGGGAATCTTCCTGACCCAGGTCTCTTACGTCTCCTGCATTGGCAGGTGGGTTCTTTACCACTAGTGCCACCTGGGAATACTACAGGAGCCAAATACTGGGGTTGTATGCTAACCACACTCCCTGTAACTGACAGCAAGTTCTTATTGGGAAAAGCACCTGGATGCTGCGTCTGCATGTCTACTACAGCCCCCTCCTTGCCCTGTTCAGATCCACTTCTCCATATGTGTTTGGGGAAATCGATCCTCCAGGATCCTGATGGGCTTCTCATCCTTAGGGGCAACCAGGAGGAGGAAGTCAGTAGGACAAACTACTCATCCTCGGGCAGCATGATGGTGGTCACTCATCCTTGATTTCTCCTGCTGGTACCAGCTGAGTATTACCCTCATCCCCTACTCATCTGCTTTGCCTGTAAGGATGCTGTGTTGAATTAAGCATCTCCATAGTTCTTGTGTGTCAGCCCGACAGTCACAGTACTTGCACCCCCCTGGTTTCTGGCAGTTAAGTTCTTCCCCCAGCTTCCATTGGTGTAGGGTCCTACCACCCCTGTTGCTATACCTGCAAGCCAAGCTCTTTCACTGCCTCTTCTGCATGAACCCTGGCCCACAGGGGAGATCCAACACTTTACATGATGCTGGTGCTGACTCAACAGAGCACCCCTTATGTCTGCAGTAAATGGTTTGGCCTCTGAGCCTTCCTGAGAAGCATTTGATGGCTCTGCTCCTGTGTAGAAATGGTGAATCAGTTGCAGCCTGCCCACTTCCCTGAACCTTTCTATCCCTCCTTTTACTACCTGTCAAGGCAAGTGTAGTATTTCAACTCCACTCACATTGTGTGCATGCGTGCTAAGTCACTTCGGTCATGTTCTACTCTGTGTGACCCTATGGACTGCAGCTTGCTAGGCTCCTCTATCCATGGGATTCTCCAGGCCAGAATACTGGAGTGGGTTGCCATGCCCTCCTCCGGGGGATCTTCCTGACCCAGAAATGGAACCCATGTCTCTTCTGTCTCCTGCATTGGTAGGTGGGTTCTTTCCCACTAGTGCCACCTGGGAAGGCCCCTGCTCAGCTTAAGACACTGCTTTTCCTACGCTTCCAGGATCACAAATTCACACCATCTCCTTGAATCCTTGGTGGAATGTTAACTTCTGTAGCTCAGGGGAGTGAATCGGAGTCATCCAACCCTATCCAGTTTTATGTATTGTCCCCCTTGAAACACCCTTACGTTCAAGCACCCTTAGAATCTGCTTTCGTGTGTACACCTGAGCTTCAGGAGGGAAGTAATGGCTCCGTGTACCCCACGTCTTCAAATCGTAAGGCAACCCATCAGGGTCTCTAGTCATATTTTGTTATACTGACTGTGCTACAAAACGATTAATATTATTGCTACTAATAAAACAAATGATCCTAGGATAAGGCAGGATTTTGTATGATCTTAGAGCTTTCTCTTTCCTGAGAAGCAAGGAAGGTCCAAGGGACCCTTACCTGTAGGCATTATCAAGGGAGGGTAATTTGGGGAGAACCTATAGGACAGAGAGTAGGGTGGGGCTGGAGTCAGGAAACACTGAAGAAAGACCAGCTTCCTGCGGGCGGGGGCGGAGGCGGAGGCGGGGGCGGGGGCGGGGGCATCACGTGACGGTGACCACGAAGATGAGAATCAGGAAAGGCTCTGGGGCGGGGCAAGGAGGAGGTTGGTGGTAGCCTGAACAAGAGCTGATGGAACAAGCAGGACGGTCGGGGCGGCTTGAGGCCTTCCTATGGGTAAACCTGTGTTTTTCTCCTCCTTGTGCCATTGGGACTGAGCACAGGTGGGGTTAATGCTGGTCACAGACGATTAGGACCACTGGGTGACGACATGGAAGCAATCTCTCCCTTTCTCTGAACACCATGTGAGCACCACCATTTTTCTATCTCTCTGGATCACTTTCAATATTAGATTTGGTGGATGTTTGCCTGCAGGTTTTAATTTCCCTCCTTTCCTAAACTGTAAGCTTCATGAAAATACAATCTTTTATTTACCCTAAGGGCCCAGTGCAGTCTTGTCCCTGTGTTCAATAGCATCTGTTTAATGAATGAATGACATAGAGTAAATGAATGAATGAAAGGTCAATGATATTTCTTTATCTGATAGGCTTTTGTTTTAAGTATTTTTCTTTATGTGGACCATTTTTAAAATCTTTATTGAGTTTGTCACAATGTTGCTTTGGTTTTATGTTTTTGGTTTTCTGGCTGTCGAGGCATGTGGGATATTAATTGTCTAACCTGGGATCGGACCCATACTCCCTGCCGTAGAAGGTGAAGTCTTAACCGGGGACCACCAGGAAAGTCCCTGATAGGCTTTTGTTTTTACTAAATATACTGTATTGAATGTATTTTTAAATCAACATGAATGTATGTAGGGAGTTAAAAGGACATTCTGCATATTGAATATCAAGAACAAGCTCTGCAAATGGATTTCTTAAGAAATGGACTTTTTATGGTGGTAGCCTGAGAAAGGTTGGAAAAGGAAGCCCAGAAAAGGAAAACTTTTTTTCCACCTCTAGTTCTCATTTATTCATTAATTACCCCAAATTTCTGTTTAAATGCTATTAATGTGTCTCCTAAAATTATCTAGTGATTGACATAATAAGGTAACATATCAGACCTCATGCTGCCAAACCAGCAAACGAGCTTCTTTCACACTTCACAGCTAATTTCAGAGGTGAGACTAAGTACCCAGGCCTGTGAATGTGTGAGATTTTAAAATTACCCCCATTCTCAAACAGCATTCACCCAGTAGTTCACACAGAATCCACGTGGATATGGGCTTAGATGGCATATCTTGTATCCATGTGGCATGGTCTTCCCAAGACCTGATGAGCTACTCTTTCTGTTTGTTCTTGGACATCCAAGCCCTTACTATTTCACCTTGGAAAGTAAGGAATAATCCTTCCATTTGAGAAATTCCGGAGCCACTAAATCAACTAACACAACTTCTGTCCTGTGACAATAATAGAAGGAAAATGGTGCTCACTTGCAGAGTGGTTGTGAATATGGGAAGTACTCAAAAAATATTAGTTATCCTTTTTCTTTAAAACTGGAAAATTTTCTCTAGTGGTATTTTTGGTGCTGCCCTCACATACCCTGGGAAGCCCCAGCCTGTTACTAGGAGCCCCTCCCCTTGATTCCTGCATCCATCGTGCTTTTGCTTCTATTGGCCTGCACCCACAGCTCGCAGCCCTGGGGCTGCTGGAGCTCACTGCCTGCAGATATAGACCTGAGAATTGCATCTCCCTTCGGTGGGTTTTAGCCCAAGACTGACTGATGTAAGACATCGAAGCCAGCTCCTTTAGTTGAGTTGGGACAAGCTCTGGAGCATCCCTCATACTCCAGTTTCCTGCAAGATCAGGTTGAAGACTTGACCTGACTTGCACCCCTCTTGTCTTCTTTCCTCTTGCTCTTCTGTTTTCCTGGTTCTTTTACCAGTTTCTCCTGGGAACATGTTCTTGCAAGTTATCTGCATGGGAATCCTCCTGTCAGTGTCTGCTTCTGGGGAAACCAATCTAAGTTGATTTCATCAGATGGAAGATGCATTTAACAAAACAAAAGGGTTGGTCATTAAATAGCCTCTCCCTGGATGCGATGAGGCCAGGGATGCTGCTGCCAAGGGCTGAGTGGTAGCCATGTGGACCTGAGCAAGAAGAGTGCCAGAGGAATAGAGGCGAGGGGATGGGCGCAGAAAGGAACACATTGTACAATCCACAGAATCAGAGGACTGCAGGCGAAGGCAGAAGGGAAAGGGCAGGTAGGATCCAAGGATCGCTGCACAGCCAGGGCTCGAGAGACTGGATGGATGGTGAGCTTTGGGAAGCAAGTAGCAGGAGATGGAGAGGAAGGCGAGCTCAGGTGTGAGTCTGTCACGCTTGTGGGACATCCAGGTGGAAATCCTTGTCACGGACACAGAGCAGGGAAGTTCCAGGCAGAGGCAGTGTGTGAAGCTCAGGGTGCTAAGTATATGTATCTGGGCTACGGAACTGTTAAAGCAGCAAATATAAAAATCCAAGGGAAAGGAAACACAAGAACAGCAACATAAGACAAAAACTAGTCCTAACCAAAATAGAACTCTGAATCCCACGAACTAAATGTCCTTCCCAGTAATTTCTGATCCCCTCTGCTCCACTCATTAATTCAAAGTATCTTTCCCTAGTTCATCTGATGGTCTCTTTAACCTTAACATTATTTTCATTGTTTGTATCTGCCTGGTGTTGTTGTTGTTCAGTCTATACATCGTGGTGGACTCTTTGTGACCCCATGGGCTGCAGCACGCCAGGCTTCCCTGTCCTTCACGATCTCCCAGAGTTTGCTCAGACTCATGTCCACTGAGTCCGTGATGCCATCCAACCATCTCATCCTCTCATCCCCTTCTTCTCCTGCTCCTCAGACTTTCCCAGCATCAGGGTCTTTTCCAATGAGTCAGCTCTTTGCAACAGATGGCCAAAGTATTTAAGCTTCGGTTTCAGCATCAGTTCTTCCAATGAATATTCAGGGTTGATCTCCTTGCAGTCCAAGGGACTCTCAAGAGTCTTTTCTAACACCACAGTTCAAAACCATCAATTCTGGTACATACATTTTCCTTATTGCCATTTCACCTCTATGAACCTCATTTCTCACATCTCCAAAATTAGGGGGCTATGTTATAGGGCCATTATGAGGATCCGTGGAATCCATTTTTTGAGTTGACTAACATATCCACATGATACAAGCCCAGAAAATGTCACTGGCTCATCTTCCCATCCACTGGTGCACTTGCTGTCACATGCTCACACACATACGACGCTTTGCAATGAAAAAATATATACAGGACTTTTAGGGAAAAAACAAACAAACAAACAAACAAAAATGAGGGTTATAACCATGATTCAAGTCTGAAAATTTAATTTAATCAAGCTGGTTTTCACCCCAAATGACTTTGCTGATGAAATATGGGATTGGCAAAGGATCAGGTGGCTGGAGGAAGTAAAAGGGATTTCAGAAGATAGATCACCCCTCAGAAAGGGACACTGAAATACAATTAGACTGTGAGGTTTTGTAAAAGATGCTGAAAAGAAGGAGGAGGGCCAGGAAGAAGCCACATATCACTTTTTTTATAATTTTTAAATAGAAGGTCAAGACATTTTTTCCACTTTCTGTGCATATGAGACCATTTGTGTGGTCATTCTTTTAGGACAAGTTGACAATTACAACATTTTTTTTTAGTTCCACTCTCTCCCTCTCTCTTTCCCTCCCATGTTTGTTGAAAGGAATAGTTCCCTGGCCTACATGTGGAAATCACATGGTGGGGTTGGGGCACCCTATTTATCTTTGCATCCTTGGTGCTTAGAAAGTGCCTGGTAAATAGACATTTTGAGTCAATAAATGTCTGTTGAATGGTTGGATGATTGATTGAATGAATGAATGAATAGACAATAGCATTCATTATCCTCCAGAAGATTACAATACGTTGCATAGAAAAAAGCGTATCCTTGGAGAGAAAGTTAGACAGCCCAGGCAGATCGAGGACACAGGTTTTAGAAGAGCAGTCTGTACTTCATGTGGGAATGATGATGAGGTGGGTCGTTAGTCTGCCAGGGCTTCAAATACTGTGCTAAATACGACATCTGCATTTTATATTTATTCCGGGGTGTGTTTTGCTTCCTAGACAATGCTGGCAATATCTGGAAAATTCTTAATATTAAATTTGAACTCCAGCATGTTTGAGCTGGAAAGCCCTGCATTTCTTGGAGATGTTGCGAATAGTCTCAGAAAGCACTTTCATCAAAGTGAATAACTTTGCAATTGAAGGGAATTTAGAGAGCTATTCACTGATCCTCTGTATGAAAGGTGAGGAAACTGAATCCCAGAAAGAGGAAATGATTTGTTCAAGACCTGAGTATATAGTCCTATACATGCGATCTTGACTTAGTTTTGAAGCCTCAGCTAGAGGCTGGTTAATTCTGTGTCCTGAGCAATGAGTGGGTTAAGTCCATACCCGCAGCCATCTTTCTTACAGGCATCCCACACTCTCCATCACAATATCCACCCTAATCGCCCCAAGGTCTGGTCCAACAATCAGGGACAGCCCCGATGCCCAAGAGCCCACTGAAATTATTCAAATGAGCCAGTCCTAACCACGTTCCCCCTGCCTCACCTGTACTTTCCCGAGGAACTTACAGTCAGGGTTCTTGCCTTCAGATCCCTCCGTCTCTCTTTCTGGTGACTGACTCCACCCTACAAGGATAATGCATTTATTATTATTGCAATAACGGAGGTGTTGCATCTAGATGGGGAACTCATAGGAAGCAGAGGGGAGCAGCAGGGAAAGCTACATAAAGGAGGGTGCATGTCATCCGGGACAAAGGACTGACAAGAAAGAGAAAACGAGACAGGAAAGAAACCCTCCGTGTGGGGGTAGGTTATGTGCTCCACATTACAAATTCAAGTCAAGCCCCAGCAACTTTGCAACTGCAGACGTTTTCTTCCCTTTCTTTCCAGGAAGAAAAATAGCCCTTCTATTTTCATCTTTGGAATCGCCATTTGTCATTCTCAAGGTGCCTCGGTGCCTTTGTCTCTGGCGTCAGCTGGCAGCAGTGTTGCTAAAAATAGCTGGCAGAGGGAACCGCTCTACACACTGAACATTAAAAATAGAAAGGGAAGCACTGGTGTGAATAATGCATGAGAGAGAATCCCGCTTGCGCTGGCCTCCAGGGTCTCCAGGGGACTGGTTGCTGGGCAGGGCACCACCGGGCAGGGGGGATCAAGGCATTTGTTTTGCTCCTGCTTCAGAGAACAGGCTGCCTGCAAATTACAGGTCGCCCCTCGGGCTGCCTGGGGGCAGGGAGGGATGAAAAGAGATGAAGGCTCAGACCAGCATTCTGGAATGCAAATCTGGTGTCTGATTGGTAAGCACAAATTTAAATGCCATCCACAGCCAGGACAAAGGAGGACAGGGATCTGTGAGTGGCAGAGAGGGCATGCCCTATCTAAAGCCATGGAGTTCCTTTTAAAAATACACTGCTAGGGACTTCCCTGGTGGTCCAGTTGTTAAGACTCTGCGCTCCCAGTGAAGGGGGCCTGGGTTTGATCCCTGGTGAGGAAACTAGATTTCACATGCCACAATTAAGATCCAGTGCAGACAAATACATTGGGGGGAAAAAAAAAATATATATATATATATATATATATATATATACTGCCAGCCAACCAGAATTGGTCTGCAAGGGGAGTTTGTTTCTGAAATCCCCAGATTAGAATTTCTGCAAAAATCTAACAGCTGCTCAAAGTCAAGACCCTATTGCATCAGCCAGAGGGGAGCTCTCCCCACCTCCAAGAACATGGTAAATTCCTCATCAATATTGATGAATAACCAAATACTCTTAGAACCATACACAAAACCTCCCTTTCCTCCCTTTACACTGACTCATTTGCCACCACCAGACACTGGTTTTATTTCTGGCAGTCCCAGGCTGTCGGCACGGAAATAACTCAGCGATTGGTCAGTCCAGGGCAGGGTGCTGAAGTCCAGAGACGGGAAGAGGGTATCTCAGGTCAGGGTAGGCTGACTTGCCCCCTCACTGCTTCTGATCTGCCTTCCCCACCATCTTCTTGCAGGGTCTTCGGGGTCTTCAGATCCTTCTGCAATAAGAATTTTGTTCCCAAATGCCAAACAAGCCTTGGTGCAGGTAGAATTCTTCGTGTCTGACCCAGCATATACCTCGGAATGGGGAGCAGGCCCTTTGTGGCCCTGAGCTGTGGGACAAGAGCAATCTGTGGGCACCCGGGGCAAAGGGTCTCTGTTGCATTGGTCCAGGAAGCTGGGTTTTGATTTGATCCAATGGAGTCTCCCTAGCTTTCCTAAAGAAAGGTCCCTCTGCTATTAGAGAGATTGCCTCTCCTTTCTCAGGGCAGGACCCTCATTCTCAAATCAGCATCCTCACCAAATGGCGAAGATCACAACGTTGGAACCAGCTTGGGCTCAGATCCGGTCTGCTCTTGATTGTCTGGTGTATCTAATATCTCTGGGCTCCTGTTTCCTGCTCCTAAAGTGGAACCAACAACACTGCTTGACCAGGGCTGTTAGAAGGCCAAGACCACGAATGAGAAATGTTGACCACACTGACCACACACAACTGGCGCTGTGCAGCCGGGAGTGCCTCCCTTCTCAGAGCTCTGCCTTCCCCTCTGCAAGGTAAGCCTCCCTGACTCTCAACCCAAGTCTGTGACATACTGTCTCAGTGGCCCTGGGTACTGGGCATCCATTCACTTGTAAATGAAGACGGTCAAACCTCCCTTGGGAGTTGTGGAGGTCAGTGAGATAGCCAGATCAAGGACAGTTGTGGTTTCACTGATCCTTCAAGCCTCCAGGATGGGAAAACTTCTCCTTGTAGGGGATAGAGGACCAGCATGGAATATGCTAAAGTTGGTGGCAAGTCATCTTTTATTGTCCTGTCCTTTCCCCATTGTTCACTTATTCAGGTATTCTTTTACTCACTCACTCATTCTTGGATTTATTTATTAATTCATTTGTCAAAGCCCGAAACTGATAGTCTAGGCTGGTCCTCTGTAGCTCAGTGTATCACCAGAGCAGAATGGGACACGCTCCTGACTTTGATGGGGACCCCTAGGAAGTAAGGCCACACTGACAAGTGTCCATCAAGAACCCTGAAGATTCCATGGGCTTCCCCTGTCCTTTTCCTGTTTAGATTCCGCCGCCACCCCCACCATCCAGTAAAGTGACTGCGATAGACGTACTACTGCTTGCAAAGACATGTGTACATGCTTGCTCAGTCGTGTCCGGCTCTTTGGAACTCTATGGGCTGTAACCCACCAGGCTCCTCTGTCCATGGGATTCTCCAGGCAAGAATACTGGAGTGGGATGCCATGCCCTCCTCCAGGGTATCTTCCTGACCCAGGGATAGAACCCTGGTCTCCTGCATTGCAGGCAGAGTTTTTTTTTTTGTTTGTTTGTTTTTTACTGCTGAGCCACCAGGGGAAATCCGCTTGCAAAGATGACCGTGACCTGATCCTTGGAATATGTGGATGTCACCTTCTATAGCAAGAGGGGCTCTGTGGGTGAGATTAAGTTAAGCATCTCGATAGGGAGACAACCCTGAATAACTGGGGTGGGCCTTCAGTGTAAGGACAAGAATGCTTATCAGAAGTCAGAGAAGGACAAGGCGACATTGGAAGGCAGAGGTTGGAACCGATTGGAGCCATATGGCCAGGGAACGCTGGTAGCCTGAGAAACATGGAAACATGTTTGTGTTGACTGAAAAATATAGTCACAACCTGAAAGCAGAGAGTTATTTTATTTGGTGGGAATATTTAGGACTTCGAGCCGGGGAGACAGCATCTCAGTAGCTCCGAGAAAATTGCTCCAAGGAGACAGGGAGGGAAGTCAGGCTGTATACAAGTTTGCAACAAAAGGAGCAGGCAGTCTGAACATCAAAGAGCAGGTAACAGGTTAAGGAATTTAGCATTCTGTGTATGGGAAGCTGCAAGCCTCTGGGCTCACTGCACTCATCCCCTTCACATGCACTTCAGCTCTCTGGGGCCAATCCTCTTTCCTTGTCCACCTTAAGGAGTGGCAGGTGGCTGCTTCCTGCATGCTTCCTGCTTCTCAGTGATCACCATGGGGTTGGTGGGTGGTAACATCCACTGGATCTCAGTTTGGGGAGTCTTCACATTTGGAGGCCAGAAATTGCAGATGGCTGTGATTTCTTGTTTATTGGTGTGGCAGGAGATATTTTCATTTCACATTTGAAAACAGAGAGAGAACCAAACACCCCTTCCTTATTCATACTGCACCTTAGAAGACAAATTAACTGGATTCAGATACAGTGAGAAGAGACTCAATGAATCAGCCCCATAGGATTGGAGCAAATAGAACTGCCTGGAGCTACCTAGGCAGGGACCCGATGGAAATAAATGACACAGCTGATCTCGGATGGACTTGGCCTGCAACAGCTTGGAGAGGGGCTTTGGTTCCCAGCCACAGTCTGGGGCTGAGTCGAGGCTGTGAGAGCACAAGGTCCTAGCCACTAGACCAGCCGTCAGTGACAAGGGCCCTGACCCTTCGGCTTTGCAGAAAAGAATTTCCACAAAGACAGAGAGTAATAAAGCAAGCAGAGTATTTATTAAGAGGAAAAAGAGTACAGTGGAAATACACACAGGTGGACTGGGGAGAGAGAGAGTCACTGAGTCTTGCCCTCATGGCAGTTTGAATTACTTCTATGGGACATTTCTTCCCGGTTCCCTTTGGTCAATCCTTTCGAATTGCCTGGTTCACAGTCCATGTTTGGTATATCTCAGGATCCTCCAACGTGTGCGCACGCATGCATCTCTTAGCCGAGATGGATTCTACCGCAAAGGCCTGTGGGTAGCCTGGCGTCAGTTAGCGTCACTCCCCTTTGACCTCCAGGGAGCTTTTCTGTGCATGTGGGGTCGGGGAGGTCTCCTGAGTTCAGGAATGAGAAGTCTGTGGTCTGCGCAGGGCCCAGCCCCCTTCCTTAATCGTCCTGCTAGTCTCATCTTGGAGTTTTGCTTCACAGCGAATGAATCTCCAATCATTTTACCCTGATGGGCCCCATCTACCGCCTGCCTCACAATGACTGCTGCTGCTGCTAAGTCGCTTCAGTCGTGTCCGACTCTGTGCAACCCCATAGACGGCAGCCCACCAGGCTCCCCCGTCCCTGGGATTCTCCAGGCAAGAACACTGGAGTGGGTTGCCATTTCCTTCTCCAATGCATGAAAGTGAAAGTGAAGTCGCTCAGTCGTGTCCGACTCTTAGCGACCCCATGGACTGCAGCCCACCAGGCTCTTCCGTCCATGGGATTTTCCAGGCAAGAGTACTGGAGTGGGGTGCCATTGCCTTCTCTGTCACAATGACTAAACAAAAACAATACAGAAGAAAAAAATACACTCACGAAACAAACACAGCATGCAGAATCAAAGATCTCGATCTATGAGAAAACATAACGCAGAAAAAGGAAGGGAATGTGTCATCAGGGTTTCATGCTATAGAATGACTTGATAAGAATATGAATTTAAAATGTAAAAGTTCAAACAAAAAATAATAAAACAACAGCAGGAGATGAACAAAGAAAATTTGGACATAGGGTCCCAGTAGGAAACAGAAGCTCACTGATGGGATTTTGAAGATAATTTAATCTGGGGTCCAATTACAGGGAGAGGGATGGCACTCAAGCGCTGGTGACAGTAGGGAGCTGTGCCCAGCCCCAGGCCCGCAAGGGCAGGGGAAGAGCCGGTGTCATCAGGAGCGTGAAAGGAGGGCCCCACCCGCTGCAGAGGACGCTGAGAAAGATGGATTGTGAGCTGGGTGCTGGCTGCATTGAATGAAATTGAGGTTTTACAGCTGAGCGTGAAGAGGAGGATGTGAACTGGGTAAACACAATAATCTCTGCCACAAATAGACAACCTTTCTTCACTCTGCAAGTGCTGAGCACATTGTGAAGGATGAGAGGAAGGAGAAGAAAAGAAAGACGAAAGTGATGTAGATGCCAATATTCAAAGATTTACAGTCTGATATGGAGACAAATATGTAATCGATGGGTTTCTTAGGGTCTCTGCTGCCCTCATTAAAGTGTGTCTAAGAATTGATGTACACACAGTATTGTATTTACAACAGATAACCAACAAAGACCTGCTGTAGAGCACAGGGAACTCTGCTCAGTATTCTGTAATAACCTAAAGGGGGAAAGAATTTGAAAAAGAATAGATATATGTATATATAGATATAGATGTATGTATATCTATATATAGATATATGTAGATGTAGATATATATGTATATATAGATATATGTGTGTGTATATATACATATATATAGAAAAGACTGAATCATTTTACTGT